>NC_073642.1:52755000-53380000 GCF_029407905.1 Bubalus kerabau | reverse complement strand
GTGGTGTATCAGTTCAGTTCAGTCGCTCAGTCGTGTCCAACTCCTTGCGAGCCCATGAATCATAGCACGCCAGGCCTCCCTGTCCATCACCAACTCCCGGAGTTCACTCAGACTCACGTCCATCGAGTCAGTGATGCCATCCAGCCATCTCATCCTCTGTCATCCCCTTCTCCTCCTGCCCCCAATCCCTCCAAGCATCAGTCTTTTCCAATGAGTCAACTCTTCCCATGAGGTGGCCAAAGTACTGGAGTTTCAGCTTTAGCATCATTCCTTCCAAAGAAATCCCAGGGCTGATCTCCTTCAGAATGGACCGGTTGGATCTCCTTGCAGTCCAAGGGACTCTTAAGAGTCTTCTCCAACACCACAGTTCAAAAGCATCAATTCTTCGGTGCTCAGTCTTCTTCACAGTCCAACTCTCACAGCCATACATGACCACAGGACAAACCATAGCCTTGACTAGACGGACCTTTGTTGGCAAAGTAATGTCTCTGCTTTTGAATATGCTAACTAGATTGATCATAACTTTGCTTCCAAGAAGTAAGCGTCTTTTAATTTTATGGCTGCAGTCACCATCTGTAGTGATTTTGGAGCCCAAAAAGATAAAGTCTGACACTGTTTCCACTGTTTCCCCATCTATTTCCCATGAAGTGATGGGACCCGATGCCATGATCTTCGTTTTCTGAATGTTGAGCTTTAAGCCAACTTTTTCACTCTCCTCTTTCACTTTCATCAAGAGGCTTTTCAGTTCCTCTTCACTTTCTGCCATAAGGGTGGTGTCATCTGCATATCTGAGGTTATTGATATTTCTCCCGGCAATCTTGATTCCAGCTTGTGCTTCTTCCAGTCCAGCGTTTCTCATTATGTACTCTGCATGTAAGTTAAATAAACAGGGTGATAATATACAGCTTTGATGTACTCCTTTTCCTATTTGGAACCAGTCTGTTGTTCCATGTCCAGTTCTAACTGCTGTTTCCTGACCTGCATACAGATTTCTGTGGTGTATAAACAATGTCATATTGAAATGAACCCTTGCCATGTGAAGAAACATTAAGTGATTATAATCAAATGAAGTATATTCATTTAGAGGAAATATGTTTAATGTTGTCCTCTGTAAATTGATACCTACCTATTTGCTTTCTCTGAACAAACTATTTACATCAAGGTCAAGTTATAGAGCTTAGATGTTATAGCTTACTCTTACTTTATCTGAACTTGGAGTTAAATCCTAAACAGTTGAAATACACACACAGTAATGCAAAATCTCATGTATCTAATTTCCAGGAACTTTTCTTCCAACTTCATTCAAATATATAATATAGGAAAAGGTACAACATATGAAGTCTTTTGATAATAGTCCTCAGGCTTGGAATACAGGGTCACATTCCTTTGTCCTTTTCCTCAATTAAACTTAATATGTTTCTACCAGTTAAATAGCAAACTTAATATCCAAGAACTTCGGATAAATATTAAATGCATACGTTAGTAAGTAAGTCATGTCCAACTCTTTCTGACCCTATAGACTGCAGCCCATCAGGCTCCTCTGTCCATGGGATTCTCCAAGCAAGACTACTGAGTGAGTTGCCATGCCCTCTTCAAGGGGATCTTTCCAACCCAGGAATTGAACCCAGGTCTCCCACATTGCAGGCAGATTCTTTACCCTCTGAGTCATCTGGGAAGCTCAAATATTTAATAAATTATTAATGGCTAATTGTTGGATCTATTTGAGATAAAATATATCCTTTCTAAAATTTATCCTAATAATTGTACATGCAATACCTTATTAGAATAACACTAAATTTATTAATATCTGTAAGTCAGCACATTTAGGAAAATGTCTTTTTTTCATTTTATCATTATCCATGGTAAATAAAAATGTTAATTTTTATTGCAAGCCTGTGCACCTATATACATAATCTCTAGATCAATCTATAAATTAAAATATATAAAAAAATTTAAAGTTTAACAAATACAGTTCTTATGCATTCTTTACTTCATGATATGAATTCTGGTATGTTATACTTTATATTCTACTTTTTTTTTAATCCATCGTCACACTTTCTTCATACAAAAATTTGGCATTTGTTTTTCCTCTATCACAAGAGAATAGATCTAAAATATGCTCCCCACAAAAAAGAAGTGGTAATTATGTGACATGTTGGAGGCATTAGCTAATGCTATGGTGATAATCATTTTACAAAATATTAGTATATCAAACAAACTTAAATATGCAGTGCTTATTTATGCAATGCTATATGTCAATTATATCTCAGTAAAGGTGGAAAGGAAAAAAAGAATGTTATTTAAACCTATCATCACATAGCTTCTTCTCAGCATTCGTGACATACTTTATATCCTTACTCAGTGAAGATTCCCTGAATACCTTTGCTAAAATATCTTTCTCTCCCCACCCATCTCTTTCTCTCACACACACACAAATACCCACACAGAATCCCCACTTTGGCCTATTATTTTCTACTGTTCTATTTCACTTGTGACATACAGTTTTCAATACAAAAATCCGTTTTATTTGGCTGTTTATGTCCTAATGTATTATCTTGCCAAGTAAGCAAGATTTATAAAAGCATATCTTATTAGTTACTTCTGTAATTTCCAGAACTTATATGGTAAATAATAAAGGAAATTTTTCTATATGGATAAATGCATTGATAAATGAATATTTAGTCAATTCTATGAGCTACTTTATTGGAGCAGGAAATGGCAACCCACTACAGTGGTCTTGCCTGGAGAATCCCAGCGACAGGGGAGGCTGGTGGGCTTCCATCTATGGGGTTGCACAGAGTCAAACATGACGGAAGTGACTTAGCAGCAGTAGCAGCAGCATGAGTTACTTTAGTAAGTATCTTGATAGTTTACTGTACAGACCAAAGAGCAAAGAGATTTGGTGACTGCTGAGCACATAAATGAGATCTCTTATACAACTAGTGTAGACCCTATACAAAAAATATAATAATAAGCAAATATAAAAGCTTTTTTCTAGCTTCAAAAGTATTTAAAATGCCTAAAATATGTGTTTTTTTTAATTCTTAATCAGAAGCTTTTTGTTTAACACAGCTGTTAATGCTTAAATGCAGCAGTTGTTTCATGCAATATCCCTTAAATGTATACTTTCAAACATTTGCAACAAGTTCTATATATATTATCATATCTTTACCTATATCTATATTAGTTGTGAAAGGGAAGAATTTCAAAATAAACATATAAATTTTGTACTAGTGACAATGTCAGAAATACTAGTATCACAGTGAAAATATATGAAGTAGCTCTAGGTTATTCATCAAATATAGCTTATATTTCATAAAATTTATTTTCTCACCCTCTGGCTTGCTAAACATTAGTTTCTAGCCAATGTTGTATGTAATAAAAATAACTAACAAGGGAAATTTTCTTTGCAAGTTCAATGCATTTTTCTCTATGAAGGAAGAGAAGATTAAGCCTCAAGTGTTTTTAATCAGAAATTATGTTTGGGAATATCTGTATTTCTTGGTTTGACAATGGCTAGAAAGACTTCAAAACTCTTTAATCTATTCTAAACATGTTTCAAACTTACACAGGTTCCCTATTTCCCAAGTTTCAGTAGACTCTTGAAGCAGAAATACAATGGAAAAAACAGTGATTTAAACAGATCATGATATATAGGTCACAAAGCACAAGCTGGAATCAAGATTGCCAGGAGAAATATCAATCATCTCAGATATGCAGATGACACCACCCTTATGGCAGAAAGTGAAGAGGAACTAAAAAGCCAACTAAAAAGCCTCTTGATGAAAGTGAAAGAGGAGAGTGAAAACGTTGGCTTTGAGGTCAACATTCAGAAAAGTAAGATCATGGCATCTGGTCCCATCACTTCATGGGAAATAGATGGGGAAACAGTGGAAACAGTGTCAGACTTTATTTTTCTGGGCTCCAAAATCACTGCAGATGGTGATTGCAGCCATGAAATTAAAAGACACTTACTCCTCGGAAGGAAAGTTATGACCAACCTAGATAGCATATTGAAAAGCAGAGATATTAGTTTGCCAACAAAGGTCTGTCTAGTCAAGGCTATGGTTTTTCCTGTGGTCATGAATGAATGTGAGAGTTGGACTGTGAAGAAGGCTGAGCACCGAAGAATTGATGCTTTTGAACTGTGGTGTTGGAAAAGACTCTTGAGAGTCCCTTGGACTGCAAGGAGATCCACCCAGTCCATTCTGAAGGAGATCAGCCCTGGGATTTCTTTGGAAGGAATGATGCTAAAGCTGAAACTCTAGTACTTTGGCCACCTCATGCGAAGAGTTGACTCATTGAAAAAGACTCTGATGTTGGGAGGGATTGGGGGCAGGAGGAGAAGGGGATGACTGAGGATGAGATGGCTGGATGGCATCACTGACTCGATGGTCATGAGTCTGAGTGAACTCCGGGAATTGGTGATGGACAGGGAGGCCTGGCGTGCTGCAATTCATGGGGTCACAAAGAGTTGGACAGAACTGAGTGACTGAACTGAACTGAACTGAAGCAACTTAGCATGCACATTAAGTACTTATTGTATTCTAGTCCATAAATGATCATGTTTTTCTTATGTGATAGATATTGTCAACTTTACCAATAATTTAACATGCCTAAGAATTTTAAATGTTTTACTTAAGAATAAATGATTCATAGAAAACTTAATTTAGTTTTTTGTCATTACCTATAATTTGTTCTTTAGATCACTACACAACACCCTCTTATTTGCCTATATTCCCCCTAGTCATGCCAGAAGTTGCCACTATGATTTTCCTTTCCCTTAATATTCCAGTTCTGATGAGCAGTGTTCAGTAACATTTATTTTGGACTAAAATGTATTATGTAATTCTGGTACTTCTGTGTTGAGAAATAAATGTATTTCTCTTATTGCCAAAAGCAATGATTATCATCATTCTTAAAATTTTAGAATGAGAATGGCTATGATTAAGAAAATCATATATCAGTTCTGTAAACAATATAGCAGTTTATTTTAGTATTTTTTTTTAATCACCTTACTCAACCTGAAGGCAAGCTGTCCAAAGGTAGAATAATGTCTCTTCTCTAGGAAATTCTCAACTCACAGTTAACTCTTCCACCAATCCTAAGACATGTTCCTAAACCATATGATACAAGATGTTTCATCAACTTTTTAGGTAGCGGTCAAATGGAGGGCCAAAGAAGAAAGTGAAAGTATCTCTTAAGGAAAGTAGCTGATATAAGTCACTTTGGGTTACTTAACTTTGGACAGAATTTAGTTACGAGTCCACTATTATTTACAAGGAGGTTTTGATCAATAGTTATTATTTGGTCTGGAAGATCCTATATATTGCTGAGAGCAGTTGATATGAAAAAAAAAAAGGGTATTACCTCTGTTGTGTCTCATACAGCATATGAAAAATAGGGATTTTATAAAAGAGAGATCAGAAGATTTAAAAAATATATATATTGCAGTTTTGTTTTGTTTTTTTTTTTGTGAAGAATTTTGAGTAGGGTTACTCTATGCCAAGAGTTCTGCAGTTTTTATTTGTAGAAATGCAAATAGCATAGCCAGTTTGACTGGCAGTTTCACCACAACAGATTACATTAGTCCCATCCTCTGAGGTTCCATAGTTACCCAAAGATATTAATGGTCAAAAGGAAATGACTTCATTAGAACCTACTTCATGTTGCGAATATCTCATGAATTTCTGGAGACAAGGGTCATAACTACTGAGCAGGAAATGTTCAGATGTGATGTCATAAAGAGAAATTTAAAAGAGAAAAACATAGCAAGAACAATTATATGACACTGTTATATCTTTTCAAAAACACAATAGTGGAATGGCGAAACTGCCTTTGAGTTTGTGCAAGTGACATTAAAACCGATGTGGTTCATAGGGATTTTCCTGCATCTTGCTCTGCAAATAGAAACAAAAATTCCAAAAAGTAAATAGCATATCAGTACCATTGATCCTGTCTTTTTGGCATCTTAAGGGAAATATACATGAAGTTTTATTTTTCAGTGCAAAAACCGATTTATTTATTCTATATTCTGTGTTTATGAGCTAGCCAGTGCCAACAAACCTGTTATTTAACAGTCTTAGCAGGATGATGAGGTAAGAACAATCCTACTTCTCAGAAATAGAATAATGTTTCTAAGTGTATTTGTGTGGAGAGCACTACAAAGTTTGATCTTAGTAAGAAGCTACAACAGCAACTTAGTTTATCCAGATGATGCTCTGAGTCCCAATGTCACTATGAGGACTTCAACTTCAAGAACAGTAGAGCCATGTTATGGTTTGAGAATCAAGTCATGGTCCAACCCACAACCTTTGCCAGCTTTACTAATGTGAAGAAAACACAGAAAGCATATGATGTTTGTATTTAGGTCCAGTGGTAGAAGTTCAGTGAGTGAGGAATTCATGGCATTTAGCATTATTTTCTTTTCACTCCATTCATCTCCTGGAGTGAAACTGTCAGTTGTTTCAGAGTGTGTGTATAAGCTAGAGAGGATTGAGATAGATTATTCTAATTTCTTGAGCAATTAACCTTTCTGCTGTGCTGGCCAGTGCTTAGTTGCTCAGTCATGTCCGACTCTGCGGAAGCCCCACCAGGCTCCTCTGTCCATATACTTCTCCAGGCAAGAATACTGGAGAGAGTACCCATTCCCTTCTCCAGGTTTCCCACATTGCAGGAAGATCCTTTACTGTCTGGGCCATCAGGTAAGCCCAGAGGATAGGTATTATGTCTGTTTTAGTCAGTATTCCATCCTCAGAAATTGGTATTGTGCTGGCACACGGTAGCCAATGATTTTTTTAAATTAACTGATACATTAAAAAGATGATAGAGCCATTACATTTTGGATATATAGTGGACTTCAGAAACACTGCAGTGGCTTTGACATCAAATGTGCAGGTAACAAGAATAAACAGTGATGCAGAAGAGAGAGTAAGACAAGAGATGCATAGCATAGATTCAATATATATAGTTCAGGAAACTAAGGAAAGCATTATTTGTGAACTCTAGGTGGTGATTACAAAGTAGATACCCCAAGAGTAAAATAACTCACTAAAAAGTCACCCTTATTACTTTATAAACAGTTTTAATATAAAACAGTTATAGAATATAACAGATTTATGTCGTAAAATTCAACCATTTCAGTGTACAATTCTATAATTATTTTTAACAACTTTAAATGTGTTAATGTTTAAATGTGAGTAATGTGACCATCAACGTATCATTTCTAGGACATTTCCTTCTCTACAATAAATTCCCTCATGCCTCTTTACAGCTAATTTCTAATACACTCCTACCACCAACTCCCAGCCACCAATAATGTACTTATTTATTGAGAGAATAACTCAATAAATTTATATTTTCTGGGCATTTTATGTAAATGGAATCCTAGAATAGTCTCTTGTGTCTGGCTACTTTCACAGAACATAATGTATTTGAGCCTGTGTCAGTAGTATGTACCTTTTTTTGCAACTGAATAATGTTCTATTGAGTGGATATATTTCATCAGTGTGGTCTATAAACACAAAGACATACAGTTGTATATATGTATGAGATATATAATTACATATTTTATACAAAACACATATATAATTACATATTATATATATAATTACATATTTATACAAAACACATAAACACACATATATACAGTTAGTTTTCATTATTCATGGTAGTTTTTTTTTTTTTTTATAAAATCTCCATTAACATTAAATTAGTGAACACTGAACTACTGTTCCTAGGGAGAAAAAAAAAAAAATATATATATATATATATAACACATATATTTTTAAATCCTAAAAATAGCATATCCTAGTAGATTATGTATGGATATGAGAGTTGGACTGTGAAGAAGGCTGAGTGCCAAAGAATTGATGCTTTTGAAATGTGGTGTTGGAGAAGACTCTTGGGAGTCCCCTGGACTACAAGGTGATCTAACTAGTCCATTCTGAAGGAGATCAGCCCTGCGATTCCTTTGGAGGGAATGATGCTAAAGCTGAAACTCCAATACTTTGGCCACCTCATGAGAAGAGTTGACTCATTGGAAAAGATTCTGATGCTGGGAGGGATTGTGGGCAGGAGGAGAAGGGGACGACAGAGGATGAGATGGCTGGATGGCACCATTGACTCAATGGATATGAGTCTGAGTGAACTCCGGGAGTTGGTGATGGACAGGGAGGCCTGGCGTGCTGCAATTCATGGGGTCGCAAAGAGTCGGACACGACTGAGTGACTGAACTAACTAAACTAAAGTAGATTATATTTTGTTGTTGTTGTTGTTGTACAAGAGAGCAAATGATATTCAGAATCAGAAATGACGAGTTACTTGCCTAAGGCTATTCCATTAACAGGTTGCCAAGTTGGGGTTAGTGCGTGTGTGCTAAGTCGCCTCAGTCATGTCCAACTCTTTGTGACTCCCATGGACTGTAGCCTTTCAGGCCCCTCTATCCATGGAATTCTCCAGACAAGAATCCTGGAGTGGGTTGCCATGCCCTCCTCCAGGGGATCTTCTAGACCCTGGGATCAAACCCATGTCTCTTATGTTTCCTGCATTGGCAAGTGGATTCTTTTACCACTAGCAACAGCTGGAAGCCCAAGTTGGGGTTCAACTTCTTCAAATAGTCATGGAGATTGAAATTTTTATACCGCATTGCACTCCTGGCTGTCACTATCCCCTGGTTATCTACAGATGTGTCACATTTTTTTACCTCAACTGGGGAGTTCCACATCTAGCAATTCTAATTATTTGTACTCTGCAAAAGTATTTGTATTTGGAAATGTCCACATATATGTCATATACAGTCAATCTTAATTAATTATGGATTCCATGTTTGAGAATTTGACTAGCAAAAATTATTTATAAGCCCTAAATCAATACTCAGGGAAATTTTGCCATTGATAAAAGACATATGAAAAACTGAAAAATTTTATTTCCTGGACTTTCAGGTTTCCAGGTAAGATTGAACAAGGCTGCATTCTGTCTTCTTGATTTCAGTGCTCATATGGAAAAAAGTGTCCATTTCACTATCTATTGGTTGCTGCATTTTTCACATATTTATGCAAGTTCTATGTAATATTCTTAAGCAGAAGAATGATTACCTCGTAAAGAAAATATCTGTGTTTCTTAGATAAATTTCCTCTGGGCATGATTTTAATGCTGTGGGCTATAAGTTCTGGCTATCACATCAACAGTATGGTATATCCAGAAAGAAAAAGATGATGTTTGTTGGTCTCTGCATGAGGCCATTTTGGAAAGAGCTAAAGTAATACCTTAAAAGAAAAGAAAGAAAGAAAGATGTTCTTTTCATCATAGGGGATAAGAGATACCTGGAGTAACAGGCAAGTTTGGCCTTGGAGTAAAAATGAATCAGGGCAAAGGCTAACAAAGTTTTGCCAAGAGAACACCCTGGTCATGGCAAACACTGTCTTCTAATGACCCGAGACGACTCTACACATGGACAACACCATATGGTCAATAATGAAATCAGATTGATTATATTGTTTGCAGCCAAAGATGAAGACTCTGGATAAGTCAGCAAAAGCAAAACCTAGGGCTGATAATGGCTCAGATCATGAGCTCCTTATTGCAGAATGCAGGCGTAAATTGAAAACGTAGGGAGAACCACTAGGCCATTCAGGTATGCCCTAAATAAAACTTATGATTATACAGTTGAGGTTACACACAGATTCAAGGGATTGGGTCTGGTAGATAGAGTGATTGAAGAACTATGGACAGAGGTTCATAATTGTACTGGAGGCAGTGACCTAAACCAACCAAAAGAAAAAGAAATGCAAGAAGGCAAAATAGTTGTCTTTGGAAGCTTTACAAATAGCTGAGAAAAAAAAGAAGTAGAAGACAAGGAAGAAAGGGAAATATATACCCAGTTGAATGCAGAGTTCCAGAGGATATCACAGAGAAATAAAAAGGCCTTGAATGAACAATGCAAAGAAATAGAGGAAAACAATAGAATGGGAAAGACAGGAGATCTCTTAAAGAAAATTGGAGATATCAAGGGAAAATGTCATGAAAGAATGGGCACAATAAAGACTAGAAAAAATAAGTAGCTAACAGAAGCCAAAGAGATTAAGAGGTGACAAGAATACACAGAAGGACTATACAAAAAAGGTCTTAATGACCTGGATCACCATGATGTTATGATCACTCACCTGGAGCCAGACATCTTGGTGGGTGAAGTCAAGTAGTCCTTAGGGAAGTGTTACTATGGACAGTGTTAGGGGAGATGATGAAATTCCTTGAGGTAATTTATCCAGGTGACGGATTCCTGAAGTATGAAGTCAAATGGACCTTAGGGCACATTACTACCAACAAAGGTAGTGGAGGTAATGAAATTTTAGCTGGAAAAGATGATGCTGTTAAAGTGCTACACTCAATATGTTAGCAAATTTGGAAAACTCAACAGTGGCCATGGGACTGTAAAAGGTCAGTTTTCATTTCAATCCCAAAGAAGGGAAATGCCAAAAAAATATTTAAACTACTGTACAATTGTGCTCATGTTTGCAAGATTATGCTCAAAATCCTTCAGGCTAGGCTTCAGCAGCACATGAACCAGATGTACAAATGAGATTTAGAAAAGGCAGAGGAGCTAAAAATCAAATTGCCAACATTCACTGGATCATGAAGAAAGCAAGAGAATTTCAGAAAAAAAAAAGGGGGGAGGGTTCATTTACTATGCTAAAGCTTTTGACTGTGTGGATCATAAAAAAAAATGTGGAAAATCCTTAAAGAGATGGAAATACAAGATCACCTTACCTGTCTCCTTAGAAACCTGTATGCAGGTCAAGAAGCAACAGTTAGAACCAGAAACCAAACAACTGACTGGTTCCAAATAGGGTAAGGAGTGTGACAAAGTCGAATATTGTCACCCTGCTTACTTAATTTCTACGCAGGGTACATCATGTGAAATGCTGGGCTGGATGACTCACAACCCATTTGACTGGACAACTCACAACCCACACTCCAAGAACCAAGATTGCTGGGAGAAATATCAACAATCTCAGATATCCAGATGATAACAGTTTATTTGCAGAAAGTAAAGTGAAACTAAAGAGTGTCTTGATGATGGTGAAATAGGAGAGTGAGGTTCAGATCCATTCAGTCGCTCAGTCGTGTCCAACTCTTTGCGACCCCATGGACTGCAGCATGCCAGTCTTCCCTGTCCATCACCAACTACTGGAGCTTACTCAAGCTCATGTCCATTGAGTCGATGATGCCATCCAACCATCTCATCCTCTGTCGTCCCCTTCTTCTTCCTTCAATCTTTCCCAGCATCAGGGCCTTTTCTAGTGAATAAATTTTTTGCATCAGGTGGTCTTAGTATTGGAGTTTCAGCTTCAGTATCAGTCTTTCCAATGAATATTCAGGACTGATTTCCTTTAGGATTGACTGGTTTGATCTCTTCTGTCCAAGGTACTCTCAAGAGTCTACAGTAAAGAAGCTGGCTTAAAACTCAACATTCAAAAAACAAAGATCATGGCAAAATCTCCCATCACTTTATGGCAAATAAATGGGGGAAAGGTGGAAACATTATAAGATTTAATTTTCTTGGGCTCCAGAGTCATTGCAGACAGTGACTGCAGCCATGAAATTAAATTGCTCCTTGGAAGAAAAGCTATGACAAACCTTGATAGTGTATTAAAAAGCAGAGACATCACTTTGCTGACAAAGGTCTGTATAGTCAAAGCCATGTTTTTTCCAGTATTCATGTACAGATGTGAGAGTTGGACCATAAAGAAGTCTGAACACCAAAGAATTGATGGTTTCAAATTGTGGTGTTGGATAAGACTCCTGAGAGTCCCTTGGACTGCAAAGAGATCAAACCAGTCTACTCAAAAGGAAATCAACCCTGAATATTCATTGGAAAGACGATGCTAAACTAAAGTTCTAATATTTCAGCTACCTGATGAGAAGAGTAGACTCATTGAAAAAGATCCTGATGCTGGGAAAGATTGTGGGAAGGTGGAGAGGAGGGCAACAGAGGAGGAGTTTGGACGGCATCATCGACTCAATGGACATGAGTTTGAGCAAACTCTGGAAGACAGTGAAGTACAGGGAAGCCTGGCATGCTGCAGTCCATGGCATTGCAAGGAGTCAGATACGACTTAGCAACTGAACAACAAAAGCAACATCTATAATGTGTGAGGAAACTATGGAAAAGATGTAAAAGTGGCTAAATAGGAATTCATTAGATGAAGACTGATTTTTTTAAATGTAGCATGTGGCATTTTTATGAGACTGAAAACTCACTCATGACTATATTCACCCAATGTATGGATTGAACAAAAAGTCCCAAGGTCATTCCTGCTGAATGCCTCAATTTTCTGCCATATGACCTCTCATCTCAAGTAATTTAGACTATACTTCATACATAAAGTTCTCAAGTTTCTAAAATGAGAGCAGAGGGTGCAAGCCCTCTTATGTTCTATGTTCCAGAATCATCTATCTCTTTTGCCACATCATATTGGTCAATAGAAGGCTCAATCAGTCCAGATTCAAGAATATGAATAATTATTTTTTATAAGAGGACCCACAACAGTTATATGGCATGCATGTTTGGACACAAGAAAATATGATTCACTGCAATGCATTATGATAATTGCTTACTACACTGGGTATCCTTTTTCTAGAAAGGGACAGAATCTTTCCCATTCTATTTGAAAAAATACTTCAAGCAGTACAAGCTGAACTTATGTAAACTGGTCCACATTTCACATACCCTCTGTGAAACTGAGACAATCTCTGTTCTTTGTAATATAAAGTGGCATCTCACTTTAAAAAAAATGGAGAAGGCAATGGCACCCCACTCCAGTACTCTTGCCTGGAAAATCCCACGGACAGAGGAGCCTGGTAGGCTGCAGTCCATGGGGTCGCTGGGAGTCGGACACGACTGAGCAACTTCACTTTCACTTTTCACTTTCCTGCATTGGAGAAGGAAATGGCACCCCACTCCAGTACTCTTGCCTGGAGAATCCCACGGACAGAGGAGCCTGGTGGGCTGCAGTCTAGGGGGTCGCACAGAGTCGGACACGACTGAAGCGACTTAGCAGCAGCAGCAGCACTTAAAAAAATTTACTCATTCTATGAAGCATGTATATAAATACTGAAAAGCCCTCTAATTACCAAAGAAATTGAATCATTGGATATGTATCTGCCTACAGCGAAGATCCATAGGATAATTCCTATACAAAACCTTTAAATAATAAGGATAATAATAATAATAATATGTATGGCTGAGTCCCTTTGCTGTCCACCTGCAACTATAACAATATTTTTAATCAACTATACTCCAATATAAAAAAAGTTTAAAATAAATACTAGAATAAGGATATTCCCCGATGTATTATATGATTCAAGAATATTCTTGGTATACAATAGTTAACTGGAAAATTAAAAGTCAGTCACATATATGAATATAGCTGCAACAAAAATCATGTACAAAATATTCTTACCCAATATGAATAAAATGGTAGATAAAGGCAAAATCCTTTAGAAAAGATGAGATTCATTCTCATCATTGTTCAAAAAATAGCTATGAAAAAAATATGTTGTCCCACAAAATATACAAAATGATAGCAATAACCTAGACATGGACCTTGCATATTTTATAGAAATTGACTCAAAATGGAATGTAGATCTAAATGTAAAGTGTGAAACTATAAGACTTCTAGTAGAAAACTAGAGGAAAATCTAGGTGATGTTCAGTTTGGTGATGAGATTTTAGATGCAATACCAAAAGTAACATCCATGAAAGAAAAAATTGGCATGTAGCACTTTATTAATATTTAAAACTTCTTTTTCAGAGTCACTGTTAAGAAAATATAGACAAACCACTGACTGGGAAAAAATATTTGAAAAGCATATACATAGTAAAGCTCCTGATATTCAAGTTAGAAAGAATTCATAAAACTAAACAGCAAGAAAGAGAACTTCAAAATGGGCAAACAGAACAGATACCTAACCTAAGAAGATAAACAACTGGCAAATAAGTATAGATTATGAACATCAAATATAATTAAGGAATTGCAAATTAAAGCATCGAGATACTGGTAAATGCCTATTAGAATGGCCCAGATGCAACAATCCTGGTGAGGATGAGGAGTAGCTGGAACTCTCACTTATTACAGTTGGGAATGAAAAATGGTACAACCACTTGGGAAGAGTTTGGCTGTGACTTACAAAGCTAACCATAGATTATCAACCAGCAGTCACACACTTAGGTACTTATCAAACTGATTTGAAAACTTATGTCCACCAAAAAACTGTGCATAAATGTTTATAGCAGGTTTAATCATAATTGCCTAGAAATGAAAGTGGCATTATGTCCTCCAATAAGTAAATGGACTTCTGAAAATCTGTGTGATATCCATACAATTGAATTTTATTCAGCAATTAAAATGACTATCAAGTCATCAAAGACATTAATGAATGTTAAATGCACATTACTAAGTAAAAGATGTCATTGTGAAAAAAGTATGAGTTCTATGATTTCAATTACATACCACTCTGAAAGAGGCAAAAGTATAGACAGACATATATAAGCATGTCACACTGTGAGGGCAGGGGAGAGGAAATTTGAAAAGATAGAGCATAGGGAATTTTTCAGAGGTTAACCTGTTCTTTATGATATGCAGTTATATGACATTGTGCCTTTGCCAAAATCTGTCGAAATTTAAAGTATTTAAAAATTTTAAGAATATATTATTTTGGAGTTCAAGGGTGCCCAGAATAAAATGCAGAATGACAAATAAATCACCTGTATTTTACATATATTTAACAACCTTTTTCACTGTCTTAGTCAATTTTGATTGCTATCACAAAATACCACAAGCTAGTCAGCTTATGAATGGCAGAAATATATTGTTTCTCCATACACCTGGAGACTGGAAGTCCAAGATCAACCAGCATGATTGAATGAGAACTCTCTTTGAGTTGCAAATTTCTTGTGCCCTCACACAGTAGAAGGAGAAGCTCTGTGGGATCTCTTTTAGTATAATGTCACTAATGCCATTCATGAAGTCTCCTTCTTCATGACCTAATCACTTCCCAAAGGACCTATCTACATATATTATCATGCTTGGGGGTTAGGATTTCAATACAGGATTTTGGAGGGATCAAATTTTCAGCTCATAGCACTAATTAAAGGGAGTGAAGTAAACTGTGCTGACCTGAATGACTATGTCATGGACTATTTAAACTGAAGGCAAAAGGAATTATACTGTAAACATTCTAATTTAGTTTTCTATGTGACAAAGTTCTTTCCATGGGGACATAGGTTAATAATTCTGATAGTGCTATACATGTTCAGAGGAATTAAACCATTAAGGAAATGGATAGTAGAAGGTGAAAGTCAGGTATTTCAGTTTTAGAGTGGGCATTTATACATAATCATGGGGGTGAGACTATAATGACCCATGGGATAATGGATTAAAATTGTAGAAGTCAGTATGAACACGTGTATATGGATGGCTAGATATAGAAAGAGTTACAGATGTATGCCTACATATAGGTTAGCTCCATACATATATTTTCTTGCTCTATGAGCTGAAAGTGCCTAAAAGCAATGAAACTCAGTAGCAGTGTTCATGGTTGATACCTGGATTACAATTTCTAGTACCATTCTCCAAAATAATAATCAAGGGCTATTGATTGTAGGACTAGTAAAGGAAATGCATAAGATGAGCCTGGAGCATCTTATAGTGCCAGAGGATAATTTATAGCTTAGTACACAACTCATGATCACACACAGAGACATGTGTACACACAGTGGTGGTGTTATGTCAGAGACTTGAATGTCAAGTGAGAGGGCTTCTGATAGTCAAAGCTACAACAATTTGAGTAAAAAAGTAAGTACATTTGTACTAGATTGTAATTCACAAAAAATAATTCCTGAGTCCATACTGACATAAATAAATTATTTCATAAGTAAATAAATAGAAAAAAAGAGAAAATTTCCATGTAGATATAGTCCAAATAATATATATAGATATTTCACCCTGGAGATGGATTATAACTCCTCATTACTTAAATGTAGATTGTACTAATTGACTTGCTTTCAAAAGTGCAATGTGAAAGAGGAGATGGTGAGTAACTTTACAGTGGAGAAATTTCACAAACACTACTTCAGGCAGGTAATTAAGGTCAATATCCATGGTAATAAGTCTATAGCTTATAGTATGTACCCTTTATATGATGTCATAAAAATGATACCTTGCGTATGTGGCCTTGCTCTCAAAAACCAATAATTCCAGTCTAATTATGAGAAAAAAAATCAGACAAATCCCAATAGAGGGGCATGCTACAAAACATCTGTTAAGTTAATTAAACATGGAGTCTATTAGGCTGAAGTGATGCTAATGTTTTGGTAGCCAATGTAAGCAAAGCAAAATCTAAGCCTGTAAATGCCTCAAGATTAAGAAAATCAAAACCTAGCTACAACACATCACAAATAGTCAACTAGGCTTTACAGTAAATCAATCAAATAATTTTCTTTCTTTGCTTCTATAACTTGTCTACCTAAGTCTTTCCCCTAGCTTTCCTCAGCAGAGCACTCCTAATCACTTTGAGCTTGGCACTGCCAATTCTACTGCAATTTTGCTCAAATAAACTCTTAAACATTTTACTATGCCTCAGTTTATATGTTAACACAATTTACCAGCATGTCTCAAAACATTCTTTAGAAACAAGGACAGTCTAAGAAACTGGCACAAATGAGAGAAGCCCAAAGAGATATTGCAACTAAATGCAATGTGGTATCCTGAATAGGGTCTCTTAAGCAGAAAAAGAGGGTATAGAACAGTCTTATGGACTCTGAGAGAGAGGGAGAGGGTGGGAAGATTTGGGAGAATGGCATTGAAACATGTAAAATATCATGTATGAAACGAGTTGCCAGTCCAGGTTCGATGCACGATACTAGATGCTTGGGGCTGGTGCACTGGGACGACCCAGAGGGATGGAATGGGGAGGGAGGAGGGAGGAGGGTTCAGGATGGGGAACACATGTATACCTGTGGCGGATTCATTTTGATGTTTGGCAAAACTAATACAATTATGTAAAGTTTAAAAAATAAAATAAAATTAATAAAAAAAGAAAAACGAAGGAAATCTGGATAAAATATGGACGTTATCCATGGGGTCACTTTTTTTTCCTTAGGTAATAAAACCATATTAACATTGGTTCATTAGTAATGTAAAATGTTATTAGTAATGGAAAGTGGATGCACGATATAGGTACTAAATTTTCAATCCTTTTGTAAATCTAAAGCTATTCTAAAACATATATACTTAAAATTATAATTAGTATTATTCTAAGTAGGAATATTTGAAACCATTACAATCAGTAACAAAATATTTCCTACTATTAATATCCCTTCTATCATTATTCAGAAGATCTAGGTAACAAAATTAGGCATAAACTCAAGAGAAAATATGTAACATTTTGAACGTGAAAAACAGCACTCCTGTTATATGACACAACGCATTGCTAAAATTTAAAACAAATTTACAGAGCAACTGTTAGCATTTTTAAGTGATTTTAATTTTTAAGATGGTTGGCCAATCTATAGAGTAAGGCAATCTATGAAATGGGAGATAATATTTGCAAATCAATGTATGTTTGGAAGTTAATATGAATTCAGAGTATATGAGTAACACAACTCTCAGTAACAAATAACAAACAACATTTAAAATGTCCATTTAAAAGTGGACAAAGGGACGGGCCCGGCGGCTGTGGCTTCTTCAGGGGCCCCCAGTGCAGGGTGATGCGGCAGGTGGCACCGGCGGCCGTGGTGGTGGCCGTGTTGTTGGCGGCACCGGGAGGGGGCGCTGTGGCAGCAGTGTTGGCGGCGCTCGCAGGTGGTATAAAACGGCAGATTTCGAGGAGTTGAATACGGTTTCCAGTTTTAGGGTTTCTGAACTACAAATGTTACTAGGCTTTGCCGGACGGAATAAAGGTGGTCGTAAGCATGGCCTGCTGATGAGGGCGTTGCAGTTATTGAAGAGTGGCTGCAGCCCTGTGGTTCAGATTAAAATCCGAGAATTGTATAGACGCAGATACCCGTGGACCCTTGAAGGCCTTTCTGATTTATCCACAATCAAATCACTGGTTTTCAGTTTGGATGGGAGCTCCTCACCTGTAGAACCTGACTTGGCTGCAGCTGGAACCCACTCGTGGCCTTCCACTTCAGTTATACCTCACTCGCCGTTCTCTCCTGCTGGTTCTGTGCTGCTTCAAGATACTAATCCCACGCTTGAGACGCAGCAGCCGTCTCGCCCAATCCTTCCTGTCCAGCATGATGTGCGGAAAAACAAACAAACAAACAAACAAAAACTACCATTTTATGAGGCCCCTGATGTTCTCATCAAGCCCACGAGTTTAGTTCAAAGCAATGTACAGCAGTTCCAAGAGAAATTTTTATTTTTACTCGGACACCTCAAGTTAGAGACAGATGCATATCCAGAGATTTTTTGCCAGGTGGTAGGAGAGATTATACGGTACAAGTTCAGCTGAGACTTTATCTGGCAGAGACAAGTTGCCCTGAAGAAGATAACTATCCCAATAGTCTCTGTATGAAAGTAAATGGGAAGTTGTTTCCTTTGCTTGGCTATGCACCACCAAGTAAAAATGGGATTGAACAGAAGCGCCCTGGACGACCTTTGAATATTACATCTTTAGTTAGGTTATCTTCAGCTGTGCCAAACCTGATTTCCATTTCTTGAGCATCAGAAATTGGAAAGAATTACTTCATTTCTGTATATGTTGTACAAAAACTCACATCAGCCATGTTATTACAGAGAATAAAAATGAAAGGTATTAGAAACCCTGATCATTCCAGAGCACTAATTAAAGAAAAATTTACTAAGGATCCTGACAGTGAAATTGCTACCACTAGCCTTCATGTGTCTTGATGTGCCCTTTAGGGAAAATGAGGCTGACGATCCCATGCTCTGCGGTGACTTGTGCCCACCTACAGTGTTCTGATGCTGCTCTTTATCTGAAAATGAATGAGAAGAAACCCACCTGGATTTGTCCTATGTGTCACAAAAAAGCTGCCTATGAAAGTGTGATTTTAGATGGGCTTTTTATGGAAATTCTCAATGACTGTTCTGATGTGGATGAAATAAAATTCCAAGAAGATGGTTCTTGGTGTCCAATGAGACTGAAGAAAGAAGCTACCCAGAAAATACCCAGCCAGCCATGTACAAAAATAGATACTTCAAGTGTCCTCAGTAAGACTTGTTCAGTGGCTGTAGCCTAGCCGATGAGACAAGCAAGAAGAAAGTGGATATCATTTACCTAACAGTAGAAAGCTTTTCTGATGAAAAGGAAGACCCTCCTGCCAAAAGGAAATGCATCTTTATGTCAGAAACACAAAGCAGCCCCACCAAAGGGGTTCTCATGTATCAGCCATCTTCTGTAAGTGTGCCCAGCGTGACTTCCATTGATCCTGCTGCTATTCTGCTTTCATTAACAGACTACTCGTTACCATTCCACCACATGCCAATCTCAAGCATGTCCTCAGATCTGCCAGGTTTGGATTTCCTTTCCCTTATTCCAGTTGATCCCCAGTCTCACCTCACCCTTAACAGCAAGCAGTATGTCCGTCACCACCACCAGCCCCCATGGAAAGTAGTACTCGTATGAGTTCATCCAGCAACAGAAGTGAGACAGGGGTCATAACCAACAGGGGAAGTAACATTCCTAAGATCATCTCACTGGACTAAAGAAGGACTCACTCGATTCTACAAATCATTCATCAGAACTGCTCTTTCTTGGATCTCTGCTTCATGGAAGCTATTTTTTTGCTAATGATTACTTTGATATTTATTGAAATATAAAATGGATTCTTTTTCCTTCTGAGAGATGAACACAGAAGACTGCAATGAGAACCACATGACATGCAAGGAGTTTTCTTAGTGTTGGTGTACTCTTGAGCATCATCAGGTACATTCAACTGTAACTATATCCTCCTGAGAAATGGATTTCAATTTCATGTTACAGGATGGATTCTACAAATCAGTTAATTTTTTTTTGTGATACACAGCAATAAAATTATGTAAATATTCAAGTATACTTTTTTCTAATTAAAAAAAAACGTAATTAGTGATTCTAAAATGACAACTTTTTGTTTAACCTGAAGTGAAGGAAACATATACGGAAAGAAGTTATGTTCACTGAATGAGTCCTTTCCATGGATTTGTTCTGTGTCATTGAAGTAATGAAGTCTAGATAAGTGGCCAAAGTTTGGATTCCATTTTTCTCTGTTTCCATCAAAGAAAAATGGCCTTTGTGTTAAGCATTTTCCCTGGGGGTTGTTTCCACTCTGGTGTTATGTGCCCATGAGTACAGAGTGGAGTTCTGGGATTTGGCTACTCCTCATTTGTAAGTATGTTGAAGAACACTATGCAGAGTCTGCCCTGATGTCATGGGTGCTGTTTTTGGTGATTGAACTTTCTTATTCTAGAGATGTCTGTAAATTAGGGCCTTACCTTCTCAAAGAAATTCTCTGCAACTGTTGAATGAAATGTTTTTGGATTAAGGTGTGGCTGGAATGTTTGTTAAAATTTTGTTCACACTGTCCAGAAATATTGAGAGCATGGAGGCAGTGGAAGAACAGATTTAGGGGCAGTGGGAATAGCACAGTTTAACTTCGTCCTAAGAACTTATTTTACTCATTTATTTTATAGGATAATGTTCAAATCTGCGATGAGTAATACTGACAAAGTATGTCATAGATCTCATTTTGCTCATAGCAATGATTTTTAAACTTAAAGAACAAACAATAGCAAAGGGGTGGAGATGGTATCAGATTCCCTTTTTTTTTTTTTAAAGGAAATATTTCCTGAAACCACAAAGGATAAAACCAGAATTAGAAGTCTTTGAGTATAAGAAAAGTTTGAAGAGGAAAGGATGCGCCTGAAACCCACTTTGCAAACCACTCTCTTACTATGTGTTTGATTTGAAATTTCTCAGGAAACTGAATTTTACCCTTAGAGAAACATTTTTATCCAAATTTTATACTTTGCTTTCATTTGGCCACACAATTTTGATTTCTCAAGGAGTCAATACTTTCCTAATGTTTAGCTTTCTCTCCCTAAGCTGTATCTAAATAAACCTTTGTTGAAAAATCATTAATCTGGCCGATTTCTCAGACTGAAATGCCCAGATGAAGAGTCTGATCAGTTTCATATAGGATAGGGAACAATCAGGGTTGGTGCCACTCCAGGGAGCTGCCTTGTCGCTGCTTGGTTTTTCACATCTTCTCAACCCTTGTGCTGTTTTTGTACTCATTTAATTTCCTGTGATTTTCTACATCTATCCTTCTTTGGCTGTATTATCCCCTTAATGTATTATCCCTTTTGGAGAGTTAAAAACATGGAAAACAAACCTGAATCTTCTTGCAGTCGTTGCATCAGAGTTGCCAGTTTTGCCTTCTTAGGACATGTTGCAGTCCTTTGGTCCATATACAGAATTTCTTCCTGGTAAAATTTTATGTCGCTGCTCTAAATGTGGATGCAAGTTCTGTTAACTCTGTAATCAGACAGAAAGAGTAACCTGATTTGTGTGGTATAATTTGTTAATAAAGAAATGCTGTACATTTGTTATCATTTCATTACCCATTAGATTTTCAGGAACCCTCCTCTCCGCAACTTAACCAACAAAGTTTTAAAAGGTAAATGAGAAAAAAAAGAAGTTAGTTTATTTACTTGATTCTTGTAACTGATAACCTCTGCACTTTTATAGCTGTACTTTGTTTTCAATATTTTCTGTGAACAGTTTTACTGTTCAGTTTTGGTACTTTACACTAAATTACATAAATTTTTAATTTATCCCCCCAAAAATGGACAAAGGTTTTTAATAGACATTTCACCAAGAGTGATATACAAATAGATGAACATATGAAAAGGTGCTCAATATCATTAATTATTGGAGAAATGTAATCAGAACCACAGTGACACAGCACGTTGCATTCATTATGATGGCAACTATCAAAAAATAAAATAGTAACATTTATTGGAAAGAATATGGCAAAAATCAAAACCGTGTAATGCTGGTAGAATTGCAAAATATTTCAGCTGCTATGTAGAACAATCTGGCAGTTTATAAAAAAATTAAAAATAGAATAACTATATGATCCAGCAATTCTACTTCTTAGTATGTAATCAAAAGAATTGTAAGCAGGTTCTGAATGAAATGTTTGTATACCCATGTTCATTGTAGCATTTTTTAGATAAGGCAAAATTTGAAAGCAACCAGAGTCCTCACTGGCAGCTGAATAGATAAGCTAAATGTTGTATATAGATACAATGGGATATTATTTAACATTGCAAGCGATGAAAATTCTGACATAGGCTACAGTAGGAGTAGACCTTGAGGGAAGTATGCTAAATGAAACAAGCCAGTTGCCAAAAGGAAAATAGCCACTTATAAAGGATACCTACAGTAGTCAAATATATTGAGACAGAAAGTAGAATGATGGTTGTCAAGGGCTACAAGGGGTGAAGGAAATGGAGAGTTGTTTATTGTGTATAGTGTTTCAGGTTTTTAAAGTGAAAATAATCCTGGATATATATTTAGTGTGAATATACTTGAACTACTGAACTATATACTGTAAAATGGTTGGACGGTGAATTTTATGTGTATTTTGTTGTTGCTCAGTCATTAAGTCTGACTCTTTGGGGACCCATGGACTGCAGCACATCAGGATCCTCTGTCCTACTATCTCCCAGAGTTTTCCCAAATTCATGTCATTTGAGCCAGTGATGCCATTTAATCATCTCATTTGATCCTCTGCTGCCTCCTTCTAACTTTTGTCCTCAATTTCTCCTGGCATCAGGGTCTTTTGAAGTGAATCAGCCCTTCCCATCAGGTTGCCAATGTACTGCATCTTCAGCTTCAGCATCAGTCCTTCCAATGAATATTCAGGACTGATTTCCTTCAGGATTGACTGGTTGGATCTCCTTGCAGACCAAAGGACTCTCAAGAGTCTTCTCCAACCACAGTTTGAAAGCATCAATTCTTTGGAGCTTAGACTTCTTTATGGTCCAACTCTCACATACGTACATGACTACAGGAAATACTATAGCTTTGACAATAGGGACTTTTGTCAGGAGAGTGATGTCTCTGCTTTTTAATACACTATCTAGGTTTGTCATAGCTTTCCTTTCAGGGAGCAACTATCTTAGAATTGCATGGCTGCAGTGATTGTCTGCAGTGATTTTGGAGCCCAAGAAAATAAAATCTGTCACTGCTTCTACTTTTCCTCCTTCTATTTGCTGTGAACTGATGGAACCAGATTCCATGATCTTAGTTTTGTGGTTTTTGTTTTGTTTGTTTGTTTGTTTTTTTAAGCTGTTGAGATTCAAGCCAGCTTTTTCACTCTTTTACCCTCATCAAGAGGCTCTTTAGTTCCTCTTCACTTTCTGCCATTAGAGTGCTATTATCTGCATATCTGAGGTTGTTGATATTTCTCCCAGCAGTCTTGATTCCAGCTTGTGATTCATCTAGCCTGGCATTCAAATGATGTACTCTGCATGGAAGTTAAATAAGCAAGGTGACAATATACAACCTTAACAAATTACTTTCCCAATTTGGAGCCAGTTATTTATTCCACGTGCTGTTCTAACTGTTGCTTCTTGACCTGCATGCAGGTTTCTCAGGAGACAGGCATGGTGGTCTGGTAACTTCTATCTCTTTAAGAATTTTCCACAGTTTTTTTAATGATCCACAGAGTCAAAGGCTTTAGCATAGTCAATGAAGAAGAAATAGATGTTTTTCTGGAATTCCCTTGATTTCTCCATGATCCAACAAATGTTGGCAATTTGATCTCTGGATCTTCTACCTTTTCTAAATCCAAATTATACATCTTGAAGTTCTCAGTTCATGTGCTGTTGAAGACTAATTTCAGGAATTTTGAGCATAATCTTGTTAGCATGTCAAATGAGTACAAGTGTGTGGTAGTTTGAACATTCTTTTGAATTGCCCTTCTTTGGGATTGGAATGAAAATTGATCTTTTCCAGTCCTGTGTCTATTGCTGAGTTTTCCAAATTTACTGACATATTGAGTGCAGCACTTCAACAGCATCATCTTTTAGAGCTTTAAATAGCTCAGCTGGAATTCTGTCACTTTCACTAGCTTTGTTCATAGTAATGCTTCCTAAGGCCCACTTGATTTCATACTCCAGGATGTCTGCTCTAAGTGGATGACCACACCATCATTGTTATCTGCCTCATTACCACCTTTTTTGTGTAGTCCTTCTGTGTATTCTTTCCACCTCTGCTTAATCTCTTCTTCTTCTGTTAGGTCCTTACCATTTCTGTCCTTTATTGTGCCCAACATTGAATGAAATGCTCCCTTGATATCTCCAGTTTTCCTGAAAAGTTCTCTAGTCTTTCACAGTCTACTATTTTTCTCCATTTTTTGCAGTGTTCGTTTAAGAAGGCCTTCTTATCTCTTTTGTTATTCCCTGGAACTATGCATTCAGTTGAGTATATCTTTCCCTTCTCCCCTGTTGTTTGCTTCTCTTCTTTCCTCAAGTATCTGTAAAGTCTCCTCAGACAACCACTTTGCCTTCTTGCATTTGTTTTTCTTTGTGATGATTTTGCTCTCTGCCTTCTATACAATGTTAGGAACTTCTGTCCATAGTTCTTCAGGCACTCTGTCTATGAGATCTAATCCCTTGAATAACAATGTGTATTTCATGACAGTTAACATTTTAAAAGTTCAAAAAACTGATAATTGGATAAAAAGTCATATAAAATTAGTCAATTTTTATATTAGTAAAGTTTCAAAAACCCAATATGAAACAAAAAGTCTATTACTTATCATTACACAGAATTTTAAGGAAATTAGAAATTATATACCCAAACTTATACAAGTTGTTATCTTAAAATATTAAAATGTTTTATTAAGAATATTGAGATACATAAAAAATGCCTAGATATATGAAAGGTATATATATGAAAATGCATGTATCATATATTATATATGAAAAGGTATAATAATATAGATGAATCTTTGAAACTTAATTTTCCATGAAAAATAAAATTTCTAAAATTACCAAATTATATACAGGAATATTCTTTATCCAGAATTTATAAACAAACAAACATTATTAACATATTATTTAAACAATGTGTGTAGAAAAACTATTTTTCAAAGGAAATAGAATATGCACAGTTGTTTATCTGTATTTATCTCGTGTTTTTCTCAGGTTTGCTGCTGCTGCTAAGTCACTTCAGTCCTGTCTAACTCTGTGCGACCCCAGAGACGGCAGCCCACCAGGCTCCCCCGTCCCTGGGATTCTCCAGGCAAGAACACTGGAGTGGGTTGCCATTTCCTTCTCCAATGCAGCAAAGTGAAAAGTGAAAGTGAAGTCGCTCAGTCGTGTCCGACTCCTAGCGACCCCATGGACTGCAGCCCACCAGGCTCCTCCGTCCGTGGGATTTTCCAGGCAAGAGCACTGGAGTGGGGTGCCACTGCCTTCTCCGTTCTCAGGTAGAGAGGGCGGTACATGTGTGATTGCTAAGTTGCTTCAGTCCTGTCTGACTCTTTGCACCACAGGTACTGTAAGCCACCAGGCTCCTCTGTCCATGGGATTCTCCAGGCAAGAGTACTGGAGTGGGTTGCCATGCCTTCCTCCAGGGGATTTTCCTGAGCCAGGAGTCAAACCCATGTCTCTTATGTGTCCTGCTTTAGCAGGGGGGTTCCTTAGCGCTAGCACCATGTGGGAAGCCCATAGAAGTTGGGAAGATGGACAAATGGAGGAGAATATAAACAAGTAGAATGTGCAGGTAACGTTCTACTGCTTAGGTTTGATGTTGTGTTTACAGCTATATATTTTCAAGAAAAAAAAAAAAGGAAAATTTTAAATAAAATCAATTTGTTAGCAATTTTTACCCTTATAGCAAATACTTTTAAATTTTCAGTAGGAAGATTGGATTTGGGAATTCAAATAGTTTACCTGAAAGAAGAAATCCTACATGTGATATTCTTTTAGAAGAAAAGCTGAAACATACGTGAATTATGTACTCAGAAGCAGAAAAAAAAAGTGACATCATTCCTCCATTCTGTTTTCTCTAATTCTTTGGATATATTGTTTTATGACTGCAAGCACATAATACACACAAGTTCTGATACTCCTCCATTTTACCAATTACCACAAAGTGGAATAAGTCTATCTGAGGACCTGCTTCAGCTAATTTTATTATCATTCGCTTAAATATCATCTTCCTTGGCACATGATCAGCCAGGATGGAGTGCATCAAATTGCTCTTCACTATTACTATGGCTTCATTCTGGACTTTGATGCTGTCATACCTCATATTGAGTATGATCATTTTATATAAATTTGGTATAGGAGAATGTTAAGAACATTGGTATTTAAGATGATATGATACAGTATATGAATAGAGAACACCTTAAAACATGAGACAGCTAATGCAGCCAAATATTCTAAATCATTTTAAAATTGACATTTGAATTTCTAAACGGCAAAGTTAAATAACAAATTTATTCAGCTGTAATGAATATTTGATTGGTTTTCAAAGATAATTGCCCTCTATCAGGGTCATAGTATTAACATGAAGATTAGTCATTATCTTCTTTATGAGAATTGGAACCAAATCCCTATTAACATTTTTGAAGGAGCTTTTCAATGAAATAGCTTTGCTTACTGATGGCATTATATGATTTGAAAATAGTTCTTCAAACCTGCCTTTTATATTTATTCTAAGTTCTGTTTTTATATTCATGGAAAAGGACTTCAAAAACTTGGGTATAATATATATCTTCACATAATTTTGTGCAATAATATTCAGTTTAGTTCAGGTGCTCAGTCATGTCTGACAGTTTGCAGCCCCATGGACTGAGCATGCCAGGCTTCCCTGTCCTTCACCAGCTTCCCTGTCTATCACAAACTCTGGAAGCTTACTCAAACTCATGTTCATTAAGTTGGTGATGCCATCCAACCACCTCATCCTCTGCTGCCCTTTCTTCTCCTGCCTTCAATCTTTCCCAGCATCAGGGTCTTTTCCAATACCCACTGCAAAATATTGGAGCTTCAGCTTCAGTATCATTCCTTCCAATGATTTCCTTTAAGATTGACTTGTTTATTCTCCTTGCAGTCCAAGGGACTCTTAAGAGTCTTCTAAATACCATAGGGATGGAATGGGGAGGGAGGAGGGAGGAGGGTTCAGGATGGGGAACACATGTATACCTGTGGTGGATTCATTTTGATATTTGGCAAAACTAATACAGTTATGTAAAGTTTAAAAATAAAATAAAATTAAAAAAAATAAATAAATAAAAATAAAAATAAAAAATGAATAAAGGAAAAAAAAAATAAATAAATACCATAGTTTGTAAACATCAGTTCTTCGGCACTCAGCTTCTTTATAGTCCAACTCTCACATCCATACATGTCTACTGGAAAAGCCATAGTTTTGACTAGACAGACCTTTGTCAGTAAAGTAATGTTTCTGCCTTTTAATATGCTGTCTAGGTTTGTCATAGATTTTCTTTCAAGGAGCAAGCCTCTTTTAATTTCATGGCTGCAGTGACTATCTGGAGTGATTTTGGAGCCCAAGGAAATAAAGTCCATCACTGTTTCCATTGTTTCCCCATCTATTTGCCATGAAGTGATGGGACCAGATGCCAGGATCTTAGCTTTTTGAATGTTGACTTTTAAGCCAGCTTTTTCACTCTCCTCTTTTACTTTCCTCAAGAGGCCCTTTAGTTCCTTTTTGATTTCTGCCAGGTGGTGTCATCTGCACATCTGATGTTATTGATATTTCTCCAAGGAATCCTGATTCCAGCTTGTGTGTCATTGAGTCTGGCATTTTGCATGGTGTACTCTGGATATAATTTAAATAAGCAAGGTGACAATATATAGCCTTGACGTATGTCTTTTCCAATTTGGAACCAGTCCATTGTTCCATGTCCAGTGACAACTGTTGCTTCTTGACCGCATACAGATTTTTCAGGAGGCAGGTGAGGTGGTCTGGTATCCCCATCTCTTGAAGAATTTTCCACAGTTTGCTGTGATCCACACAATCAAAGGTTTTAGTGTGTAGTCAGTAAAACAGAGTTGATGTTTTCCTGGGATTCTCTTGTTTTTTCTATGATCCAACAGATGTTGGCAATTTGATTTCTGCTTCTTCTGCCTTTTCTAAATCCAGCTTGAACATCTGAAAGTTCTTGGCTCATGTACTTTTGCAGCCTCACTTGGAGAACTTTGAGTACTACCTTGCTTGTGTGTAGTTGTGTGGTAGTTTAAACATTCTTTGGAATTGCCCTTCTTTGGGATTGGAATGAAAACTGACCTTTTCCTGTCCTATGGCCACAGATGAGTTTTCCAAATTTGCTGGCATATTGAGTGCAGTGCTTTCACAGCATCATTTATTAGAATTTGAAATAGCTCACCTGGAATTTTATCACCTCCACTAGCTTTGTTCATAGTGATGCTTCCTAAGACCCACTTGACTTTGCATTCCAGGATGTCTGGTTCTAGGTGAGTGATCACACCATCGTGGTTGTCTGGGTCATTAAGATCTTTTTTGTATAGTTCTTCTGTGTATTGTTCCCACCTCTTCTTAATATCTCTTGCTTCTGTTAGCTGAGAAAAGAAGAGAAGTGAAAGGCAAAGGAGAGGAAAGATATATCCGTCTGAATGCAGAGTTCCAAAGAACAGCAAGGAGAGATAAGAAAGCTTTCCTAAGTGATCAGGGCAAAGAAATAGACAAAAACAATAGAATGGAAAAGACTAGAGATCTCTTCAAGAAAATTAGATATACCAAAAGAACATTTCATGCAAAGATGGGCACAATAAAGGACAGAAACCGTATGGACTTAACACAAGCAATAATATTAATATAGGGAAATTAGGAAGAAAACAGACACATTCTTTCTGTTGGTTTATCTGTTATGAATTATTAATTTTTCACATTTAGCAGTTACTAAACTAAATTGAATAAAATATTTTGGGAAAGTAATTTTAAAGATTATCTAATCCATATACCTTTAAATATGAATTTTTATTAAAAATAACAACCTTTTATATTACATAGCTGAAACGATTTAGATGACCACAGAAATTAGATATTGCCCTTGATTCTAATCATAGTTCATGAAAACTGCATCCAATGCTTATATTTTGTCAATAAAAGTAATGTACTGAAATTCCACATCAAAGTATAGTAGAAAATCCCCAACTGTGATACACAATGGAGGAGTGAGGAGGAATGATGTATCTAAGATACAGTTGACGTGGTACTCTTTGAGTAAAATGGCTATACAGTACAGATATAGAATGCATGTAAACTCTCAGAAACATCTCTGGCATTTCCACATGGAATTTGCTAGAGAAATACTTCAATGTTGTAACATCAAAAATAAAAATGAAAGATTGAAAGCTAGTAGCTAATAGCAGTTTGCAAACTGTTACAGCACAGATAAGAAAGGCATGAAATTATCCTATTCCCATTAAAAACTGGTTTGAAGAGATAAAAGCTGAAACTATTAAAATCATGACGAAAGACAAAGAGTAGCACTCAATACATGGACTCCATGAGGACATATCACGCTTACAATAACACATTTTTCTACTGTATCACTGTAGGATTATAGAATTTAGACACAGAAGAGTGATATTATTAGGTTGGTGCAAAAGTGATTGCAGTTTTGCATTTTTGAACTTTGCCATCTGATATTGGAATATATTCTTAAGTAAACATAGTTATGTTATACATCATTTTAATGCACATTTCTTGCTTTCTTGCTCTATGTTTTTTTCTTTTATTGCTAATGACTTATTACCTGTTATTTATTTTATGTTTATTGTAGACTACAGAAATGATGTTAGTCAAAAAGGAAATTCAAGGTATTTTTTTTTTTTTTGAGTTCAAAATGGGTCATAAAGTAGCAGAATGAACTCACAATATCAGCAATGCATCTGGCCCAGGAACTGCTAAAAAATGTACAGTGCAGTGGTGGTTCAAGAAGTTTTAGCAAAGGAGAGCCTTGAAGATGAGGAGTCTAGTGGCTGGCCATTCAAAGTTGACAAAGACCAACTGAAAGAATCATCGAAACTGGTCCTCTTGCAACTACATGAGAAGTTGCAGAAGAACTCACTGTCAACCATTCTAACGTCATTCAGCATTTGCAGCAAATTGGGAAGATGAAAAAGCTCTATAAGTGGGTGCCTCATGAGCTGACTGAAAATCCAAAAAACAAAAACAAAAACATCATTTTGAGGCATCATCTTTTATTCTATGCAACAACAATGAATGATTACTGGATCAGATTGTGACATGTGAGAAAGTATGCATGCTGAGTCACTTCGGTCCTGTCTGACCCTTTGCGACCCTATGGACCACATACTGCCAGACTCCTCTGTCCATGTGATTCTCCAGGCAAGAATATTGAAATGGGTTGTCATTTCCTCCTCCAGAGGATCTTCCCAACCCAGGGATTGAACCAGTGTCTCTTACGTTTCCTGCATTAGCAGGCAGAGCTCTTTACTACTAGTGATGTGTCAGAAAAGTGGAGTTTACAGTCGGCGACAACCAGCTCAGTGGTTGGGCAAAGAAGCTCCAACACTCTTCCCAAAGCCAGTGAAGTGAAGGTAGCTCAGTCATGTCTGACTCTTTGAGACCTCATTGACTATACAGTCCATGGAATTCTCCAGGCCAGATTACTGGAGTGGGTAGCCTTTCCCTTCTCCAGGGGATCTTTCCAACCAAGGGATCAAGCCCAGGTCTCCTGTATTGCAGGCAGATTCAAGCTGAGCCACAAGGGAAGCCCTCCTAAAGCCAAATTAGCACCAAAAAAAAAAGGTCAGTGTCACTGTTTGGTGGTCTGCTGCCTGTCTGTATCACTACAGTTTTCTGTATCCCAAGGAAACCATTATATCTGAGAAGTATGCTCAGCAAATTGATGAGATGACAGCTGCAGCCACTATTGGTCAACAGAAAGGTCCCAGTTCTTCTCCAGGACGATACCCAACCACACGTTGCACAACCATCGCTTCAAAACTTGAACGAATTAGGCTATAAAGTTTTGCCTCATCTGTCATATTCACCTGACCTCTTGCCAACTGACTACCACTTCTTCAAGTATCTTGACTACTTTTTGCAGGGAAATGCTTCCACTACCAGCAGGATGCAGAAAATCCTTATAAGAGTTTGTTGAATCTTGAAGCACGGATTTTTACACTATAAGAATAAACAAACATTTCTCACTGGCAAAAATCTGTTGATTGTAATGGTTCCTAGTTTGATTAATAAAGATGCTTGAGCCAAATTGTAATGATTTAATAACTGCAGTTACTTTTATACTAACCTAATATGTCATTTGGAGAAGGCAATTGCACCCCACTCCAGTACTCTTGCCTGGAAAATCCCATGGATGGAGGAGTCTGAAAGGCCGCAGTCCATGGGGTCGCTGAGGGTCAGACATGACTGAGTGACTTCACTTTCACTTTTCACTTTCATGCATTGGAGAAGGAAATGGCAACCCACTCCAGTGTTCTTGCCTGGAGAATCCCAGGAATGGGGGAGCCTGGTGGGCTGGCATCTATGGGGTCCCACAGAGTCGGACACGATTGAAGCGACTTAGCAGCAATATGTTATTTACTTACATATGCTGCCCTAAAACCCCCTTTCTATTATTTATGACATGACAAATATTACTTATCACCTTTGATATGGCTTAAATACCCTCTCCTTTGTTCTCTCAAGAAAAATCAGTCTAAGCTACCTCTATTTTCACTTTGTCTTCTCTCTACCACTTGATAGAGCATTTATCACACTGATGCTAATATCATATTGTAAATATTCTAAATGTATATTTTTCTACATTATAACACCTATAAAATACAGATATGTGTTACAATTGACGCAATAAGAGATGATTAGATCTTTTAAAATTAACTGCACTTTTTTCTTAATAGAAAATAAAATAATTATTTCATAATCAGTAGCAACAGCGTCTCTGAAAAATAGTGGTAAATATACAGTTGACTATTCAAGGATGAGATTCATATCTTACTCCTTTGTGTTTCTTAGAGCCCCAACAAGTGGCTGTCACATAATTGATGAGCAATAAATGATAAGGCAATGTATCTCATCAGTATCAGTCTGATAACTATTGCTCCATTAAAAATAGCAAATCTTCAGAAGGACATGTAGCCAAAAAAATAGTAAATGAAAACAGTGACATGTCCCTCAAGTGCAGATTATTTACACCACCTGCCTCACAAAGAATTTTTTTCAATACATTCATAAACAGAAAGATGGAGAGCAGATTCATGTAAAATAGGGAGAGGATATAAATAGAAAATCAGCAATAATTTGTGTAACATTGTCTTCAAAGGATATATTTTTGTATTTTTTTATGCCCTGATTATTGACAGTGGTGCCAACATAATATTGGCCAAGTTTAAAAAAGCATGCATAAGAATAACCAAGAAATTTAGCCTATACCTTAGGCCTCATGAAACTGAATTTTCTCTTCAAATACAAATTAAAACTTAGACAATGCAAATTATTATCATTTCTCAAGTGTTCTAACAGTTGCATCAAGCTAAATTTAAGATTTTTGTTTTGGAAATTATCTGTACATTGTAAAATATAGAGACCAAACCATTTGCAACATTAGTGAATTACATAGCAGTATGCAGTTATTAATTTTTGCAAAAGATACTTTTGAAGGAAAAAATAGTGATAGAGTTAAAAATGAGATTTCTTTCAAAATGACTCCTAGTTTTTATGTATGCTTCATTGATAATGAATATTTTTTTCCTCAATTTTGTTGTGGATTGCATTGTTTCAGTCAACTCAGCTTATAACCACTGTGCTCTTTGTCCATTTCTTACAGTGGCATTATAATCCTGAACCCTAATATAGTGTATTTCTCAGCACAGGGAAGTGAAGGGAAGTTAAATTTGATGTTGATAAGTGAAATGAAATATTTATTTACACATCGAGTATAAAATCTCCCTTATTTGCTTCTAGAGCACATGGATATCAGTGACCTTTATGATAATTCATCCTTTAAGCAAAGAAAATAATTGCTCTGACTCTTTTAATTTTTAACAGTAGGGTAAAACTATGAAGTAGATTGTTACTATAATAATTTTCATCTAACAAGATTTGAAGTGCAGTTAATATGCTGATTAGGATATTTTACATAGAAGAAGTGATTATAACTTTATTGCCTTTAAGTTATATAGTGTGGGCGTGTGTGTGCCAAGTAGCTTCAGTCTTGTCTGATTTTTTGTGAGCACATAGACTGTAGCCCGCCAGGCTCCTCTGTCCATGGGATTTCTCAGGCAAGAATAATGGAATGGGTTGTCCTGCCTTCCTCCACAGAATCTTCCCAACCCACGGTTCAAATGCACATCTCTTATGTCTCCTACTTTGACAGATGGGTTCTTTTCCACTACTGTCACCTGGGAAGTCCTATTCTATGTTATAAATTCTGTGCATTAAATTTCAACTCAGTCTGTTAAACACTGGGTTATGCCTGACTCTACAAAACTTACACTTGATAGATGCTGCTTTAAAATTAGTATTTGGTGTAGTGTTTATTTATTAGTATTTATATCTTGACATTCTGGAATGTAGCTATTGATTACAGTATGTTTTAATTGCGTGTCGGATTATCATCACCTTTTACTTGACACACAGCTAGATTCCATTTCCCAGTTTCTCTTGCAGTTAGGTGAGGCCATGTGATTATCTTGACAAATGAAATGGTGAGAGAAAGTAATGTTCAGCACTTTCAGGTCCAGCCCATAACAATTTCCCACAGATGATATTTCTGGTTCTTTTCCCTTATAGCTGGATGGAATAGAGAAAACTTCTAGAACCAACTCAGTAGCCATGGGGGAAAGAGCATAGTTCACAGGATCACAACTGAGAGGAATGATGGCCATTCTGCAATATCAGTGTTGGATTGTGAGGTAAGGGGGAAATAATGTATTTCTGAATTCTGGAGAGTTATTCTATAACTGATGTAATGTAGTTGGAGGATAAAATACTGAACTGACAATGAATAAACATTACTATTAATACCTCTGGTCTTCAACCAATGGTACTGTGAATTTAAGAATGCTTTAGACTTCAGTTCTGCTTTATTGACCAGGCCAAAGCTTTTGACTGTGTGGATCACAACAAACTGTGGAAAATTCTTAAAGAATTGGGAATACCAGACCACCTGATCTGCCTCCCGAGAAATCTGTATGCAGATCAAGGAGGAACAGTTAGAACTGGACATGGAACAACAGACTGGTTCCAAATTGGGAAAGGAGTATGTCAATGCTGTATATTGTCACCTTGCTTATTTAACTTATATGCAGAGTACATCATGAGAAATGCTGGGCTGGATGAAGCACAAGCTGGAATCAAGATTGACAGGAGAAATATCAATAACCTCAGCTATGCAGATGATACCACTCTACCACTCTTATGGCAGAAAGCAAAGAAGAACTAAAAAGCGTCTTGATGAAGGTGAAAGAGGAGAGTGAAAAAGTTGGCCTAAAGCTCAACATTCAGAAAACTAAGATCATGGCATCCAGTCCTGTCACTTCATGGCAAATAGATGGGGAAACAGTGGAAACAGTAACAGACTTTATTTTGGGGGGCTCCAAAATCACTGCAGATGGTGACTGCAGCGATGAAATTAAAAGACGCTTGCTCCTTGGAAGAAAAGTTATGACCAAGCAGAGACATTAGTTTACCAACAAAGGTCTGTCCAGTCAGAGCTATGATTTTTCCAGTAGTCATGTATGGATGTGAGAATTGGACTATAAAGAAAGCTGAGCGCCGAATTGATGCCTTTGAACTGTGGTGTTGGAGAAGATTCTTGAGAGTCCCTTGGACTGCAAGGGGATCCAACCAGTCCATCCTAGAGGAAAACAGTCCTGAATATTCATTTGAAGGACTGATGCTGAAGCTGAAACTCCAATACTTTGGCCACCTGATATGAAGAACTGACTCATTTGAAAAGACCTTGATGCTGGGAAAGTTTGAAGGTGGGAGGAGAAGGGGCCAACAGAGGATGAGCATCAGTTGGATAGCATCACTGACTCAATGGACATGAGTTTGAGTAAACTCCAAGAGTTGGTGACGGACCAGGAGGCCTGGTGTGCTGCTGTCCATGGGGTTGCAAAGAGTCGAACATGACTGAGTGACTGAACTGAACTGAAACCTCAGTTTTTTCATCTGTATGATGCTGTAGATTTATTAAGTATATATGCATTCAATCAGTCAATATTTAGTCTCATAGGAGGATACAACAGACACAGTGCTTGTCCTTGGGGGTCTCAGTCTTCATGGCATTATTTATAATAATAATATAAATAATATAAATAACTAATATACATGTTAGTTAATAAGAGTCCAAAGTATTCTATGAGAGAGTTAACAAGTGAGTCTCAACCTAGTCTAATGTTTAAGGAAAGCTTCACTCTGAAAATCTTTTTGAAACTGAAACATGTATAATTAGTATGCAAGCAAAATTGAAAATTAGCCTTTCTGGTGAAAGAACATACCTATGAGTGCCACAAAGAACATAATCTACTTTTAAAAAGAAAACAAGTTCAGTGCATTGCTGACATGGAGTCATAATGTAGATGGAGAATGCAGTAGTTTGAGATGAGTATACAGAGGCAAGTAAATGTCATAAAGTAATTTATATAATGATTTCATTATCTTCCTGGCATTAGGAAGCAATATTAAAATGGCAGGGTCATAAAAATACAAATGGAGAGATGTAGAATAAAGAAATTGTAGAAATAACATTGAGTCAAGATGTTGGTTAGGATATAGAGAGATGGGAGAAAAATAGTCTTCTGGTTTGTGTGCCAAGTCGTTTCAGTCGTGTCTGACTCTGTGTGACCCCATGGACTGTTGCTTGCCAGTCTCCTCTGTCCATGATATTCTCCAGGCAAGAAGAATACTGGAGTTGGAGTCCATTTCTTTCTCCCTTCTGGTTTGTGTAGCTGGTAAAATTTCAATGCCTCTTAATGAATGAAACATGAAGCACAATAGTAGCAGATAGAGGGAATTTGAAAATCAGTTTTAGAAATGTTAAATTAGAAATGACTGTAAGATATTCAAATGAAAATATTTTAACCCTAAAATATATTTTTCCAGTTGTTTAGAAAGCCCGGTATGTATTATCAAAGTACATGTAATGTGACCCATATATTTTATATATATATAAATACATACATATATAAGTACATATATATAGTGTTAAAATATTTTTGAAGAAGGCAATGGCACCCCACTCCAGAACTCCTGCCTGGAAAATCCCATGGATGGAGGAGCCTGGTAGGCTGCAGTCCATGGGGTCGCTGAGGGTTGGACACGACTGAGCGACTTCACTTTCACTTTTCACTTTCCTGCATTGGAGAAGGAAATGACAACCCACTCCAGTGTTCTTGCCTGGAGAATCCCAGGGACGGCGGAGCCTGGTGGGCTGCTGTCTATGGGGTCACACAGAGTCAGACACAACTGAAGTGACTTAGCAGCAGCAGCAGCAAAATATTTTTTAATTATATATTCTATGTTCAAATCTAGATCCTATGAACACCACTGCTTTTATGAATTTAAATGTATTTTCATCAAGTATTTGATTTGTCACACACATCCACATCCATACCCACACCCACACCCACACCCACACACCCACCCACTCACCCAGGCTCTTCTGTCTATAGGATTTCCCAGGCAAGAATACTGGAATGGAGTGAGTTTCCATTTCCTTCTCCAGGGAATCTTGCTGACCCAGGAGTCAAACCTGTGTCTCCTACATTGGCAGACAAATTCTTTACCACTGAGCTACCTCAGAAGCCTAGATATACATATACCCATATAGCTATGAAACCATTAAGATAATCAAGGCAATGAAAATATGTATCACACCAAGTGTTTCCTATTGTTCTTCTCTAATCTAACCACCACATTCATCTGCTTTTTGTTTGATATAGATTAGTATACATATTCTAGAATTTGTTATACAAGCAGACACGTAGTAAATACCTGTAGTTCCTGTAGTTTGGGGTCCTATAACTCAACATACTTATTTTAATTTGTCTGTGCTCTCGTGCTTATCAGTAATTTATTCCATTTTTTAAAATTTGAATTCCATCACACAGATGTTTATTGATTCATCCACCTCCTGGTGAATATTTGTGTTGGTACTGATTTGAGGGTAATTGAAATAAAATCTATGTAAACATTTACGTTCATGTTTTGGTGTAGGCATATGCATTCATTTATTGTGGGTAAATTTCTGAGTACAGCTCTTTTGCCTCTTTTGGTGGGTTTATTCCTAAGTATTTTATTTTCTTTGATACAGTGGTAAATGAGATGTTTTGTATTTGCATTCTGATCTTTAATTATTTCTTAGTATATAGAAATGCAAGACATTTCTGTGTATTACTATTTATCCTGTAACTTTACCAATTTCATTGATAAACTGTAGTGTTTCTGGTAACATCGTTGGGTTTTCTATGTAAAGTATCAAATCATCTGCAAACAGTGATAGTTTTACTTCTTTTCCAATTTGGATTCCTTTTCTTTTTTCTTTCTTCTCTGATTGCCATGTCTAGGACTTGCAGAACTATGTTGAGTAATAATAATGAGAGTGGGCACCCTTGTCTTGTTTCTGATCTTAGAGAATATGCTTTCAATTTTTTAGTATTGAGAATGTTTGCTGTGGGTTTGTGGTGTATGACCTTTATTATGTTGAGATATGTTGCCTGTATGCCCACTTTCTGGAAACTTTTTTTTTTTTTAATCATAAATGGGTACTGACTGTTGAATTTTGTTAAAATATTTATCTGTATGTATTGAGATGACTATAGGGTTTTGTTTGTTAATATGGTTTATCACATTGATTGATTTGCATATGGTGAAGAATCTTTGTATCCCTGGGATAAACCCCACTCAATCATGGTATATGATCCTTTTAATGTGTTGTTGGATTATGTTTGCTATTATTCTCTTAAGAATTTTCATGTCAATATTCACCAGTGATATTGGCTTGTAACTTTCTTTTTTGTGATATCATTGTCTGATTTTGATATGAGAGTGATGGTTCAGTTCAGTTCAGTTCAGTCACTCAGTCGTGTCCAACTCTTTGCAACCCCATGAATCGCAGCACACCAGGCCTCCCTGTCCATCACCAACTCCTGGAGTTTACTCAAACTCATGTCCATCCAGTCTGTGATGTCATCGAGCCATCTCATCCTCAGTCGTCCCCTTCTCCTCCTTCCCCCAATACCTCCCAGCATCAGGGTCTGTTCCAATGAGTCAACTCTTCGCATGAGGTGGCCAAAGTATTGGAATTTCAGCTTCCGCATCAGTCCTTCCAATGAACACCCAGGACTGATCTCCTTTAGGATGGACTGGTTGGATCTCCTTGCAGTCCAAGGGACTCTCAGGAGTCTTCTCCAACACCACAGTTCAAAAGCATCAATTCTTCGGCGCTCAGCTTTCTTCACAGTCCGACTCTCACATCCATACATGACCACTGGGAAAACCATAGCCTTGACTAGACGGACCTTTGTTGGCAAAGTAATGTCTCTGCTTTTGAATATGCTATCTAGGTTGGTCATAACCTTCCTTCCAAGGAGTAAGCGTCTTTTAATTTCATGGCTGCAATCACCATCTGCAGTGATTTTGGAGCCCAGAAAAATAAAGTCTGACACTGTTTCCACTATTTCCCCATCTATTTGCCATGAAGTGATGGAACCAGATGCCATGATCTTAGTTTTCTGAATGTTGAGCTTTAGGCCAACTTTTTCACTCTCCTCTTTCACTTTCATCAAGAGGCTTTTTAGTTCCTCTTCATTTTCTGCCATAAGGGTGGTGTCATCTGCGTATCTGAGATGATTGATATTTCTCCCGGCCATCTTGATTCCAGCTTGTGCTTCTTCCAGCCCAGTGTTTCTCATGACAATCTCATATAAATAGAATGAGTTTAAGAGTGTCCTTCCCTATGCAATATTTTGAAAGAGTTTCAGAAAGATAGGTGTCAGCTCCTCTCTAAATATTTGTTAAAATTCACCTGTGAACCAATCTTATCCTGGGCTTTTGTTAGATGGAAGATTTTTTAATCACAGTTTCAATTTCAGTGCTTGTCATTGGTTTGTTCATATTTTCTGCTTCTTCCTGGTTCAGTCTTGAAGAGTTGTGTGTGAGTGCTCAGCTGTTCATTCCTGTCTGACTCTTTGTGACTCTACAGACTGTAGCGTGCTAGCCCACCAAGGTCTTCTGTCCATGGGATTCTCCAGACAAGAATATACGTGAGAATCCCATGGATGGAGGAGCCTGGTAGGCTGCAGTCCATGGGGTCGCTAAGAGTCAGACACGACTGAGCGACTTCACTTTCACTTTTCACTCTCATGCATTGGAGAAGGAAATGGCAACCCACTCCAGTGTTCTTGCCTGGAGAATCCCAGGAATGGGGGGTCTGGTGGGCTGCTGTCTCTGGGGTCGCACAGGGTCGGACACGACTGAAGCGACTTAGCAGCAGCAGCAGCAGCAGTACTTCAGAAATGATTGGAGGATTAATGCAGATATACTCAAACAGGGTCACTTAATACATATGGCTGCATTTACCTGAATACGTAACTAAGGAGAGGCAGATGTTCCTTAATGACTCTCTCTCTGAAACAATGTTGCTTTGTTTGATGTTTTCATATCTGTTTACTATGAGCATTTAAGCTGGTAATTTCATGATATGTAATATTTTAATAATAAATACCTGAATCTAAAGCTTAAAGTAAATGAACTATGACAATAATGAAAGATTCTACAGAGTTTTAAACTAGTAAAACCAATTAGTTAAGCAAATATGACTCTTTACATTGTTGAGGGAGGGAGAGAAAATAGATCTACAAAATCAAAGGCACTTAACCTGTCAAAGTAAGATGTTCAGAACCTTATATAATTTATAAAATATTTCATATTGTTGCTATTTAAATTTAAAAATGAATACCTTAGCTTAAAACACTTATATCTGAAAACACAAATAGAACTTATAAAGATCTCACCAAAGAAGAAAAAACAGATGGCAAATAAGCATCTTAAAAGATGCTCCACATCATATGCCATCAGGGGAGATTCAAGTTCAAATAATAGTGAGATTCCACTAAGCACCTGATAGAGTGGCCAAAATCCAGAACACTGGCAACACCAAACACTCAGGAGGATGTGGATCAACAGGAACTCTCAAACACTATTGGTGACAATGTGAAACGGTACAGTCAATCTGGGAGACAGTGTAGTGTTTTCTTACAAAACTCACATACTGTTACCATACAGTTCCACAGTTGTGCTCCTTGGTTTTTACCCTAAAGATTAGAAAACTTATATCTACACAGAAATGTGCACATGGGTATTTATAACAGTTTCATTTATAATGGCCAAAATTTGGAAGCAACTGAGATGTCCTTCAGTAGATGAATGGATGAATAAACTGGAACATGCAGACAACGGACTGTTATTCAACACCAAAATGAAATAAGCTTGCAAGAAATGGACTGACATTGAGAAACCTTAATTGCACATTAATAAGTGAGAAAAGGTCAATCTGAAAAGGCTACCTAACATAGAATTCAACCATATGACATTATGGAAAAGTTAAAACTATGGAGAGAGTAAAAATATCAGTGGTTGCACAGTTTGGTGGGGAGAACTGAATGGCAAAGCACAGATTTTTAGGGCAGTAAAAATATTTTGTAAGATATTATAATGATAGATACATGTCCTTACACATTTTTTTAAAACCTGTAGAAAATATATTATCAAGAGTGAATTCTAATGTAAATGTAATGCCAAAGGACGTTTCAGTCTCATGGACTGTCACCTGCCAGGCTTCCCAATCCATGGGATTTTTCCAGGCAAGATTACTGGAGTGGGTTGCCATTTCCTCCTCTAGGGGATCTTTCTGACCTCGGGAACCAACCTACATTAATATAGGGTGTAACAATATGCTATTAAATGGTATGTCTAAGATGTTAATTTCACTCATTACTACACTACAATAAATTGTTTTAACATTTGTAAGCATAAGATTGCCCTCATCTCACATGCTAGTACAGTAATGCTCAAAATTCTCCAAGCCAGGCTTCAACAGTATGTGAACTGTGAACTTTCAGATGTTTAAGCTGGATTTAGAAAAGGCAGAGGAACTAGAGATCATATTGTCAACATCCGCTGGATCATTGAAAAAGCAGGAGAGTTCCAGAAAAGCATCTACTTCTGCTTTATTGACTACACCAAAGCCTTTGACTGTGTGGATCACAATACAGTGTGGGAAATTCTGAAAGAGATGGGAATACCAGGCCATCTGACCTGCCTCTTGAGAAATCTGTATGCAGATCAGGAAGCAACAGTTAGAACTGGACATGGAACAACAGACTAGTTCCAAATAGGAAAAGGAGTACGTCAAGGCTGTATATTGTGAACCTGCTTATTTAACTTATATGCAGAGTACATCGTGAGAAGTGCTGGGCTGGATGGAGCACAAGCTGGAATCAAGATTGCTGAGAGAAATATCAATCACCTCAGATATGCAGATGACACCACCCTTATGGCAGAAAGTGGAGAAGAACTAAATAGCATCTTGATGAAAGTGAAAGAGGAGAATAAAAAAGTTGGCTTAAAGCTCAACATTCAGAAAACTAAGATCATGGCATCTTGTCCCATTACTTCATGGCAAATAGATGGGGAAACAGTGGAAACAGTGGCTGACTTTATTTTTGGGGGCTCGAAAATCACTGCAGATGGTGATTGCAGCCATGAAATTAAAAGATGCTTGCTCCTTGGAAGGAAAACTATGACCTACCTAGACAGCATATTAAAAAGCAGATACATTACTTTTCCAACAAACATCCATCTAGTCAAAGCTATGGTTTTTCCAGGAGTTATGTGTGGATGTGAGAGTTGGACTATAAAGAAAGTTGAGCACCGAAGAATTGATGCTTTTGAACTGTAGTGTTGGAGAAGACTCTTGAGGGTTCCTTGGACTGCAAGGAGACCCAACCAGTCCATCCTAAAGGAAATCAGTCCTGAATATTCATTGGAAGGACTGATGCTGAAACTCCAATACTATGGCCACCTGATGCAAGGAGCTGACTCATTTGAAAAGACTCTGATGCTGGGAAAGATTGAAGTCAGGAGGAAAAGGGGATGACTGAGGATTAGATGGTTGGATGGTATCACCGCCTCAGTGGACATGAGTTTGAGCAAACTCCTGGAGTTGGTGATGGACAGGGAGGCCTGGCGTGCTGCAGTCCATGGGGTCGCAAAGAGCTGGACACTGAACTGAGCAACTGAACTGAACTGAACTGAGCATAAAATATATAATGTGTTCCTAAGCATCTGTAGGTAGATAGAGAGGTAGATAGGTTGATAGGTAGATAGTTAAATTGAAAGATAAAAAGCTACATATCTTAAGATATCATAATGAAAAATCACATAACTTTTTTGAGTCTGTTTCCACTTGAGTTATAAAATTTTCAGTAAACACTAAAATTCTTGAGTATCAGTGTCATATGGTCTATGAAAAATGCACATTAAGACAAAACATTTACATACTATTTTGATATATTGTTTTAAAAGGGATAATACTTTACATTGTCCAAAAAAATAATATAGATTGTATGACCATATATCTTATTCATGAAAATGTCTTTTTGTCAATTCAATCATATTTTCTCACCAATTGAATGAAATTTATTAATTCTTTATTTTCTTAAGCATTTAGCCTACATGATTAACCTATAATGATGTGATATAGATATAAATCCATTGCATAAAATGTATTAAAGTATAAATATAATTGGCTTGCTTGGCAGTAATTTGCTTTAATTAACTTCTTATTCTCTCATATTATATTTTACTGCCTTTGGCGTGGGGCTCTTTAAAACAAATTTAGTAAACAGTATCAGTCGACCATGCAAATAGATGAAAACTATTTACCAGCCCACAAAATGTTTTACCAGCCCTTCTGCTTTGGTGACATCCCAAATGTAGTAAAATTAACGTGATTAGCATCCGTTATGAGTCACTCAGCAAAAGCTCTCCTTCTCTGAATCCATAATGAATGAATGATTAACAAATGTTAATCATTATTTCTATGTAATTTCCAGCTTGAAACTGTGAATATAAAGTCATGATCTAATAATGTCTTGATTATCACCAAATAAAATAATTCTTCCATAACCAATATTTAAATATGTTCATGTATATTTTAAAGCTGGAATATTTAACAGAATAGGAGAGAAGAGTGAGAGTATAGTTAGGATGAGAAATTATTGAACAAATACCTCTCCTGAGATGACTACACCTCGGTTATCACTAACCACTTTCCATAAGAACTAAATTCATTTCTTTGTGAAGAAAGCTGTAAGGTTTTTGCTTCAGCCACTGTACTCAACAGTTCCTTTTGCATTATTCACAGAGATCAGTGACTGGGAATTGACAACAGAAAGGAACAAATTATAAAAGGTAACTCAAGCAGATTGCTGTGACCATCTTAGACTTTTAATGTTGTGCCAGTTCCCCTGTAAGTTAGTTGCTGAGTGACAACTGGTATGTGACTCTAGAAACATGATTCTTCTCTCAACTCTTAACATTATTATGCAATGTAGGGCCTAAGCTTTGTCATTTAAACTTGTTGGACTCAGATGTCTGTTATGTTAGAATAGGATTATATAACTAATTAGAAAATACCTAAGCCCAACCAGTCCATTCTGAAGGAGATTAGTCCTGGGATTTCTTTGGAAGGAATGATGCTAAAGCTGAAACTCCAGTACTTTGGCCACCTCATGCAAAGAGTTGACTCATTGGAAAAGACTCTGATGCTGGGAGGGATTGGGGGCAGGAGGAGAAGGGGACGACAGAGGATGAGATGGCTGGATGGCATCACTGACTCAATGGACATGAGTCTGAGTGAACTCCAGGAGTTGGTGAGGGACAGGGAGGCCTGGCGTGCTGTGATTTATGGGGTCGCAAAGAGTCGGACATGACTGAGCGACTGATCTGATCTGATCTGAAGCCCAGCTGGATCATTAGAATGTTGCACCATTGCCTGGCCTGATTAGCACAGTGTGACATGGCATAGCTACTGCCAAGTACATCCTCAAGGCCACTTTGCTTAATATACGTGTCATTTTTAAATTCATGAAAAATCATTGGTAACTCTATACATTAATTTATAACAAAAGATACATTTTGTCTATTCTAGGCAACTAAGAAAGGTGGGAAAGAAGTAAAAATAGTATCTAATATTGAAAAAAAATTATACAACATAAAAACATAAGTGAGAGTAGGAATGTATGCTTATAGGCCTAAGCTGGTAGTAGTATATGTAGAAGAATTTTCACAAGAAAATAAAGAGTTCAAAAGGTACAGAAATGGCCAAGGCTTCTAATTTTAAAGAAACTGACATTTACAGTCCAGACAGGAAGCTACAAGTCTAGAAGAAATAAAAGGGTTAAGCTGCTGCTGCTGCTAAGTCGCTTCAGTCGTGTCCAACTCTGTGCGACCCCATAAACGGCAGCCCACCAGGCTCCCCCGTCCCCGGGATTCTCCAGGCAAGAACACTGGAATGGGTTGCCATTTCCTTCTCCAGTGCATGAAAGTGAAAAGGGAAAGTGAAGTCGCTCAGTCACGTCTGACTCTTAGCGACCCCATGGACTGCAGCCACCAGGCTCCTCCGCCCATGGGATTTTCCAGGCAAGAGTCCTGGAGTGGGGTGCCATTGCCTTCTCCGAGAAGGGTTATAGCATTGGTCAAAAAGTGGGGGAGTTTATCAAAGATATCAAGAGGAGAGAGTTCTATGATTAGAGGAATCATCAAAAATGCCAAATTCTCCTAAGAATTAGCTCAAATGCTCAATGTCATAGAAGTGACATTGGTGACCCTAGCAAGGACAGATTAAGAATACATAAAGTCCTTTCTTATAGTAGTCAATTGTCTTCTCCAACTGCTTATAAAGCTCCTTTCGGCTGCTAGACTCATGGACAGAAAGAAAGCTTCCTAGACATAGTAAAGTGTTCACAGGCACAGAGAAGACATCAAGTTGTCAGTTGTCATAACCTTTTTATTAAAATATTTCTTTTTGCTCTTTTACAGTTGTTATTTATTTACCTTTTGTTCCCAACTTTCAACATTGTGGTTTCAATTATTAGGTTTGATAAGTGTAAAATTAGTTATACAGACATTTATATCTATAAAGAGACTATTTTAAAATTATAATGACTTCTATTTTGTGACCTTATGGAATTTTTTCAAATTTCTTGAGAGAGTTACATAACTCTATGATGCAAACAAAATGATCTAGGTTAATAGGATTGTTTTGGGCTACATATACTTGGATTTTTTTTTTTTTAAGTAGTAAATTTACCAGCATAGTCACACATGCTGAAGTGATGTAATCCTCACCCACACTGCCTATGCTTATTCACAAAATCAGACATGAAAATTTTCTAAGCCCTTTCTTTGTTTTGTGCTCAGTATCCATTTGCTCTGCATTTCTTTTTCAGGAGAGAATTGTGAAATAGAATTTTGGTCCCCTTGATGGCTTTGGTTATGTATGAAGCTGTGATTTCAGTCAGTAATTATAAAATAGATCTCTGTATTAGGCAAAAAGCTTAAACACGCCTCATCAATAAAGCCAAAGGAAGAGAGTTCCTGGAATCCCTCCCCAACACTGTATGAATTTTTAACTTTTTTTCTAGTCATACCTATGAGAAGCCTTTCCGGGAAGATGTGTTCATACTGCTTCAATTAATATGATCTCTTCCTGGACTTGGTGAGACAATATCTTAGAGATTTCAATTAGAATGGGCTTTATTGTTAAATAAGTGAAGTCAGGGCAACCTATGTTCAAAATCTGCTCTTTCATATTTCACACATTTTCCAGGCACTGAGAACTTTTTGTCTAACCACTGTGGCATTCAACTTCTCACCTCTTCACAGTTTACATGGCTGAGTTCCTCAGTAATTTGTTAACTGACAAACTGATGTTAATGAACATCACTGTTTTACTTCAAGTGGATCATAAATAGGGGAAAATATGATCTATCTAAGAATTAAAGCTCCTACAAATGCAGTTGGGGAGCATGAGTGAAGCAATATTCTGAAACACATGAGTTACTCTTTTCTTCTAGTTTACCTCCTTCATGCCTGAGAGTGGTCCATCCAACCAAAAGTTCAAGTCATGTTGGTGACTTAAAAAAAAAAAAAAAAAAAAAAACTATTGATTCTTACTGACTGCCAGTTAAAATCCAAGCTGTTAAACATATCATGCATTGCTTTCCAAGGTTTGATCACATTTCTTTGCAGTTGATTCCACATACTCTAGTGCAATACTGGAAGAGTAAGGGTATTGTTTGAGTTTTTTAACTAAAATAAATATTGAATTTGTTTAAGAGATATTTAACATGCTGATACTTATAAGCAGAGAAGGCAATGGCACCCCACTCCAGTACTCTTGCCTAGAAAATCCCATGGACAAAGGAGCCTGGTAGGCTGCAGTCCATGGGGTCGCTAAGGGTCAGACACGACTGAGCGACTTCACTTTCACTTTTCACTTTCATGCATTGGAGAAGGAAATGGCAACCCACTCCAGTGTTCTTGCCTGGAGAATCCCAGGGACGGGGGAGCCTGGTGGGCTGCCGTCTATGGGGTCGCACAGAGTCGGACATGACTGAAACAACTTAGCAGCAGCAGCAGTGGCATACTTATAGGAAAAGGGCTTCCCTTGTGGCTCAGTAGTAAAAGAATCTGTCTGCCAATGCAGTAGGCGTGGATATGATCCATGGGAGGAGGAAATGGAGACCCAGTCCAGTATTATTTGAAAATCCCATGGACAGAGGAACCTGGCATGCTACAGTTCTTAGGGTCACCAAGAGTTGGACATGACTGAACGACTAAACTACCACCACTTAAAGGAAAATAATTTGTCCATATGATAGTTTTTACCTGCACGTGAGGGAAAAGTCCAAACCCAATATATAGGGTTTTAATATTCTCTACCTTTTTTAATGTAGTGCTTTTAGTTTATATGTCTGAGGTATGTGAATTCATAGAAACAAAATATCTAATGTTAACCCCTCATGAGATTAAGAACCCAGAAAAACACATGGCTCCAGGAAGAATATAATCCTTATACTGCAAGTAAGAATAGTAAGTAAGCAGAAAAACACAAATAAACCAGCAGTTACAGATTAGAAGCAACATCATTGACTCAAATGTGACAAGAAGTTGCTCCCCAAAGTTGGAATTTTCAAAGAAAAAAGGACAACTTGAGAGAGAGATTTGTGTCTATTGCTGTTAAAAATAAATTACTCCCTAGGAATAGGAATACAGTATGCTAATATTATTTATAAAGCATAGTTGTAGACATTTATAAACTAAAACCTAGAACACAGCCAAAAACTTTAATAGTAGACCAAAATTATAAAATATCATTTATTTCATGTTTACTTACCCTTTGAAATGTTCCATAATGTATCACTGGAAACACAACAGTAGATGTATATCATTTATAAATATAAGAAAATATCTATATTGATATTTCATATTCTTTTTCTCTTTCTTTTTTATTGAATTAATGGTTTCAGAGCTTTCAGTTCAGTTCAATTCAGTTCAGTCGCTCAGTCGTGTCTGACTCTTTGCGACCCCATGAATTGCCGCACGCCAGGCCTCCCTGTCCATCATCAACTCCCGGAGTTCACTCAAACTCACGTCCATCGAGTCAGTGATGCCATCCAGCCATCTCATCCTCTGTCGTCAGCCTTTTCCTCCTGCCCCCAATGCCTCCCAGCATCAGAGTCTTTTCCAATGAGTCAACTCTTCGCTTGAGTTGGCCAAAGTACTGGAGTTTCAGCTTTAGCATCATTCCTTCCAAAGAATTCCTAACCCTACCCCAGGGCTGATCTCCTTTAGAATGGACTGGTTGGATCTCCTTGCAGTCCAAGGGACTCTCAAGAGTCTTCTCCAACACCACAGTTCAAAAGCATCAATTCTTCGGCACTCAGCTTTATTCACAGTCCAACTCTCACATCCATAAATGACCACTGGAAAAACCATAGCCTTGACTAGACGGACCTTTGTTGGCAAAGTAATGTCTCTGCTTTTGAATATGCTATCTAGGTTGGTCATAACTTTTCTTACAAAGGAGTACACCATGGACCGCAGCATGCCAGGCCTCCCTGTCCATCACCAACTCCCAGAGATTACCCAAACTCTTGTCCATTGAGTCAGTGATGCCATCCAACCATCTCATCCTCTGTCTTCCCCTTCACCTCCTGCCTTCAATCTTTCCCAGCAACAGGGTCTTTTCAAATGAGTCAGTTCTTTGCATCAGGTGGTGAAAGTATTGGTGTTTCAGCCTCAACATCATTCATTCCAATGAACACTCAGGACTGATCTCCTTTAGGATGGACTGGTTGGATCTCCTTGCAGTCCAAGGGACTCTCAAGAGTCCTCTCCAAAATGACAGTTCAAAAGTATCAATTCTTCTGTGCTCAGTTTTCTTTATAGTCCAACTCTCACATCCATACATGACCACTGGAAAAACCATGGCCATGACTAGATGGAACTTGTTGGCAAGGTAATGTCTCTGCTTTTTAATATGCTGTCTAGGTTGGTCATAACTTTCCTTCCACGGGGAAAGCGCATTTAATTTCATGGCTCCAGTCACCATCTGCAATGATTTTGGAGCTCCCCCCCAACCCCCGCAAAAAAGTCAGCCACTGTTTCCCTGTTTATTTGCCATGATGTAATGGGACCGGATTCCATGATCTTAGTTTTCTGAATGTTGAGCTATAAGCCAAATTTTCACTCTTCTCTCTCATTTTCTTTTTTTCTTTTTTTTTTAATTTTATTTTATTTTTAAACTTTACATAATTGTATTAGTTTTGCCAAACATCAAAATGAATCCACCACAGGTATACATGTGTTCCCCATCCTGAACCCTCCTCCCTCCTCCCTCCCCATTCCATCCCTCTGGGTCGTCCCAGTGCACCAGCCCCAAGCATCCAGTATTGTGCATCGAACCTGGACTGGCAACTCGTTTCATACATGATATTTTACAAGTTTCAATGCCATTCTCCCAAATCTTCCCACCCTCTCCCTCTCTCACGGAGTCCCTAAGACTGTTCTATACATCAGTGTCTCTTTTGCTGTCTCGTACACAGTGTTATTGTTACCATCTTTCTAAATTCCATATATATGCGTTAGTATACTGTATTGGTGTTTTTCTTTCTGGCTTACTTCATTCTGTATAATAGGCTCCAGTTTCATCCACCTCATTAGAACTGATTCAAATGTATTCTTTTTAATGGCTGAATAATACTCCATCGTGTATATGTACCACCGCTTTCTTATCCATTCATCTGCTGATGGACATCTAGGTTGCTTCCATGTCCTGGCTATTATAAACAGTGCTGCGATGAACATTGGGGTACACGTGTCTCTTTCCCTTCTGGTTTCCTCAGTGTGTATGCCCAGCAGTGGGATTGCTGGATCATAAGGCAGGTCTATTTCCAGTTTTTTAAGGCATCTCCACACTGTTCTCCATAGTGGCTGTACTAGTTTGCATTCCCACCAACAGTGTAAGAGGGTTCTCTTTTCTCCACACCCTCTCCAGCATTTATTACTTGTAGACTTTTGGATCGCAGCCATTCTGACTGGTGTGAAATGGTACCTCATAGTGGTTTTGATTTGCATTTCTCTGATAATGAGTGATGTTGAGCATCTTTTCATGTGTTTGTTAGCCATCTGTATGTCTTCTTTGGAGAAATGTCTATTTAGTTCTTTGGCCCATTTTTTGATTGGGTCATTTATTTTTCTGGAGTTGAGCTGTAGGAGTTGCTTGTATATTCTCGAGATTAGTTGTTTGTCAGTTGCTTCATTTGCTATTATCTTCTCCCATTCTGAAGGCTGTCTTTTCACCTTGCTAATAGTTTCCTTTGATGTGCAGAAGCTTTTAAGGTTAATTAGGTCCCATTTGTTTATTTTTGCTTTTATTTCCAATATTCTGGGAGGTGGGTCATAGAGGATCCTGCTGTGATGTATGTCAGAGAGTGTTTTGCCTACGTTCTCCTCTAGGAGTTTTATAGTTTCTGGTCTTACGTTTAGATCTTTAATCCATTTTGAGTTTATTTTTGTGTATGGTGTTAGAAAGTGTTCAAATCTCTTTAACAAGTGGTGCTGGGAAATCTGGTCAACCACTTGTAAAAGAATGAAACTAGAACACTTTCTAACACCATACATAAAAATAAACTCTTCTCTCTCATTTTCATCAAGAGGCTCTTTAGTTCTTCTTCGCTTTCTGCTCTAAGAGTGGTGTGATCTGCATATCTGAGGTTATTGATATTTCTCCTGGCAATCTTGATTCCAACTTGTGCTTCATCCAGCCCAGCATTTCTTACAATGTACTCTGCATAGAAGTTAAATAAGAGGGTGACAATATACAGCCTTGACGTACTCCTTTCCCGAATTGGAACCAGTCTGTTGTTCTGTGTACAGTTCTGTTATTTCCTGACTTGTATACAGATTTCTCAAGAGGTAGGTCAGGTGGTCTGGTATTAGCATTTCTTTAAGAATTTTCCACAGTTTGTTGTGATCCACAGAGTCAAAGTCTTTGACATAGTCAATAAAGCAGAAGATGTTTTTCTCAAACTCTCTTGCTTTTTTGATGATCCAGCAGATGCTGACAATTTGATCTCTGCTTTCTCCGCCTTTTCTTTTTTTTTTTTTTCAGTGTTACAGCTCCATTTTATTTAGAAGATAGCAGGAGAATCCAAGACTCGAAGAGAAGGGAGTGGAGGAGTGCGTGGGGAGGGAGAAAGAGAGAGAGAGAGAGAGAGCGTGCGCATGCACGCGGGAGAGAGAGTCCGAGAGAAAGCGCTTTGGCTCCTCCTTTTATATGTTTTTTCCTCCACCTGGGCCTGCCCTATGCATATTGGGCTTAGCTGGGAGTGCTGTTTGTTCTGTTTGTTCTGCCTGAAGTCTTCACTCTGGTTCTCGGACCTTCCTTGTCTTTTAGCCACGGCCATTTTGGACTCCTTTTCCCTATTCTACCTACCTAACATTCCCCCCTCAAGAGATGGGAGGCCCAATTCTTTGGGAATAGGGGCATCAAGGTATTTCTGGCTACTTCGTGCTGAACTGGGGCGGCGAGGGGTATTGGGCCTCCCCCTCTTGCTAGTCTCAATCTTCAGAGTCCTTATAGCGGTGTCCAAGGGTGTGTGATATTTTCCATGGTCAGCTGTAGTTTTATATCTTTGTTGAACTGGCACTGCATGTTGTAGCTGGTTGACCTGGGCAGAGACAAAACAGGTTAGACAATTGACAGCGCATAGAATAATCATAAGCATCATCAATATAGCATAACAAAGACTAGTAGGGACATTGGTCAATTTTAAATTCACATGGCCAGGATGGTTTAAGTCCCTCCTTGTTCAGGGATCAGAAGATCTATCTCCTGTCTGTTTTGGAGTACTGTCTCTGTCAAGCTGTGTTGGCTCCTTAGAGTTATCCTGAGAAATCTTATCCCCAGAAACCAGGTTTTGGGGGTGTTCATTAGAATGGCACTCATTGGTAGTTCTGAATAGGTGTTTGAGATCTCCCAGGGGCTCACAGGTGTATTGAATATCCTCTTCTGTTTTCTTCCACAGCTTGACTCGTGAGTATTGAATCCAGGAGTCATGTCCTGGTACCTTGACTGCTGTGGGGGTAGAAAGTATTACAGGGTAGGGGCCCTTCCATGTGGGCTGGAGTGGAGCCTTTGGGGACCCATCTTTCCAGACTTTAATTAGGACTTGAGTTCCTGGAGCATATAGTGGTGACTCTTTAGAATCTTTTGGGTCCTGGTTCATACCCCACAAGCGTATATCCTGTTGGAATTGCCCAATGGCCATGGTATAAGACTGGAGGGTCTGAACCTCTGGATCTAGGAAGAGGTCATTGACATAAACAAAAGGTCTCCCCTATAGCATCTCATAAGGACTAAGACCAACCTGTTCCTTAGGGGCAATGCGGGTGCGGAGGAGAGCTATTGGTAAAGCCTCCTTCCATCCCAGGGAGGTCTCCTGGGTTATCTTTTTTATAGCTGATTTTAAGAATTGATTGGCTCTTTCTACTTTTCCTGAAGACTGAGGCCTCCAGGCACAATGGAGATAATAAGTAATGCCCAATGCTTTTGAGACTCCTTGGGTGACCTTAGAAGTAAATGATGTCCCATTGTCACTTTATAATGACCTGGGCAGACCAAATCTTGGAATGATTTCATGGAGCAGTTTTTTTTTTTTTTTTTTTTTTTACCATCTCCTCAGCCTTCTCAGTCTGGGTGGGAAAGCCTTCAATCCATCCTGTGAATGTATCTATCATGACTAATAGGTATTTATACCCTTGAGAAACTGGCATCTGGGTGAAGTCCATCTGCCAGTCCTCTCCTGGGTAGGCCCCACGTCGTTGCTTGGGCTGGGCCAGCTGGGGTCTTCGAGCTCCTTGGGGATTGTTTAATTGGCAAGTGGGACAAGAAGAGACCACCTGTCTTATAGTTGTTTGGAGGCCTGTTCCTCTGAAGGACCTTTCTAGTAATATTTGGAGGGCCTTTTCTCCTAAATGAGTAGTGGCATGTAAGGAGTTAACCAACTTCCATTGGAGGTTTCCAGGCAGAAAAAGGAGTCCCTCCTTTTGGAACCACCCCATATGATCTTCTTGAAAGCCCTCGCTCTTAGCTTTAAGAGTCTCACCTTCAGTATATGAAGGAGTTTCTGGCAAATTAGTCTGTGGAACTAAGGTGGCAATCCCTATTAGGTCATGGTTCTGTAATGCTGCTCTCCTAGCTGCCTGATCAGCTGTTTGGTTCCCTCGTGCCACTTCTGTGTTCCCTTTTTGGTGTCCTTTACAGTGGGAGACTGAAACCTTAGTGGGCAGATGGACTGCCTCCAAGAGTCGAAGAATCTGATCACCATATTTGATTGGGGACCCTCGGGTGGTCAAGTGGCCCCTTTCTTTCCAAACAGCTGCATGTGCATGTAGCACCAGAAAGGCATACTTGGAGTCATTGTAAATGGCTATTCTTTTTCCTTTTCCCAGCTCTAAAGCTCGAGTCAGGGCTATGAGCTCAGCTAATGGGGCTGAAGTACCTGGTGGCAGAGGCTTAGCCTCTGTGGTCTCAAAATTGGAGACTACTGCATACCCAGATCTTCTTTTTCCATCCAGGACAAAGCTGCTTCCATCAGTGTACCAGATTTCCTCAGGATTGATCAGAGGATCTTCTGACAATCCCTCTCGGGGTTTTGTCCAGTGGTCCAAGGTTTCTAGACAAGAGTGAAAGGGGAGAGAGCCCTCGGGGGTAGGTAAGAGGGTGGCTGGGTTAAGAACCTCACAAGGGGATATAGTGAGGCCTGGATTTTCCATCAGCATTACTTGATATCTGAGGATTCTTTGATCAGACATCCATAAGTGGCCTCTCCCATTTAGGAGTTGTTTTACTTGGTGGCTGGTAAAAATAGTTAGTTTGCCCCCAAAGGAGAGTTTTAAAGCATCTTCTATCATGATTGCAATAGCTGCAAGATTTCGAAGGCAGGGGGGTCAACCTCGGGAAGTTGGATAGAGCCTCTTGGATAAGTAAGCTACAGTCTGGGGCTCAGATCCCAACCTTTGAGTTAACACTCCCAAGGCTATTCCCTCTCTTTCATGGACATAAAGTTGGAATGCTTTTTCTGGGTCTGGCTACCTCAAGGCAGGTGCCTGAGTTAAGGCCTATTTTAGTGTAGCCTCTGCCTCCTTTTGAGGAGTTCCCCACATCAGTGGGATTGAATCATCTCGTCCCTTTAAGCTTTCATATAAGGGCTGGGCAATTAGAGCATAATTGGGTATCCAGATTCTACAATAACCAGTTAGCACCAGGAAAGCTCGCAATTATTTTCGAGTCGTGGGGGAGGGCAACTGGAGAATTCCTTGTACCCGATCAGAGGACAGCCTCCTGGACCCGTGTGTAATCTGAACTCCCAGGTAAGTGACCTTTGTCTCGACCATCTGTGCCTTAGCACTGGAGACTTTATATCCCCTTTCTGCCAAGCTGTTGGTGTTTTTCTCCTGGGGCCTTCCACTCAAAGGCAAAAAGGTATTGGGATTCTTTAGCCAGTGGTATGCAAAAAAATGCATCTTTGAGATCCAAGACAGTAAACCATTTGGCACTGGGTGGGATTTCTCCCAAGATTACATAGGGATTGGGTACTGTGGGATGGAGGAGGACTACAGCTTCATTTATGATCCGGAGATTTTGAACCATTCGCCAGGTTCCGTCTTTTTTCTTTACTGAAAGGACTGGGGTGTTACATGGCGAACTGGTAGGGACCAGTAGCCCATAAGCAAGGAATTTATTTATTAAAGGCTGTAGTCCCTCCCGAGCCTCTCTTTTGAGAGGATATTGTTTCCAGTTAGGAAACCGAGTAGGATCTCGGAGGACAATGATGACTGGTTCAGCTTGGTGGGCTCGTCCAGGAATCCCCTGATCCCACACCTGGGGGTTAATTTTGTCTTCCCATAGTTTTTGGTCCCTCTCTATTGAAGGTGTAATGGGTTCTTCAGTAGTAACCAGGAGCTGTAGAGCTCTAGGGGCTGAAAAACTTCCCATCACAAGGGTGGTCCCCAGTTTAGTGAGTATATCTCTTCCCAATAAGGGGGTAGGACACTCAGGGACCACAAAAAACTGGTGGGAAAATATTTGTCCATGCCAGCAGCAAAGAAATACTCGGGTGAATCTTTTAGTAGTTGCTTTTCCTGTAGCACCCAAAATGGTACAGGTTTTGGAGGAGAAGACTCAGGAGTAGGAGATCAAGACAGAGTAGGTAGCCCCTGTGTCAACCAAGAAATTCTCAGACCTACCTGCCACATCCAGTTGCACCCTTGGCTCCAGCCCCGTGATGGTTATCTGTGACAGGCGGGCTGGCTGGAGCGCTAAATCCAGTTTGAACATGTGGAAGTTCACGGTTCATGAATTGCTGAAGCCTGGCTTGGAGAATTTTGAGCATTACTTAACTAGTGTGTGAGATGAGTGCAATTGTAAGGTAATTTGAGCATTCTTTGGCATTGGCTTTCTTTGGGATTGGAATGAAAACTGCCCTTTTCCAGTCCTGTGGCCACTGCTGAGTTTTCCAAATTTGCTAGCATATTGAGTGCGGCACTTGCACAGGATCATCTTTTTTTTTTTTTTTTTTTTTAATTTTATTTATTTTTAAACTTTACATAATTGTATTAGTTTTGCCAAATATCCAAATGAATCCGCCACAGGTATACATGTGTTCTCCATCCTGAACCCTCCTCCCTCCTCCCTCCCCATTCCATCCCTCTGGGTTGTCCCAGTGCACCAGCCCCAAGCATCCAGTATCGTGCATTGAACCTGGACAAGATTTGAAATAGCTCAACTGGAATTCCATCACCTCCACTAGCTTTGTTTTTAGTGATGCTTCCTAAGGCCCACTTGACTTTGCATTCCAGGATGCCTGGCTCTAGGTGAGTGATCACACCATCACGATTGTCTGGGTCATGAAGATCTTTTTGTACAGTTCTTCTGTGTATTCTTGCCAACTCTTCTTCATATTTCCTGCCTCAGTTAGGTCCATACGACTTCTGTCCTTTATTATGCCCATCTTTGCATGAAAACTTCCCTTGGTATCTCTAATTTTCTTGAAGAGATCTCTAGCCTTTCCCATTCTGTTGTTTTCCTCTATTTCTTGGCACTGATCACTGAAGAAGGCTTTCTTATCTCTCTTTGCTATTCTTTCGAACTCTGCATTCAGATGCTTTTATCTTTCCTTTTCTCCTTTGCTTTTCGCTTCTCTTGTTTTCACAGATATATGTAAGGCCTCCTCAGACAACCATTTTGCCTTTTTGTTTCTTTTCTTGGGGATGGTCTTGATCCCTGTCCCCTGTACAATGTCCTGAACCTCTGTCCATAATTCATCAGGCATTCTCTCTATCAGATCTAGTTCCTTAAATCTATCTCTCACTTCCACTATATAATTGTAAAATATATGATTTAAGTCATATCTAAATGGTCTAGTGGTTTTTCCTACATTCTTCAATTTAAGTATTAATTTGGCAATAAGGAGTTCATGATCTGAGCCACAGTCAGGTCCCGGTCTTGTTTTTGCTGACTGTATAGAGCTTCTCCATCTTTGGCTGCAAAGAATAGAATCAGTCTGATTTCAGTGTTGGCCATCTGGTGATGTCCAAGTGAGAATATTCTCTAGTGTTGTTGGAAGAGGGTGTTTGCTATGACCAGTTTGTTCTCTTGTCGAAACTCTAGTAACCTTGACCCTGCTTCATTCCCTACTCCAAGGCCAAATTTGCCTATTTATCCAGTTGTGTCTTGAATTCCTACTTTTGCATTCCAGTCTCCTATAATGAAAAGGATATCTTTTTTGGGTGTTAGTTCTAAAAAGTCTTGTAGGTCTTCATAGAACTGTTCAATTTCAACTTCTTCAGCATTATTGGTCGGGGCACAGACTTAGATTACCATGATAATGAATGGTTTGCCTTGGAAATGGACAGAGATCATTCTGTCGTTTTTGAGAGTGCATTGAAATACTGCATTTCAAACTCTTTTGTTGACTATGATGGCCACTCCACTTCTTCTAAGGGATTCTTGCACGCAGTAGTGGATATAATGGTCATATGAGTTAAATTCACCCATTCCAGTCCGTTTTAGTGCGCTGATTCCTAAAATGTCAATGTTCACTCTTTCCATCTCCTTTTGGACCACTTCCAATTCACCTTCATGGACCTAACATTCCAGGTTCCTATGCAATATTGCTTTTTAAAGCATCGGACCTTGCTTTTCTCAGTCACATCCACAACTGGGTGTTGTTTTTGCTTTGGCTCTGTCTCTTCTTTCTTTCTGAAGTTATTTCTCCACTGATCTCCAGTAGCATTTTGGGCACCTACTGACCTGGGGAGTTCATCTTTCAGTGTCGTGTCTTTTTGCCTTTTCATACTGTTCATGGGGTTCTCAAGGCACGAATATATGTGTGGATTTATGTATATACACATATATATGTATTTTACATGTACACATGTGTTACAGTTACATCTGTTGTATCACAGTGCCTTAGGGGCTTCCTGGTGGATCATATGTTAGAGAATCCACCTCTAATGTGGGAGACCTGGATTCCATCCCTGGGTTAGGAAGATCCCCTGTAGAAGGAGATGGCAACCCACTCCAGTATTCTTGCCTGGAGAATATCCATGAAGAGAGGAGCCTGATGGGCTAGAGTCCACGAGGTCTCCAAGAGACTGACGTGAGGATGTATAAATGCATCAAATCTCCCTGTTGATCACCCCAGACTTCTGGAAATCAAATTGTCTGATATTTTCCAGTAACTATAAAATAGCATATTTTCCTGAAACTTATTTAATATTTGAGAAACACAGTGCTGATAGATCAAAGTGAAAATGAAGTCGCTCAGTCGTGTCTGACTCTTTGCCACCCCGTGGCCAGTAGCCTACTAGGCTCTGCGATCCATGGGCTTTTCCAGGCAAGAATACTGGAGTGGGTTGCCATTTCCTTCTCCAGGGGATCTTCCCAATTCAGGGATCAAACCCGGGTCTCCTGCATTGCAGACAGACGCTTTACCGTCTGAGCCACTAAATCAAAGGTAAAAATAGTTTTGTGGGTTTTTTTCTAATTTTTTTTCAACGATATCTAGAGGAGAATTCTTTCACAGAAATAAAAACACTTTGAGTGACCTTGGCATGTGGTCAATGGGAGAGACATTCTGAACATATTATTAAACACTCATTTTAACTATAACTAAAATTTATGGTAAAGGGAATCATTTTCCTTCATTAGTCTCTATTGTGCAATATCAAAAAAGAATAGAAGAGAATTGCAGATAAAAAGTCCCAGTGACCTTTAAACATGTCTAGAAAAACTTCTTATAATTTATAGTATTAAAGTTTTTAATATAAAATATATTTCACTGAATATTTAAAATTCTATAATGTACCATACATGTTTATTATAAAAACTTGAGAAATTTTAGAAAGGAAGATGAATAAAATTATCTAAGTACACAGTCTACAGGAAATTAATACAAAAATGTTTAGTATTATTCATTTCTGTATTGTATATATGTTATGTGGATTAACAGAGAATATTTAATATTAAAAAATAAAATAAATTAAAGATGCTTTAGGGTATTAGTTTCATACAACAACTTTTTTTTTTCCATTTTTTTTTTCGTATGTAACTCAGGGCTACAGAAATAAAATAATCAAGATTATTGGTTCATGGAGGCCCCTTTCCTCTCTAGTAAAGTATATTTCTTTTAATAAGGGAATAATTAACTTTGAAATCACTATCCAACATAACCTATGACTTTGACAATAAATTTTATCTAGCTCTGTTTTGCTCTATCATTCCACTACTGTTTTTTTATATAACCTCCTTTATCCTATTGTTACCAATTCATTTTCTTTTTATGTAATTTTACTTTATTAGTATGTATTCCAGAAGTGTTATTTTTTGGTGTGTTCATTTTTTAACATTGGAAGAGTTTAATCAACTTTTACAACATAAGTTAAATTTATCAACTACCTTGATCTGTTTATTATTGATAATTTAAAACTTGTGTGGACAGATATGTCCTTTAAGATAATTTCCATTTTTTTCTTAGTAAGGTTTGTCTTACAAAATTAAAACTTATCTCCAAAGTAATGTATATTCATAGTAAATTCTTCAAATATTACAAAGAATTCCATAAATGGAAAATGAAAGTTCATCCAATCTCACCATCAAAAGAGGCCAGAGCTAAAAATTTGATATAAATCTTCCCCCAAATAAATATTGCACCTAATTTAAAAAATGTTAGTCCCAGTTAGTATACACAGAGCAACGTCAGTTTTTATAGATGTCATATAAAATGTAAATGTGTCTAATAATTTAGGGTCCTTTTTGCCAAATCATACATATATTCTTTTAATTTGCATATATCACCGTTATTGTACATCTCTGTACATGTTCCTAAAGAGACATTTAAAGGTGCAGAACATTAAAATTTTGATTTACAAAAAGATTACTTCACATCAGGGGTGTTCTAATTCACACTCAAAAACATTGTATGACAGCCTGTTTAACTCCACTTTAATAGTGGTAACTATTAATCCTTTTCTTTCTTCTGTACTGTATTAAAAGGGAAAAAGAGTAGTAAAACTGACATACTGAAGAAAAAAAAAATTTGTGAATTCTGAACATTTTCAATATATTTAAATAAATGTACTTTGGAAATGTATTCAAAGCCACATGGTGAAACAGAACAATTTCACTCTTTGGGAAAGGTATAGCTTAGTTTCTGTGTATTAACACAAGAATATATCCAGAAAAGAGGGGTTAATGGTTGTTGGCTCAATTAGTGCAACTTGAATGAATAACTTTTTTTTTTTGAGAGCTTGAGGGTAAATTAAGACAACATTTAGCTCTGCTTCTTATTAGCTGTGCATAAATTCCCCCAAGAGCCTAATTAGCTCTGTCACAGTAAGTGTTTCATCTATTTACACAAGAGATCATTTTCCTTCCCCTTACATTCTGTCATGTAATAAATGATTGCGATACTGAATCTAAACTTGCTTTTAGAGTAGTGATATGAGGTTTGCTGAAGGTTACAACATTTCCCGCAACTAAATGGCCTTTTGTGTACGTTTTCTTTTTTTCCGTTTGAACCTTGAGATATCGACCTAATATTAAAAACAAGTAACAAAGTCTCCTTCCTCCTTTTTTTCCCCCCATATAGCCATTATACTCTGCACTTGATAAAAGTTTACTTTGGTGTTTAAAATGTTATCAGATATCATTTTAATAGTTGTTTACTGGGAAGTAGAAGTGAAAAAGGAAAGGTGGTAAATAAAAAGCTGGGAGAAGCAAAACTCTTTTAATATAGTAAAACAAAATTGGTGGCGTTTATTTAAAATATTAAAATTTTTTGAATAATATTTAAAGTCAAACGCTTGCTCATGGAAGAAGAGTTATGACCAACCTAGAAAGCATATTAAAAAGCAGAGACATTATTTTTCCAACAAAGAGCCGTCTAGTCAAAACTTTGGTTTTTCCAGTAGTCATGTATGGATGTGAGAGTTGGACCATAAAGAAAGCTGAGTGCTGAACAATTGATGCTTTTGAGCTGTGGTGCTGGAGAAGACTCTTGAGAGTCTCTTGGACTGCAAGGAGATCCAACCAGTCCATCCTAAAGGAGATCAGTCCTGGGTGTTCATTGGAAGGACTGAAGCTGAAGCTGAAAGTCCAATACTTTGGCCACCTGATGAGAAGAGCTGACTCATTTGAAAAGACCCTGTTGTTGGGAAAGATTGAAGGCAGGAGGAGAAGGGGACGACAGAGAATGAGATTGTTGGATGGCTTCACCGGCTCAATGGACATGAGTTTAGCTAAACTCTGGGAGTTGGTGATGGACAGGGAGGCCTGGCGTGTTGTGGTCCATGTGTCGCAAAGAGTCAGACACGACTGAGCAGTTGAACTGAATTGAACAAGGCTTTTTAAAGATTTCCTGTCCTTCATTTTGCAAAGGAAGCAATTGTTACTCCTACCTTTTCATCTCTATTTCTATTTCCTTTATGAAGTACAGTAGTACCCCTGATTCATCGTTGCCCTTTCTGCAGTTCAATAAGCCCATGGTCAACTGCAATCTGGAAATATTAAATAGGAAATACTAGAAACATAATTTGTACACTTTAAATTGTGCACCATTCTGAGTGGTGTGATGAAATCATGCCCTCCTTCTTCCTGCTTGGGATTATCAACCGTTGGTGTTGTGTGCTTCTGACATCCAACCATGCCTGTCATCATGGCTTGATGATTCTGCGTCACTAGAAGCAGATGATCTTCCTCGAATGTACTGCAAGAAGATCAGTAGTAACCTAGTGTTACCTCACCACGCCTAGATCATTCATGTCACTTCATGTCATGGTGTAGGCATTTTATCACTTCACATCATCACAAGAAGAGATAGTGTGGTATGATATTTTGAGACAGACTGTTACAGAAGCCAAGCTCATACTGCTGGCTGCAAGACATGTCAATAAATCAAGAGATGAGTTTGGGGCAAGTAGTATCGACTTTATTTGTAAAGCCGGCAGACCAAGGATTACGGTGCACTGGTGTCCCAGAGAAGCATCTCACTGGGAAGAGCAGAGAACGGGGACTTCCAGTTTTCACAGGTGCTGAATTTGAGTTTGGGAAGATGGGAACGTTCTGGAGGCAGATGGGGGTGACAACAGTATGAATGTATTGAATGCCATTGAACCCCTACACTCAAAACTGGTAAATTGTATGTTCTGCGTATCTTACCCAAAACTTCAAGAAGTAAACATAAATTAAAATAATAATGATAATAAAAAGAACCATCTTACCTGATAGAATTCAGTCTTCTTTTAAACAAAAATAGGAGGGAGTAATTCAAATGTTTTTTGTTCCAGTCAGCCTCTGGAGGGGATGTGTTAATTTCTTCCTTCCAGCAGTTATTCACAGGCAGGCTTGCTCAGGATGTTTCCTGTGATCTAAACAAAGCTATTTTAGCTTAATTATCTTTATCTGGGAGTCAGGGTTCCCCAAAATAGGCTATTATGCGTTATTTCATCTTATAGGCAACATCCCATTAGTGATTAACTTGTAATAGAACATAAATGCTCTTCCTTATTAGAAAGGCACATTTGCATAACCTTTGTTATAGTATATTATATTTGTTCTATCTTATATTTATTATTGTTAACCTCTTACTGTATCTAATTTTATAATAAACTTTATCATAGATATGAATGTACAGGAAAAAACATGGTATGTATAGGGTTTTGCACTATAAGAAATTTCAGACATTCACTATAGGTCTGGAAACATATTTCTCACAGATAAGGGTGGATTGCTATAGCTGTTTTGATACCGTTAATGTTATGTTCTACTACAATAAATGTCTTTAACAGATTGTGTATAGATTGATAATGCTAAGAATTGAAAAGCTCTAAGTTTTATGCTCTTATTTCCTTATGTATATGTTTTACTTCACATCGATTATGACTTTCTTATATATAATTTTTTGGTCTGCTATACTTATCTAATTACTTTATTTTACTTATTCACTGTCTAATTTTAGAACAGCCTCTTGATGAGGGTGAAAGTGGAGAGTGATAAAGCTGGCTTAAAACTCAACATTCAAAAAGCTAAGATCATGGCATCTGGTCCTATCACTTCATGGCAAATAGAAAGGGAAAAAGTGGAAGCAGAGAGGAATTTTATTTTCCTGCACTCCAAAACCACTGTGGACAGTGATTGCAGCTACGAAATTAAAAGACACTTGCTCTTTGAAAGGAAAACTATAAGAAACCTATATGCTAAGTCACGACAATCATGTCTGACTCTTTGCGACCCTAGGGACCGTAGCCCACCAGTCTCCTCTGTCCATAGGATTCTCCAGAAAATAGTACTGGAGTTGGTTGCCATGCCCTTCTCCAGGGGATCTTCCTGACCCAGCAACTGAATGGACCTTTCTTACGTTTCCTGAATTGTCTAGCAGTTTCCTTACCGATAGCACAACCAGGGATGTTATAAGAAACCTAGACAGCGTACATAAAAGCAGAGACATCACTTTGCTGACAAAAGTCTGTATATTCAACACTATGGTTTTTTTTTTTTCCAGTAGTCATGTACAGATGTGAGAGTTGTACCATAAAAAATAAATAAATGAATAAATAAATAAAGCTGGGCACAGAAGAGTCAATGCTCTCGAACTATGGTCCTGGAGAAGACTCTTGAGAGTCCCTTGGACACCAAGAGATCAAGCCAGTCAATCCTAAAGGAAATCAACCCTGAAGTTTGGAAGGGCTGATTGCTTGGAAGGACTGATGCTGAAGCTCCAATACTTTTGCTACTTGATGCATAGGGCTGACTCATTGGAAAAGATGCTGATGCTGGGAAAGATGGAAGGCAAAAGGAGAAGAAGACAACAGAGGATGAGATATTTAGATAGTGTCACCAACTCAGTGGATGTGAGTTTGAGCAAACTCCCTCCAGGAGATAGTCAAAGACAGGAAAAGACTGATGTGCTGCAGTCCAGGGGGTCACAAAAAGTCAGACAGGACTTAGCAACTGAATAACAGCAACAACAAACAACTAGGGTCAGACTTTTGAGAATTTAATGATAGCTCTGAAATTTATTGCATGACTTCCAATTTAGTCTCTATTTATCTGTATCCTCATATAAAATATTCATCAGACTAGCTAGTGAACATATGTGTTCAGAGGATTCAATGAAACTACCCAAAAACATAGGCGTGTCTGATAGGCTGAAAGATGATTCCTTGATCACTGGAACCTCTGAATGCTACCTTACATGGCAAAAAGGACTTTGCAGAGGTGATTAAATTAAATATATGGAGATGAGCTTATGCAGGTAAAGCCTAAATGTATTAATAACTGCCCTTAAAAGAAAAATAGAGATTTGACCAGAGAAGAGAAGAAAGCAGAAATTGGAGTGAAGCAGCAGAAGTGAAGTAAAACCTGCAGCCAACAGAATCTGAACTAGACAAAGAATGCACACATTTTCTTCTGGAGCCTCCTAAAGGAACCAGACCTTCTGAGGACATCAAAGCCATTCTTCTTAAAATGTATTCACACAGCTGTCCACAAAATACATATTCTTTCCATATACATTTTACAGATAAGGAAACTAAGTCTCAGCAAGGTTAAATAATTTGCCCAAAGTTGCCAAGCTATTTAGTAGAGGCCTTGACTTTCAAATGAAATTTATAACTTACTCATTTCATTTTTTATATCTATTATAAAGCATGCTTATATATCTGTTTAATTTACCACATTTCAAGTTCCCTAATATCAGATACCATATCTACCTTAGGCCTTAATATATGTCCTTAGTCCATGATGCATAAATCTTAGGCAAGCTTTCCCATTGCCATGTCTATGAGGCCACTCACAATCTTTAAATGATGCCTCATTTTCTCTAAGGTCTCAGAATTTAAAAATTTTATGTTGGTATTAGCATAGAATTTTAGAGTGAAATTTACTCAGATTTACTCGTATTTGTCATATCCAGACTTTTATTTTATTTATTTATTTTTTTTATGGAGAAGGCAATGGCACCCCCTCCAGTACTCTTGCCTGGAAAATCCCATGGACGAAGGAGCCTGGTAGGCTGCAGTCTATGGGGTCGCTAAGAGTCAGACACGACTGAGTGACTTCACTTTGACTTTTCACCTTCATGCATTGGAGAAGGAAATGGCAACCCACTCCAGTGTTCTTGCCTAGAGAATCCCAGGGATGGGGGAGCCTGGTAGGCTGCCGTCTCTGGGGTCACACAGAGTCGGATACGACTGAAGCGACTTAGCAGCAGCAGCACATTTTTTTACATAGCAAAAAAATGCTTTAAATTAAAAGAGCACTAACATCAAGCTGGACAACTTGAGTTTAAGTTCTGTTTCTACTACTGTTATTGTTGCTGTTGTTCAGTTGCCAAGTCATCTCCGACTCATTGCGACCCCATGGACTGCAGCACACCAGGCTCCTCTGTCCTCCACTGTCTCCCAGAGTTTGTTCAAATTCATGTCCACTGAGTTGGGACTGCTAATAAGTTATATTTCCAATTTATTTCTCTTTTAAATGATGATAATTATACCTTCCTCAATGCTTCATTGTAAAAACTATTGAAAAACGTGAAAGAAAATATCGAGGATGCATTCTGATAAATATTTATTAAAACTAGTGTATGTTTCTCTCTCCAGGGACAACATATATGAAATCAGGAATTTTAATTAATTTTGTGCTTTGTTTAGAAACTATTCTACCACCTTCTCTTGCTATTAGCTCATATGCTTTTATTTCTTTTTTTGTTTTTCTGAGACTACCACTGGCATTTTTTTCTTCATATTTATGTTAAAAATCCATCAATTTTAAAAATTATTTATGTATAAAATTTATAATTTCTTCATTAATTTTTTCAGAGAACTGATTAAAAGATATTCTCTAGAAAGCATTGAGTGTAGGGATAGTATTAAACATTTTTCTCTCAATGCTGTTATTCCGTAGGAGTTACAGGAGCTAATTTTGAAAAGAAAACATTTGTAATTGACAGACTATCCATTGTGTTACTTATTTGAGGAACCAAGTAAAAAAAAGGGGCTTTCTTTAAAACATAGTCACAATGTATATACCCTTATTGTTCTTGAAGACTATATTATGGCTAAATGACCTCTCATCACTAGTGGCATTTTCAAAGTAAATGTCAGAATTATACTTCAGAGAAAACCCAGTGTGCCATGTCACTTTCTATATTATAGGTTTGTCAACCATGAGATCATCATCACCATAGCTTATGATATAGAAAAGGTAAATGTGACTCTCTGTATTAATTACTTTGGACATGTACTCAAAAGAACAGATGTCACAGTATAATTTCGCTATTATAGATTTAGACTCTTTTGCTATACAGCTTCTTCATATGTACATCTGAATTTTTTTTGAAAAAATACTCAAAAATTTTTTATTTTAGTAAGTTTTAACTAAAAAGTCATTGCTAATATCAAAGTAATTCTTGATTAGGAATTTAATATTCAATGATTTAGAAATTTAAAATGTCTGAAATAATTTCTAAAAGGCAGAGAATAGAAGGCACAATTCAATTCTCCTGTGAAGCAGTTAGCATGACTCTCTCTTATGATCACCAGTTATATTGCACCCTTGATTGACCTCAGTCTTAGGTGATAAAAGCAAGTGTCTTGCAGTTTAAGTTGCATAAGATCAAAATCACGCCCAGTATGTATTATTCACTCACTCCTTCAGACACCTCTAGAAAATTTCTTAGCTGAAATAAATTCCAACAACAAAACCAGCAACTGTAAAATACAGGTGTCAGCCTGACTTTAGCCTCCAACATTTTCCACTCAGTTCAGTACAGTTGCCCACTCATGTCTGACTCTTTGGGACCCCATGGACTGCAGCATGCCAGACTTCCCTGTCTATCACCAACTCCCAGAGGTTGCTCAAATTCATGTCCATCGAGTCGGTAATGCCATCCAACCATCTCATCCTCTGTCATCCCCTTCTCCTTCTGCCTTCCATCTTTCCTAGCATCAAGGTCTTTTCTAATGGAGTCAGTTCTTCATATCAAGTAGGCAAATTATTGGAGCTTCAACTTCAGCATCAGTCTTTCCAATGAATATTCACAACTGATTTCCTTCAGGATTGACTGGTTTGATCTTCTTGCAGTCCAAGGGATGCTCAAGAGTATTCTCCAACATCACAGTTCATCAGAATCAAATCTTTTGATGCTTTCCCCCCCCCAAATAAATTATGTCACAGTTTCCATTGTTTCCCCATCTATTTGTCATGAAGTGATGGGACCAGATGCCATGATCTTAGTTTTTTGAAGGCTGAGTTTTCAGCCAGCTTTTTCACTCTCCTCTTTCACTTTCATCAAAAGGCTCTTTAGTTCTTCACTTTCAGCCATAATGGTGGTGTCATGCATATCTGAGGTCATTGATATTTCTCCTGGAAATCTTGATTTCAGCTTGCACTTCATCCACCCTGACATTTTACATGATGTACTCTGCATATAAGGCTTTCCTAGTGGCTCAAATGATAAAGCATCTACCTGCGATGTAGGAGACCTGAGTTCGATCCCTGGGTTGGGAAGATCCCCTGGAGAAGGAAATGGCAACCCACTCCAGTACCCTTGCCTGGAAATCCCATGGATGGAGGAGCCTGGTAGGCTACAGTCCATGGGGTTGCAAAGAGTCGAACACAACTGAGCAATTTCACTTATGACTCTGCATATAAGTTAAATAAGCAGGCTGAGAATATATAATCTTGATGAACTTCTATCCCAATTTGGAACCACTCTGTTGTTCCATGTCCAGACTAACTGTTGCTTCTTGATCTATATTCAGATTTCTCAGGAAGCAGATCAGGTAGTCTGGTATTCCCATCTCCTGAAGAATTTTCCACAGTTTGTTGTGATCCACACAGTCAAAGGCTTTGGCGTGGTCAGTAAAGCAGGAGTAGACATTTTTCAGAAATTCTCTTGCTTTTTCTGTGATCCAATGGATGTTGGCAATTTGTTCCCTGGTTCCTCTGCCTTTCCTAAATCCCACTTGAACATCTGGAAGTTCTCAGTTCACGTACTGTTGAAGCCTCTCTAGGAGAATTTTGAGCATTACTTTACTAGCATGTGAGATGAATATAATTGTGGGGTAGTTTGAACATTCTTTCTCATTGCCTTCCTTTGGGATTGGAATGAAAACTGATGTTTTCCAGTCCTGTGGCCACCGCTGAGTTTTCCAAATTTGCTGGCATATTGAGTGCAGCACTTTCACAGCATCATCTTTTAGGATTTGAAATAGCTCAACTGGAATTCCATCACCTCCACTAGCTTTGTTCATAGTGATGCTTCCTAAGGCCCACTTGACTTTGCATTCCAGGATGCCTGGCTCTAGGTGAGTGATCACACTATCGTGGTTATCTGGGCCATGGAGATCTTTTATTGTATAGTCCTTCTGTGTATTCTTGCCACCTCTTTTTAATATCCTCTGCTTCTGTTAGGTCCAAACCATTTCTGTCCTTAATTGTGCCCATCCTTGCATCAAATGTTCCCTTGGTATCTCTAATTTTCTTGAAGAGATCTCTAGTCTTTCCCATTCTATTGTTTTCCTCTATTTCTTTGCAATGATTACTTAAGAAGTCTTTTTTAAAAATCTCTCCTTGCTATTCCGTTAGCACAGATTAATTTGTCTGTTTAGCAAGATGTCAAGAGAGATAACATCAGTTTGCTGCTGCTGCTAAGTCACTTCAGTTGTGTCCGACTCTGTGCGACCCCATAGACAGCAGCCCACCAGGCTCCCCCGTCCCTGGGATTCTCCAGGCAAGAACACTGGAGTGGGTTGCCATTTCCTTCTCCAATGCATGAAAGTGAAAAGTGAAAGTGAAGTCGCTCAGTCGTGTCCGACTCTAGCGACCCCATGGACTGCAGCCTACCAGGCTCCTCCGTCCATGGGATTTTTCAGGGAAGAGTACTGGAGTGGGGTGCCATTGCCTTCTCTGTGTAATATCTACTAAAACTCAGCTACCATACCTCTAGTTGCATGTCTCTTCCTCAATCTCCACAGCTATACAATGAGCCAGGAAAAATTATTTTCATTTTAACAAAGAGTAAATTGAGGTTCATTTCTGGTAAGAATCAACTCCTTAAAATGTGCAGAGTTTAGGATTTAAATCTAGATAATTAAGATATCAAAATATATGATGTTTGGTGCAGGCTAATGGAAATACATAATACAGTCATAAATTTTAGTAGTAAGTTAAAATATGAGGGAGGAATGTGTCCTGAGAAGATAACTACCTATAGCTAGGAAGCCAAAGGAACCTCTAGTCTCAAATTGTTACCTAAGACTTCATCTAGTTAATTCAGACAGAAAATAAGGAAATAATAATATGTCAATGTATAAACAGAAAAATGAAATGGAGACAAATGAAGAAAGGAAAGGAATAATAAAACAGAGGAGAAAAAATTTATAGTCTCTGTGTGTGTGTGTGTGTATACAGGTTATGTAGTGTTTATATATAGGTTATGTATATATAGGTTATGTAGACAAGTTTGTTATTTTAATGAATTACTCATTTCCTTACATTTTGCAAAGAAGAAAAATACTTGTTTTTACTTACTATCTCCTAGTTTGATGTGTCTTGATCACTGCTTCCTGTACAATGTCAGGAACCTTCGTCCACAGTTTTTCAGGCACTCTGTCTATCAGATCTAATTCCTGGATTCTATTTGTCACTTCCACTGTATAATCATAGGGATTTGATTTAGGTCATACCTGAATGGTCTAGTGGTTTTCCCTACTTTCTTCAATTTAAGTCTGAATTTGGCAATAAGGAGTTCATGGTCTGAGCCACAGTCAGCTCCTGGTCTTGTTTTTACTGACTGTATAGAGTCTTCCTCATCTTTGGCTGCAAAGAATATAATCAATCTGATTTCAGTACTGACCCACTGGTGATGTCCATGTGTAGAGCCATCTTTTATGTGGTTGGAAGAGTGTGTTTGCTATAACCAGTGTGTTCTCTTGGCAAAACTCTGTTAGCCTTTGCCCTGCTTCATTTTGTATTCCAAGGCCAAATTTTCCTGTTACTCCAGGTGTTTCTTGACTTCCTACTTTTGCATTCAAGTAACCTATGATGAAAAGGATATCTTTTTTGGGTGTTAGTTATAGTTCTTTTAGGTCTTCATAGAACTGTTCCAGTTCAGCTTCTGCATTAGTGGTTGGGGCATAGACTTAGATTACTGTGATATTGAATGGTTTGCCTTGGAAATGAACAGAGATCAATCTGTCATTTTTGAGATTGCACCCCTGTACCACATTTTGCCTCTTTCATTGACTATGATGGCTACTCCATTTCCTCTAAGGGATTCTTCCCCACAATAGTAGATATAATGGTTATCTGAGTTAAATTCACCCATTCCAGTCCATTTTAGTTCACTGATTCCTAAAATGTCAATGTTCATCCTTGCCATCTCCTGTTTGACCACTTCCTATTTTCCTTGATTCAGGGACCTAGCATTTCAGGTTCCTATGCAATATTTTTCTTTACAGCATTGGAGTTTACTTCTGTCATCAGTCACATGCACAACTGGGTATTGTTTTCACTTTAGCTCTGTCTCTTCATTCTTTCTGGAGTTATTTTTTCACTCTTCTCCAGTAGCATATTCTGCACCTATGGACATGGGGAGTTCATTTTTCAGTGTCCTATTGTTTTGCTTTTTCATACTGTTCATTGGGTTCTCAAGGCAAGAATATTGAAGTGGTTTGCCATTCCCTTCTCCAGTGGACCAATTTTTGTCAGAACTGTCCACCCGTCCATCTTGGGTGGCCTACACAGCATGGTTCATAGTTTCAGTTAGACAAAACTGTAATCCATGTTATCAGTTTGATTAGTTATCTGTTATTGTGGTTTCCTTTCTTTTTGCCTTTGAGGGATAAGGAAAATAAGCTTATGAAATTTTCCTGATGGGAGAGACTGACTGTGGGGGAATCTGGGTCTTGTTCTGATGGCAGGGCCATGTTCAGTAAATTTTTAATCCAATTTTCTGTTGAAAGGTGGGGCTTTGTTCCCTCCCTGTTTTTTGACCTGATACCAAACTGTGGGGGAGGTAATGAAGATTCTTTCAAAAGATCTTGTGCAAGCACTGTTTTATTCAGTGCCCCTGACCCACAGTAGAACACTGTCAACCCAGGCCTCCATCGGAGACTACTGGACTCTCACAGGCACATCTAAGTCAGTCTCTTGTGGGGGTCACTGCTCCTTTCCCCTGGGTCCTGGTGCACACAGTTTTGCTTGTACCCACCAAAAGTCTATTTACCCAGGTCTGTATAAGTTTGGTAATTAAATCTCACTGGCCTCCAAAGTCAATTTCTCTGGGTGTCTCAGTCCTTTTGCCAGATGCTCGGGTTGGGAAATATGTTGTGGGTCCTAGAACATTCTTAATAATGCAGGGATTTAATTGGTATAATTGTTGTGCAGTTTGTGCAAGTTTCATCAAGACCATCCCAAAAAGAAAGAAATGCAAAAAGGGGTAATGGTTGTCTGAGGAGACCTTACAAATAGCTAAGAAAATAAAAGAAGCTAAACACAAGGGAGAAAAGGAAAGATACACCCATCTGAATGCAGAGTTCCAAAGAATAACAAGGAGAGATAAGAAAGCCTTCCTCAATGATCAATGCAAAGAAAGAGGAAAACTATTAATAGAATGGGAAAAACTAAAGATCTCGTCAAGAAAATTAGAGATGCCAAGGCAACATTTCATGAAAACATGGACACAACAAAATAGATAAACAGTAAGGAGATCAGCCCTGGGATTTCTTTGGAAGGAATGATGCTAAAGCTGAAACTCCAGTACTTTGGCTACCTCATGCGAAGAGTTGACTCATTGGAAAAGACTCTGATGCTGGGAGGGATTGGGGGCAGGAGGAGAAGGGGACGCCAGAGGATGAGATGGCTGGATGGTATCGCTGACTCGATGGACGTGAGTCTGAGTGAACTCCGGGAGTTGGTGATCGACAGGGAGGCCTGGTATGCTGGGATTCATGGGGTTGCAAAGAGTCAGACACGACTGAGCAACTGATCTGATCTAATCTGATCTGATGGACCTAACAGAAGCAGAAGGCATTAAGTAGATGTGGCAAGAATCCACAAAAGAACTATACAAAAAAGATCTTCATAACCCAGATAATCACAATGGTGTTATCACTGACCTACAGCCAGACATCCTGGAGTGCAAAGTTAAGTGGGCCTTCGGAAGCATCACTAAAAACAAAGCTAGTGGGGGTGGTGGAATTCCAGTTGAATTATTTCAAATCCTAAAAGATGATTCTGTTAAGGTGCTGTACTCAATATGTCAGCAAATTTGAAAAACTCAGCAGTGGCCACAGGATTGGAAAAGGTCAGTTTTCATTCCAATCGCAAAGAAAGGCAATGCCAAAGAATGCTCAAACTACCTCACAGTTGCAATCATCTCACATGCTAGCAAAGTAATGCTCAAAATTCTCCAAGCCAGGCTTTAACAGTATGTGAACTGAGAACTTCCAGATGTTCAAGCTGAATTTAGAAAAGGCAGAGGAACATAGATCAAATTTCCAACATCCATTGGATCATAGAAAAAGCAAGAGTGTTCCAGAAAAACATCTACTTCTGTTTTATTGACTAAGTCGAAGGCTTTGACTGTGTTGATCTCAACAAACCATGGAAAATTCTTCAAGAGATGGGAATACCAGACCACCTTACCTGCCTCCTGAGAAATCTGTATGCTCTCAAGAAACAATAGTTAGAACTGGACATGGAAAAACAGAGTGGTTCTAAACTGGAAAAGGAGTTTGTCAAGGAGTTTGTACACAGAGTACATCTTGCAAATTACTGGGCTGGATGAATCACAATCTGGAATGAAGATTGCTGGAAGAAATATCAATAACCTCAGATTTGCAGATCACACCACCCTTATGGCAGAAAGCAAAGAAGAACTAAAGATCCTCTGATGAAAGTGAAAGAGGAGATCAAAAAAGTTGACTTAAAACTCAACATTCAAAAAACCAAGATCATGGCATCCTGTCCCATCACTTCATGACAAGTAGATGGGGAAACAATGGAAACAGTGAGAGACTTTATATTCTTGGCCTCCAAAATCACTGTAGATGATGACCTCAGCCATGAAATTAAAAGACACTTGCTCCTTGGAAGAAAAGCTATGAGCAACCTAGACAACATATTGACAAGAAGAGACATTACTTTGCCAACAAAGGTCTGTCTAGTCAAAGCTATGGTTGTTCCAGTAGACATGGATGGATGTGAGAGTGGGACTATAAACAGAACTGAGTGCCAAAGAATTCATGCTTTTGAACTGTGGTGTTGGAGAAGACTCTTGAGAGTCCTTTGGACTGCAAGGAGATCAAACCAGTCAATCCTAAAGCAAATCCACCCTGAACATTCATTGGAAGGACTGGTGCTGAAGCTGAAGCTCCATTACTTTGGCCATGTGATGTGAACAGCCAGCTCATTAGAAAAGATCCTGATGCTGGTAAAGGTTGCAGGAAGGAGGAGAAGGGGATGACAGAGTTTAAGATGACTAGATGGCATCACTGACTCTAAGAACATGAGTTTGAGCAAGCTCTGAGAGCTGGTGTTGCTTAGGGAAGCCTGGCGTACTGCAGTCCATGGAGTCACAAAGAGTTGGACATGTTGAGTACCTAAACTAACCTGAGTTTGAGATGTACTTGTTTCATTTAGATCCTGTGTATGTGTATATATATATTCATATACATATATATAGATTTAGTTCAAGAATAAATCTCATCAGAAACTATATAAATCAAAAATAAGTCTGATTGTTATATTTTATCATTATCTTTTCTTGCTTTTGCAAATTCCATAAATTTTTAAAATATATATATATAATATTTAGATAAAGCAGTAGTCCTTATAATTATATTTTATAAATATATATGTATATCTGTGATAATCTTTAAGTAGTCAATAAAAATGTAGTGTTTAATTTTTTGCTTATAAAACAGCTACATTATCACTTGGTTCTTTAGCTATAAAAGAAAAGTTATGAGGAGCGTATATGAAATAGTCTTCTTTTACTTTGCATTAGACATACTTTGAAAAGACCCTGATTCTGGGAAAGATTGAAGACAGAAGGAGAAGGGGATAACAGAAGATGAGATGGCTGGATGGCATCACCAACTCAACGGACATGAGTTTCAGTAAACTCAAGAGTTGGTGATGGACAGGGAGGCCTGGCGTGCTGCAGTCCATGGGGTCTCAAAGAGTCGGATATGACTGAGTGACTGAACTGAGCTAAACTAAACATATAATTTAACAGTGATCTAATAATCATTTTGAAGTTTAAAGGAATTTTTATACTGAAAAGGAAACATAGTGAAAAATATATTTTAGTGATGTATCTTCTCACATTGATACACATGCGGCTACCCTATATACAAAAAGGCAATAACCACATTTTTATTGACTACTTAGACATTTCAATAGATATACCAATATATACATATATATTCTAATTAATTACAATTATGAACACTTCATTGCTTTACCTAGTGGGATATGCAATTTGTCACCTTTGCTCTGAAACACTGTGTACATGTGGTTTCCTTTGAGTAATTTAATTGAGAAGTATCCTCGAGAGAGGATTTCCTTGTCTCAGACACCAGGATATTTCCAGATAGATCTGACATTGAGGAAGGTTATGAAGAAACATAGTAATTATCCATTGGAATTATCATAAGGATTTTCTAGTACATGTAATGCTTATTATGGTTCTTGATTTTAAAATAATAAAAGTTTCCCTTTCTTGTATTCTCTGTTGCCTTTCAAGCCAGAGTGTGATCCAGGATTCTGGTTCCCCAAAATGTAAAGATGTCAGTTTACTTTATCTGCAAATTTATTCCTGTTAAGTAGTGAATTCAAGCTCTTGTCCTAGAAGCAGAATGTTAATTAGTATGTTTATACTAGATAACAGGATATAGTGGAATCTGGACTGATTTCAAAATGTTCTAAAACACATAGAACATACTTTAGATTGCTGAGAAAGATTAAGGGCAAGAGAAGAAGGGGGTGACAGAGGATGAGGTAGTTGGATGTCACCACTGACTCAATGAGTATGAGCTTGAGCAAACTCTGGGACATCCTGAAATACAGGGAAGCCTGGTGTGCTGCAGTTCATGTGGTCACAAAGAGTCAGACAGGACTTAGCAACTGAACAACAGTAACAATACTTTAGATTGCTTATCTTCTGTTGACTTTTTTTGTTACATATTATGTATCCATTAGGAAAGATCAGTTCATGCTCTAATAACAAACAACAAACCTGAATTTATAGTCCATGATGCTATAAAAAGAAAGATTTGTTTATTTGTGCCAAATATCCATCAGAAGTTGGCTGGAAACTCTGCTCATCATAATCTTAAAGAAATTAGGCTGACCAAGGTTCAATTTTAAAATGTACTTCCATGACTATTGAGTTAGAAGGATGAAGATATGGTGGATCTAAAAGTTTCAACTCGGAAGTGATACACATCACTTCACTTCTGTATACATTTTATTGTCCAAAACAAACTATGTGATGTTATTTAATCTAAGTGGCTGAGGATATGCAATCCTATGAGAGTCCAAAATGGAAATGAATATTTGGTGAATAGGGCCAGTGAACACACATAGTGCATTGGTTGTTTCGCTAAGGAGTTTTCAGTTTCTCATAATCTCTGAATACATCCTGCTGTTATATGAGTTACAAATATTTGTTTACATTCAACCACTTATCTTTTCATTTTACAAATAATGTTTTCTGTGCATGTGGAAGTATTTTTTTTTAATTCTAAACAAATGCGATCTTTATTTTTTTTTAATTTTATTTTATTTTTTAAACTTTACATAATTGTATTAGTTTTGCCAAATATCAAAATGAATCCACCACAGGTATACATGTGTTCCCCATCCTGAACCCTCCTCCCTCCTCCCTCCCTCCACCATCCCTCTGGGTCGTCCCAGGGATATCCAATATGTAACGGCTTCTGATTTGTGGGCTATTATTGGAAAGATCTCCCCTACTCTAGAGTTAAAATATATGTTTCTATAGTAAAAATAAGAGATCTTCTATGCTTTTTTACTTGAAAAAATGACTATAAATTTGATGAATTAAGAGTGTGTTTCTATGTGATCTGGCCATTTTACTTCTGGATATATACACAAAAATCAGTAAAGGAAGTTACCTCAACAGGTTTGTACACTCATGTACCTTGCATCATTATTCACAGTAGTCAAATTCTGGCAGCAGCCCAAGTGATTATTAGCAAGATTAATGGATAAGAAAAACGTGATATATAAATCTTTAGCCTTAAAAAGGAAATTTTGATACGTACTGCAACACTGAAGACATTACACTAAGTGAAATGTTAACCACAAAAGGACAAATATTGTATTACCCATATAAGGTTTCTAGAGATGAAAATTAGAATGGTGGTTGGCAGGGGTTAGAGAAAGGGCTGAAAGGGGTGTTAGTGTTTAATGGATACAGAGTTTTAGTTGGGAAAGGTGAAAAGCTTCTGCTGGTGAATACTGGTAATGGTTGCAAAACAATATGAATGTACTTAGTACCACAAAATTGTACATGTAAGCATAGTTAAAATTAAATTTCCTTCTCTCTGGAGAGGGAAATGGCAATCCACTTCAGCATTCTTGCCTGGAAAATCCCAAGGACAGAAGCCAGGCGGGCTACAGTCAATGGGGTCGCAAAGAGTCGGACACAACTGAGCATGCACACATATTTTACCACCAAAACAAACAAAAAAACCAAGAAGGAACATCTCTGATGAAGTTGTTAAGTCCCATGTCAGGAGGCAAATTGTATTTTTAGGTATTAGAGCCTCTGATGCTAATGCAGATTGATGTGAAATACAATCAGGTAAAGACCCTCAAATGCTCATACATCACTTCAAGTCATGAGTGTCCTCTATTTATAGAGGGGGTTTGGATTTCTCTTGCTGTTGATATTGTATTGTGCCGGGGTCCAGCCCCAGCTGATCCAGGGTATTCGAAGGAGAGACGGCGTAGGCGAGGGTCAGGGAACAACTGCTTAATTAAATGTTAATTAAGGATATAAAGAGTAATGGAATAAGGATAGCTCAGTAGGAAAATTCAGTGGAGAAAAGAGGCTGAGTAGCTTGGTTTACGCGGGGGACCAATAAAACTTCAAGACAAGAAGCTTGCACCACTTACGTAGGCCACAGGCGTCCTTCCGTTCTCCCGAAGGAGAGGAGACACTGAGGCCTCCCCGGTTGGATCTTAGAAGCCCAGGCATAATTAGTAAGCATGGTGGGTTCCGCGCTCCAGATGGAGACTCAACCAGAGTGAGAGAGAGAGAGACATGGGGAGACCAGTCTTTCGAGGAACTGATCCCAATTCTTTATTTTCCATGGTCTACTTTTATACACTGAGATGTTATGCAAAAGTCACGCGGGGTCAGCAGTCCTGACTTTTATCAAAGTCAGGTGCTTCATACAAATGTATACAGAGGTCTTAGGGATGTTACATCATCTTCCGGCCAGGGGGCCTGCTGACAATTTACGACCCTCTCCTTGTGACAGCGGTCAGTCAACCAGGACACTTATTTCTCCAGGGGTGATTATTCTTAAAACAGACGCCACCCAAATAAAGTTACATTCCTATAGGGTGAGGGTGTATTGGGTTTTAGTTAAGGAAAGAATTTACTTAGCCTAAGGTCTAACGTGATTTATATCAAAGGTTAATACTTATTTCTTCTATATATTCATTAATGTGTGTAAGGGCAGGGGATGTGGAGACTTAGCAGTAAACATTGGCTCAACAAATGAAAAACCCTTCACCAATACAATTTCTAATCAGCCCATTACACTTATACTAATAATTTTCTAACTTTTCTAAAGAACATGTTTTTAGAAGGTTTAAAGCATCTCGTGCCTCTCACAGTTGGGAGGCTGTGAGCAATCACATGTGGCCGGACAAGCCTGTCAGGCAGGCTAGAGAACCTTCAGAGGAGTTTGTAGGTTAAAACACTCCTATCACGCCCAGGAATTATTATTAACTGGAGCTCTAAGTTAACTCCTTCTCCGAAAGAGGTGGTGGGGGACAGCCCCCCGTAAAGTCAGAGGTGTAGGTGAGAGCACAAAGTAGTAAAGTAGGCAGGATCTGGTTATGGGGGTAGATGCTTGAGGATTTCCAGGGGGACTCCTGAGGCTCGATCCCACCTTTGCGTATGTCAAGCCTCCTGCCTCATGACCTTTGCCATGGGCGGAGTGCCTCACGCCGGCCCCCAACAGTATTGGTTATAGGCAGTTTTTGTTTCAACCAAAAATAATGGAATTATGAAATTTCCAAAACAGCTCTCCCCCCTCAAAAAAAAATAGATATCCTTTTCTGTTGATGATGACATTTGGGTTTGACTTTTCAAAGAATTGTTAAATTGTTGTCTTACACATCAAAACAAATAACCCAATTTACAGTTCTTCAAAGAACCATGTTGAAATGTAATAAAAATATATTAATAATTCTGAGTCAAATGGAATGCCTCTGTTCCCTTTTCTTTCTCTTGTTTCAGTAACAGGTGTTCTGGACTATTTCCAAGCTTGATCATTCCCTCTCTATTAGTATTCATCATATCATATATTTAATAGGAAAATAATAATAATAACAGCTGATATTTCTGGAATGTTGAGTACTTGTCAAATACAATATGTAGGCTATTATGATTATTACCTCAAATTAACCCAATATAGATAGTCATGCATCATTCTTTTGAGTAGGAAATTGAGGCCTACATAGACTGAAAAAAAAAACAAAAAACTGGCTGATATCATTTGAGATCAACCTGAGAGAGAGACCGAATTTAATTCTCTGTAAGTATGTTTTTGTGTGTGTGTGCACAAGTCTGCTCTTAAGCAAATGTTTATATTGTGAATTGATAACAATTCTAGGTTTTCATGACCAGGCTTTGCTCTTCTCTAGGGAAAATCTCAAGTCTGACATTTTAAAATTATCTTCTTTTCCATGTGTGAAAAAAGACTGTAACTGTTGATTTTTTGGATGAACTGACGTACATAGCTCTCAAGGTATTTTGGTAAGAATGTTATTAATATTTTCATTGGCAAAGACATCACTTCTTAAGAGACTCTGGATATTGGTCTCAATGTTTTAGTTTATAGATGAGTGTCAGAATAAAGGTAGTAAAACTCCTCTATGCTAGTTTCACTTGATATTTTCTATCCTTAACTCTAATATAACAAAAACCAATATTCGTATTCTAACAAAAATAAACTACCTTTCATAACAACTTGCATTCATAACTTAGCCACTTGACACCTGTTACAGAAGTGTACACTTTAAACTACACTTAAAATTGCACATTGTAATTTGGCATTTTTAACAAAGAGGACTTTTTAAATAGCATGAAAAATGCTTGAAGAGAAATGATTATCCATATCTGAAAAATTATTGCTTATTTGATTTAAATTAGGGATATTAAAAACTATCAGTGACAATGTGGAAATATTGAGAAATAAGTGTTTAGCTCTGTACATCAGGTAGAAAAAAGAGCATCATGAATACGTAAGGATTACTGTGTTACCCCCTATGAAAAATCAACTGATTACTAATATAATTGCAATAAATCCTTATTTTAGAGAGCAGATTGCTATCTTCAATAAGGAGTATGAATGTTTAAGTCACTAGAAAAATGTAACCTCCTATTTTGTATTCAACTCATTTTCCATTCATCAATCTTAAGCAAATTTTATTTTTATGAACACTTCACTGAGGTCTACTAATTTTCCAAGTGGACAGATAAAAATAAGTTTAACTGCATGACAGAGGACCAAAGCTCCAAGTGACAGTAAATTAACCATATTCATGCCTTTCCATAGAGTAATTTATCAACCTTTTGCGTTTTCTCTGAAATGAAATGCAATAGTTTCATAGCCGTACTACACAGAAAAAATGGTGAATTATTCAACAGCTCTCTTAATAATATCAAATGTTTTTGTTTTGATATTTTTTTCTTTCAGCTTTTATACATAAGGTGCAATACTTTAAGAGCAAACCAAGTAACTACTCAATTTACTGCATATCTGTATACATACATGGTATATATTACATATATCTGTGTATATAATTTATCCATATAAAATGTATTACTGCTGCTGCTAAGTCGCATCAGTTGTGTCTGACTCTGCGACCCCATAGACAGCAGCCCAACAGGCTCCTCTGTCCCTGGAATTTTCCAGGCAAGAATACTGGAGTGGGTTGCCATTCCATTCTCCAATGTATGAAAGTGAAAAGTGAAAGTGAAGTCGCTCAGTCGTGTCCGACTCTTAGCGACCCCATGGATTATAGCCTACCAGGCTCCTCCATCCATGGGATTCTCTAGGCAAGAGTATTGGAGTGGGTTGCCGTTGCCTTCTCCAAAAATGTATTGATAGATGGACAAATAGAATGAAAGCTGAGGTCCCACAGGTAATAAACTCATAATCTTTTAAGATATCTGCTGAACTCCATATTTGATTTTACTGTTTTATTCAGATATTAAATTAACTTTTTTTCCATAAAAATTCAATTGCAAATAGAAATCAATCCAATTATATTAAAATCACAGTAAAATAGAAGTTCCTACATATTGTTTGTATACTAAAACTGGAATACTATTACCAATGCATTTGACCACAAATTGTATCAAGACCTTCAGAATATTTTATTTTTTAATCTGAAAATTTACTTTAGATATTCTATAGTAAGGGAATAAAATCAAAGAAGAAATTAAAGAAAAATGCTATAAATGATATATTATTATATACCATATTATATATTATTATCATATATCATATATTATATATGAATGATATATATATATTATTATCCATATTATGTTGATAAAATAGTGAAAAAATTGAAAGTGACACAAGCATCCAAATATAAGGCATGATGAAGTCACTAATAGAGAATTAATAAATTAATGCTATATAGCCATAGGAATTATGTAAGTAATTGGTAATAAGCTGAAAATTATTTCGTGCAAAAAGCACATAATTGAGAAACAGAGAGCACAAAATATTGATTTCTTCTTTTGAGCAATATTGCTATTGTTACTGTTCCATCACTAATGATAGTACTATGTATTCTAAAGAACTTTAATTTTCTCTCTGAACTATTCACTTGAGACCCTTGATTTAGTTTTATTCTGAGAGATAAAATGTGTGCCTCCCTTTGTTTTAATAAAATACATATTTAATATTAAAATTTTATAAGCATTTTCAGTTACCTTTATCATTCTGAGGGAATATCTTTCCATGTTTTTTTACTGAAAAAGACATCTTTTTTATTAGAAAATATCACAGTATGTATCATTTCATCAAATTTTCCTTCCCAGTACCTATCAATATATTTGTAGCTGTTGTTATCAATTGAGGTGTGGGCAGTTCAGTCTCGAATGAAGCATGTGGCAATGTCCTGAGACATTTTTGGTTATCATTGCATATGATTCTGTTGCTGGTGGATAAAGGCTTACAGGCATCCCACAGTGAAAAGGACAATCAGTTCCTGGCTACAAATAAGGAAGTAACTAGCCCAATATCAACAGTGCCAAGGTGAAAGAATAAGAATACTAATTTGTACTTTCATTATTTAGCATTTTTTAACAAAAGTAGTTAGGACAGAATCTGGCTAATTTGTAAAGTTAGGTAAATGATTTCTTGATCTATGGGATGCAGAATGGATATTGTGTTGGCAGGCATGAAAACATTCTTCTAATTATACATCTTTTATTTTATTTTTTAACTTTACAATTATACATTTTCATCTGAGCTCTTGGGTGACCAAGTACATTGTTCAGTTCAGTTCAGTCGCTCAGTCATGTCCAACTTTTTGCGACCCCATGGATCGCAGCACGCCAGGCCTCCCTGTCCATCACCAACTCCCGGAGTTCACTCAGACTCACGTCCATCGAGTCAGTGATGCCCTTCAGCCACCTCATCCTCTGTCATCCCCTTCTCCTCCTGCCCCCAATCCCTCCCAGCATCAGAGTCTTTTCCAATGAGTCAACTCTTTGCATGAGGTGACCAAAGTACTGGAGTTTCAGCTTTAGCATCATTCCTTCCAAAGAAATCCCAGGGCTGATCTCCTTCAGAATGGACTGGTTGGATCTCCTTGCAGTCCAAGGGACTCTCAAGAGTCTTCTCCAACACCACAGTTCAAAAGCATCAATTTTTTGGTGCTCAGCCTTCTTCACAGTCCAACTCACATCCATACATGACCACGGGAAAAACCATAGCCTTGACTAGACGAACCTTTGTTGGCAAGGTAATGTCTGTGCTTTTGAATACGCTATCTAGGTTGGTCATAACTTTCCTTCCAAGGAGTAAGCGTCTTTTAATTTCATGGCTGCAGTCACCATCTGCAGTGATTTGGGAGCCCAAAAAAATAAAGTCTGACACCGTTTCCACTGTTTACCCATCTATTTCCCAGGAAGTGATGGGACTGGATGCCATGATCTTCATTTTCTGAATGTTGAGCTCTAAGCCAACTTTTTAACTCTCCACTTTCACTTTCATCAAGAGGCTTACAAGTACATTGTTAGTGAGCAGTAAAATTTGGAAGAATCCTTTTCTCTTTTTTTTCTGAGCAGTAGGTCTAAATAGTGGGCTCAAAATGTGCAGTAACCACGCTGTAAACAGACGTGCTGTCATCAAGGCTTTGCTGTTCATTTACAGTGCACAAGCACACAATTCTTAAGACCCTAGGATTTTTAGAATGTTGACGAAACACTGACTTCAAACTTCATGTTGCAAGCTGCATTAACACCTAAGGAGAATCAGCTTGTCCTAACTTTGAGGCCAGACATTGACTTCTCCTCACCTGCTATGAAAATCCTACTTGGCATCTTCTTTCAATAGAAAGCTGTTTGATATGCATGGGAAAATCTCTTGTTTAGTGCAGCCACTTTCATTGATTATCTTAGCTAGATCTTGTGGATAACTTGCTGCAGATTCTACATCAGCACTTGCTGCTTTACCTTCTACTTTTTTGTTGTGGAGGTGGCGTCTTTCATTAAATCTTAAGAACCAACATCTGCTAACTTCAAACTTTTCTCTGCAGCTTTTTCACCTCTCTCAGCTTCCCTAGAATTGATGAGAGTCAGGACCTTGCCTAGATTAGGTTGACTTGAGGGAATATGGCTGGTTTGATCTTCCTCCTCCTGATCAGCATTAAAGCTGTTTGGCTTTCCTATCATTCATGTGTGTTCACTGGAGCTGCACTTGTAAGATCCTTCAATAGCTGTTTGTTGGCATTCACAATGCGGCACATACTATTATATTTGGCACAAGAGGCCTGGTTGTAGGCCTGTCTTGATTTTTGACATGCCTTCTTAACTAAACTTAATCATTTCTAGCTTTTGATTTAAAGTAAGAGACATGTGATTCTTCTTTCATTTGAACACACAGAAGTCATTGTGTCTCAGGAAATAGGGCTGAGGAGAGGGAGAAAGATGTGAGAATGCTGGTCAATGGAAGTCAGAACACACACAGTATTTATCATAGGTGATACCTCAAAGTAATACAGATTACCAAAAAATATAATAGTAATGAATAAGTTTGAAATATGGTGAGAATTAATAAAATATGACACAAAAACAAGAACTGAGCAAATGGTTTTGAAAAATTGCACCAACAGACATTCTCAGTACAAGACTGCCAAAAAAACCTTCAATTTTAAACAAGGCAATATCTGCAAAGCTCAATAAAGCAAAGCACATTAAAACAAAGTATGCCTGTATCCTTTTTTTCTGCCATATATGCCAGCTGAATTCTTCCCCTTAATGCTTTCCTCTCAAATAAAGTAAGATCAAGGACCATACTCTAGACACAAGAAGCAAGAGAAGCATCTGAAATTTTCAGCTTTTCTTAAGAATATTAGAAGAATTGTTAGCTGTTGAGCTGACAAAAAAAAAAAAGAAAGAATGAAAAAATCTTCAAATATCTTTCTTTACTCAGTATTACCAATTTGAAATGTTTTTTTAAAAACTGTACTTTGATGCTATTTAAATCATTTCAACAATTCAAAATGCAATGTTTATATAGTAATGTCCATTTGAATATAGCTAAATATACATTTATAAATATCATATTTTCCTGTTTGGTATAGCTTACCTTGATATCAGTTTAGTTCAGTTCAGTCACTCAGACATGTCCAACTCTTTGTGACTCCATGGACTGCAGTATGCCAGATTCCTTGTCCGTCACCAACTCCCGGAGCATACTCAAACTCATGTGCATTAAGTTGGTGATGCCATTCAACTATCTCATCCTCTGTCATCCCCTTCTCCTCCCGCCTTCAATCATTCCTAGCATCAGGGTCTTTTGGTTTTAAAATATAATAACTAATACATAACAAATTCTATTTATTATAGCCTATATAAATATTAATTATATGCAGTTGAAAATAAAGACATTATCAACAAAATAATATGTCCAACAAATCTATTCTAATTGGTAGAAAATTTTTCAAGACTGCCTTGTAAATTACAAAAGTCAGTTGGGTATGTGAATGTATACTTGTTTTGTACTTCTGAAAACTGCAAAGGCAAGGATATCTGGCTATCTGTCAATTCAGCTTCTTTGTGGAAGCTCTATTCCAGATGTACCATTCTGAATGCAATTCTTGGTTCTTACACACACTTGAACTTGTTCCTGGATGAGTATATCTCTTTTTCCAACTTTCTCTAAAGACTTTTTACACATATTATGTTGTTTGAAAGTTGTATACTTTGGAATTCCAAAATAATCTATTACATAAAACTAAGTAGTTAATGAAAATATGTTTTAAATTTTCTGAGTGCATCTACAGAAATCAACTACTTTAAAAACATAATGGGAAACATATTCATTTATAATAACAATACTTAAGAATAGATATAATACAAAATAAGCAAAATATTAAAATATAAAAATGTCTCCTTACCAATCTACCACTCAAAATGCAGAAAGTAATAGGATTCCAGGTATGTAAGTAGAAGATAATCTCATAAATATTACTTCTACTTACATTAATTACATCAAACTGAATTAACCAAACCCAGAGTAGAAAATTAGTTACTGTAATTTATCCATATAATGAAATCATTTAAAATTAAAAATCATGTTTCTGTATTGATACAGTGATTTATAAGATATGATATAAATTGTAAAACATACTATAATGTGTTGAACACACTATCTTTGTATAAGAAAATTAAAATATAATATATGTTTATCTTTGTACAGATGTAGAGATTTTCTAAAAGCTGAAAACCTTGCCTGGCCATCATGTAGGGAAACTGATTGGCTGGCTGGCTGTTAGGAAGGGAGACTTTTCATTATGTACTTCATAACTTATTCAAAGGATAAACAGATTTCAAGTAATCTATTCCTCTCTACAGTCAGACCACATGCAGATGTTTATGTTCTTATTTCTCTTCTTCTCTCTTCTCTTCATTCATTTGGAATAACTTACAATATTGATAATATACTACCTCTCCGTTATTGCTGTTGTTTTTCAGTCACTAAGTCGTGTCTAACTATTTGCGACCCTATGGACTGCAGCATGGGCTTCCCAGGTGGCATTAGTGGTAAAGAACCTGCCTGCTAATTCAGGAGACATGAGAGACTTGGGGTCAGTCTCTGGGTTGGGAAAATCCCCTGGAGAAGGAAATGGCAACCCACTTCAGTATTCTTGCCTAGAGAATTCCACAGAGGAGTCTGGGGGGCTACAGTCCATGAGGTCACAAAGAGTCCCACTCAGTTGTGCCACTTTCACTTCGGCCTTCTTTATGGTCCAACTCTCACATCCATACATGGCTACTGACTATATGGACCTTTTCAGCAAGCGATGTCTCTACTTTTTAATACACTGTCTAGATATGTCATAGTTTTCCTTTCAAGGAGCAAGCATCGTTTAATTTAATGACTGCAGTCAGAGTCCTCAGTGATTTGGGAGCCCAAGAAAAGAAAATCTGTCACTTTCTCCACTTTTTCCCCTTTGATTTGCTATGAAGTGATGGGACTAGATGCCGTGATCTTAGTTTTGTGAATGTTGAGTTTCAAGCCAGCATTATCACTCTCCTCTTTCACCTTCAAAAAGAGGCTCTGTAGTTCCTCTTCACTATCTGTCATTCAGTGATATCATTTGCATATCCTAAGATTTTGATATTTCTCCCAAGAGCTTCCAGCTTGTGATTGATTCAGCCCAGCATTTCACATGATGTGCTCTGCTTAGAAGTTAAACAAGCAGGGTGACAATATAAAGCTGCCTATTCCTCTTATATTCCCAATAAAAAATATGTTCCTTTTTCAAGTTCAGTTCCATTCAGTCAGTCAGTCTTGTCCCACTCTTTGAGACCCCATGGACTGAAGCACGCCAGGCTTCCCTGACCATCACCAACTCCCTAAGCCTACCCAAACTAATGTTCATCAAGTCCGGGATTCCGTTCAACCATCTCATCCTCTGTCGTCCCCTACTCCTCCCGCCTTCCCAGCATCAGGGTCTGTTCCAGTGAGTCAGTTCTTCACATCAGGTTGCCAAAGTATTGGAGTTTCACCTTTAGCATCAGTCCTTCCAATGAATATTCAGGAGTGATTTCCTTTAGGATGGACTGGTTGGATCTCCTTGCAGTCCAAGGGACTCTCAAGAGTCATCTCCAACACCACATTCAAAAGCATCAATTCTTATGCACTCAGCTTTCTCTGTAGTCCAATTCTCACATCTATACATGACTACAGGAAAAACCATAGCTTTGACAATACTTTGTTGGCAAAGTAATGTCTCTGCTTTTTAATCTGCTGTCTAGGTTGATCATGGCTTTTCTTCCAAGGAGTAAGCATCTTTTAATTTCATGGCACAGTCACCATCTACAGTGAAAAAATAAAGTCTCTCACTGTTTCCATTATTTACCAATCTATTTGCCATGAATGGGAGCGACCCAATGCCATGATCTTCGTTTTCTGAATGTTGAGTTTAAGCCAAAATTTTCACTCGCCTCTTTCACTTTCAGCAAGAGGCTATTTAGTTTTTCTTTGCTTTCTGCCATAAGGGTAGTGTGATCTGCAAATCTGAGGTTATTGATATTTCAGCCAACAATCTTGATTCCAGCTTGTGCTTCATGCAGCCGGGCATTTCACATGATATACTCTGCATATAAGTTAAATAAGCAAGGACACAATATACAGCTATGACATACTCCTTTCCCAATTTGGAACCGGCCTCTTGTTCCAGGTACAGTTTTAACTATTGCTTATTGACCTGCATACAGATTTCTCAACAGGCAGCTCAGGTGGTCTGGTATTCCCATCTCTTTCAGAATTTTCCACAGTTTATTGTGATCCACACAGTCAAAGGCTTTGGCATAGTCAATAAAGCAAAACTGGATGTTTTTCTGGAACACTCTTGCTGTTTTGATGATCCAGCGGATGTTGGCAATTTGATCTCTGGCTCCTCTGCCTTTTCTAAAACCAGCTTGAACATCTGGAAGTTCACGGTCAGTTCATATATTGTCGGAGCCTGGCTTGGAGAATTTTGAGCATTATTTTGCTAGCATGTGAGATGAATGCAATTGTGCAGTAGTTTGAACATTCTTTGGCATTGTCTTTCTTTGGGATTGGAATGGAAACTGACCTTTTCAGTCCTGTGGCCACTGCTGAGTTTTCCAAATTTACTGACATACTGAGTGCAGCACTGTCACAGCATCATCTTTTAGGATTTGAAATAGCTCAACTGGAATTCTATCACCTCCACCAGCTTTGTTTGTAGTGATGCTTCCTAAGGCTCACTTCACTTTGCATTCCAGGATCTGGCTCTAGGTGAGTGATCACACCATCGTGGTTATCTGAGTCATGAAGATCTCTTTTGTATAGTTCTGTGTATTCCTGCCACCTCTTCTTAATATCTTCTGCTTCCGTTAGGTCCATACAATTTCTGTCCTTTATTATGCCCATCTTTGCATGAAATGTTCCTTTGATATCACTTATTTTCTTGAGATCTCTAGTCTTTTCCATTCTATCGTTTTCCTCTATTTCTTTTCATTGATCACTGATGAAGGCTTTCTTATCTCTCTTTGATATTCTTTGGAACTCTGCATTCAAATGGGTATATCTTTTCTTTTCTCCCTTACCTTTATTTTCTCTTCTTTTCCCAGCTATTTGTATGGCCTCATCAGACAAATATTTTGCCTTTTGCATTTCTTTTTCTTAGGGATGTTCTTGATCACTGCCTCCTGTATAATGTCCTGATCCTCTGTCCAGAGTTCTTCAGACACTCTTTCTATCAGATCTAATCCCTGGAATCTATTTGTCACTTCCACTGTACAATCATAAGGTGTTTGATTTAGGTCATATCTGAATAATCTAGTCGTTTTCTCTACTTACTTCAATTTTTTTATTTTTTTAAATTTTATTTTATTTTTAAACTTTACATAATTGTATTAGTTTTGCCAAATATCAAAATGAATAATTTTGAATTTGGCAATAATGAGTTCATGATCTGAGCCACAATCAGCTCCTGGTCTTGTTTTTGCTGACTGTATAGAGCTTCTCCATCTTTGGCTGCAAAGAATATATTCAATCTGATTTTGGTATTGACCATCTGGTGATGTGCCCATGTAGTCTTCTCTTGTGTTGTTGGAAGAGGGTGTTTGCTATGACCAGTGCGTTCTCTTGGCAAATCTATTAGCCTTTGCCCTTCTTCGTTCTGTACTCCAAGGCCAAATTTGCCTGTTACTCCAGGTCACTCTTGACTTCCTACTTTTGTACCCCACTCCCCTATAATGAAGAGAACATCTTTTTTTGGTGTTAGTTTTAGAAGGTCTTCTAGGTCTTCATAGAACCATTCAACTTCAGCTTCTTCAGCATTGCTGGTTGGTGCATAGACTTAAATTACTGGGATATTGAATGCTTTGCCTTGGAAATGAGCAGAGATCATTCTGTCATTTTTGAGACTGGATCCAAGTACTGCATTTTGGACTCTTTTGTTAACTCTGATGGCTGCTCCATTTCTTCTAAGGGATTCTTGCCAACAGTAGTAGATATACTGGTCGTCTGAATTAAATTCACCCATTCCAGTCCATTTTAGTTCACTGATTCCTAAAATATTGATGTTCACTCTTGCCTTCTCATTTGGCCACTTCTGATTTACCTTGATTAATGGACCTAACTGTCCAGGTTGCTATGCAATATTGCTCTTTGCAGCATCAGACTTTACTTCCATAACCCATCACATCCACAACTGGGTATTGTTTTTCTTTGGCTCCATTTCTTGATTCTTTCTGGAGTTACTTCTACACTCTTTTACAGTAGCATATGGGGCAACTACCGACCTGAGGAGTTCATCTTAAAGTGTGATACCTTTTTGCTTTTTCATACTGTTCATGAGGTTCTCAAGGCAAGAATACGGAAGTGGTTTGCCATTCTCTTCTCTAGTGGACCGTGTTTTGTCAGTACTCTCCACCATGACCTCTCCATGTTGGGTGGCTGTACATGGTAGGGCTCATAATTTCATTGAGCTAAACAAGGCTGTAGTCCTTGTGATCAGTTTGGTTAGTTTTCTGTGATTGTTGTTTTCATTCTGTCTTCCCTCTGATGGATAAGGATAAGAGACTTATGGAAGCTTCCTGGTGGGATAGTCTGACTGAGGGGGAAACTGGGTCTTTTGCTGATGGGTGGGGCCATGCTCAGTAAATCTTTAATCCAATTATCTGTTGATGGGCAGGGCTGTTTCCCTCCCTGTTGCTTGACCTGAGACCAAACTATGGTGGAAGTAATTTAGATAATGGCAACCTCCTTCAAAAGGTCTCATGCACATACTGCTGCACTCAGTGCCCATGACCTGCAGCAGGCTTCCACTGTCACACACCTTCACTGAAGACTCCTGGACACTCATGGGTTTTTCTGGGTCAGTCTCTTGTGGGTTCACTGCTCCTTTCTCCTGTGTCCTGGTATACACAAGGTTTTATTTGTGCCCTCCAAAAGTCTGTTTCCCCAGTCCTATGTAAGTTCTGGTGGTTCTATAATGGGGTTAATGGAGACCTCCTCCAAGAGGGCTTATGCCATACCCAGGTCTACTGCACCCTGAGCCCCTGCCCCTGCAGCAGGCCACTGCTGACCCATACCTCCACAGGAGATACTCAGAGTTCTGGCTCAGTCTGTGTGGGTTGGGTGTGTGTTTTGTGCCATTCCCAATTCTGAAGAGCTCAGGAGACCAGATGCTCGGTGGGTGCACTGTCCCTGGTGGGCCATGCATCCAACTCCCTGGTTCCAGCCACTCATTTTCCTGAGTGTGCTGTGAAAGCACCATCTCAGATGTGCCATATGTCTCCTCTGGAGAGCTGATCTCAGACTGTGGCCTGCATGGTAGCTGTCAACCATCCAGGATCTCAGAAAGACATGGTTAGCAGCTGGGAGCCTGTTCAGTGGTGGAAGATGCCATCTCTGGGGCTGAGATTGCAGCAGCCCCTTGCCTTCTGGCTCTGGCTGTTGCAAGCCTTCCTCACTATCTCCAGGTAGGGAAGGGCTGTTGTGCAGCAGGCTAGCTCTCCTCTGGTATTCTCTCAATCCTTTGTTTTGTGAGCGGGCCAGGCTGTGTGTTAGGTTGTTAGGTTAAAGCCTTTTGAGTTGTGGTTAGGCATGTATTCTGTTGGCTTTTATTTTATTTTATTTTTCCAGTTATGTTGCCTTCTGAGATTCCAAAACTCCCCACAGACCTGCCTGTAAGAGGATTTCCTACTGTGTTCCTTTTTTATGTGATGCTTATTCTTACCTCTGCTCAGTTTTTGTGTTCTCTTTAAAAGAAAGAAAGAAAAAAATTTGAATTTTTAAGCCTGTCTTTGATTATACATATATGCATTGAGAGTTAAATAAAAGGAATCTGGACCTTATCAAAATGAAGAAAGTCTCATGAAATATTTAAACAAGTATCTTTTTAATTGAAGTTAAATATTACCAAATTTTTCAGGTTTCATTCCATGCTAGGTTTTTGTTTTTGTTTTTGTTTATGTTTTTTTTTCCCCCCCAGTATTTAGACAAGCTAGACTAACCTAGCTGGAATTTTCTGCTTTCTAATAGAAGTCTAAGCTGAACCAATATACAACTACTATCAATACTAATAACAATAACAACAATGATTATAGTAACCCAAACAAAAGCTCTAGAAATAACGAGATAGCATGTAATAAGTTATATTGAACCATAGTCAGAGTCTCATACATAGGGTAGTGATGTCTGTTATCCTAGTACTTTTAAATACTTAACTCAGAATATAAAGGTTAATATATAACATTTCATTTAGGTGAATTTAACTAAGTTGATTCTTCAGTTTCATTTTCCTTTTATAGAACAATAAAATGTGTAAAAACTGAAATTTCTCTCGAGTACACTATTTAAAATATGTTAATTTGAAAACATTATATATATATATATATATATATATATAAAACTGAGAGTATAATTCTGAGGAATATTATAAACAATGTTCATAGTAAATCCTAATATGTTTTTAATTCAAATTCTCAGAGATTTACAACAAAGCCAACTTCTAAACAATGCATAGTATTTTATAATGCGTGTATTACACAGCAAAATAACGAGGTGACACACTCATAAATGTATTGCTTCTTAGATTAATAATGGATATCATGCAGTTCTATAGCCCCTTCAGCAATTACAGAAGTTGGTCTTTACTCTAAAGATGTATTCATGTGTATTCAATGAAATGTTACCAAGAGGTCTTCACCTTTATTTTGGTGGTTAACTCTTGCTCAGTGATCTTCTGAGAACAGCTTGCCACAGGTTATAGTAGTTTAATGGCCTAGTTGGCCATTTTTATCATCTCCTTGAACTTAACAAATGAGAAAATTTAAACATCCCACAAGGGATTTTGCTCCAATTGCCCTCAGAATAAATGCATATTAATAATGATTATCATGATTACCATGTTAATAATTACCATGTTAATAGGCAAATCTACTAAATAATTAACAGTCTAAATGAATAGGAGGAAATGAGGTGGTAGTTGGAGAGAGTACCCCATTTGCAGTATGAACATACCACATGACCATAATGAATTGCATTAGTGTTCTTTAAAACTAACATTCAGTCTCTATATTTCCATATGTAAATAATCATACATTTTTATCATACATCAGCTGTCTTTGACATTGGAATTTTTCAGCAACAGGGAGTCCTGCCTGGAACTTTACATATCTGCATTGATCAGCCCCTCTTGTCCTGGTTGTCCTTCATAGTCCATCTTCTCAATGAGGCTTTCTGTAAACCCCATTCAAGATTGGAGCATTCTTCTACTCTCTTTGACCTGTTCATGTTTTACTTATCCCTCATCACTTGTCACTATATGACAATATATCCTATAATCTCTTTTTTCTTTGTTATCTCTCTCACCTAACTCAACAGGAAACTCTATGATTTGAGTCATCTTGACTGCTATGTTCACTGATATATTCGTAGTCCTGGAACATTGTCTGGAACATAGTGGGTTCAACAGATATTTATTAAATAAATTCGTGAATATATGAAATAGAAAGAGAGGATTAAAGAGTAGGAGTCTTTTAGATGTTATATTTTAGACACTGGTATTTTATATACACTTTCAGTTGTGACAAACCACTCTAAATTTGAATTATATCAGTGGTGCAAATTTTAGATGATATTTCAAAGGTGACCTATGTCACTGGCTAAATAGAATGGATAGATAAAACATTGTGTGGAAAGTTGTACCAAAAAAAATAAAGAATTTTAGTACATGGTGTGTATACTATTTTGATTTTAGCCATTCTAATAGATGTATAATGGTATTATGGTGAGTATTCAAATTCCCTATTGACAGATCTTTTCATTTGCTTATTATAAGTGAAAGTCACTCAGTCATATCCGACTCTTGGCAACTCCATGGACTGTAGTTCCCCGGGCTCCTCTGCCCATGGGGATTCTCCAGGCAAGGATACTAGAGAGTGGGTTGCCATGTCCACCTCCAGGGGATCTTCCCAACCCTGGGATCGAACCCAGGTCTCCCGTATTGCAGGCAGATTCTTTACCAACTGAGCCATCAGGGAAGCCCTGCTTATCATATGTACCATTTTTTTTTAAGGATGCTGGTCCAAACATATAATCCATTTTAAATCTTCTTTGTCTTATTATTAAGTGGAAAGATTTTTTCATTTTTATAGGTCTTTTAAAAATTATGTGTGTGTGTATATATATATATATATATATATAAATTTTACATATACATGTAATTTCACCCTAGAAATTATATAGATATTTAGTTAGAATTATGAGGATATAGTGTTTTGATGCTATAGTGTTAGCCTTATTCTATGTCTCATAAAATACTTTATTATACTGATAATAACATTATAATATAAAGTATACTTATATACTTATAAGTATAAATTATATAGTATTATATTATGATACATCATATCAGTAACATACTATAAGGCAGTATTTTTTATATTATTTTCCAGCTGTTCATTAATTGTGTATATATATATGCATTTATATATTTTTTTTATTTTTATATATTGAATGTATATCCTCCTTATCCTGCAAAATTCTTATTGGTTCTAGTAACTTACTTGTAGATTATTTTTGGCTCAATGCAAAAAATGTAGGAAGGAATATAAAACAAAATAATCGAAAGCAAATAGAATGCTTAATCTCCTATTTCTTATGCTGAGTATTCATGGCTATGTGTTTTTAAAAATTACTTCTTACATATGATTCACAACTTTTCATATAGTTATGTATGATTTACTATTTTTTATAGAAATTTCACTTTCAATTAATATATCCAGTTTGTACTGTGTAATTTATATTTTTTAGTGCTTGGTTTAAACTCTTTACATGTAATATTAAAGAAATCAAATCCATTTCTATCATATATATTGCAAATATTTTTACTCAATATGGCAGTTTGCTTTTTAACTTGTATTTTGTTTTTTATTCATGTTCAAAATGTTAAAATTTTATGTAGTCACATTTATCATAAATTTTACTTATTGTCTCTGAATTTTATGTCTAGCTAGAAACAATTTTTCATTCTGCAAACATTTATTCATAATTTGTGAGGTTTTATGACTTATTTTTTGCCAAATATTTGATTCATATAGAATTGGTTTTAGTATAAAGAATATACAAGGAGAGAGAGTTAAATTTCTCTTTATATATATTTGGGGAAAGGTGGTAATAAGTTGTGCAGTTTGTCTTAGCAGCATAAACTGCACTGTATAAGCCCTCTTTTACTCACTCTCATAAAGTGAAGTCTTGCATGAATGCCTATTTTTAGAATTTCATGCATTTAATTTACATTAATGTTATCAGTACTCCAGAATTCATAATTCTGTGGTCATAATCATAATTACCAGAGATTCATGGCTTGTTTTACTATCTGGAATGTTGGCCAAATATGTTTATTTTCCCTCTTGCTTTGTAAGTTTCCAGAGCAAATCTGTCATCATTTTAACTGGGATAACACTTAATTCATTGCATAGTATTATGTTTTCAGTGCTGTGTCAGTCTTAAGTATCATTAATGCAGGAGTAAGACTCCCATATTTCCCTGATTTTATACCCAGAGCACAGCAGATCCAATGTGCCTGGGTTGCATCTATATGTTCCAGTTTCTCTGTAGTCCAATGAGAAAAGAAAAATTAAAAAATATAATTTTTATTGTAACAATATATTTTAATTAAAAATTAACTTTTCCTAATTTTAAAGACTTATTTTTTAGAACAGTTTTAACTTTACAGCAAAATTGAAGGGAAGATAGATATCATACATACCCCCTACCCTTACACATGCATAGCCTCTCCCATTATTTATTATTGGTTTGGGAATGGAAAAAGAAGTTTGAAAATTGATCTCACAGTGCATTTTAAGTACTATATGGCAATACTGTGTTTCAAAATTATTTTAAAACTTTTCTTCTGAGAAATTTGAACATAACCCAAGTTGAACTCACCAATGCGTGCACAGAAAAATCAATACCTAACAAGAGAAGGAAATGGCACCTCACTCCAGTGTTCTTGCCTGAAGAACCCCAGGGACAGGGAAGCCTGGTGGGCCGCTGTCCATGGGGTCGCACAGAGTTAGTTGGACATGACTGAAGTGACTTAGCAGTAACAAGTAAAAATAATGGAAATTATTTAAATGGTTATGATTTTTTACCTCTGAGTACTCTAAATTCTAAAGATACATTTGAATTTACCACTACCATTTCAAGACTGGTCAAGCACATATGCTGTAACTTCGTAAGATTTTCAATATTTATGATTTAAGTACCAGTTCTCTCTCTCTTTCTCTCTCTCTCTCTATATATACCTCTCTCTTAAATTATCATGCATTTAAAAAATATTCTAAACAACTGACCAAAAAAACTCAAGAGAGTGAAAATAAGTAGCTATATTTCCAAGCATGAATATACCTACACCAGAGATAGTTTTGCTTCTGTGCTATGTTTAAACATCTCCTGGGAGGGATATTTCAGACTTCTTCCTTACTATTTCTTTTGTTTCCCTGACAACTGAAGCACTTAGACTTTTGGGATTGGTAAAGGTAAAAAATAGCTGAATTTACAACATGCTTAGACTTTTAAATGACATCGTTGATTCCTTGGTAAAGATATATCTTACAGTGAGGTGAATTAGTTGTCAGAAAAGTGGCAGTGATGATCTAATCATAAGCCAGGAGCAAGTAGATACGATCTAAGGAAAAACACTGGTTCTTTGCAGAAATTGAAAACTTGCTTAGGCTTACTAGTGTTAAAGCCAACATTCCCTAGGTTCCTGATCCAGCTGATGGGGAGACAAGAGTCTTAATATTTTAAATAAAATAAGGATGTGAATTTGAATATTAAGCATCCTGTGAAGAAGCAGTACAAAGAGAAGAAAGGAATAATTGTTGAAATAAACATCTGTTAAAAATTAATTGTATAGTCTTTCAATTTATCTAAAAAGCAAACAAAATTGAAATGCATTTATATTCAGCTGAAAAATATTCAACAAATGTTAAATGTCATTGGAAATAATTAACAATTTGTGATTTACATTAGAAACAAATTAGAATGCAAAAGCAGCAACATGGACACATATGTATCTGTGTTTGTGTAAATCAGAAACAAAGCAATGTGTAATATATATATACCATATATTTTGATTACCTATATGCATAAATATAAAGAAAAATAATTAGATTGGATGTGAGGTTTGGAATTCACCAAAGAAGGTAAACAGATTAAGAGAATTTAAACCAGAGATTATGAGAATAAAGCAGGGCAAGCCAGGGATACTACAATGAAAAAGTAATGTCAACAGGGAGAGGCAATTTTTTTTTTCCTCTTTTTAGTCTTGTCTTTTTCACATATGGTCACATATACACAAAATGTATTGACATAAATGCATTTAAACACAAATACATACAAATTACAGCAGCACTGTATATCTACAAATCATTTCACATAACAAAACACTATTTCAGATATATTATCATCACTGAACAACTTGGAAATCAGAAACACTGACAAATGCATATTTTGAGAATTAGGGTGTTAGATATATTTTGCATCTTTCTAGAGCCACTCTACCCTTTCCTGTCCTCTGTCAGATTACCTGATCCATATGATTCACATCTAAGAGTTTGCATGTCCCTTGCCTTCCAGTTGTGTTTAACCAGTGGGGAACCAGGGAGGAGGAGTGAAGAGTTTGAGGAGAAAAGGGTCAAAGTATACAGGTCCCTGTTCACCTCACTATGAGTCTACCCTGTGCCTGCTGTGTCCCTTCACAGAAGGATGCTGCTTCTCCTAAAAAGACCTGTTCTAAAGAACTCTCCTTTCTTTTGGAATTGTAAGCTCCTTCCTTATCTCTATTATTTGAACCTAGAGGTGGTAATAGTTGTATTGATGCTAACCTCAAATTCAAGCACTATTCATTATGATTCCCCCATATACAAGCCAAGCTTTTGAAATTATTTTTTTTTTTGTGATTAAACTTTCAGGTATTCAAATTTGTTTCTGGCATCTATCTCCCATTGGGTCCTGATTGAGACAGTAAGAAAATAAAATTGATAATGAGAAGGCAAAGTTGATCAATGCAAACAGTGGAAGTGGCAAAGCTTCATGTAGGAAATACATTCTGAGGTGGCTCAGCAGTAAAAGAATCTGCCTGCAATGCAGGAGACAGGGGTTCAATCCCTGGATTGGGAGGATCCCCTGGGGAAGGGAATGGCTACCCACTCCAGTATTCTTGCCTGAAATTCCAGGGAAAGGGGAGACTTGGCAGGCTGCTATTCATGGCATCACAAATTGTTGGATAGGACTGTTCAGTTCAGTCGCTCAGTCGTGTGCAACTCTTTGTGACCCCATGAATCACAGCACGCCAGGCCTCCCTGTCCATCACCAACTCCCGGAGTTCACTCAGACTCACGTCCATCGAGTCAGTGATGCCATCCAGCCATCTCATCCTCTGTCATCCCCTTCTCCTCCTGCCCCCAATCCCTCCCAGGATCAGGATCTCTTCCAGTGAGTTAACTCTTCATATGAGGTGGCCAAAGTATTGGAGTTTCAGCTTCAGCATCAGTCCTTCAAATGAACACCCAGGACTGATCTCCTTTAGGATGGACTGGTTGGATCTCCTTGCAGTCCAAGGGACTCTCAAGAGTCTTCTCCAACACCAGAGTTCAAAAGCATCAATTCTTCGGTGTTCAGCTTTCTTCATAGTCCAACTCTCACATCCATACATGACCAATGGAAAAACCATAGCCTTGACTAGACGGACCTTTGTTAGCAAAGTAATGTCTCTGCTTTTTAATTTGCTTTCTAGGTTGGTCATAACTTTCCTTCCTTGGAGTAAGCGTCTTTTAATTTCATGGCTGCAGTTACCATCTGCAGTGATTTTGGAGCCTCAAAAAATAAGTCTGACACTGTTTCCACTGTTTCCCCATCTATTTCCCATTAAGTGATGGGACCAGAGGGCATGATTTTAGTTTTCTGAATGTTGAGCTTTAAGCCAACTTTTTCACTCTCCTCTTTCACTTTCATCAAGAGGCTTTTGAATTCCTGTTCACTTTCTGCCATAAGGGTGGTGTCATCTGCATATCTGAGATGATTGATATTTCTCCCGGCAATCTTCATTCCAGCTTGTGCTTCTTCCAGCCCAGCATTTTTCATGATGTACTCTGCATACAAGTTAAATAAGCAGGGTGACAATATGCAGCTTTGATGTACTCCTTTTCCTATTTGGAACCAGTCTGTTGTTCCATGTCCAGTTCTAACTGTTGCTTCCTGACCTGCATACAAATTTCTCAAGAGGCAGATCAGGTGGTCTGGTATTCCCATCTCTTTCAGAATTCCCCACAGTTTATTGTGATCCACACAGTCAAAGGCTTTGGCATAGTCAATAAAGCAGAAATAGATGCTTTTCTGGAACTCTCTTGCTTTTTCCATGATCCAGCGGATGTTGGCAATTTCATCTCCAGTTCCTCTGCCCTTTCTAAAACCAGCTTGAACATCAGGAAGTTCACGGTTCACATATTGCTGAAGCCTGGCTTGGAGAATTTTGAGCATTACTTTACTAGCATGTGAGATTAGTGCAATAGTGTTTGAGCATTGTTTGGCATTGCCTTTCTTTGGGATTGGAATGAAAACTGACCTTTTCCAGCCCTGTGGCCACTGCTGAGTTTTTCAAATTTGCTAACATATTGAGTGCAACACTTTCACAGCATCATCTTTCAGGATTTGAAATAGCTCAACTGGAATTATATCACCTCCACTAGCTTTCTTTGCAGTGATGCTTTCTAAAGCCCACTTGACTTCACATGCCAGGATGTCTGGCTCTAGGTGAGTGATCACATTATCGTGATTATCTGGGTCATGAAGATCTTTTTTGTACAGTTCTCTGTATTCTCTCCACCTCTTTTTAATACCTTCTGGTTCAGTTAGGTCCATATCATTTCTGTCCTTTATCGAGCCAATCTTTGCATGAAATATTCCCTTGGTATCTCTAATTTTCTTGAAGAGATCCCTAGTCTTTCCCATTCTGTTGTTTTCCTCTATTTCCTTGGATTGACCGCTGAGGAAGACTTTCTTATCTCTCCTTGCTATTCTTTGGAACTCTGCATTCAGATGCTTATATCTTTCCTTTTCTCCTTTGCTTTTTGCTTCTCTTCTTTTCACAGCTATTTGTAAGGCCTCCACAGACAGCCATTTTGTTTTTTTTTTTTTTTGCATTTCTTTTCCATGGGGATGTTCTTGATCCCTTTCTCCTGTATAATGTCATGAACCTCATTCTGTAGTTCATCAGGCACTCTGTCTATCAGATCTAGTTCATTAAATCTATTTCTCACTTCCACTGTATAATCATAAGGGATTTGATTTAGATCATACCTGAATGGTGTAGTGGTTTTCCCTACTTTCTTCAATTTAAGTCTAAATTTGCCAATAAGGAGTTCATAATCTGAGCCACAGTGAGCTCCCAGTCTTGTTTTTGCTGACTGTATAGAGCTTCTCCATCTTTGGCTGCAAAGAATATAATCAGTCTGATTTTGGTGTTGACCATCTGGTGATGTCCATGTGTAGAGTCTTCTCTTGTTGTTGGAAGAGGGTGTTTGCTATGACCAGTGCATTCTCTTGGCAAAAGTCCATTAGCCTTTGCACTGCTTCATTCTGTACTCGAAGGCCAGATTTGCCTGTTACTCCAGGTGTTTCTTGACTTCCTACTTTTGCATTCCAGTCCCCTATAATGAAAAGGACATCTTTTTTGGGTGTTAGTTCTAGAAGGTTTTATAGGTCTTCATAGAACCATTCAACTTCAGCTTCTTCAGTGTTACTGGTTGGAGCATAGGCTTGGTTTACTGTGATATTGAATGGTTTGCCTTGGAAACGAACAGAGATCATTCCGTCATTTTTGAGATTGCATCCAAGTACTGCATTTCGGACTCTTTTGTTGACCATGATGGCTACTCCATTTCTTCTAAGGTAGTCCTGCCCACAATAGTAGATACAATGGTCATCTGAATTAAATTCATCCATTCCAGTCCATCCTCGTTCGCCGATTCTTAGAATGTTGACATTCACTCTTACCATCTCCTGTTTGACCACTTCCAATTTGCCTTGATTCATGGACCTGACATTCAAGCCTCCTATGCAATATTACTGTTTACAGCATTGGACCTTTCTTCTATCACCAGTCTCATCCACAGCTTGGTATTATTTTTGCTTTGGATCCATCCCTTCATTTTTTTTTTTAGAGTTATTTCTCCACTGATCTCCAGTAGCATATTGGGCACCTACCAACCTGGGGAGTTTCTCTTTCAGTATCCTATCATTTTGCCTTTTCATACTGCTCATGAGATTTTCAAGGCAAGAATACTGAAGTGGTTTGCCAGTTCCTTCTCCAGTCGACCACATTCTGTCAGACCTCTCCACCATGACCTGTCTGTCTTGGGTGGTCCCACCCGCCATGGCCTGGTTTCATTGAGTTAGACAAGGCTGTGGTCTGTGTGATCAGATTGGCTAGTTTTCTGTGATTATGGTTTCAGTGTGTCTGCCCTCTGATGCCCTCTTGCAACACCTACCATCTTACTTGGGTTTCTCTTACTTTGGACTTTGGTTATCTCTTCATGGCTGCTCCAGCAAAGCACAGCTGCTGCTGCTTACCTTTGATAGGTCGCCCCTCCTGACCTTGAACATGGAGTAGGTCTTCCACCACTCCTTGGACGTGGGGTTGCTCCTCTAGTCCGCTGCCCCTGACCTCGGACTTTGGGTTGCTCATAGTGGCATAAATGGTAATTTAATCAAAGGAAAAAAGAATGAGAATCATGGTATCAACTATCATTACAATGCACTCTGATTAGAATATCCTTTACATGCTCTGGATTCTCAAACTTCATTTTCAGTATAATTTACAGGAAGTTGTTAAGATTCCTCGGCCCTCTCCATAGAAATTGTGGTTTAGCAGATGAGGAATGATTCATGAAGCTGCATTTTAAACATTGCTACAGATCATTATACTACAGGTGTTCCAGAGAGCAGTCTTTGAAAGCAATGCATGGACATAAATAAGAAGATTACATTACTTAAGAACAAACAAAATAAAAGATAACACTGCAAAACACTTAGCTACTTATAACTAAAATATCTCCCTAAACACTTGCTTGAGAACTTTTGCCAAATCACTCCTGCATTCTTTACAAAGTAATATAAATGAGAAACTGCAACAAAATGGTTGCAGGATAGTTGTTTAAAGAATATGCCTTTTGCTTGTTGAAATAATTTATCTGATTTTTTTATAACATACCTTGTTTCTACAGTTACATGAAAGAAGCACTATGTTCAAGGTACAATAGATTTAAGTATATGTCTTGAATTTTTTTTCTGTGATTATCTAAATTCAAGATTGGGGGAAAGAGGAATAATGTGAAGATTGGTCTTTTTTTTTTTTTTTTTTGGAAGATTGGTCTTGAAATCAACATTTTTTTATAATATAAAGATTTATATTGATAATATAAAACATCAATTAAAAAAACATAATATCTTAGAAAATGAACTTACCTAAGTTAGTAAGCAGGAATGAACTCAGAAGGTTATTTGGTTAGATTTATAAGAAATGTGGCCTCTTTTTTGTGGCTATATAAATAACCTAGATAGCATATTGAAAAGCAGAGACATTACTTTGCCAACAAAGGTTCGTCTAGTCAAGGCTATGGATTTTCCAGTGATCATGTATGGATGTGAGAGTTGGCCTGTGAAGAAAGCTGAACACCGAAGAATTGATGCTTTTGAACTGTGGTGTTGGAGAAGACTCTTGCGAGTCCCTTGGACTGCAAGGAGATCCAACCAGTCCATTCTGAAGGAGATCAGTCCTGGGTGTTCATTTGAAGGACTGATGCTGAAGCTGAAACTCCAGTACTTTGGCCACCTCATACGAAGAGTTGACTCATTGGAAAAGACTCTGATGCTGGGAGGGATTGGGGGCAGGAGGAGAAGGGGACGACAGAGGATGAGATGGCTGCATGGCATCACTGACTCGATGGACGTGAGTCTGAGTGAACTCCGGGAGTTGGTGATGGACAGGGAGGCCTGGCGTGCTGCAATTCATGGGGTCGCAAAGAGTCGGACACGACTGAGCAACTGAACTGAACTAAACTGAAATAACTAACATGTGTAAAATGACTTTTGATTAAGATTATTCTAAAACATTTAATATATGTCTTGACAATACTCCTAAATGTGTATTATCATCGTTATGCTTGTCAGACATTAAAATGTCTGTATAATATTTTCAGATCCTATTTTTCTAACTTTGGGAGCTTATCAGGTTCTTTAATGATGTATAATTTCTTATACAGCATTTTTGAATGTTAAATAGAAAAGTAAAAGTCTCAACTAAATTCACTGGAATCTGCAACTTGAAATTCTTCCTTCAGATGGAGTTGTCTCCATAATTAATGAAAAGTCAGTCATGAGTAATGAAAATATCTTGATATGGAAGAGATGACAGTGTAAAGCACAACCTCATCTGGAATAGAAATGATTACATAACTTGATTATCTGGGAGAACTAAGGACATGCTTTTGAGTACCCTGACTATTTCCCATTCGAAAGTCATCTCAATATGTAATTTAATGTAATTCATCTTCACAGTGTTTCTTGGTTTGTTTCATTCTAGTTACAATACAATCACAGAAAACATTATTGAACATTTGTATTAACCCTTGATCAAACACTCAAATTTGTATTTGATGACTATTTCTTGAATTAATACTGCTTTTGTTTCTACATACTAATACATATAAAATTATTAAACTACAAATGCAAATTTTCTTTTAAAGCAATCCTTAATAACCTTCATTTAGGGAGAAATTAACAGTAGGAATATATATTTTTGAGATTAATTGTTTGTCTGTTACTTCATTTGCTATTATTTTCTCCCATTCTGAAGGCTGTCTTTTCACCTTGCTTATAGTTTCCTTTGTTGTGCAGAAGCTTTTAAGTTTAGAAAAATAAATGACACAATCAAAAAATGGGCCAAAGAACTAGACATTTCTCCAAAGAAGACACACAGATGGCTAACAAACACATGAAAAGATGCTCAACATCACTCATTATCAGAGAAATGCAAATCAAAACCACTATGAGGTACCATTTCACGCCAGTCAGAATGGCTGCGATCCAAAAGTCTACAAGCAATAAATGCTGGAGAGGGTGTGAAGAAAAGGGAACCCTCTTCCACTGTTGGTGGGAATGCAAACTAGTACAGCCACTATGGAGAACAGTGTTGAGATTCCTTAAAAAACTGGAAATAGAACTGCCTTACGATCCAGCAATCCCACTGCTGGGCATACACACTGAGGAAACCAGAATTGAAAGAGACACGTGTACCCCAATGTTCATAGCAGCACTGTTTATAATAGCCAGGACATGGAAGCAACCTAGATGTCCATCAGCAGATTAATGGATAAGAAAGCGGTGGTACATATACACAATGGGGTATTACTCAGCCATTAAAAAGAATACATTTGAATCAGTTCTAATGAGATGGATGAAACTGGAGCCTATTATACGGAGTGAAGTAAGCCAGAAAGAAAAACACCAATACAGTATACTAATACATATATATGGAATTTAGAAAGATGGTAACAATAACCCTGTATGCGAGACAGCAAAAGAGACACAGATGTATAGAACAGTCTTTTGGACTCTGTGGGAGAGGGAGAGGGTGGGATGATTTGGGAGAATGGCATTGAAATATGTATACTATCATATATGAAACGAGTCGCCAGTCCAGGTTCGATGCACGATACTGGATGCTTGGGGCTGGAGCACTGGGACGACCCAGAGGGATGGTATGGGGAGGGAGGAGGGAAGAGGGTTAAGGATGGGGAACACATGTATACCTGTGGCAGATTCATTTTGATATATGGCAAAACCAATACAATATTGTAAAGTTAAATAAAATAAAATTTTTAAAAATTAAAAAAAATAAAATCTCAAAAAAAAATAGTGGGAATATACATTTACTGATAAAATATTTCCAGAAACCACATTGAAAATACGTTTGAGATCTATCATAGAAATTATCTTTCATGGTGAAGAGCTATAGGGATTTTTACCTTAGCTAGAATTTGCTCTTAAATTATTTTATTTAGAGCTAGTTTGATTATAGTGATTACTTACAGTAGTCAAAATTGAATGCTTATTATATGCTCTGCATGCCTTAATATGTTATATTTCACAGCTTGCTAATGATACAGGTATTATGAATTAAAACATGATGATTAGCCAATATTTAGAAAAAATTTAATTATAAAGTCAAGTTTTGAACTCAGGTCCACTGTATTTTGGATCGGCCAGAAAGTTCATTTGGGTTTTTCTGTATGATGTTACAGTAAAATTCAAACAAACTTTATGGCCATGCAATATTTTAGTAGATTGCATTTAGAAGTATATATTTTTGAATTAGTTATCAAAGTCACACAGAATAAAGAAGCATATTGTTTTAAACTGTTCTTTATTTCTCAGTAAGTCATGGAATTTAAAAGCATCCAGATATTTACACAGTGGTACATATGTAGAATATTAGAATAACTGGAATGCAGCCACATTCCCCAGGAACCCTAAGAAACCCTTACATTTCCTATCAGCTCTAAAATAGCATTGAATTTCATATTTGCTTACAATAATCCTTTTTCTCAAAAAAACAATTATCATCCTCATTTCCATAAGGAAGGAGTATCTACCAAACATGTTTTTGTAGATGATAACAGTTTTCCCTTTATCCAAATTGAATCAAACTCCTCTTCCATGAATTTTCTGTCCTAAGTCTGACACAGCATACTAATATGCTTAGATTTTACACTATTTAGTCCATGTCCAGAGTATAATTTTGTATTATAAGCATCAGGAATTATATCCGTGTCTCCAAATCTTATCATTGTGTATATAAGATTTATTTCATTTATTTCAGGTAAACTGTCTAAAGTAAATAGAAATATATACATAAATGACATATAATCACGATATATTGCAAACTAAATGACAAAAGGGTAGAATCATATCTTCAATAGCTGGATATTGAACATTTCCTGTTGGAAATTATAATTTGGGAATGTCTCTACAGGCTGTTCTATATTTCTTGCCAACGGGAGGGATGTAGTAAGAGGAACAGGCCATAATGTGAATGGCATATTCCCATTAGGACCAGGAATTAGAGTTAAATGTCTACCCATTTTTATACCTGATCACTGAAAACTTCGGAAAGCATATTTAAGAATATTTAGGAAAACACACTAGATTTGTTAATATAGATTTTCACAGTCAAATGTATTTTTTAAATTCAGTATCATTTTAATTTCCATTTACATCATCACTTGAAACATCAAATGTGGTATTTCATCATCACCAAATATAATGTGATGAATTCTCATTGAAGTATTCAAAGCTATAAAAATATCTGAGTGCAGTCAGAGAAAGATGCAATGTTGTTATTTAATAACCAAAAGTCAGGTGTTGTGTTGAACTTCTTACCTGCTTTTGTTATCTTATACATACAACACTTCTGAAAGTTTGATATTTCTAAGACGTTCAGAATCAAATATGTGTGAATTTCAATAAACTATGTTCTTTAAAATATTCCTCTAGTCTAATCCTGCTTCTCCACATGAATGTTCTCTGGACTTGAATTTTTACTTTTTAGTACATGTATTATTCCCCTTCATGGATCATTACCTTGTCATGGAGAAGGGACTTGTGTAACTCAAAGAAGCTATGAGTCATGACTGACGGATCATAGTGGAGAGTTCTGACAAAATGCGGTCCACTGGAGGAGGGAATGGCAAACCACTGAAGTGTTTTGCTGTGAAAACTGCATGAACAGTATGATAAGGCAAAAAGATATGACACCAGAAGTTGAGCCACGTAGGTCGGAAGGTGTGCAATATGCTAGCGGGAAAAAGCAGAAGACAAACACTAATAGCTCCATAAAGGATGTAGCTGGTGGGCCAAAGTGGAAACAATGCTTAGCTGTGGATGTATCTGGTAGTGAAAGTAAAGTCCGATGCCATAAAGCACAATATTGCGTAATAACCTGAAATATTAGCTCCATGAATCAAGGACAATTAGACGTGCTCAGGCAGGAGATGGCAAGACTGAATTTTGACATCTTAGGAATCAGTGAATTGAAACGGACAGGAATAGACAAATTTAATTCAGATGACCATTATATCTACTAATGTGGCCAAAAATCCTGTAGAAGAAATGGGGTAGCTCGCATAATCAACAAGTGTCCAAAATGCAGTACTTGGGTACAACCTCAAGAACAACAGCATATCTTGGTTCGTTTCCAAGACAAACCATTCAACATCACAGTCATCCAAGTCTATGCCCCAACTGCTGATGCTGAAGAAGCTGCAGTTGAACAGTTATGTGAAGACCTACAAGACCTTCTAGAACTAACAGCAAAAAAAAAAAAAAAAAGTTTTTTTCATTATAGGGGAAGGAAGGCAAAAGAACGAAGTCAAGATATACCTGGAGTAACAGGCAAGTTTGGCCTTGGATTGCAAAATGAAGCAGGGCAAAGGCTAACAGAGTTGTGTCAAGAGAATGCACTGGTCATAGCAAACACCAATTTCCAACAACACAAGAGACAGCTCTACACCAGGACATCACCAAATGGTCAATACTGAAATCAGACTGATTATAGATTGATTATATTATTTGCAGCTGAAAATGGAGACGCTATATACAGTCTGAAAAAACAATACATGGAGCTGACTGTGGCTCAGATCATGAGCTCCTTTATGCAAAATTCAGGCTTAAATTGGGAAATTGGGAAAACAACTAGGCCATAGAGGTATGACCTAAATCATACCCCTTATGATTATACAGTGAAGGTGATGAATAGATTCAAGGGATTAGATCTGATGGAGTGCCTGAAAAACTATGGACAGAGGTTCATAGATGCACAAGATTCAGTGACCAAAACCATCCAAAGAAAAAGAAATGCAAGAAGGCAAGGTGGTTGTCTAAATAGACTTTATACAAAGCTGAGGAAAGAAGAGAAGCAAAAAGCAAGGGAGAAAGGGAAAGATATACACAACTGAGTGCAGAGTTCCAGAGAATAGCAAGGAGAGATAAGAAGACCTTCTTAAATGAACAGTGCAAAAAGTAGAGAAAACAATAGAATGAGCAAGACTAGAGGTCCCTTCACAAAAACTGGGGATATCAAGGGAACATTTCATGCAAGAATGGATATGATAAGGACAGAAATGGTGGTAAAAACTGGAAAAAAGCAGAAGAGATTAAAAAGAGGTGACAAGGATACACACACGAACTATACAAAAAAGTGTTTATGACCCAGATAACCACAATAATGTGGTCAACTAAACTAGAGCCTGACATCTTGGAGTCTGAAGTAAAGAGGCCCTTAGGAAGTATTACTACAAACAAGGCTCATAGAGCTGATGGAATTTCAGCTGAGCTATTTCAAATCATAAAAGATGATGCTGTTAAACTGCTGCCCTCAATATACCAGAAAATTTGGGAAACTCAGTGGTGGCCACAGGACTAGAAAAGGTCAGTTTTCATTTCAGTCCCAAAGAAGAGCAGTGCCAAAGAATGTACAAACTACTGCACAATTTCATTCATTTCACATGCTAGCAAGATTATGCTCAAAATCCTTCAAGCTATGTTTCAGCAGTGTGTGAACCAAGAACCTCCGATTGTAGAATCTGGGTTTAGAAAAGGTAGAGGAACCAGAGATCAAATTGCCAACATCCGTTAGATCATAGAAAAAGCAAAGGAATTCCAGATCATCTACTTCTGCTTCATTGACTACACTAAAGCCTTTGACAGTGTGATCACAACAAACTGTGGAAAATTCTGAAAGAGAATTTCAGGATTCTCTTACCTGTGTCCTGAGAAACCTGTATGTAGGTCCAGAAGTAGCAGTTAGATCCTTACATGGAACAACAGACTGCTTCAAAATTGGGAAAGGAGTACATCAAGGCTGTATATTGTCACCCTGCTTATTTAGCTTATATGCAGAGTGCATCATGGGGAATTACTAGCTGGATGCAGCTCAAACTGAAATTAAGATTGCCAGGAGAAATATCAATAACCTCAGATATAAAGATGACACCACCCTAAAGGCAGACAATCAAAAAACTATGATGTTGGCATCCAGTCCCATTACTTCATGTCAAACAGATGGGGAAAAAATGGAAACAGTGACAGACTTTATTTTCTTGGGCTCCAAAACAACTGGGAATGGTGACTGTAGCCATGAAATTAAAAGATGCTTGCTCCTTGGAAAGATAGTTATGACCAACCTAGACATTTTAAAAAGCAAAGGCAACCTTTACCAACAAAGGTCCATATCGTGAAAGCTATGGTTTTTCCAGTAATCCTGTATGGAGGTGATTGTTGGGCCACGAAGAAGAAGAATTGATGCCTTCAAACTGTGGTGTTGGAGAAGACTCTTGAGAGTCCCTTGGACAACAAGATCAAACCAGTCAATCCTAACAGAAATCAACCCTGAGTATTCATTGGAAGGGCTGATGCTGAAGCTTAAGCTTCAGTACTTCGGCCACCTGATTTGAAGAGCTGACTCATTGGAAAAAACCCCTGATGCTGGGAAGTATTGAAGGCAAAAGGAGAAGAGGGTGGCAAGAGGATAAGATGTTTAGATAGCATTTCCAACTCAATGTATGTGAATCTGAGGAAACTCCAGCAGATAGTGAAGGACAGGGAAGCCTGGCGTGCTGTAATCCTTGGGATCACAAAGAGCTGAACACAAGTGAGCAACTCAACAGCAATAACAACATGTATTTTAGAATGACACATACATAGTGGTAGGGTATTTAAAATCATTCAATATGTTGCCAAAGGCTACACATGAAGACACACTGTTTTTAACTCCAAATCAGGTACTTTTTGTTGTTGTTGTTTTGCTATGTATAAAAATTTTATTTAATGTACGTGGACTAAGGATGTGAGATCTCATTGCTTGTACTTTTTAATGATATTTTTGTAGTTTATTGATCCCACACTTTCTAAAGAGTATCATGAAGACAAGAATACAACACATTAGGGTTTATGATTCATTGGATTAAGCAGCATATGATAGTGATTTGGGTGTCTTTCTTCAAGGTGTTCCTGAAGAAATCAGAACTCAGCTCAGCTAACAGCAATTCAAGATACAGAATTAGCATATTTTTTTTTCGTCAGAGTATGCCCATGAATGTGCTAGAGTAGCTATCTTTTGTGATAGCTGAGCAGAATTGCTGACAGCCAGAGAGTAAATAGGCATCAGACACACAGTAAACCTGTGTGGCTGTGTCTGGTTTGGTATCTCAGGAAAGGAAATGTTGGGATTATTATTGAGTAATTAATAAACAGGCAGTGGAGGTTAGTGTTGCCCCTGGCCAAATCAGTTACTTTTGAATAAAGAAATTTTTCTTATTCTTTTGCAATTTATTAGATAACTGTTATCTTCAGTTCAGTTCAGTCTCTCAGTCATGTCTGATTCTTTGCGACCCCATGTACTGCAGCACACCAGGCCTCCCTGTCCATCACCAACTCCCAGAGCTTACTCAAACTCATGTCCATCGAGTTGGTGATGCCATCCAACTATCTCATCCTCATTTGTCCCCTTCTCCTCCTGCCTTCAATCTTTCCCAACATCAGGGTCTTTTCCAATAAGTCACTTCTTTGCATCAGGTGGCCAAAGTATTGGAGTTGCAACTTCAGCCTCAGTCATTCAGATGAATATTCAGGACTGATCTCTTTTAGGATGGACTGGTTGGATCTCCTTGCAGTCCAGGGGACTCTCAAGAGTCTTCTCCAACACCACAGTTCAAAACTGTTATCTTAGTTTTAGCTAAGATACCAAACTAACTGAAAATTTTCCTTGTTTTTTTTTTTTTTTTTTAAACAACAACTAGAGACAAGATATTTCAAGCTTAAAATAACCATATGCAGAAGACTGTATTTTTTAAATAACCAATCCTAAACTAAATTAGATTTTCATTCTCCACCTTCTAGAAAAAGAATATGTTACTGAATAAAATCATAATTGACTGAAAACATTTAAAGAAAAGAAATACTTTTTGTGTTTATATCTCAGAAGATGAGAACAGACTCATCAGACATGCTACCTAACCTTGGGTTATTGGCACTAGAGAAGGTCCTTATAGGGGAAGTAGGATAAAACTGGAATGTTAAGTGACAGAAAGGTTTCCTATCAGAGGTGTAAATACGGACTCCAGAGATGTAAAATATGTACTCCAATATAGTAGGCATCCCAGGTCAATGTCATTGGCCTAGGCTAAGGGATTCCATTGAAAGTAAGAGATAACAAACAGGTCAGGAAACAAGAATTCAATGGAATAAAATTAATTATATAAGAATATATTGTATCAGTTATATAACTGATGTATTATATATTGAAAGCATGTAATAGGTTCTGGTTGATTATTATAAACTCAACTAAGAATAGACTGGACACTCCTTCCTGAGCTTATCAAGTCTTGACATAACTCAGTCTCCATCACCTCTCCAAATATATCTTCAACCTTTGCCCTCCTGGTTAACTACATGCCAAACCTACAGGTTTGTTTTTCTTTTCTACTTATATGCTCTATTCCTGTCCCCCAGACTTTGTATTTTCTGTAAACTGTGCTAGAAACTTGTGCCTTCAGATCTTGATACTGTTATTTTCTTCTTGTTTTTCATATTTTAGCTCAAATTTCACACTCCTTATACAAGCATTCCTGATAATCCCATTCAGGTCCTAGAACTACCCAAGACCAAAGACCCACTGTTATATATTATCAATAGTACCTACCGCTCTTTTTCTTTTAGTTTACATGTTTGTTGGTTTTCTTCTTCATCAAAAATGTAAACTTCATGAAGGGGAGAAAGGCGGTTGCCTGTAGTGCTAACATCCTAGTAGGCATATAGTAGGCAAAGATATATATTCACTAAATGTGTATTAGTCAATTTTTATTAAATTCTTCTGTAGAAACAAGTACCCACCCCCCACAATCTCAAGGCTATTTCTTGCTTGTGTTTTATGTTTGCTGCCAGTTAACAACCAAAATGCTTCAGAAGTTTTTATTCTAGGTCCCCGAATGAAGGAGACACCTTCAGCTGGGTCATGAGATTGTTTTTGCAGAAGGAAGATATGGAATATGAAAAGAATTCAATGATACTTAAAGTGTATCTCTTCTGTGCACATTCTGCTGTCTTACCAAGTGACTTGACCAATGGGTCAAGTGATTTCAATGGGAATTATTGCAATTCACATGGCAATGGTCAGAGTTGTACAGTTCTGGCAGCATATTATAGGCATAGGTTGATTAAAGTGGATTGTGCTAAAATAAATTATACACACTGTTCTGTGTCTTATAGGGAGTAAAATCAGATAATTATGAACAATAATTCAATTTATCATAGTATGATGCTGCTAACTCGCTTCAGTCGTGTCCGACTTTATGCGACCCCATAGAGTGCAGCCCACCAGGCTCCCTCCTCCCTGGGATTCTCCAGGCAAGAACACTGAAGTGGGCTGCCATATCCTTCTCCAGTGCATGAAAGTGAAAAGTGAAAGTGAAGTCGCTCAGTTGTGTCCGACTCCTAGAGACCCCATGGACTGCAGCCTACCAGTCTCCTCTGTCCATGGGATTTTCCAGGCAAAAGTACTGGAGTGGGTTGCCAAGTGTAAGCATTGATAAAATTAGCTGCAGCAAAAAGCCATAGAGAACATTATTTTCTGAGTGAAGCTGAGTGAATTTTAGGTAAAGTTATCAACCTGTGACTCAGCTCTCAAGCACAAGTAACATACTGACCTAAGTAACACTGCATACTCTTTCTAAATATATGTATTTCATGAAACTAAGTAATCAACCATTCTAAGATACCATTATTTTATGTATACCTCTGAAAGAAAAAAATAGCCAGTCAAATAGACACAATGTTAAGAAACATTTATCAGAGCTAATAAAAGGAGACTAGATACAGATATTAAAATCAATAAAAGATGATGGTGTTAGATATTAATTATTCAGATAATTAGTAATTAGTATTCAATATTACTTAAGCTTACGGTACTTTCCCACAAGCTGAATATATATTTATTTTAGACTGAATAAAAAGAAGATTAACTATGCAAATTAACAGATCAAATATACGTATGAGAGCATATTTAATCTGCTTAATGTTCTTTAAAAATAATCAGCTATTAATTTTGATCTATAAATGATTATTATTTCTAAGAAAATATTATCTGCATGTCATTTGGACAGCTGTTGATACTTCAGTTGAAAAGCATACTGGGAGGCAAGATAGGAAATCTGGTTCTTAGCATCATTTCTGCTATGAGCAATGCTGCTGCTGCTGCTAAGTCCCTTCAGTCGTGTCCGACTCTGTGCGACCCCATAGACAGCAGCCCACCAGGCTCCCGCGTCCCTGGGATTCTCCAGGCAAGAACACTGGAGTGAGTTGCCATTTCCTTCTCCAATGAAGTCACGCAAGTGCGACCCCATGGACTGCGGCCTACCAGGCTCCTCCACCCATGAGATTTTCCAGGCAAGAGTACTGGAGTGGGGTGCTAATGAGCAATACTTCTTTGCAAATAAATGTTGACCTAAATGTCTCAGTTTCACAATCTGTACAGTAGAATTGGATTAGAGCACCTATTTTCAAGCTGTGCTTCATGGAGTCCTAGGATTTACATGATGGTATTCAGGGTCCATTAACAGGTAGCGATGTGGAGGAAGTAGGAGTAAAAAAAAAAAAAAAAAAGAAGTCCCTTTATATTTTCCCTAAGTAGATAACTTCATGAATCATCTATCAAGTAAGATTCCATGTAAAATTTTTAAAGGAAGAAAATGTCTTTCTGACAAAAAGTTGAAGACTAGATAATTTCTATGAAAATGTGTGTGCAAAAATTTAAATGAGAAATCACATATATAAATTTCATGATTTCTGGGCATGTCAGTCTTAGACACTAGAACAGACTAGTAGTTTAGGGTCTCTCAGGAAGTGTAAGTTTTACACACTGAGGTTCAATTCACAGTATGAACTAAAAAGTGTATTAAATGATTTCTGATTCTTATTAATAAAATATATATAATACCATGATTGCCAGTTCTAGCAGGTCTGGAATTATTTGAGCCATTTTGCTGAAGTAAATCATGTATTTCTGTAATGCTAATCCCTAGTCAACTTCAGCTTCTTCAGCGTTACTGGTTGGGGCATAGACTTGGATTACTGTGACACTGAATGGTTTGCCTTGGAAACGAACAGAGATCATTCTGTCGTTTTTGAGATTGCATCCAAGTACTGCATTTCGGACTCTTTTGTTGACCATCATGGCTACTTCATTTCTTCTGAGGTATTCCTGCCCACAGTAGTAGATATAATGGTCATCTGAGTTAAATTCACCCATTCCAGTCCATTTTGGTTCGCTGACTCCTAGAATGTCGACGTTCACTCTTTCCATCTCCTGTTTGACCACTTCCAATTTGCCTTGATTCACGGGCCTGACATTCCAGGTTCCTCTGCAATATTGCTCTTTACAGCATTGGACCTTGCTTCTATCACCAGTCACATCCACAACTGAGTATTGTTTTTGCTTTGGATCCATCCCTTCATTCTTTCTGGAGTTATTTCTCCACTCATCTCCAGTAGCATATTGGGCACCTACCGACCTGGGGAGTTCCTCTTTCAGTATCCTATCATTTTGCCTTTTCATACTGTTCATGGGGTTTTCAAGGCAAGAATACTGAACTGATTTGCCATTCCCTTCTCTAGATGTTCAAGCTGGTTTTAGAAAAGGCAGAGGAACCAGAGATCAAATTGCCAACATCCGCTGGGTCATGGAAAAAACAAGAGAGTTCCAGAAAAATATCTATTTCTGCTTTATTGACTATGCCAAAGCCTTTGACTGTGTGGATCACAATAAACTGTGGAAAATTCTGAAAGAGCTGGGAATACCAGACCACCTGACCTGCGTCTTGAGAAAACTATATGCAGGTCAGGAAGCAACAGTTAGAACTGGACATGGAACAACAGACTGGTTCCAAATAGGAAAAGGAGTATGTCAAGTCTGTATATTGTCACCCTGCTTATTTAACTTATATGCAGAGTACTTCATGAGAAACACTGGGCTGGAAGAAGCACAAGCTGGAATCAAGATTGCTGGGAGAAATATCAATCATCTCAGATATGCAGATGACACCACCCTTATGGCAGAAAGTGAAGAGGAACTAATAGCCTCTTGATGAAAGTGAAAGAGGAGAGTGAAAAAGTTGGCTTAAAGTCCAACATTCAGAAAACGAAGATCATGGCATCTGGTCCCATCACTTCATGGCAAATAGATGGGGAAACAGTGGAAACAGTGTCAGACTTTATTTTGGGGGGCTCCAAAATCACTGCAGATGGTAACTGCAGCCATGAAATTAAAAGATGCTTACTCCTTGGAAGGAAAGTTATGACCAACCTAGATAGCATATTCAAAAGCAGAGAGATCACTTTGCCAACAAAGGTCCATCTAGTCAAGGCTATGGTTTTTTCAGTGGTCATATATGGATGTGAGAGTTGGACTGTGAAGAAAGCTGAGCGCTGAAGTATTGATGTTTTTGAACTGTGGTGTTGGAGAAGACTCCTGAGAGTCCCTTGGCCTGCAAGGAGATCCAACCAGTCCATTCTGAAGGAGATCAGTCCTGAGTATTCTTTGGAAGGAATGATGCTAAAGCTGAAACTCCAGTACTTTGGCCACCTGATGCAAAGAGTTGACTTATTGGAAAAGACTCTGATACTAGGAGGGATTGGGGGCAGGAGAATAAGGGGACTAAACAGGATGAGATGGCTGGATGGCATCACTGACTCAATGGACATGAGTTTGAGTGAACTCCAGGAGTTGGTGATGGACAGGGAGGCCTGGCCTGCTGCAATTCATGGGGTCGAAAAGGGTCGGACACTAATGAGCAACTGAAATGAACTGAATCCCTAGTCAAGCCATGTATTTATGAATTAATACTGTTGGCCTTATAACCTTTTGTGTAAAATCAGTTTAAGCTTAGCTGCATAGTTTATTCATAATAGAGATAAATGATTTGCATGTGGTCTCTGGCAGACCCACAAGAACGAGCTGCCATTGCAGTAGGTCACATAGTACCACTAAGCCTGTGACCTGCAGAGTATACGAAATCTGGGCTTATACCCTGTTGTGGACTACCAAATTCCATGGTTTTCTGTCCACAAGATAGTGATTCTTGACCCCAGAAGAAAACAGATCATGGTACCCCTGCAGAGGAAGGATGGTTGGAGTTTGTACGGAGATTCTTCAAACCTCAGCTATGAGCCAGTCTTTCAATTGTGATCGTTGTTATTTCCTTAATGCTTTGTTATAAGATATCATTATCCTGCCTTAAACCTTATAGTTGTAAAATTTTTCATTTTAATCTTGTCATCTGTAGCATGGGTCATCTGTATCAAACGAATCCTGTCGGGCTGGCACCATTAATGTGTGTGTGCATACATCTGAATTTGCTGTTTTCTAAATGATTTACTATACCTTTTACTTACCTGCTGTCGTTTGACACCTTTATTAAATGACAATAAGGAAAGTAATGAATACTGATGATACACGAAGAAAATATGGGTGGTGTCCTCAACATAGATAGTTTACCTTCCTGCAAGACAAAGAGAGTGTCCAGAGACAGCAGGTCACAAGCAAGATTTGTGGAGTCACACAAACCAGAGTTTGACATTGTTTCTGCATTTATTCTCTTAGTAATCTTAACCAAGGATAGTAAACTCTTCAAGGATTATATGTAAAGGGAAAATAAATAATGCCTTGCATGTCCTTATCTTGCTGTGTATTAGAAAAAAAGTATATCCCTATCTATGTCTATATATATGTATCTATAGAGCCTTTTAGGCTGCAGTCCATGAGGTCACATGGAATTGGACACAACTTGGCAACTGAACAACAAAAATAGAACACTCTCTCTCTCTCTCTCTCTATATATATATATATATATATATACACACACACATACATTCTTTGTAAATACATATATACATATATATGTACATATATAAATACATATTTAAATAGCTATACATCTATATCTATCTATTTTATATCAATATTAAAGTTACCTGCTTCCCTGGTGACTCAGACAGTAAAGAATCCACCCACAATGCAGAAGACCTGGGTTCGATCCCAGGGTTGGGAAGATCCTCTGGAGGAGGGCATGGCAACCCACTCCAGTATTCTTGCCTGAAGAATCTTCATGGACAGAAGAACCTAGGCATCTACAGTCCATGGGGTTGCAAAGAGCAACTAAGCAACTGAGCAACTAAACACAGCACAGCATTTGGCTGGTACTCAGTAATACCAAAAATAAACAACAAACAAACAAAAAAATCCAAAACCGAAAACAACACTGATCCTAGTATTGAAATATTTAAACTCCTTTGACATCCTTGGAACTTTCATTTTACTAAATAAATGTAAAATTCCTGATATCATGACCACACTTGACTATTCTTTTAAACAGTTTATATAGTAGCCACAGAGAATTGCTGCACTTAACTCAAAAATAAGACAATTAGAAATCAAAGGCAAATAAAATGACAAAAAAAAGTTATCATAGAAGAAAATACATGCATTGTTATTGTATGTTATGGACTGTATAGTATGTAAAATGTATCATAATCTCTATTTTTTCAAATAAACTTTGAGCTTTTAAAAATGTTTCTAATCACCTGAGTTGGGAAACAAAATTAGATGTTAATGTATCAAGGATCTAATTTGGAAAGCATGAAACAAATTATTTCTCCAATAAATATATGTTTGATTCCTGTCCATTTTTTTCTAATAATAGTTTGTAATATTGAAATTATCATATTAGTGACAACAGAGGTATGAAATTATAAATCACAGATATATTTTTTCAGTGGTGTTTATAAAATGATAGGTGCAATATTCCTGTGCACTAATATTCATATGTATAATAAATAATTGCTATGAAGTATAAATAAAGTAGACATAATAATGTTACAGATGTTTACATGTAAAAGAAATTACTTTAGACATTTGGGAAAGTATCACTCAGGAAATGGTACTTCAGCCATGAAAATTTAGGACAATTTGGACATGTACAAATTGGCTTGGGTGATACTACATTTGGAGTAAACAAAGCAAGAGTAAGACATTACTTTGCCAACAAAGGTCCGTCTACTCAAAGACATGGTTTTTCCAATGATCATGTATGGATGTGAGAGTTGGACTGTGAAGAAAGCTGAGTGCCAAAGAATTGATACTTTTGAACTGTGGTGTTGGAGAAGACTCCTGAGAGTCCCTTGGACTGCAAGGAGATCCAACCAGTCTATTCAGAAGGAGATCAGCCCTAGGATTTCCTTGGAAGGAATGATGCTAAAGCTGAAGCTCCACCTCCATGAGGTGGTACTTTGGCCACCTCATGCGAAGAGTTGACGCATGGAAAAGACTCTGATGCTGGGAGGGATTGGGGGCAGGAGGAGAAGGGGACGACAGAGGATGAGATGGCTGAATGGCATCACTGACTCAATGGACATGAGTCTGAGTGAACTCCGGGAGTTGGTGATGGACAGGGAGGGCTGGCGTGCTGCGATTCATGGGGTCTCAAAGAGTCAGACACGACTGAGCAACTGAACTGAACTGAACTGAACTGAAACCCTCTAAAGCCACGTTTATTAAGAGTAATGTGCCTCCTTATCTTATTCTTCACTTTGATGGCATAGATGCTGTTTCTTTTTTATATGGATATTTATTTTCCTGTTAAAGTTTCATTCTATTTCTAATTTATCAAGACTTAATTTAGAATGGCTTTCTCAAATTCCTTCTTAACTTCTAAAATATCATTCTTCTCCTTTAATGTAAAAGTTTTATTAATACATTTCTTAATGTGCATCTAATTTAGCCTTCCTGAGATAAAATATCTCAAAAGGATACATTATTCTTCTGGTATACTGCTATGAGTATTTTTTTATAGTTGGTTCAAGAATTATTTAGAGCTAATTATTTATATATACATAATGTTGTTTTTTAATTCCAGTTTTAATATATTTTAAAATATTATAGTCAAAGAATATATCTAATGAGAATTCTACTCTGAAATTTAGTAAGATTTGTCTTTTAACTAGTTTTTCTAAATATCTTACATATGTTTATAAGCAATATATAAAATGCAAAGCTTTAAGTGTATTTCTGTAGAATGTAGGGTTCTAAATCTGTTATATTAAAATTATTAATATCATTCAAGATGTTTCCATTCTTATTTTTTCAAGATTCAAAATATTCTCAGGGAAATGTTCAGTAATTCTATGATTTTATGTATTTTTCTCATATTCCTTCTGGTTTCTGCTTTATATATATTTGTCTATTTTATAGGGGTATAGTGGTTCACAGTGTCTGCTTTGTGAATTGTACTTTTTATCATTAAAAATAGTCATTTTTGTTCCATTTAATTTTTTTGCATTGGAGTCTGTAGGCTGTTGGTATAAGTTAGATGGATAGACAGTCTCTCAGACTTATGTGGATTATATGTGAGCAAGAATGGAAGCAAGAAAACCTCAGGCTGTTGGTGATGTTAGTACAAGTAACAATGAAGACTTCCCCAACAGTTTTGAGGGAATGTGCAGAATTGGTCACTTTTGAGGTGTATTTTTAGGGTAAAACAAGAAATCCTAATGAAGAAATAGACGTGGAAGTAAAGAAATAAAAGTAATGAAAGAAGACTTAGATTTTGAGTTTATTAGTTTTTACAATATTAAAATCAAAATAATATCTTAGGGAGGAAAAGGTTTTCTGAAAATTCCAAGGATTCTGTTTTCCAACTCTTAATTTTGAGATGCTTATTAGACATCCAGTGGGATTTTAAGGAGGAAATATATAAGTTTGGTTTTCAAGGAAAAGTTTTGGCAGCCTCTAGGAGCTAATTGTGACCTTCAGGGGAAAGTAAGTGAGGAAAGAGGAATTTCTATAGTATTATATTCAATAATAGGTAAACATTAGATTTGGTGCAATAATGACCTTTGGTAATTTGACAGTGATTATTTCTGTAAGGAGGAGACATGTGCTTTATCCGAGAAGGTTAGCAAAAAAATAAATGAGTGTGAAGCCATTGAGTATGTAGTCTGGAGGGTTTTCCTGTGAAGTAGAGGAGAGCAGACTGAGGTGGTCTGAGGGGAACAGAGTGATGGTGAGTGCATATTTTTCATAAAGAGGGGTATAGTAAAACTATATCAATGGGTAAGATAAATAGAATGGGAGCAATCACAGAAACAACATCCTTGAGAAGACAAGAAAGCCCACCAGATAGTTAGTATTGCTGTTTTCATTATATCAATTGGGAAGACATTGAAGATGTAGCTTGGTTTGGTAGATGTGAAATGTGGCAGTTCTTAATTGCTTTCATTTCCATTGTTATGGAAGTGCTGGTTGATAGTTTCAGGTGAAAGCAAAAGAAAAAAAAGAAATAATTTTTGGGACAGTTGAAAATATAGAAGGATTCCCATGCAGTGATTCTACCCATTTGAACTCTTTGGTCATCAATGCAAAGTGAGACCAATCAACTCTATTCTTATTCTTAGATTGTTTTTTCCCCCAGTAAGTTAAATTGCTTGAGAAAGATCTGGATGGGCTAAAGAGATGACTGGTGTAATGTAGGTTGTACCTTTTGCATAGAACTGATTTTAATGATTGAAGATGGACAACTTATTCAAAAGGAAAGATCTGGGACCCAACATTTAGGTCAGATATTACATATTTCAGTGAATAATGAAGTATGTGGAATGCAGTGCAATAATGACATTGTGCTAATTACAGGAAATATTGAGAAAAGAATGATGGGAGAAATTAAAAATAAAATTAACTTTCAGAAACAGAAGATCCAAGTAATTAAAAATTATTTTGTAGGTTTCACCCTGATTCATACATATTTATGAACAGAAAATGAAAAAAAAATCATAATGGTAATGTACATTTTGGTATTGAAAACTTGAATCTTGTAGGAATGAACATGGAAAATAATTTTAAAATCATGTAAAAAAAATTTACATGATTACAGTTTGGTTGCTTTCATGATTTCATAATTGATATATTAACAAAGTGATAAATAGATAAAACAGGAATATTTTCAGAGCCAAATAATATTTTCATAAAATCCCTAATATAACTTGTCAAAATCAATTTCTCCTGAGAGTATATTTTACTCATTGTGTTTTTATGACCCATTTTTCTAATAGTTTTTCATCCATGCAATGAAAATCATAATCTCTAATTTTACATATTTTTCCAATTAAATTTTATCTGTGGACTTCTTTCTTTAAAGTGTTATATTTTTAACACTCATATTAAAAACTTAATTTGCTCTGAACAAATTGGGTTGGAAGATGCTTTATGTTTTAAAGAATTAAACACATGAAAAAAAAAGAGTTTAAAAGTAATAATTTCATTTTTGTGGGACTAGTGAAAGCAGATCACAAGTCTCAGATAGTATTAGAAGTATAAATCAAGAGAGAAAAGGGAAATTTTGAGGACTAAATAGTAAGAAATTCTCAAGTGACTAAAGAGAGACTATGTTATTGGTATTGATGAAGATTAGAAGAAAAATTAAAATTACCAGATTTTCCTGGAGTCAAATTATACTTAGACGATTTTAAAATATGGGCTGTCATTTTTTAAATTATATTTTTGTGTATAACCTAGTTCCTATAATTTCCTATTTTGTATATATTTCTTGTTCACAATCTTAATAGCTATGTAAACTTCAGAAAGTGTAACCTTGCTAAACTATTCATTTCTATAAAATGAGTATACAATTGCCTCAAATATTTAAAAATGTATTTAGCAAGTACTGCTTACTATAGTGTATTGCAGGCATTGGAACAATGTTGACAAAACAGGCATAGTCTCTGCCCTCCATTGTAAAGAGAGATAATTAGCAATTATGTAAATGAATATTTAATTAAACTATGAAAGAGATATGGAAGAAGATTACAAAAGCATTAATAAAGGATTGCATGAAGAAACTAGCTCAATGTAGGGCAGTCTGAAGTACAACTTTTCTAATAAGTGAAATGGTACTGAGGAACAGAGTTAGACAGCTCATTTGAGAAAATATGAAAGCAGCTAATTATTATATTTTTAAAATCTTCATTGTTCTTCAGTCACAGAGTCATTTGCGACCCCTTAAACTGCAGCACACCATGCTTCCCTGTCCTTTTCTACATCTCAGAGTTGGCTCAAACTCATGTCCATTGAGCAGTGATGCCATCCAACCATCTCATCCTCTGTCGCCATCTTCTCCTCCTGCCTTCAATCTTTCCCAGCATCAGGGTGATTTCCAAAGAGTCAGCTCTTTCTATCAGCTGGTCAAAGTATTGGAGTTTCAACTTCAGCATCAATCCTTCCAATGGATATTCAGGGTTGATTTCTTTAGGATTGACTGGTTTGATCTCCTTGCTATCCAAGGGACTCTCAAGAGTCTACTTCAGCACTACAGTTCAAAAGCATCAATTCTTCAGGGCTCAGCCTTATATATTTGCAGCTCTCATATCCATACATGACTACTGGAAATACCATATCTTTGACCATATGGACCTTTGTTGGCAAAGTGATGTCTCTGCATTTTAATATGTTGTGGAGGTTTGTCATAGATTTTCTTCCAAGTAACAAATGTGTTTTAATTTCATGGCTGCAGTCACTGTTCGCATGGATTTTGGAGCCCAAGAAAATAAAGTCTGTCACTGTTTCCATTTATTACCCATCTATTTGCCATGAAATGGTAGGATCACATGCCATGATCTTCATTTTTTGAATTCTGAGTTTAAGCCAGCTTCTTCACTCTCCTCTTTCACCTTCATCAAAAGTTTCTTTAGTTCCTCTTTGCTTTTTGCCATTAGGGTGGTATCATCTGCATATCTGAGGTTGTTGCTATTTTTCCTAGAAGTTTTTATCCTTTTCCAGCTTTCAATTCATCCAGCCCAGAATTCCACATGTTGTGGTCTGCATATAAGTTAAATAAGCAGGGTGACACTAGACAGCTTGAAGTTCTTCTTTCCAAATTTTGAACCAGTCAGTTGTTGCATGTCCAGTTCTACTTGTTGCCTCTTGACCTGCATTCCCGTTTCTCAGGAGGCTAGCAAGGTGGTTTTGTATTCCCATCTGTTTAAGAATTTTATAAAGTTTGTGGTGATCCACACAGTCAAAGGCGTTAGCATAGTCAATGAAACACAAATAGAGGTTTTCTGGAATTCTCTTACTTTTTCTATAATCCAATGTGTTACTTGCTTAGTCATGTCCAGCTCTTCACAACCTAACAGACTGTAGCCTGCCAGGCTCCTCTGTCCATGGGATTCTCTAGGCAAGAATACTGGAGTGGGTTGTCATTTCCTCCTCCAGGGGATCTTCCCAACCCAGGGATTGAACCCTGATTTCCCACATTCCAAGCAGATTCTTCACCATCTGAGCTACCAGGGAAGCCCTGAGATCCAATGGATGTCTGCACTTTGATCTATGGTTCCTCTGCCTTTTCTAAATCCAGCTTGTACATTTGGAAGTTCTCAGCTTACATGCTGTTGACACCTAGCTTGAGGGATTTTAAGCATTAACCTGCTAGCATGTGAAATGAGCCCAATTGTCTGGTAGTTTGGACATTCTTTGAAAATTGCCCTTCTTTGGGAATGGAATGAAAACTAACAGTTTTCAGTCCTATGGCCATTGCTGAGTTTTTCAGACTTGCCCACATATTGGGTGTAGCACTTTAAAAGCATCCTCTTTTATGATTTTAAATAGCTCAGCTAGAATTTAATCACCTCCACTAGCTTTCTTTGCAGTAATGCCCCCTAAAGCCCACTTGACTTCACACTCCACAATGTCTGGCTCTAGGTGAGTGATCACACCACCATGGTTATCTGGGTCATTAAGACCTTTCTAGTATAGTTCTTCTGTGTATTATTGCCACCTGTTCTTAATAACTCCTCCTTCTGTTACGTCCTTGCAGTTTCTGTCCCTTACTGTGCCTATCTTTGCATGAAATGTTCCCTTGGTATCTTTAATTTTCTTGAAGAGGTCTCTAGTGTTTTCCATTTTATTGTTTTCCTCTATTTCTTTGCATTGTTCACTTAAGAAGGCATTCTTTTTTCTCCTTGCTATACTTTGGAACTCTGCATTCAGTTGGGTATATCTGAATGCAGATATACCCTTTCTTTTGCTTTTGCCCTTTGCCACTCTTCTTTTCTTGGCTATTTGGAAAGTCTCCTCAGACAACCATTTTGCCTTGCTGCATTTCTTTTTCTTTGAGATGGTTTTGGTCACCATGTTCTATACCATGTTATGAACCTCCATCCATAGTTCTTTAGGCACTCTGTCAGATCTAATCTCTTGAATCTATTTGTCACTTCCACTGCATAATCATAGGGGATTTGATTTAAGTCATACCTGAATGCCCTAGTGGTTTTCCATACTTTGTTCAATTTAAGCCTGAATTTTGCAATAAGGAGTTCATGCTCTAAGCCACAGTCAGTTCCAGGTTTGTTTTCATTGACTATAGAGAGCTTCTCTATCTTGGGGTGCAAAGAATGTAATCAATCTGATTTTAGTATTGATCATTGGTGATGTCCATGTGTAAAGTTTTATCTTGTGTTGTTGGAAATCGGTGTTTGCTATGACTAGTTTGTTCTCTTGACAAAACTCTGTTATCTTTGTCCTGCTTCACTTTGTAATCTAAGGCTGCTGCTGCTGCTAAGTCGCTTCAGTCGTGTCCGACTCTGTGCGACCCTAGAGACGGCAGCCCACCAGGCTCCCCCGTCCCTGGGACTCTCCAGGCAAGAACACTGGAGTGGGCTGCCATTTCCTTCTCCAATGCATGAAAGTGAAAAGTGAAAATGAAGTCCCTCAGTCGTGTCCGACCCTCAGCGACCCCATGGACTGCAGCCCACCAGACTCCTCCATCCATGGGATTTTCCAGGCAAGAGTACTGGAGTGGGGTGCCATTGCCTTCTCCAAATCTAAGGCTAAGTGTGCCTGTTACTCCTGGAATCTTTTGACTTCTTACTTTTGCATTCCAATCCCCTGTGAAGAAAAGGACTTTTAATTTTTTATTATATATATTTTTTTGGTGTTCTAAAAGTTCTTAGAGGTCTTCACAGAACCATTTAACTTCGGCTTCTTTGACTTTAGTCATTGGTATACAGACTTGGATTACTGTGATGTTGAATGATTTCCCTTGAAAACAAATCGAGATCATGCTGTCTTTTCTGAGATTGCACCCGAGTACTGCATTTTGAGTGTACTTGGGTACACTCATTTCTTGACAATGAAGGATACTCCATTTCTTCTAAGGGATTCTTGCCCACAATAGATATCATGGTCATCTGAATTAAATTTACCCATTCTCATCCATTTTAGTTCATTGAGTCCAAAAATGTTGATGTTCAGTCTTGCCATCTCCCGTTTTTCTGCATTGAATTTACCTTGATTCATGGACCTAACATTCATGTTTCTTATGCAATATTGTTCTTACAGCATTAGACTTTTCTTTAACCACCAGACACAACCACCATTGGGTGTCATTTGTGAAGTCATTAAAATGAAATTTAAAATATTATTTTTTCTCCCTCTATATAGCAAAATATGATGGCATCCAATACTGAAAAGGACTTGAAGAAATGAACATTTTGAGCCAATGCTAGTGAAAGTTTAAAATATTACAATTAACAGATACTTTTTTCCTGTTTTGCCCAATATATTAAAATCATCAATCCTAATATTTACTATTTAGGTTCTAGGAATTTTAGTTACATAATCCAAGAAAAATTAATAGTAGAAATATTATATGGTTGAAAATTAGGAGTATCCTAGTTCCACAAGAAAGTATTTAAATTATTTTAACAGATGTTATTATATAGCATCTGTTATATAACATTATATATTATAAAATATTGTATATTATATAACAGAATAAAGTGTATCTACTAAAATTATTCTTTTAGTGGTTCTTACTGTATTTTCAATTAAAGAATTTCAAGTTTGAATATGTTATGACTAGAATACACATGATTTTATAATTTTATTATTAAAAAGTATATGAAAATGCATTCACCAAGTGTGAACTGTTGTTCTGTGAACTTTGGGATTAAGAAGGATTTGTATTTTATCACTTATTTTTGCTGTAGCTGTAAGAACACTTTCATGGGTTAAAAAACACAATGCCTACCTATTTATCTTGTCTATAGAAGAATTGGGCTTTCCAGATGGCGTTAGTGGTAACAAACCCATCTAGCAAAGCAGGAGATGTAAGAGACGTGGGTTTGATCTTTGGGTCTGGAAGATTCCGGAGTAGGGTATGGTAATCCACTCCAATATTCTTGCCTAGAGAATCATCGTGGACAGAGGAGCCTGGTGGGCCACCATCCATTAGGTCACAAAGAATCGGACATGACTGAAGTGACTTAGCACATGGAAGGATTATGACATGTCTTTAATAATTTTGAATATTTTCATTAATTATAAGATATTATTGCATGAAGAATAAATTTGAGATGTAATAGATTTGTTAAAGTGAACATGGCCGAAATACACATTTTTTTTCAGGTTAAATAGAAGTAAAATAGATTACAAAATCAAATGTTAGAGGAGCGCCAGTCACAGTGCTACCTTTACAGAATTGGCAGGAATTGTTTCTGATGTGGTAAATAATGTTTTAATAAACCTGTTGCCTTAGACTTCTGCCTAATGCAAATGTTATCATGTCCTATGAAAAATGTGAATAGCTGTTTCTATACAAAAAAAAATTCAGAGATTTCTCTGCAACTGAGAAAATATTAAATGAACTTGTGCCATATATGTGTCTATGACCTACCCAAAACACAAAGCACAATTAAACAAAACCCAAATATTGATAAGCCTATCAATTTACAAAGATTCTATAAATTGTATTCCATGGTATTCCAAAAACTCCTGTCATTAGCGCTGAAGCATGGACACGTGCTTTGAAACAGGAAATAGTAGTGTCTTTTCATCAATTAGGATTATAATTTTTATAGAATTGCATTACCCAACTAGACTTTTAGTACGGTTTGGAATTGAAATATCACAGTTTCCATTAAGACTGTGCTCAGGATGCTGGGCTAAATCTGGTAGTTCTTAAAAATGTATAATGAGTAAAATGTTTCAATTCAAACTTGAAAATTCACAACATATTTTATTGCCTCTTTACATGGAGCATCTCTGTTCAGCTCTGACTCCAAAATCTGCCACTTTGCAGACAAACATCCAATTTCTGCAGCAAGTACTGTGGGGATGGTGCTTCTGTATGGGTCAAATATTGCCTCCACACAGTGGATATTTATAGTGTTCTACTTTGCTGGAGAAACGCTGACATTGCAATACTATATTTAACTTGTGAGCTCAGATACCAGATTGGGTTGATAATATTAGTTCCAGCTCTTACATTTCACCTTTCTTCCTTCTTAGCCCATTTGTTTGAATCATTCTATCTACCTATGTGCACACGTGTCATGTCTATCAGTTCAGGGAAATAACTGCTCCCTATTTCTGTTTTCACACTTGAGCATGCGCTTTACCTTGAGAGACACAAAATGAAAATAAAGTAAGTCAGACTCTTTCTCTAAGCAAGCTGATAAAAATGCATCGTGTTCTTGGTTTTTTTATTTCCCCCCTCTCAGAAAAAGCAGTACCGGCAGTCATATGCTCATGTAAGTTCAAAAGCACCAAATACTGATCTAAATATGCAGAATCACTAGCACAAATCGGTGGAGTCACTTATCCCTAAAGGAAATCTCTTACTGGCTCAAATAGCAACAGCCTAATTAGAGTATATGAAGATTTGGCATATATGGTACCTATGGTTAATTTCCAGAAGAAATATGCTGCAAGTATCACTAACTAGATAATAAATAACTGAAATAAATAACCATATCATTTTACTTGTCTGAATTTTAGTGTCCTTTCACGAATTTACACCTAACCATGCCAACAACCCTAAACCAAAACTTTCCATTGAGTATATATTACGGCCAATAAAAATAATTTTCAAAGTATTTAAAGGTACCTTCTTGAACAAAGTTCAGTTGAATATTATAAATATGAACTGAGATTGTACTCATCATGAATATGAAAGAGTAATGAACTTAAGAAATTGACAGCTGGCAGTTTGACTATCAACCTTAAATCATCTCAGCTTGTTTTACCAAAAAAAGACAAATATTCAAAAGAGAAAGTTATTAGAATAGGCACAGTCAAATTTTCACCACAAAATGGGTGAAATTTAAAAATGAGGGCAAATCTTTGGAACATTTAGTTACATATGGATTTCTTAGCAAGGGCACAACAAGCATGAGTGAATAAATCAACCAATCAATCAATAGTAAAATTTTTAAAAATAAAATTGCATTTCATGACACTGTTGATAAAATGAAAAGGTAAAGTACAAACTTCACAAAACATCTAGGAAGTCATCTGTGCAGAGTAGATAAGTAACTCTTCCAATTCAATGAGGCAAAAATCTCAATAAAAAGAGGGAGAATTTTTGAACAGTTTACAAAAAAAGATGTGGCTAAACTCACATAAACTACATTTATGTGAATCCAATTTAATGTAAATCTAATACAGTTATGTAAAGTTTAAAAATAAAATAAAATTAAAAAAAAAAAAAAAGAATGGCTAATGAGCACAGTAAAATTTCTCAACATAAGTAGGTTTCATGAAATGTAAATTAAAAGCTCAATGAGAAATGTTTACATACAAAAGCATAGCTAAAATTTAAAAGGATGACAGTAGTAATTATTGGAAAGTATGGGATCATCTAGAACATTCATTCGTTGTTGGAGAGATTCTAAATAGTATGACAGTTTCGGAAAACAGTTCAACTGTTTCTTATAAAGCTTAACAGACCACAAAATCCAGTCAATTGATTTTTGATAGAATTCCAATGTAATCCAAGGCACTTTGTACTTTTAGTAAATAGTGCTGGAACAGTTGTATATGACTATGGGGAAAATGATGCACAAACCTTAGTTAACACCCTACAAAAATTAAGTCGAAATGAGACATACTCCTTATATGAGATAAAACACAAAATGTGTGAAATTTAAAAATGACTGCAAACCTTTGCAACTTTCAGTTAGATAAGGATTTCTTAGCAAGGGCCCAACAACTATGAGTGAATAAATGAATCAATCAATCAATAATAAAAGTTTTAATGTATTTACCAAAAAACCTACAAGTTCAGTTCAGTGACTTAGTCATGTCTAACTCTTTGCAACCCATGGACTGCAGCATGCCAGACCTCCCTGTCCATCCCCAACTCCTGGAGTTTACTCAAACTCATGTACATTGACTCGGTGATGCCATCCAACCATCTCATCCTCTGTCACCATCTTCTCCTCCCACCTTCAATCTTTCCCAACATCAGGGTCTTTTCAAATGAGTTAGCTCTTCACATCAGGTAGCCAAAGTATTGGAGTTTCAGCTTCAACATCAGTTCTTCCAATGAATATTCAGGACTGATTTCTTTTAGGATGGACTAGTTGGATCTCCTGCAGTCCAAGGGACTAATAAGAGTCTTTTCCAACACCACAGTTCAAAAGCAGCAATTCTTCAGTGCTCAGCTTTCTTTATAGTCCAACTCTCACATCCATACATGACTACTGGAAAAATCATAGCATTGATAGATGGACCTTTGTGGTCCAAGTAATGTCTCTGCTTTTTAATATGCTGTCTAGGTTGGTCATAACTTTTCTACCAAGGAGCAAGCGTCTTTTAATTTCATGGCTGCAGTCACCATCTGCAGTGATTTTGGAGTCAAAAATATAGTTTGCCACTGTTTCCTCTGTTTCTCCATCTATCTGCTATAAACTGATGGAACCAGATGCCATGATCTTTGTTTTCTGAATGTTGAGCTTGAAGCCAACTTTTTCGCTCTCCTTCATTCACTTTCATCAAAAAGCTCTTCAGTTCCTCTTCACTTTCTGCCACAAGAGTGGTGGCATCTGCATATATAAAGTTATTGATATTTCCCCTGGCAATCTTGATTCCAGCTTGTGCTTCATCCAGCCCAGCGTTTCTCATGATGTACTCTGCATATAAATTAAATAAGCAGGGTCACAATAAAGAGCCTTGACGTACTCTTTTTTGTATTTGGAACCAGTCTGTTGTTCCATGTCCAGTTCTAGCTGTTGCTTCCTGATCTGCATATAGGTTTCTCAAGAGGCAGGTCAGGTAGTCTGATATTCCCATCTCTTTCAGAATTTTCCATGGTTTCTTGTGATCCACACAGTCAAAGGCTTTGGCATAGTCAATAAAGCAGAAATAGATGTTTTTCTGGAACTCTCTTGCTTTTTTGATGATCCAGCCGATGTTGGCAATTTGATCTCTGGTTCCTCTGCCTTTTCTAAAACCAGCTTGAACATCTGGAAGTTCACAGTTTATATATTGCTGAAGCCTGGCTTGGAGAATTATGAGCATTACTTTACTAGCGTATAAGATGAGTTCACTTGTGTGGTAGTTTGAGCATTGTTTGGCATTGCCTTTCTTTGGGGTTGGAATGAAAACTGACCTTTTCCAGTCCTGTGGCCACTTCTGAGTTTTCCAAATTGCTGGCATATTGAGTGCAGCACTTTCACAGAACCATCTTTTAGGATTTGAAATAGCTCAGCTGGAATTCTATCACCTCCACCAGCTTTGTTCGTAGTGATGCTGCCTAAGGCCCCCTTGACTTTGCATTCCAAGATGCCTGGCTCTAGGTGAGTGATCACATCACCGTGATTATCTGGGTCATGAAGATCTTTTTGAACAGTTCTTTGTATTCTCTCCACTTAATATCTTCTGCTTCTGTCAGGTCCATATTATTTCTGTCCTTTATTGAGCATATCTTTGCAAGAAATGTTCCCTTGGTATCTCTAATTTTCTCGAAGAGATCTCTAGTCCTTCCCATTCTATTATTTTCCTCTGTTTCTTTCACTGATCACTGAGTAAGGCCTTCTTATCTCTCCTTGTTATTCTTTGGCTCTCTGCATTCAAATGGGTATATCTTTCCTTTTCTCCTTTGCTTTTTGCTTCTCTTCTTTTCACAGCTTTGTATGGCCTCCTTAAACAGCCATTTTGCTTTTTTGCATTGTTTTTTCTTGGGGTTGGTCTTGCTCCCTGTCTCCTGTATGATGTCATGAGCCTCTGTGCATAGTTCATCAGGCACTCTGACTATCAAATCTAGTCCCTTAAATCTATTTCTCACTTCCACTGTATAATCGTAAGGGATTTGACTTAGGTCATACCTGAATGGTCTAGTGGTTTTCCCTACTTTCTTCAATTTAAGTCTGAATTTGGCAATAAGGAGTTCATGATCTGAGCCACAGTCAGCTCCTGGTCTTGTTTTTGCTGACTGTATAGAGCTTCTCCATCTTTGGCTGCAAAGAATATAACACCAATCTGATTTTGGTGTTGACCATCTGGTGATGTCCATGTGTAGAGGGTATTTGCTATGACTGGTACATTCTCTTGGCAAAACTCTATTAGTCTTTGCCCTGCTTTATTTTGTACTCCAAGGCCAAGTTTGCCTGTTACCCCAGGTAGCTCTTGACTTCCTACTTTTGCATCCAGGCCCCCATAATGAAAAGGACATCTTTTTGGGTTGTTAGTTCTAGAAGGTTTTGTAGGTCTTCATAGAACCGTTCAACTTCAGCTTCTTCAGCATTACTGGTCAGGGCATAGGCTTGAAGTACCGTGATGTTGAATGGTTTGCCTAGGAAATTAACAGAGATCATCCTGTCATTTTTGAGGCTGCATCCAAGTACTGCATTTTCGACCTTTTGTTGACTATGATGGCTACTCCATTTCTTCTAATGGATTCTTGCCTACAATAGTAGATATATTGGTCATCTGAGTTAAATTCACCCATTCCAGTCCAGTTTAGTTCGTGGATTGCTAAAATGTCGATGCTCACTCTTGCAGTCTCCTGTTTGACCACTTCCAGTTTGCCTTTGTTCATGGACCTAATATTCCAGGTTCCTGTGCAATATTGCTCTTTACAACATCGGACCTTGCTTCCATCACCAGTCACATCCGCAACTGGGTGTTGTTTTTGCTTTGGCTATGTCTCTTCTTTCTTTCTGGAGTTATTTCTCCACTGATCTGCAGTAGCATATTGAGTACCTATCAACCTGGGGAGTTCATCTTTCAGTGGAATGGCAAACCACTTCAGTATTCTTGTCTTGAGAACCCTATGAACAGTAGCTTTGAGTAGACAGACAAAGCTGTTGGCAAAGTGATGTTTTTGCTTTTTAATGCACTAAGTTTGTCATAGCTTTTCTTCCAAAGAGTAAGTGTCTTTTAATTTCACTATTGCAGTCACCATCCACAGTGTTTTTGTAGCCTATAGAAATAAAGTCTGTCACTGTTTCCATTTTTCCCCATCTATTTTCCGTGAAGTGATGGGTCCAGATGTCATGATCTTGGTTTTTGATTGTTGTGTTTTAAGTCAGCTCTTTCACTCTCCTCTTTCACATTAGTCAAGAGGCTTTTTTGTTCCTCTTCTCTTTCTTCCATTAGCTTTGTGTCATCTGCATATCTGAGGCTATTGATATTTATCAGGGCAATCTTGATTCCAGCTTGAGTTTCATCCAACCCCACATTTCACATGATGTATTCTGCATATACATTAAATAAGTATGTTTACAATATACATCCTCGACAATATACATCCTTTCCCAATTTGGAACCAGTCCGTTGTTCCACGTCTGGTTCTAACTGTTGTTTATTGGCCTACATACAGCTTTCTCAGGAAGCAGGTAAGGTGGTCTGATATTCCCATCTCTTGAAGAAGTACAAGTTTCATTCAGTTCAGTTCAGTTCAGTTCAGTCGCTCAGTCTTGTCCGACTCTTTGCGACCCCATGAATCTCAGCACGCCAGGCCTCCCTGTCCATTACCAACTCCCGGAGTTCACTCAGACTCATGCCCATCGAGTCAGTGATGCCATCCAGCCACCTCATCCTCTGTCGTCCCCTTCTCCTCCTGCCCCCAATCCCTCCCAGCATCAGAGTCTTTTCCAATGAGTCAACTCTTCACATGAGGTGGCCAAAGTACTGGAGTTTCAGCTTTAGCATCATTCCTTCCAAAGAAATCCCAGGACTGATCTCCTTCAGAATGGACTGGTTGGATCTCCTTGCAGTCCAAGGGACTCTCAAGAGTCTTCTCCAACACCACAGTTCAAAAGCATCAATTCTTCGGCACTCAGCCTTCTTCACAGTCCAACTCTCACATCCATACATGACCACAGGAAAAACCATAGCCTTGACTAGACAGACCTCTGCTGGCAAAGTAATGTCTCTGCTTTTGAATATGCTGTCTAGGTTGGTCATAACTTTCCTTCCAAGGAGTAAGCATCTTTTAATTTCATGGCTGCAGTCACCATCTGCAGTGATTTTGGAGCCCCCAAAAATAAAGTCTGACACTGTTTCCACTGTTTCCCCATCTATTTCCCATGAAGTGATGGGACCAGATGTCATGATCTTCATTTTCTGAATGTTGAGCTTTAGGCCAACTTTTTCACTCTCCTCTTTCACTTTCATCAAGAGGCTTTTGAGTTCCTCTTCACTTTCTGCCATAAGGGTGGTGTCATCTGTATATTTGAGGTTATTGATATTTCTCCCGGCAATCTTGATTCCAGCTTGTGTTTCTTCCAGTCCAGCGTTTCTCATGATGTACTCTGCATATAAGTTAAATAAACAGGGTGACAATATGCAGCCTTGACGTACTCTTTTTTCTATTTGGAACCGGTCTGTTGTTCCATGTCCAGTATAAGCTTAGGAATGGTAAATAAAATAAATTGGGGGAGTCATCATTTAGAGGACCCAGCCTCACTTCTCTGACATTCCTGCCAAAGGATAATAGAATATTTTAATCATAACCTCAAAATTAAACTATTTTCAGCTAGCAAATTCCACATATTTTAAACATTAAAGTGCAAATATCAATCAGTTTTAGCATTGGTTCTCATACACACCTTCAATATATCCTTAACAGACCAAAGGCTTCTATCCTATATTTTAACATTCTTTGTATCTTTTCCTTCTTGTGTTGATATTCTATGAGAATTTTATTTTGGTAGGAGAATGTTATGACCACTGAAAGTGAAAAATTAAAGTGCAAGTCACTCAATTGTGTCCAACTCTTTGAAACACCATGAACTCTACAGTCCATGGAATTCTCTAGGCCTCAATACTGCAGTGGGTAGCCTTTGCCTTCTCCAGGGGATCTTTCCAACCCAGGGATTGAACCCAGGTCTCCCACATTGCAGGCAGATTTTTTACCAACTGAGCAATAGAGAAGCCTGAGAATACTGGAGTGGGTAACTGATCCCTTCTCCAGTGTATTTCCCAATGCAGGAATCAAACCGGGGTCTCCTGCTTTGCAGGTGGATACTTTTAACCAACTGAGCTATATGACCACTGAACATAATACAAATGATTTTTCAAAACTTCTAAAATAATTAATTTAATTTTAAGTAAAATTATTAACACATTTCTCACTGTTCTTTTTTGCCTTTATTTTCTTGTAGGAACAATTTATCAATCAATCCTAAAAATATTTTCTTTTTATTATTCTCGGGTTTATTTGAATATTGTATTTATTTATGCATGTATGTATGTGTGATCAGACAGGATTCTTGTAAATACACAGCACATAATCTTAGTATGATCTTTCACATGTAATGACATATTTATTAATCCCTCCAATAAAAGAAAAGGTGGGATAAATTGTAATCTCAAAGTTAAAAGACAGTTGTTTCACCCATTTCATGTAAATGCTTAGTTTCACGATAATGTTTATTCATCTTAATCTTATAGAGTTTCTTGATCTATTGCTATTATTTTTCATTTAATGATAAATATGTTAGAAATAAGGAGCTGTGCATGCAACTCACAAATCTCTTTAATTACTTATATTAGCACAACAGAACAAACAGGAGCCTTCAGAAACAATGGATCCCCAAACTAGTTTCAGAATCAGCTCAGTTAAATCTTATCTGGCAATTAATAAAGTGAATGGTAAATGTAATCTCAAAGTTGTACAGATATTTTCTCTAATATGGGTATTTTTATTTAATAATCCAAAGCACTGATGACATTAGAATATTTTCTGTATCCTAAAAGCCATCATTCAGTTGCCCTTTTTTATTGCCCTGCATTTATTCTCTGTCACTGGACTGTAAATAGTACCCTTATTATGCCTTGACATTTGACAGATGTTCTTTATCATTGAGAATTTAATCAAAATTTAGTAATATTTAAATCTTTTCTAGTGAGGCTTAGTGTATTTGAAAAACAGCAGGTAAATTAATTATCTGTAAGCAGACATATGAAACCTAAAATTCTCTAACCATCATCTTAAATAATTTTTGTTGTCTACAACGTTTTCCCTCACCTTCTTACTCTTCTCCATTCCTCTTTCTTTTGACCTTAGTCTTTTCAGCATAAGGCCTTTATTGAGTATTTATTCAATAATACTATCATTTGTATCTTCCTCTTTTCTCCAGCAGTTTATATAGTTTATGGAAACAAATATATGACACCATATTTCCTTCACCCTAATATTTGTGGAGTATTTGCCACAAGTTTTTTTATAGGTATTTGCCTACTGCTGCTAACTGCTGCTGCTAAGTCACTTAAGTCGTGTCCGACTCTGTGCGACCCCATAGACGGCAGCCCACCAGGCTCCCTCGTCCCTGGGATTCTCCAGGCAAGAACACTGGAGTGGGTCGCCATTTCCTTCTCCAGTGCATGAAAGCGAAAAGTGAAAATGAAGTTGCTCAGTCGTCCCCGACTCTTAGCGACCCCATGGACTGCAGCCTACCAGGCTCCCCGTCCATGGAATTTTCCAGGCAAGAGTACTGGAGTGGGGTGCCATTTGCCTACTGACCAGTTATTAATTCTGTATTTGAAAGGTGTTATTAAGTTTTGACCCAGGAAAAGCCACGAGATTGCCCATATCCTTTTAAACAAGTAAGTTTTACTAAAAAGAAAAGGAAGTAAACATTTTAAAGAATATTAAAAATACATACGACTATGGTAGAGGTGATGATTTAAAATGCTTCATCATGACTCAGTATTTCATTTTATTGTACATATATTTTCTGTTCTATTCTGGCAAGAATATGGGGAATAGTGGTTAGAAAAAAAAATTAATATTCAAGGGCTCAATCATATTTTACATAAATCAATCTCCTTAGTAAGTTAAATTCCAAACCTTCCCTTTTTAAATTTAATGATGTATTTAAAGTCATAGATGTTACCTAGGGATACTTCATATTCAATTGGACTGCAGTTATTTACTTGTTTAAAAATAATTTCTGAATATTCATGTAGCTCATATATAAGTACAAGTCAAATGTGATACACTGCCTTTGATTAATGCCTCCTAAATAAAATGTTATTTACTGTTTCAGCTCAATACAAATTGCCAGTCTATATTGCTATTATTCACAAGAGAAAAATATAGATCTTCACCCTAGTGTTCACTTTTGTCATATTAGAGCAATTGTGATTAGAGAGATTCGGGATAAAATAACTAGACCTTTACTAAAGTCTAAAGACCTTTACTAAAGAATAAGCACAATGTTAATAATCCTTTAATTTTATGAAGATATTTCCCCTTCATTAGCATTTATTTAAGCATTCCTTTACTTTTAGTGTTATCTGTAGAGATTTTAATATGATTTTTATTATAAAGATGAATAGAACATCATCCATTTATATTATAACAAGTGGCATCAGCCCCTGTGAATCTAGATTAAATTTTACTTAATTTACTGACATTTTAGCCATCATTTGGAATTTAGCAATATGTATACAGGGACACGTGATACTGATCAGAGCTCACAAATCTTTTTTTTTTTTTTAATCTCTCTGTTAACCATTGTGCTATTAGCGTATATTTTAACTCCTCATCTATTTAAGATCAACAGGTGAATATTGTTATCTCACATAGGAAAAATTTATTTGCATTTATCACTGATATGCTTTCCCTGACAAATGCTTAAAAATTTCTTTCTCTCCCATTTGTCAGAACTGCAGGAATTATTTTTCTACTGCCTGAATAACATCATTTTCATCCCAGTTTCTGTACATCTGTTAGTCTCTTATTTTAGGTCCCATCCTTTAATCCCTATGTGCTTTAGTGTGTTTATATTGTTCTTAACTGTATTTCAGTTCACCAGTTCTCTCTTAGGATCCCTCAAATCCTCTTAAACTCATTCACTGAATTCTTAAGTTCAATTGTTGTATTTTTTTTAAATTCTGGGATATTTGTTTGCTTTATTTTTATAGTTGCTGATTCTCTGCTTGGTTTCTCCATCTTATGTTCCATTTCCTTGAGCATATTATGTACAATAATATTGAAATTTGTATTTAATAATTGTATTATATTATCTTTCTTTGATCTTTTTCTGCTGTTCAACTTTGTGTTGATATTTTTGGACATAGCCCTGTGTTTTTATAGGTCTGTCATTCAGATGGAGGGATGGCTCTTCTTTATGAAAAATCATGTAGATAACTCAAAGCTCTGGCTTATATTTCCCCATTGAGGATTTAATTTTGCTTCAGGCTGTCAGCTGGGCTGGAGGCAAAAGCAATGATAGATCAACATAATTTAAATTAATTATAACTGGGCTTTGATTCCTGTGAAGAGTGGTCTATTTCTGATGTATACTTGCTCTTAATGTTTGCCCACCATGGTTTCATCCAAAAAGTGTCAGTTATACCCTCCATTCCACTCTCTATACATGCAGCGTATGTTTCTCCATTTTTTCTTCCCTAAGGCTTAAACATTTCACATTCATCATTCACCAGAAGGGAAAAGTAATACTGCATGAGACTCACAATTTTGGTTTTCCCTACTTTTCAGGATCTTAACTGCACAAGTTCTTATTAGCTTGTTAGCTATCTAATGACTTCAAAGATAACATTAAACATTTATCAGCATCATGATATCAGGATTCATCTCAAAAATATAAAGCTAGAAACACTTCACGCTCCTGTATTCCCAACAAAACAGAAGGTGAACTGTACGCTAATGGCTTTTGTTGAACCCATCAGAGAACCTAATTCAAGGAGAGCGGTGAATCAAGGGGGAACCCTAAGCTTTTAGGTACTTGCAGAAATGCCACATGATATACAAAACCATAAATTTTAATGTCCCTACAAGAACATTGTAGAAGTGGGTAAAGTTTAAGTGTGACTTAACTGTGAAGGTCCTGTTGTGTGCAGACATGGGGAAGTTCTCACCCACCTACAGGCTGTTACTTGAAGGATATCCATCTGGCTCAGAAGAAGGACTAAAGAGAATTTAGAGATAACCTCCCTCCCCTACATGGTGCTACTTGGTGGAGAGGAAAAACAGCTCCTGTTGAAATTTGTGTAAATCTGTGTTCCCTATTTCATTTGATTTCATTTCATTTCATTTATTCTGCTGGGCAGAATTTCACAGCAGCTGTTGGATGACCAGGAAAGCCACATTCTGCCAGGACTCATTTTTCTTATATCCCTCAGGTAACCAAGGATTTAATCTGCAGAGGGAACAATTCCTAAACTGTAGACTGTAAACACTGGAGAACCTCAACCTGCCGTTGGATAGATTCCAGAAAAAAGAAACTCAATCCCTAGAGGAGGGAAAGAAAACCTGTGAAGTCTATCTTGTCAGCTCACGTCCATAAGCTGAAGCTTGAGATGGTCCAAGAAGATGGGAACATCATAAAATTCTCCCCTGACACTTCCCCTTCAGCACCATACTAACAAAGTCCCAAGGAAAAGCTATTAATAATAGTGGAAAAATTAGGATAGTGGCAACAAAGAGGCACTTTTGGGGAAGCAGAACAAAGGAAAGCCCAAAACCCAATGGAGGCGATTAAAAAAAGAAAATGTATTACTACAGGAATTTATTGTATTCAGTGAACAAAACAACAAAAATTCCAACTCTGGTAATCAGAGTAACAACAAACTTTATAGAAAATCTGACTCCTGTATAGACTCACTCAATCCTCATACTAAAGGCCCAGGAGAAGGAAATAGTGCTCTTCTCTAAGCATTAAAAATAAGTCCACTGTGTCTATTATCTGATACAATATGTTCAACTTCCATCCAACAGTTACCAAGCATACTAACCTCAAGAAAAAACACTGAATAGATGAATCAATTTTGACAATCAAACACAGATACGACACAGTTATGGGAGCTACCAGGCACAGAATTTTAGATAGATATGATTTATATGTTAAAGACTCTAATGGAACACACAGAAACAAAAGCCAACCTCCCCCCCCCACCAATAAAATAAACGTAACTGAGAGAAATTAGTAACCATGTAACAGAAATAAAGGATGCCTTTGATGGACTCCTTGGTAGCCTTGGCAGGACAGATAAAATAAAGGTATGGTGAACTTGAAGACATTTTGTGAAATTACACAGATAGAAAGCATCAGACAAACCTAATTGAAGAAACCTTCTCCAAAGTACACAGCCAGAAATCCCCAAGATTGCACAAATCATGTGAAATAAAGAAAAGACTGAGAAACATTTACAAATCAGAGGAAACTGAAGACATGCAAATAAACAAGTTTCTTAGCCTGTATTGGATTCCTGAGGCAGGAAAAAAAAAAAAAAGAACACATTGGAAGAAAACTGGAGAAACTCTGAGCTAGATATATCTCTTGTAACAGCAAATCTGGGTAAAACGAGCTACAAATACATTTGAATCAGTTCTAATAAGGTGGATGAAACTGGAGCCTATTATACAGAGTGAAGTAAGCCAGACAGAAAAACACCAATACAGTATACTAACGCATATATATGGAATTTAGAAAGACGGTAACAATAACCCTGTGTACGAGACAGCAAAAGAGACACTGATGTATAGAACAGTCTTATGGACTCTGTGGGAGAGGGAGAGGGTGGGAAGATTTGGGAGAATGGCATTAAAACATGTAAAATACCATGTATGAAACGAGTTGCCAGTCCAGGTTCGATGCACGATACTGGATGCTTGGGGCTGGTGCACTGGGACGACCCAGAGGGATGGTATGGGGAGGGAGGAAGGAAGAGGGTTCAGGATGGGGAACACATGTATACCTGTGGTGGATTCATTTTGATATTTGGCAAAACTAATACAATTATGTAAAGTTTAAAAATAAAAAAAATTTAAAAAAAAAAAGAGTTCCTTAAAGGTTTACCATTACATTACCATTTGGAAATGTCAAGACATTTCCAAAAAAACTATTCAGAAAAAAAAAATCCATATACCTATTCAGTTCAGTTCACTTCAGTCGCTCAGTCCTGTCCAACTCTTTGCAACCCCATGAATCGCAGCACGCCAGACCTCCCTGTCTATCGAGGAGTTTGTCCTCGTATCCATCGAGGCAGTGATGCCATCCAGCCATCTCATCCTCTGTCGTCCCCTTCTCCTCCTGCCCCCAATCCATGCCAGCATCAGAGTCTTTTCCAATGAGTCAACTCTTCGGATAAGGTGGACAAAGTATTGGAGATTCAGCTTTAGCATCAGTCCTTCCAATGAACACCCAGGACTGATCTCCTTTAGAATGGACTGGGTGGATCTCTTTGCAGTCCAAGGGACTCAAGAGTCTTCTCCAACACCACAGTTCAAAACCATCAATTCTTGGGCGCTCCGCTTTCTTCACAGTCCAACTCTCACATCCATACATGACCACTGGAAAAACCATAGCTTTAACTACACAGACCTTCGTTGGCAAAGTAATATCTCTGCTTTTGAATATGCTGTCTAGGTTGGTCATAACTTTCCTTCCAAGGAGTAAGTGTCTTTTAATGTCATGGCTGCAATCACCATCTGCAGTGATTTTGGAGGCCCCCAAAATAAAGTCTGACACTGTTTCCACTGTTTCCCCATCTATTTGCCATGAAGTGATGGGACCGGATGCCATGATCTTCATTTTCTGAATGTTGAGCTTTAAGCCAACTTTTCCAGTCTCCTCTTTCACTTTCATCAAGAGGCTTTTTAGTTCCTCTTCACTTTCTACCATAAGGGTGGTGCCATCTGCATATCTGAGGTTATTGATATTTCTCCAAGCAATCTTGATTCCAGCTTGTGCTTCTTCCAGCCCAGCGTTTCTCATGATGTACTCTGCATATAAGTAAATAAGCAGGGTGACAATATACAGCCTTGACGTACTCCTTTTCCTATTTGGAACCAATCTGTTTTTCCATGTCCTATTTGGAACAGTCTGTTGTTCCATGTCCAGTTCTAACTGTTGCTTCCTGATCTGCATATAGGTTTCTCAAGAGGCAGGTCAGGTAGTCTGATATTCCCATCTCTTTCAGAATTTTCCATGGTTTCTTGTGATCCACACAGTCAAAGGCTTTGGCATAGTCAATAAAGCAAAAATAGATGTTTTTTTTTGTAACTCTCTTGCTTTCTCCATGATCCAGCGGATGTTGGTAATTTAATCTCTGGTTCCTCTGCCTTTTCTAAAACCAGCTTGAACATCTGGAAGTTCACAGTTCACATATTGCTGAAGCCTGGCTTGGAGAATTTTGAGCATTACTTTACTAGCATGTGAGATGAGTGCAATTGTGTGGTAGTTTGAGCATTTTTTGGAATTTCCTTTCTTTGAGATTGGAATGAAAACTGACCTTTTCCAGTCCTGTGGCCACTGCTGAGTTTTCCAAATTTACTGGCATATTGAGTGCAGCACTTTCACAGTATCATCTTTCAGGATTTGAAATAGCTCACCTGGAATTCCATCACCTCCACTAGCTTTGTTTGTAGTGATGCTTTCTAAGGCCCACTTGACTTCACATTCCAGGATGTCTCGCTCTAGGTCAGTGATCACACCATCGTGATTATCTGGGTCATGAAGATCTTTTTTGTACAGTTCTTCTGTGTATTCTTGCCATCTCTTCTTAATATCTTCTGCTTCTGTTAGGTCCATACCATTTCTGTCCTTCTTCGAGCCCATCTTTGCATGAAATGTTCCCGTGGTATCTCTAATTTTCTTGAAGATATCTCCAGTCTTTCCCATTCTGTTGTTTGCCTCTATTTCTTTGCACTGATAGCTGAGGAAGGCTTTCTTAGCTCTCCTTGCTATTCTTTGAAACTCTGCATTCAGATGCTTATATCTTTCCTTTTCTCCTTTGCTTTTTGCTTCTCTTCTTTCCACAGCTATGTGTAAGGCCTCCTCAGACAGCTATTTTGCTTTTTTGCACTTCTTTTCCACGGGGATGGTCCTGATCCCTGTCTCCTATACAATGTCAGGAACCTCCGTCCATAGTTCATCAGGCACTCTATCAGACCTAGTCCCTTAAATCTGTTTCTCACTTCCACTGTATAATCATAAGGGATTTGATTTAGGTCATACCTGAATGGTGTAGTGGTTTTCCCTACTTTCCTCAATTTACATCTGATATTGGCAATAAGGAGTTCATGATCTGAGCCACAGTCAGCTCCTGGTCTTGTTTTTGCTGACTGTATAGAGCTTCTCCATCTTTGGTTGCAAAGAATATAATCAATCTGATTTTGATGTTGACCATCTGGTGATGTCCATGTGTAGAGTCTTCTTTCATGTTGTTAGAAGAGAGTGTTTGTTATGACCAGTGTGTTCTCTTGGCAAAACACTATTAGCCTTTGCCCTGTTTCATTCCGTTCTCCAAGCCAAATTTGCCTGTTACTCCAGGTGTTTGTTGACTTCCTACTTTTGCATTCCAGTCCCCTATAATGAAAAGGACATCTTTTTTGGGTGTTATTTTAAAACGTCTTGTAGGTCTTCATAGAACCATTCAACTTCAGCTTCTTCAGTGTTACTGGTTGGGGCATAGGCTTGGATTACCATTATATTGAATGGTTTGCCTTGGAAACGAACAGAGATCATTCTGTCATTTTTGAGATTGCACCCAAGAATGCACTGCATTTTGGGCTGGTGGCTCAGAGGTTAAAGCATCTGCCTGGAATGTGAGAGACCCTGGTTCGATCCCTGGGTTGGGAAGATCCTCTGGAGAAGGAAATGGCCACCCACTCCAGTATTCTTGCCTGGAGAATCCCATGGAGGGAGGAACCTGGTAGGCTCTAGTCCACAGGCTGCAAAGAGTCAGATACGGCTGAGCGACTTCGCTTTACTACATTTCAGACTCTTTTGTTGACCATGATGGCTACTCCATATCTTCTAAGGGATCCTGCCCACAGTAGTATATATAATGGTCATCTGAGTTAAATTCACCCATTCAAGTCCATTTTAGTTTGCTGATTCCTAGAATGTCGACGTTCACTCTTGCCATCTCCTGTTTGACCACTTCCAATTTGCCTTGATTCATGGACCCGACATTCCAGATTCCTATGCAATATTGCTCTTTACAGCATCGGACCTTGCTTCTATCACCAGTCACATCCACAACTGAGTATTGTTTTTGCTTTGGTTCCATCCCTTCATTCTTTCTGGAGTTATTTCTCCACTGATCTCCAGTAGCATATTGGGCACCTACCGACCCGGGGAGTTCCCCTTTCAGTATCCTATCATTTTGCCTTTTCATACTGTTCATGGGGTTCTCAAGGCAAGAATACTGAAGTGGTTGCCATTCGCTTCTCCAGTGGACCACATTCTGTCAGACCTCTCCACCATGACCCAATATTTTAAAGACAATTTTCTCCTTAAAATTTCATGTGCATTTCAAGTCACAAGTCTACATAAAGATCAGCATCACTTATGTCCATATCCTGATGGACTATTCCAATTACCTCAATCTTTCATTTTGCCTGAGTCAGAGCTAATAGTGGAACCAATTGCTGCTACACATTGTCTCATTCTCAAATGGTAATTTGTAGGAGTGCATTTGAAGATTATGAAAATGTCTTGGGAGAGATATCTCAAACTTAACACACATTGTAGTGATAAATACTCAAGAAGATTTTCAATTATTTTCCACATGAAAGGAGCAAAAAGATCTTTTGAGTAATGAATAGTTGGTGATATGTATTATGCAAGCTGGAAAGGAGCTTAAATTTTTTTTTCATATATAAATTTTTGCATCAATCATAAGAATTTTACAGATCTGTAAATATGTCCTCTGTAGTAAAGGAGTTCACTAATGCAATTGCCTATATTATTTTAATTGGAAAAATAAAATGGTTTTTTTAAGTGTTAATTGCTTGCATAATTATTACAGAGACTACATTCGGTATATTTTTGTTGGAAAAGGCATTCATTTTATTTGGAATTACACTTATATTCATTCAAATGCCTGCTCTACTTTATTTATGACCTTGCAGGCATCATGCATAAAAGTTACCATTCAACAGACTCTTTAAAATATCTTAACTCTAAAATGAAAATAATTACTGATAGTTTGCTGAACAGTTTAAAACAGGAACTTATCTCTGTGTGATATAAGAAATTATTTCTAAGGTTTACTTTGCTAGTCTGTGATTGTTATAATTAAAATTATATTCTATAATTTATTTCAATATAAAATGATATAATTTTATATGTTAAAGGTGAATCTCTATAGAATATTTGTATATATGATATTTATAGTATATAAAAATATATTTTCAAAAAGTTTGAAATACATATACATATGTATAATTATGTAGATAGTAGTTTGATATACATCTAATGGACTCTTCATAACACAAAGGAGATTCAAATGTGCTTTTTTTTTCAGCCTTTGAAACATTATCATGAAATATCACATAAAAAGACTATATGCACATGCTCACTTATCCTGTGTGTATTTGTATTCTATATAAGTTAAAACAACAGGAAGAAAGATTTTTAAATATTCACATAGCTTTGGCAGACTGCCACTGGTTCTAGTCTGAATTCAAATTAGTCCATTGCTGAAATTTAAATTGGAATAAAAAAGTTATGCTTTCCTTTTAAATACAGATTTCACAGATGTTTATAAATTTTTAGAACAAACACAATCAATGCAAACACACAGGAATGATATTATGTTTTCAAATAAATATCAAACTATAATAAACAAACGTGAGGCTGTAAACTGATATTCTACTTTTTCATAGAATACATGAAAATACACTATTTTTTCAACATATATGTTAAAAATAAACAGTTAGGGATGGTATGGGGAGGGAGGAGGGAGGAGGGTTCAGGATGGGGAACATGTGTATACCTGTGGTGGATTCATGTTGATATATGGCAAAACCAATACAATATTGTAAAGTTAAATATCCAAATGAATCCGCCACAGGTATACATGTGTTCCCCATCCTGAACCCTCCTCCCTCCTCCCTCCCCATTCCATCCCTCTGGGTCATCCCAGTGCACCAGCCCCAAGCATCCAGTGCATTTGGATATTTGGCAAAACTAATACAGTTATGTAAAGTTTAAAAATAAAATAAAATTTAAAAAAAACCAATATTGTAAAGTTAAAAAAATAAACAGTTTTCAGGAATCATAGGTAAATATTGCCTTCTCTAAAGAGTTAAATCAACATAAGACACTTTTTAATACTGTCAAAGTAGATAGAAGTCTATTTTGAATATATAGCAATTCAAACTTTGTAAATTATATCAATCACTGTTTGCTACATCTAAAATAACGTTATACTGCTTAATAATGTTTGCTTATCTGATTAATTCACTTCATAAAACTTTTCAGGTTTGAGTTACAAAATAGTTTATAAAAGCCATTGCCTAAAAATCATTTATAATTATTTTGCACATTACAAAATATTTTTCCTAAATTATGTTATACATTTCTTAATATATCAAAATTTTGAGCATTTGATATGCCTATTATTATGTAATTCAGTTCAGTTCAGTCATTCAGTCATGTCTGACTTTTGCAACACCATAGACTGCAGCATGCCAGTCTTCCTTGTTCATCACCAGCTCCCAGAGCTTGCTCAAACTCACATCCATTAAGTCGGTGATGCCATCCAACTATCTCATCCTCTGTCATCCCCTTATACTCCAGCCTTCAATCTTTCCCAGCATCAGGGTCTTTTACAGTGAGTCAGTTCTTTGCATCAGGTGGCCAAAGTATTGGAGCTTCAGCTTCAGCATCAGTCCCTCCAATGAATATGCAGGACTGATTTCATTTAAGATTGACTGGTTTGATCTCCTTGCAGTCCAAGACAATCTCAAGAGTCTTCTCCAACACCACATTCAAAAGCATCAATTCTTCAGTGCTCAGCTTTCTTTATAGTCCTACTCTCACATCAATATATGACTACTGGAAAAACCATAGCTTTGACTAGATAGACCTTTGTCGGCAAAGTAATGTCTCTGTATTTTAATATGCTGTCTAGGTTGGTCATAGCTTTTCTTCCAAGGAGCAAGCATCTTTTCATTTCATGGCTAGAGTCACCATCTACAGTATTTTTGGAGTCCAAGAAAATAAGGTCTTTCACTGTTTCCATTGTTTCCCACTCTATTTGCCATGAAGTGATGGGACCAGATGCCATGATCTTAGTTTTTTGAATGTTGAGTTTTAAGCCAACTTTTTCACTCTCCTCTTTCACTTTCATCAAGAGGCTTTTTAGTTCTTTGCTTTCTGCCATAAGGGTGGTGTCATGTGCGTAGCTGAGATTATTGACATTTCTGCCAGCATTCTTGATTCCAGTTTGTGCTTCATCCAGCCTGGCATTTCGCAAGATGTACTCTGCATATATAAGTTAGATAAGCAGGGTGACAATATATATCCTTGAAATACTCCTTTCCCAATTTGAACCAGTTGGTTGTTCCATGTCTGGTTCTAACTGTTGCTTCTTGACCTGCATTCAGATTTCTTAGGAGGCAAGTCAGATAGTCTGGTTTTCCCATCTCTTTAAGAATTTTCCACAGTTTGTTGTGATCCACACAGTCAAACTATGTGATCCACACACTACTTTGGCTCAGTCAATAAAACAGAAGTAGATGTTTTTCTCAGAGAAGGCAATGGCAACCCACTCCAGTACTCTTGCCTGGAAAATCCCATGGACAGAGGAGCCTGGAAGGCTACAGTCCATGGGGTTGCGAGGAGTCGGACACGACTAAGTGACTTCACTTTCACTTTTCACTTTCATGCATTGGAGGAGGACATGGCAACCCACTCCAGTGTTCTTGCCTGGAGGATCCCAGGGAGGGCGGGGCCTGGTGGACTTCTGTCTATGGGGTTGCACAGAGTCGGACACGACTGAAGCGATGCAGCAGCAGCAGGAGCAGCAAATGTTTTTCTGGAACTCTCTTGCTTTTTCTATGATCCAACAGATGTTGGCAATTTGATCTCTAGTTCCTCTCCCTCTTCTAAATCCAGCTTGAATATGGAAGTTCATGGCTCTTGTACTATTGAAGCCTGGCTTGGAGTATTTTGAATGTTGAGTTTTAAGCCAACTTCTTAAAAATTCTGCATCAGTTTCTGTATTAGTGTATTAGTCAGGGTTCTTTAGAGAAAAAAAAAATATTATGCATCAGGAATTAGTTCATGTGATTATGGAGTTCAAAATTTGGTGGCTGGCATGCTGGCTACTCTGGAAACTCTTAGATTGGGTTTAAAAATGGTCTGCTGTAGAACCACGAAGAGTCAGTGATACTGTTGAAGTCTAAGGACAGACTATGGAGAATTCCATCTTTTTGTGGGAAAGCAGTCTTTTGTTCTATTCAGGCCTTCCACTCACTGAATGAAGTTCACCCACCTTACAGAGACCAATTGGGTTTAATTAAAGTCTGCCAGTTTAAATCTTATCCAAAAACACCCAAAGAATATTTGACCAAGTACCTGGGCATTGTGGTCCAGATAAGTTGACACATAAAATTAACCATCACAATTATACCCCTTGTCAACTTGGCAACCATATGCAACTCTTTAAACCATACTTAATCTCCAAATAAAGAAAGTAACAAGATCTGTGGACTGAAAAAATATGTGCAGCCTTAAAGTTGAGAGTTATGTTTTATTCAGTGGGAATTTTTAGGACTTCAAAACCAGGAGACAGCATCTCAAGTAGCTGTGAGAGACCTGGTTAAAGAGGTGGGGAAGGAGTCAGGTTATAGAGGAGTTTGCAACAAGGGGCACGTAGTCAGAACATCAAAAGATTATTTTTAATTGAGGAAAACCAAATATCTCAAATTAAGAAATTTAGCACTTCTCTATGGATGGGAAGGTGCTAGAATCTGGGCTTACTGAAATCATTCCTTCCATATGCACCTCAGCTATCTAGGGTCATCACCCTGCATCTTTTCACATTTCCCCAAGCTCCTCAAAGCTCCAGAAGGCAGCTCAATGGCTGCTGAGCAGGCATTATTTTCCTGCACGTTTTCTAGGCTCAGATATTCATATTTGGATGTTCAGAATAGCTGATGGCTGTGACATCATTGTTTATTGATATGGCAGGAAATACTCCTTTTCACAGCCATACTTTTGCCTATCATAATATATGTATATCTATATGATATAACTTGGGCGTGGGGTATCTCTTCACGGCTGCTCCAGCAAAGTGCAGCCATTGCTCCTTACCTTGGACGAGGGGTATCTCCTCACCTCTGCCCTTCCTGACCTTCAACGTGGGATAGTTCCTCTAGGCCCTCCTGTGCCCGCACAGCCATGGCTCCTTGGATGTGGGTTGGTCCTCCCGGCCACCGCCCCTGGCCTCGGGCGTGGGTGCATGGGGTAGCTCCTCCCGCCCATGGCCCCTGACCTCAGTCGCAAGGTAACTCCTCCAGGCCACCGCCCCTGACCTCGGACGCTGGGTATCTCCTCTCGGCCGCTCCCCCTGGCCTCAGACCTGGGGTAGCTCCTCTCGGCCCTTCCTGCGCCATAGCAGTCGGTACTCTAGGCTGCTGCCCCTGACCTCGGACGTGGGGTAACTCCTCTTGGCTGCCGCCCTTCGGGCATGGGGTCCTCCTGGCTTCTGCCCCTGACCTCAGACGTGGGGTGGCTCCTCTCGCCTGCGCTTTAGTTCGCCTGACCTAGAGCCAGACATCCTGGAATGTGAAGTCAAGTGGGCCTTAGAAAGCATCACTACGAACAAAGCTAGTGGAGGTAATGGAATTCCAGTTGAGCTATTTCAAGTCCTGAAAGATGATACTGTGAAAGTGCTGCACTCAATATGCCAGCAAATTTGGAAAACTCAGCAGTGGCCACAGGACTGGAAAAGGTCAGTTTTCATTCCAATCCCAAAGAAAGGCAATGTCAAAGAATGCTCAAACTACCACACAATTGCATTCATCTCACACACAGGTAAATGCTCAAAATTCTCCAAGCCAGGCTTCAGCAATATGTGAACCGTGAACTTCCTGATGTTTAAGCTGGTTTTAGAAAGGGCAGAGGAACTGGAGATGAAAGTGCCAACATCCGCTGGATCATGGAAAAAGCAAGAGAGTTCCAGAAAAGCATCTATTTCTGCTTTATTGACTATGCCAAAGCCTTTGACTGTGTGGATCACAATAAACTGTGGGGAATTCTGAAAGAGATGGGAATACCAGACCACCTGATCTGCCTCTTGAGAAATTTGTATGCAGGTCAGGGAGCAACAGTTAGAACTGGACATGGAACAACAGACTGGTTCCAAATAGGAAAAGGAGTTCATCAAGGCTGTATATTGTCACCCTGTTTATTTAACTTATATGCAGAGTACATCATGAGAAACGCTGGACTGGAAGAAACACAAGCTGGAATCAAGATTGCCAGGAGAAATATCAATAACCTAAGATATGCAGATGACACCACCCTTAAGGCAGAAAGTGAAGAGGAACTCAAAAGCCTCTTGATGAAAGTGAAAGTGGAGACTGAAAAAGTGGGCTTAAAGCTCAACATTCAGAAAACGAAGATTATGGCATCCAGTCCCATAACTTCATGGGAAATAGGTGGGGAAACTGTGGAAACAGTGTCAGACTTTATTTTTCTGGGCTCCAAAATCACTACAGATGATGACGGCAGCCATGACATTAAAAGACGCTTACTCCTTGGAAGGAAAGTTATGACCAACCTAGATAGCATATTCAAAAGCAGAGACATTACTTTGCCAACAAAGTTTTGTCTAGTCAAGGCTATGGTTTTTCCTGTGGTCATGTGTGGATGTGAGAGTTGGACTGTAAAGAAGGCTGAGCACTGAAGAACTGGTTTCTTCTTGATGGTTTTGAACTGTGGTGTTGGAGAAGACTCTTGAGAGTCCCTTGGCCTGCAAGGAGATCCAACCAGTCCATTCTGAAGGAGATCAGCTCTGGGATTTCTTTGGAAGGAATGATGCTAAAGCTGAAAGTCCAGTACTTTGGCCACCTCATGTGAAGAGTTGACTCATTGGAAAAGACTCTGATGCTGGTGGGGATAGGGGGCAGGAGGAGAAGGGGACGACAGAGGATGAGATGGCTGGATGGCATCACTGACTTGATGGATGTGAGTCTGGGTGAACTCCGGGAGTTGGTGATGGACAGGGAGGCCTGGCGTGCTGCAATTCATGGGGTCGAAAAGAGTCGGAAACGACTGAGTGATTGATCTGATCTGATCTGATCTGATGATATAACTATCCTGCATACAACCAAAAATGCACTTTTCTTCCAGAAGAGAATGCAAAGAACTTGGATGATGTTTATTTTTTTCCCTTGATACCTCATACTTCTGCTTTATTGATTACACCAAAGCCTTTGTGTAGATCACAACAAACTGTGGGAAATTCTTCAGCAGATGGGAATACCAGACCACCTTCCCTGCCTCCTGAGAAATCTTTATGCAGGTCAAGAAGCAACGTTAGAACATGGAACAACGGACTGGTTCCAAGTTGGGACAAGAGTATGTCAAAGCTGTATATTGTCACCCTGCATATCTAACTTATATGCAGAGTACATCATGTGAAATGCCATGCTGGATGAAGCACAAGCTGGACTCAAGATTGCCAGCAGAAATATCATAACCTCAGATATGCAGATGACACCGCCCTTAAGGCAGAAATTGAAGAAAAACTGAAGAGCCTCTTGATGAAAGTGAAAGAGGAGAGTTAAAAAGTTGGCTTAAAACTCAACATTCAAAAAATTCTTTTTAGCACACTTTTCTCTTTTAAAACCCAACTATTTCTTCAATTTATCTCTCCTCTCAGATTTTAATATAATCAGTTAGGGGAAACTGAGCACAGCTTCCTGTTTTTCATACTACATAAATTTAAGTTGTTTTAGTACCTGATACATAGCATTTAACAATTTAAGCTCTATGCTTGAAATGAATACAACTAAGTTTCTATGAGAGCCTCCTTAGTACCTTAGACAGTTAAGGATCTGCCTGTACTTCAGGAGGCCTGGTTTCAATCCCCGGGCAGGGAAGCTCCCCTGGAGAAGGGAATGACTACTTACTCCAGTATTCTAGCCTGGAGAATTCCATGGACATAGGAGCTTTGCAGGCTACAGTCATTGGGGTTGCAAAGAGTTGGACATGATTCAGCAACTCAGAAACACATTCAAAAACAAGATTCTGTGAATGATGTAATTTTAAGAATTGACAATATTGTTAGAAATGCCATAATTTTAAGAATATCCTTATAAATTCTTTTAGACCTGAAATGCCCTTAGAATCTAGTAATCACTTTTTCCCCTGAATCATGACCAGTTTAGAATATTCACATGATATAATGCTTATTGAGTTCAGTTGGGTAAGAAAATATGTATTTGCTTATTATAAATAAATATATCCATTTAAAATATCTTTTGAGATTAAGCAGAGGAATTCTCAAAGCTGAATACAGTTATTTTATTTTCTCTGCTTGAATATAGATGCAAAAGCTAACATTTAACTCACACTAAGACTCTTATCTTCCTGTGCCTGTGTGTCAAAAAATGCTAAATTTCTTCAAACTATGTGTGTGCTGAGCAAAACTAAATCAAGTTACCAGTAAAAGATTAGTCTAGAAGCCATTTAGCAACAAAAGCTATACAGAATTTTGTTGTAGTTGCCAATAAGTAAAATGTACAGACTTTTCCTGGAGTACCTCCAGGAGTTAGTAATGGACAGGGAAGCCTGCCAAGCGATAGTCCATGGGGGTTGCAAAGAGTCGGACAGGACTGAGTGACTGAACTTAACTGACAAGACTTTTCCATGAAGTGTAAAAATTATAATTAAGAAATGAGTAGGCAAAACTGAGGCCCCACTTTCCATATTAGAATGTTGTTACCTAGTCCCAGCCTACTCTGTTCCCTGCATGATAGGTCAATAATTCCAGGAGATGAGTTCTTGAGGCAAGGAATATGACTTTATTTGGAAAACTGTGACTGAGAAGATGGCAGACTAATGTCTCAAAAGACCATCATGCGGAGCTTTGAAAGCCAGATTGTTTTAAAGAGCCAGAAAGAGAAAGGAAATAAGGAAATAAAGTCAAAATGGAGAATAGAGAAGGAGAGGCAGTGAGGAAGTAAAATAAAAGGGGTCTTCAGACTTGCAAAACATCTCTAGGAAGGGCCAGCCTTTGGAAAGGATATGTTAATCTCTTCTTTTTGTTGTAGCCCTTCACAGGTGGGCAGGGTCAGATTATTTCTCTATGAACTGAATAAAGTCAGAGAGGCAGGGTCCTCTCAAGCAGGCTATTAGGTATGATTATAATAGCAAAACTCAGCATTCAAAAAAACTTATTTTTTTAAAACACTAAACACTAAAACTCTGCATTTGAAAAAACTAAGATCATGGCATATGGTCCCATCACTTCATGGCAAATAGATGGGGAAAAAATGGAAACAGTGACAGATTTTCTTGGACTCCAAAATCACTGCAGTGACTGAAGCCATAAAATTAAAAGACATTTGCTCTTTAGAAGAAAAGCTATGACAAACTTAGCACATTTAAAAGCAGACACATCACTTGGCTGACTAAGGTCCACATAATCAAAGCTATGGTTTTTCCAGCACTCATGTACAGATTTGAGAATTGGACCATAAAGAAGGCTGAGTGTCAAAGAACTGATGCTTTTGAATTGGGGTGCTGCAGAAGACTCTTGAGAGTCCCATGGACTGCCAGGAGATGAAACCAGTGAATCCTAAAGTAAATCAACCCTGAATATTCATTGGAAAGACTGATGCTGAAGCTGAAGCTTCAATCCTTTGGCCACTTGGTGCAAAGAGCTGACTCATTGGAAAAGACCCTGATGCTAGGAAAGATTAGGGCAGGATGAGAAGGGAGTGACAGAGGATGAGATGGTTGAATGGCATCATTGACTCAATGGACATGAATTTGAGTAAACTCTAGGAGATAGTGAAGGACAGGGAAGGCTGGAGTGCTGCTGTCGATGTGGTCTCTAAGAGTCAGACAGGACTGAGCAACTGAACAACAACACATAATAGCAAAAGCAATTAAAAGCAAGCCAAAGAAACAGTTTTCAACATGGAGTCAAATTTGGCTTCTTCTCTGCAACACTGTGACATAGGAAAGAACATACTGGGATTCTAAACTATGTCCAGTGGTAGGACTAGGCAATGGACACATCTGATGAACTGATTAACCCAGATTACATAAAGGAGCTTTTACATTGATAGAGAAGAGAGAAATGGGACAGCAGATCCACTTTATTTTTCAGTTCAGACTAGCATTTTATGTCTGGGTTTGATTTAGATCTCTGTTGCTTTGAGAAGACATTAATACAAATTTAGTGGCTAAAAACAATAAATACATTGTCTTGCAGTTCTTAATGTCAGAAGTCTTACCGAAGTCTCACTCAGCTAAAAACAAAGTATAGAGGGGGATACATTTTTTCTAAAGACTTAGGGCGACATCTGTTTTCTTTTTATTAAGCGTGTTGTCAGAATTCAGTTGCTTGAAGATATAGTACCTATGTCCCTGTCTAGTTTCTGGTTGTCAGTTGAAGGCTATTCATAGCTCTTAGAATATCCCACATTCTTTTCCTCAAGGCTTCCTTCCTTCATCATCAAGGTCATAAATGATGATTCTTTTTATAACTCTCAGACTCACTCTTCTGTTTCCCAGAACTCATGTGATTAAAATGGTCTGTAGACAAAGAATGTTGCTTGCCATTTTAGTAAACAAAGAATATTACCTGCCATTCCAGTAAACAAGGAATGTTGCCTGCCTTCAAGCCATTAGCCAGGGTAGGCATCTGTCTCCCAAGGTGTGATAGCGGCCATAGTAGTTAAGATACATATCAAAGGAATAATTTCAATGATCCCAGATTCTTACATCCTCCCATATAGAGAAAAACAGCAAAAGTAATTAACTTGAGATGTCTGGGAGTTTTTGTGATTAGTAGTAGTGTTTTGATATTCAACTACATGTTTTGTTTTTCAGCAAAAGCTCTTCTATATCCTGACTCTTCCCTTGCCTCTTTCAAACAATTCCTCAGAGCTATCTGACAGGCTGTCTCACAGGCAGCAGTTGCCAATAAGTAAAATTTACATCTATTAAGATCAGCTAATAGAGGAACCTCAATTCCCTCTTCAAATTTAATTACTTTTTGACATGTAACTTTAATAGATTCAAAAGGTCTGTGAATTTGGAAATGGACATCTTTTTACAAGCATTTATTCTGCCAACCACAGAGTTCAAAAGAGGGTTGGTTTTCATATTGATTGCAAAGAAACTATTTTGTAGAAGCCTTGGGCAATAACTGGGGACATAAATAGCACTGCCTCAACAGAGACATTAGAATTCTGAGATTAACGCCAACAGAAACAATAATTAGTTACCCTTGTAGGGGAGTAAAGCTTGCTGCCCCAAAATGTCTCCTTAACATGAAGAATATTCTGAGTTGAAACAATCAAGGCCACAAAGACTCAGGAAGAAACTTCCTGACCTTCCCCCTAACTGCCTAATAAATGTAGATGAAGCACCTGTTCCAGAATGGGAGCTATTCCGTAGATAACTAAAGCATGAACACGTTTGTGAACAGGGAAAAACCCAGTGAAGTCTGTCAACATTCCTTCCTCTGTCCCATTGTCTCTGTGTGGTCCAGAAAACATTGTTTATCAATCATTTGCTTTTCCAACTTCATAGCAGTTGCCCTCTTCCCCTTTGACATCCCAAATCACTATTCCCACCATTACCTTTAGCTGAAGATGGTACCTAAGCTGAGGGTTTCAGCCGTTTTGAAGAGTTAATGATTTTCCTGGGTCTTTCCCATGTGTGCTCACACATGCTCATTTGTATCAGGCGTGTCTGATTCTTTGAGCTTCCGTGGAGTATAGCCTGCCAGGCTCATCTGTCCTTGGAATTTTCCAGGCAAGGAAACTGGAGTGGGTTGACATTTTCTCCTCCAGGGGATCTTTCTGACCCAGGGATCAAACCTGCATCTTCTGTGTCTCCTGCATTGGCAGGCAGATTCTTTACCACTGAGCAAACTTCTGTTTGATTTTCTTGTTAATCTGTCTCATGTCAATATATGCTTAGACCAACCAAAAGAACCAAGAAAGGTAGACGAAGATTTCTTCCTCCTCAACACCCTCAAACAGAATTACAGCAGAGGTGTTTGGACATAGCAGGGAGAGAAGGAAAGGAAGGGAAAAAAAAAAAAAAAAAAGCACTATTGTATCTGTTATTGACATACTTGCTCATGAAAAATCATTGGGAGATGCCATAGATCTAAATGGTGTATTCTTCTGTTGTTACTATATTACATGCAGCACTTTCTAGTCTCTAAGAGTGTCTTAAAAGGGGCTGGTAGAACCTGTTATGTAATTTGACACGAGCGCATAAATGTTATGTTACTATGTAAAGAATTTCTTTATGGCCTGCCTGAGGTGTTCTGGAGGAATTATTTTTGAAAAATAATAAAACTTTGCAAAATCTGCAGTTTATCCATCTATGCATATAGATTATTGCTACTTAAGGAAGATGATTGAAAAGTCTCACTCTGACACCAGTGAGAGGATAAGCCAGAATATTGAGTATTACATGCAAAAATGGCAAGATTGAGTGTCCTAAGCAATGTTATGTTAAAGGGCTTGATCAACAACTCAGTAATTCAGGGGACATGCATGAGAAAGAATTAATTGTTTCCTAACAGGTTACTGACATGATTTTAGCTGTGAAAGAGGTAAGAATGAAAGAATTACTTGTGCCATCACCTCTTCAACAAGCAGGAAGGAAGAGATATAATTTAGGGAGTTCAGACATTATAGTGAGTACCAATATTAAGTATTTCTTGAACAACTCAAAATCTTCTGGCCTCTTTCTGGTCTGTTCTTTCCAGATCTAATATGATTTCCAAAACAGATAATTTATTTTTGTGCCTGTACATCTAACACTTGAACTCTGAATTAGCTACCACTATTTTCCATATCAGTAAAATGTAAAATTGCCCAATTTTCTCAGTAGCATTGGGTTCTATATACATTTCAGTTCAGTTCAGTTCATTTCAGTCTCTAGGTCGTGGCCAACTCTTTGCAACCCCATGAATCGCAGCACGCCAGGCCTCCCTGTCCATCACCATCTCCCAGAGTTCACTCAAGCTCACCTTCATTGAGTCGGTGATGCCATCCAGCCATCTCATCCTCTGTCGTCCCCTTCTCCTCCTGCCCTCAAACCTTCCCAGCATCAGAGTCTTTTCCAGTGAGTCAACTCTTCGCATGAGGTGGCCAAAGTACTGGACTTTCAGCTTTAGCATCATTCTTTCCAAAGAAATCCCAGGGCTGATCTCCTTCAGAATGGACTGGTTGGATCTCCTTGCAGTCCAAGGGATTCTCAAGAGTCTTCTCCAACACCACAGTTCAAAAGCATCAATTCTTCAGCGCTCAGCTTTCTTCACAGTCCAGCTCTTGCATCCATACATAACCACTGGAAAAACCATAGCCTTGACTAGCCGGACCTTTGTTGGCAAAGTAATGTCTCTGCTTTTGAATATGCTATCTAGGTTGGTCATAACTTTTCTTCCAAGGAGTAAGCATCCTTTAATTTCATGGCTTCAGTCACCATATACATTTAGTAGATATGATTTTTTATTTATTAGTCTCTTTTTTTATTTTTTTTATTTATCTTTTTTACAATATTGTATTGGCTTTGCCATACAACAACATGAATCCACCATGGATGTACACATGTTCCCAATCCTGAACACCCCTCCCACTTTGCTCCCCATACCATCCCTCTGGGTCATCCCAGTGCACCAGCCCAAGCTTCCTGTATCCTGCATCGAACCTAGACTGGCGATTTGTTTACCATATGATATTATACATGTTTCCATGCCATTCTCCCAAATCATCCCCCCTCACTCTCCCACAGAGTCCAAAAGACTTTTCTATACATCTGTGTCTCTTTTGCTGTCTCGCATACAGGGTTATTCTTATCATCTTTCTAAATTCCATATATATGCGTTACTACACTGTATTGGTGTTTTTCTTTCTGGCTTACTTCACTCTGTATAATCGGCTCCAGTTTCATCTACCTCATTAGAACTGATTCAAATGTATTCTTTTTAATGGCTGGGTAATACTCAAATTCCAGTTGAGCTGTTTCAAATCCTGAAAGATGATGCTGTGAAAGTGCTGCACTCAATATGCCAGCAAATCTGGAAAACGCAGCAGTGGCCACAGGACTGGAAAAGGTCAGTTTTCATTCCAATCCCAAAGAAGGGCAATGCCAAAGAATGCTCGAGCTACCACACAATTGTACTCATCTCACACGCTAGTAAAATAATGCTCAAAATTCTCCAAGCCAGGCTTCAGCAATACGTGAACCGTGAACTTCCTGATGTTCAAGCTGGTTTTAGAAAAGGCAGAGGAACCAGAGATCAAATTGCCAACATCTGCTGGATCACGGAAAAAGCAAGAGAGTTCCAGAAAAGCATCTATTTCTGCTTAATTGACTATGCTAAAGCCTTTGACTGTGTGGATCACAATCAACTGTGGAAAATTCTGAAAGAGATGGGAATACCAGACCACCTGACCTGCCTCTTGAGAAATTTGTATGCAGATCAGGAAGCAACAGTTAGAACTGGACGTGGAACAACAGACTGGTTCCAAAAAGGAAAAGGAGTATGTCAAGGCTGTATATTGTCACCCTGCTTATTTAATTTATATGCAGAAACTCTGGACTGGAAGAAACACAAGCTGGAATCAAGATTGCTGGGAGAAATATCAATAACCTCAGATATGCAGATGACACCACCCTTATGGAAGAAAGTGAAGAGGAACTAAAAAGCCTCTTGATGAAAGTGAAAGTGAAGAGTGAAAAAGTTGGCTTAAAGCTCAACATTCAGAAAACGAAGATCATGGCATCTGGTCCCATCACTTCATGGGAAATAGATGGGGAAACAGTGTCAGACTTTATTTTTCTGGGCTCCAAAATCACTGCAGATGGTGACTGCAGCCATGAAATTAAAAGATGCTTGCTCCTTGGAAGGAAAGTTATGACCAACCTAGATAACATATTCAAAAGCAGAGACATTACTTTGCCAACAAACGTCCGTCTAGTCAAGGCTATGGTTTTTCCTGTGGTCATGTATGGGTGTGAGAGTTGGACTGTGAAGAAGGCTGAGCACTGAAGAATTGATACTTTTGAACTGTGGTGTTGGAGAAGAGTCTTGAGAGTCCCTTGGACTGCAAGGAGATCCAACCAGTCCATTCTGAAGAGATCAGCCCTGGGATTTCTTTGGAAGGAATGATGCTAAAGCTGAAAGTCCAGTACTTTGGCCATCTCATGTGAAGAGTTGACTCATTGGAAAAGACTCTGATGCTGGAAGGGAATGGGGGCAGGAGGAGAAGGGGACGACAGAGGATGAGATGTCTGGATGGCATCACTGACTCGATGGACGTGAGTCTGCGTGAACTCTGGGAGATGGTGATGGACAGGGAGGCCTGGCGTGCTGATATTCATGGGGTTGCTGAGTCGGACACAACTGAGCTACTGAACTGAACTGAACTGAACCACAGCTTTCTTATCCATTCATCTGCTGATGGACATCTAGGTTACTTCCATGTCCTGGCTATTATAAACAGTGCTGCGATGAACATTGGGGTACACATGTCTCTTTCAATTCTGGTTTCCTCAGTGTGTATGCCCAGCAGTGGGATTGCTGGGTGGTATGGTTGTTCTATTTCCAGTGGTTTAAGGAATCTCCCCACTGTTCTCCATAGTGGCTGTACTAGTTCGCATTCCCACCAACAGTGTAAGAGGGTTCCCTTTTTTCCACATCCTCTCCAGCATTTATTGCTTGTAGACTTTTGGATTGCAGCCATTCTGACTGGCGTGAAATGGTACCTGATTGTGGTTTTGATTTGCATTTCTCTGATAATAAGTCATGTTGAGCATCGTTTCATGTGTTTTTAGCCATCTGTATGTCTTCTTTGGAGAAATGTCTTTTAATTCTTTGGCCCATTTTTTGATTGGGTCGTTTATTTTTCTGGAATTGAGCTGCAGGAGTTGCTTGTATATTTTTGAGATTTTTTGTTTGTCAGTTGCTTCATTTGCTATTATTTTCTCCCATTCTGAAGGCTGTCTTTTACCTTGCTTATAGTTTCTTTTGTTGTGCAGAAGCTTTTAATTTTAATTAGATCCCATTTGTTTATTTTTGCTTTTATTCCAATATTCTGGGAGGTGGGTCATAGAGGATCCTGCTGTGATGTATGTTGGAGAGTATTTTGCCTATGTTTTCCTCTAAGAGTTTTATAGTTTCTGGTCTTACGTTTAGATCTTTAATCCATTTTGAGTTTATTTTTGTGTATGGTGTTAGCAAGTGTTCTAGTTTCATTCTTTTACAAGTGCTTAACCAGTTTTCCCAGCACCACGTGTTTTCTGCATTGTATATTCTTGCCTCCTTTGTCAAAGATAAGGTGTCCATAGGTGCATGGGTTTATCTCTGGGCTTTCTATTTTGTTCCATTGATCTATTTTTCTGTCTTTGTGCCAGTACCATACTGTCTTGATGACTGTGGCTTTGTAGTAGAGCCTGAAGTCAGGCAGGTTGATTCCTCCAGTTCCATTCTTCTTTCTAAAGATTGCTTTGGCTATTCGAGGTTTTTTGTATTTCCATACAAATTGTGAAATTATTTGTTCTAGCTCTGTGAAAAATACCGTTGGTAGCTTGATAGAGATTGCATTGAATCTATAGATTGCTTTGCATAGTGTACTCATTTTCATGATATTGAATCTTCCAATCCATGAACATGGCATATTTCTCCATCTATTAGTGTCCTCTTTGATTTCTTTCACCAGTGTTTTATAGTTTTCTATATACAGGTCTTTAGTTTCTTTAGGTAGATATATTTCTAAGTATTTTATTCTTTTCATTGTAATGGTGAATGGAATTGTTTCCTTAATTTCTCTTTCTAATTTCTCATTATTAGTGTACAGGAATGCAAAGGATTTCTGTGTGTTGATTTTATATCCTGCACCTTCACTATATTCATTGATTAGCTCTAAGAATTTTCTGGTGGAGTCTTTAGGGTTTTCTATGTAGAGGATCCAGAGAAGGCAATGGCACCCCACTCCAGCACTTTTGCCTGGAGAATCCCATGGATGGAGGTGCCTGGCAGGCTGTAATCCATGGGGTCGCTAAGAGTCGGACATGACTGAGCGACTTCACTTTCACTTTTCACTTTCATGCATGGGAGAAGGAAATGGCAACCCACTCCAGTGTTCTTGCCTGGAGAAATCCAGGGACGGGGAAGCCTGGTAGGCTGCCGTCTATGGGGTCGCACAGAGTCGGACACGACTGAGACGACTTAGCAGCATGTAGAGGATCACGTCATCTGCAAACAGTGAGAGTTTTACTTCTTCTTTTCCAATTTGGATTCCTTTTATTTCTTTTTCTTCTCTGATTGCTGTGGCCAAAACTTCCAAAACTATGTTGAATAGTAGTGGTGAGAGTGGGCACCCTTGTCTTGTTCCTGACTTTTGGGGAAATGCTTTCAATTTTTCACCATTGAGGATAATGTTTGCTGTGGGTTTGTCATATATAGCTTTTATTATGTTGAGGTATGTTCCTTCTATTCCTGCTTTCTGGAGAGTTTTTATCATAAATGGATGTTGAATTTTGTCAAAGGCTTTCTCTGCATCTGTTGAGATAATCATATGGCTTTTATTTTTCAATTTGTTAATGTGGTGTATTACATTGATGGATTTGTGGATATTGAAGAATCCTTGCATCCCTGGGATAAAGCCCACTTGGTCATGGTGTATGATCTTTCTAATGTGTTGTTGGATTCTGATTACTAGAATTTTGTTAAGGATTTTTGCATCTATGTTCATCAGTGATATTGGCCTGTAGTTTTCTTTTTTTGTGGGATCTTTGTCAGGTTTTGGTATTAGGGTGATGGTGGCCTCATAGACTGAATTTGGAAGTTTACCTTCCTCTGCAATTTTCTGGAAGAGTTTGAGTAGGATAGGTGTCAGCTCTTCTCTAAATTTTTGGTAGAATTCAGCTGTGAAGCCATCGGGACCTGGGCTTTTGTTTGCTGGAAGATTTCTGATTACAGTTTCAATTTCCATGCTTGTGATGGGTCTGTTAAGATTTTCTATTTCTTCCCAGTCCAGTTTTGGGAAGTTGTACTTTTCTAAGAATTTGTCCATTTCTTCCACATTGTCCATTTTATTGGCATATAATTGCTGATAGTAGTCTCTTATGATCCTTTGTGTGTTGTCTGTTGTGATCTCTCTGTTTTCATTTCTAATTTTATTGATTTGGTTTTTCTCTCTTTGGTTCTTGATGAGTCTGGCCAATGGTTTGTCAATTTTATTTATCCTTTCAAAGAACCAGCTTTGGGCTTTGTTGATTTTTGCTATGGTCTCCTTTGTTTCTTTTGGATTTATTTCTGCCCTAATTTTTAAGATTTCTTTCCTTCTACTAACCCTGAGGTTTTTCATTTCTTCCTTTTCTAGTTGCTTTAGGTGTAGAGTTAGGTTATTTATTTGACTTTTTTCTTGTTTCTTGAGGTATGCCTGTATTGCTATGAACTTTCCCCTTAGCACTGCTTTTACAGTGTTTTGGGTTGTTGTGTTTTCATTTTCATTCGTTTCTATGCATATTTTGATTTTTTTTTATTTATTTCTTCTGCGATTTGTTGGTTATTCAGCAGCGTGTTGTTAAGCCTCCATATGTTGGCATTTTTAATAGTTTTTCTCCTGTAATTGAGATCTAATCTTACTGCATTGTGGTCAGAAAAGGTGCTTGGAATGATTTCAATTTTTTTGAATTTACCAAGGCTAGATTTATGGCCCAGGATGTGATCTACCCTGGAGAAGGTTCCATGTGCACTTGAGAAAAAGGTGAACTTCATTGTTTTAGGGTGAAATGTCCTTAGATATCAATTAGGTCTAACTGGTCTATTGTATCAATTAAAGTTCGTGTTTCTTTGTTAATTTTCTGTTTAGTTGATCTATCCATAGGTGTGAGTTGGGTATTAAAGTCTCCCACTATTATTGTGTTATTGTTAATTTCCCCTTTTATATTTGTTAGCATTTGTCTTACATATTGCGGTGCTCCTATGTTGGGTACATACATATTTATAATTGTTACATTTTCTTCTTGGATTGATCCTTTGATCATTATGTAGTGACCTTCTTTGTTTCTTTTCACAGCCTTTGTTTTAAAGTCTATTTTATCTGATATGGCTATTGCTACTCCTGCTTTCTTTTGATCTCTATTTGCATGGAATATTTCTTTCCAGCCCTTCACTTTCAGTCTGTATGTGTCCCCTGTTTTGAGGTGGGTCTCTTGTAGACAACATATATAGGGGTCTTGTTTTTTTATTCATTCAGCCAGTCTTTGTCTTTTGGTTGGGGCATTCAACCCATTTACGTTTAAGGTAATTATTGATAAGTATGATCCCGTTGCCATTTACTTTATTGTTTTGGGTTCGAATTTATACACCATTTTTTTGCCTCCTGTCTAGAGAATATCCTTTAGCATTTGTTCGAGAGCTGGTTTGATGGTGCTGAATTCTCTCAGCTTTTGCTTGTCTGTAAAGCTTTTGATTTCTCCTTCATGTTTGAATGAGATCCTTGCTGGGTACAGTAATCTGGGCTGTAGGTTATTTTCTTTCATCACTTTAAGTATGTCTTGCCATTCCCTCCTGGCCTGAAGAGTTTCTCCTGAAAGATGATCATGTTATTCTTATGGGAATCCCCTTGTGTGTTATTTGTTGTTTTTCCCTTGCTGCTTTTAATATTTGTTATTTGTGTTTGATCTTTGTTAATTTGATTAATATGTGTCTTGGGGTGTTTTGCCTTGGGTTTATCCTGTTTGGGACTCTCTGGGTTTCTTGGACTTGGGTGATTATTTCCTTCCCCATTTTAGGGAAGTTTTCAACTATTGTCTCCTCAAGTATTTTCTCATGGTCTTTCTTTTTGTCTTCTTCTTCTGAGACTCCTATGATTCGAATGTTGTGGCATTTAATATTGTCCTGGAGGTCTCTGAGATTGCCTTCATTTCTTTTAATTTGTTTTTGTTTTTTCCTCTCTGATTCATTTATTTCTACCATTCTATTTCACTAATCCTATCTTCTGCCTCTGTTATTCTATTATTTTTTGTCTCCAGAGTGTTTTTGATCTCATTTATTGCATTATATATTGACTCTTTTTTATTTCTTCTAGGTCCTTGTTAAACCTTTCTTGCATTTTCTCAATCCTTGCCTCCAGGCTATTTATCTGTGATTCCATTTTGATTCAAGATTTTGGATCATTTTCACTATCATTATTTGGAATTCTTTATCAGGTAGATTCCCTATCTCTTCCTCTTTTGTTTGGTTTGGTGGGCATTTATCCTGTTCCTTTACCTGGTGGGTATTCCTCTGTCTCTTCATCTTGTTTATATTGCTGAGTTTGGGGTGGCCTTTCTGTATTCTGGCAGTTTGTGGGGTTCTCTTTATTATGGAGTTTCCTCGCTGTGGGTGGGGTTGTATCGGTGGCTTGTCAAGGTTTCTTGGTTAGGGAAGCTTGTGTAGGTGTTCTGGTGTGTGGAGCTGGATTTTTTCTCTCTGGAGTGAAATGAAGTGTCTAGTAACGAGTTATGAGATGTCAATGGATTTGGAGTAACTTTGGGCAGCATGTATATTGAAGCTCAGGGCTGTGTTCCTGTGTTGCTGGAGAATTTGCGTGATATGTCTTGCTCTGGAACTTGTTGGCCCTTGGGTGGTGCTTGGTTTCAGTGTAGGTATGGAGGTGTTTGATGAGCTCCTATCGATTAATGTTCCCCAGAGTCAGGTGTTCTATGATATTCTCAGGATTTGGAATTAAGCCTCCTATCTGGTTTTCAGTCTTATTTTTACAGTAGTCTCAAGACTTCTCCTTCTATACAGCACCATTGATAAAACATCTCCTTTCAAAGACAATGGGCTGCTTTTCTGGGTACATGATGTCCTCTGCCGACATTCAGAAGTTGTTTTGTGGATTTTACTCAACGTTTAAATGTTCTTTTGATGAACTTGTGGGGGAGAACGTGGTCTCCCTGTCCTATTCCTCCGCCACCTTAGGACCTCTCCTAGTAGATATGATTTTAACACTTACAGAGTTTTATTTTATTTTGTAATAAAGGTTTACAAAGCTAGAAAATCAGTTCAGATAAATATTATAGGCATTTTTAAAAATAATATGCCTTATTACAACTTGAGTTTTCTTATCATGTAGGTAGTGGTGATGTATTGTATAACGACTGAAAGCTGACATGTAAGTTGTATTGACACTTTAAAGTAATACTGTGAAGTGATAGCTGGGAAATGGCAGAGTGAAGACCACTGGAAATTCTCTCCATAAAATCAATGACACTACTGCACAGAAATTTCAGAATTAACTTTTTCAGACTTCTGAAAATTGGCAACAGGCATGCAGCAATGGGAAGCTTTTAGTTCAAGAAAATGGTTGAATCTCTGTAAGAACAGCACAGTTTGTAGCGTTTTAATGACTCTATTCTTATTTTTACCAGGTTGTACAGTAGCTTTAAAAACTAACAAGATAGTTTTATTAGTCCCAAGATTAAAGACTGTAGCCTGGCAGCTACCTGAGGGTTCAGAATGTGATTGAAAGTTTTTTCTAGGCCTCATTCTCAGATAATTGTCATTATTTTAAATTTCCTGGGAAAAACCACTTGCTGATTTTTCAGCTGATTTATTTGACCTGACTCAGAATTTACCCAGTTCAAAAACATTCCATGAGATAATTATCAATAACGATTGAAGTCAATTATTTAATTCTGTGGCTTCCTAGAGCAGTGGATAGCTTCTATAGCAAATTATAGACAAACTTGAAAGGGAGAGGTGTAGAATGAGATATTTATAAGGGCTTAGAAATGCACTGTAATATTCCTGAGAATCTGGAAGGTCCACTTGCACTCATAGGACTATGTGCATAGTAGGAGAGCCCAAGCTTATGAAAGACCTAAGAAGCTTTAAACTTTTATCTGTAGATAAAATCTTGAGGCTCTGCTCAATTAAGAAGTAATGGCTAAAGTAAAGAAAATTCCTGGTGAAGTGTAAAGACACACCCAAGTACACGTACAGAACCCCTTGGCAAAGATTGGTTGAATTACTGATTTCAGGCATTTAAGAAATTTCTGTGGAAACACTAGCTGACCCCTAAGCTAACCAGTCAAACACATCAGTGTCCATGAATGACAAAAAATACAGATTCATATCCAGAAACAAACAACAAACAGCAACTCTGGACAGGAGAAAGAATATAATTTCCAGTGTTGCCACTTTATATTATTTACATGTACAGTTTTCAATCAAAAATTAAGAAAAATATCCAAACAAGCAAACAAACAAATATATAGGCTTATACATAGGAGAAAAAAGACAGTCAACTGAAACTGTCCTTGAGTATGTTGAGGCATAAGAATTACTAGACAAATTTTTAAAATCAAATTTTTAGAATATGCTAAAGAACTAAAGAAAATATGCCCAAAGAATTAAAGAATGAGAACAGTGTCTCAACGAATGGAGAACATCAACAAAGAGATAACAGGGAACCAAATAGAAATTCTGAATTTGTAAAGTTTAATTGCTAATTTAAAAAAAAAATTACTAAATAAACAGCAGATTTGAGCAGACAGAAGAGAAAAATCACTGAATTTGTAGATTGGTCAATAAGTTAAACACAGAGTTAGCATATGATTTGACAATTCAACTCCTATGTACATACCCTCAAAATTGAAAACATGTTCATATAAAAACTTGTACTTGAATATTTATGGCAGCTTATTCATGATAACCAAAAAATGGAAGTGGCCCAAATATCTTTTAACTGATGAAAAGATAAAATATATTAATAGTATATCTGTACACTGGAACAATATTCATACTTAAAAGTGGAGTGTGGATATATGCCACAGCATGGTTGAATCTTTAAACATATAAGTTATTGAAAAGGCTTATTCTGTGATCCTATTTCAGAATTGTCATTTCCCTGAAAACAGCACATAGTAATGGTTTTCAGGGAAAGAAGAGAAGAAGGAAGAGGCAGTGACTGCTAATAGATACATATTTTCCTCCAATGGTGATGAAAATTTTCTGTAATAACAGAGTGGTGATGCAATGGTTGCATTATGAGATTCATATTTAAGCAAAAAATAGCATGAATAAAAAATGCATTTTCCTAATCTATTGATTTGCTTTTATGTTGATATCTGCATGCATTACACAATGAATTATAAAAGAAAAATGGATAGTGAAAATTTAATAATATAAAAATTATTATTTGAATATGCAGTCAGGTAAAATAATTAGACCCTTGTTTATTGAAGCATTTAATTTGAAGTCTGTATTGGTGTTAATGCCAAAAACATGAATGAAACATTTCAACAACTTTATTTACAGATTTAAACACTCAGAAAAGGTAATTTTTGCAGAAAATGTATTTGTTTAGTTGAGTATATTTTTTAACCTTGTGTTTTTAAGCTCATTTTGTCAATCTTGTGAACACACTTTTCATGAAGTTAAAAAATTAGAAATAAAATCAGAATAGAAGGAATATTAAAAATAACTTAAGTCTTCTGTAAATAGGTATGTAAAATTTCCTAAGTTGAGCTATTGTATAAAAGTGCATCTCTCTTTATATATACTGCTCGAATAAATATTTACATTGTTTTCTATACTCAATAAAACTACACTAACTAAATAAAAAGTGCTTATCTACTCAAAATATGTGACAATAGAATAATGACTCCTGTTGTAGAAGAGAAAATAACTCAACAATGACTTTATACAAATTAACAGGTATTAGTTCTGCAGCTATATAATTTTGACATCTCTATAAACAAACATTTTGAAAGAACTTGAGTATAAGATGTTGGGAAAATTTGAGAATATAAATTGTTTTAATTTTTATTCTAGTTGAAATTTGAGATGTTGGAAGAGAAATGGCAATATGCAGTTGAACAGTTGGTTAATTAGATGGTGATGATGAAACTGATTTAGTATTCCATACTTAGATTTGAGATGGCAAAATGATAACTTCCTCGCAAGAGATAAAGGACATCTCACAGAGATATGAAATGAAATATATGGTAAAACATTTTTAACCTAATGAATGACTTCAATTTTTTTTAATTATTATGAAAAATATCACAAAATCTATAGCATTTATTGGTAGAACAAACTTTACTTAAGTAGATTAAAAGACAGTTTTCCTATGATTTCTCAGATGAGCAGAGAGAGATCTAAGGCACTCTTCAAAAGTATCAAGATCATGAAAAATGAGGAAAGATGGACACTGTCACGGATTCAAAGAGATGAAAGAGACATGAAAACTAAATGTGATATGGTATCCTAGTTTGCATCTGGAACAAAAAAATATATATAGGAAAAATGATGAAATCATTTTAAACTGTAAAGTCAGCAGTTAATGGTATTTTCAGTTCAGTTCACTCGCTCAGTCGTGTCCAACTCTTTGTGACCCCATGGACTGCAGCATGCCAGGCTTCCCTGTTCACCACCAACTCCTAAAGAGTGCTCAAACTCATGATCCAATCGGTGATGCCGTCCAACAATCTCATCCTCTGTCATCCCCTTCTCCTCCTGCCTTCAATCTTTCCCAGCATCAGGGTCTTTTCAAATGAGTCAGTTCTTCACATCAGGTGGCCTAAGTATTGGAGTTTCAGCTTCAGCATCAGTCCTACCAATGAATCTTCAGGACTGATTTCTGTCTCTGCTTTTTAGTATGTTGTCTAGGTTGGTCATACCTTTTCTTTCAAGGAGCAAGCATCTTTTAATTTCATGGCTGCAATCACCATCTGTAGTGATTTTGGAGCCACCAGAAATAAAGTCTGTTACTGTTTCCAGTGTTTCCCCATCTATTTGCCATGAACTGATGGGACTGGAAGCCATGATCTTAGTTTTCTGAATGTTGAGTTTTAAGCCAACTTTTTCACTCTCTTCTTTTACTTTCATCAAGAGGCTCTTTAGTTCTTCACTTTCTGCCATAAGGATGATGTCATCTGTGTGTGTATCTGAGGTTACTGATATTTCTGCCAGCAATCTTGATTCCAGCTTGTGCTTCATCCAGCCCAACATTTCTCATGATGTACTCTGCATATAAGTTAAACAAGCAGGGCTACAATATACAGCCTTGATGTACTCGTTTCCTGGTTTGGAACCAATCTGTTGTTCCATGTCCAGTTCTAACTGTTGCTTCTTGACCTGCATATAGATTTCTCAGGAGACAGGAAAGGTGGTTTTCTGGTATTTCATCTCTTTCAGAATTTTCCACAGTTTGTTGTGATCTGCACAAAGGCTTTGGCATAGTCAATAAAGCAAAAGTAGATGTTTTTCTGGAACTCTGTTGCTTATTTGATGATCCAGCAGATGTTGGCAATTTAATCTCTGGTTCCTCTGCCTCTTCTAAATCCAGCTTGAACATTGGGAAGCTCATGGTTCATGTACTGTTGAAGCCTCGCTTGGAGAATTTTGAGCATTACTTTGCTAGCATGTGCATGCATGCATGCGTGCTAAGTCACTTCAGTCGTGTCTGACTCTGTGCAACCCGATGGACAGCAGCCAACCAGGCTCCTCTGTCCATAGGATTCTCTAGGCAAGAATACTGGAGTGAGTCGCCATTTCCTTCTCCTTGCTAGATTGTGAGATGAGTGAATTGTGTGGTAGTTTGAACATTCTTTGTTATTGCCTTTCTTGGGGACTGGAAGGAAAACTGACCTTTTCGAGTTCTGTGGCTACTACTGAGTTTTCCAAATTTGCTGGCATATTGAGTGCAGCACTTTCACAGAATCATCTTTTAGGATTTTAAATAGCTCAACTGGAATTCCATCATCTCCACTAGCTTGTTCATAGTGATGCTTCCTAAAACCCACTTGACTTTGCATTCTAAGATGTCTGGCTCTAGGTGAGTGATCACACCATTGTGGTTATCTGGGTCACAAAGATCATTTTTGTATAGTTCTTCTGTGTATTCTTTCCACCTCTTCTTAATATTTTCTGCTTCTCTTAGGTCCGTACCTTTTCTGTCCTTTATTTTGCTCAATGGTACTTTACCAGTGTTAATAGCTTCTTGGTTTTGGCAAATTTGCAATGATTTTATAAAATGTTAACATTATGGAAAACTAGATGAAAGGGATTTGGGAAATGTCAGTACTCTATTTTCAACTTTTCTGGAAGTTAAAAATCATTTTAATGTAAAATATAGAAAAGAATAAAACAGCAATTTTTACATTTGCTTGTTGGTCTATCTGGACTCTATTGTCTGTTTTATATATATATATATATATATATATACATACATACCTTTTCTTATTTAAAAACTACACTCTCTTGAATACTATAGATAAATCAGGTATAAATCTTTCAACTTTGTTCATTTATTTCAAATCACTTGACTATTTTATGTTTTTTTATTTCCATATAATTTTCAAATTTGTTATTTTTTTCCAAAAACATTCCTAGAATTTTTGATTACTCTGAATTTAAAGCTTAGTAACTGATAAACGGTATCTTCAAAATGTTGACTTTCCCAATTCCTGAACATGACATGTATCTTTTTTTAAATTTTTGTCAAGAATGTTTGTAGTTTTCAGTGTACAATTTTAAAGTTATTGTCAGGAGCTCTGCTGAGTTAGAGAGAGAGAGAGCTGAATTTCCAGGTGTCAAAATAAACAGGATAGGCATTTAAAACCACAAGCCAAGTATGAAAATGACAAGTCAAGCCTTTAATCACTTGACCCCGTATTATAAACAAGAATCTAAAAGCACTTCATGGCAAATAGATGGAGAAACAGTGGAAACAGTGTCAGACTTTATTTTTTTTTTGGCTCCAAAATCACTGCAGATGGTGACTGCAGCCATGAAATTAAAAGACGCTCTCTCCTTGGAAGGAAAGTTATATCCAACCTAGATAGCATATTGAAAAGCAGAGACATTACTTTGCCAACAAAGGTCTATCTAGTCAAGGCTATGGTTTTTCCTGTGGTCATGTATGGATGTGAGAGTTGGACTTGAAGAAAGCTGAGTGCTGAAGAATTGATGCTTTTGAACTGTGGTGTTGGAGAAGACTCTTGAGAGTCCCTTGGACTGCAAGGAGATCCAACCAGTCCATCCTAAAGGAGATCAGTCCTGGGTGTTCATTGGAAGGACTGATGCTAAAGCTGAAACTCCAGTACTTTGGCCACCTCATGCAAAGAGTTGACTCATTGGAAAAGACTCTGATGCTGGGAGGGATTGGGGGCAGGAGGAGAAGGGGACAACAGAGGATGAGATGGTTGGATGGCATCACCGACTCGATGGATGTGAGTTTGAGTGAACTCTGGGAGTTGGTGATGGACAGGAAGGCCTGGTGTGCTGCGATTCATGGGGTCGCAAAGAGTCAGACACGACTGAGCAACTGAACTGAACTGAAAAGCAGAGAAGGTGCCCATTGCCTCCTATTCCATCTCTCTTTATATAACAGTACTCGGGCAGATCAGCATGTAAGGGGGCATTGTGAAGGATTGTTACATTGTTGAGGGAGTCCTAAATGAAAGACTCCTACCATTGTATGTAGCTGGGAACAAAGGAAAGGAAAAGTAGTAGGACTGGGAACTCAATACTTGGTGAGAATGGAGAAAAGTGTCTTGAAGTTTTGCTTATAGAGAGACTTACTAGTGGAGGTGTCTGGGCTACGAGTGCCAAGATGCCTGAGAATGTGGCCAGCTAGAGGGAACAGGTCCTTGCTGTAATTCCCTTCAGAAACTGCAAGGTGCTGGCAGGGCACTAAGTCTAATGTGCAGAAGAAAATTCTTAATCATTGTTTCTAAAATATTTTCCTCCATTATCTATTACTTCTCTTTTAATGTTATATTCTTATATAGGGATATTAATACATCTTATAAGCTTACAGCTTCCTTTTTGCTTATATTTTCTATTTCTTTAATTTTTTTCAAATAGATTTATGAAACATTAAAACCAAATATTTGATATAGGCATAAACATTTCCCCAAAAATATAAGAGAAGATAATGGAAATGTGAATCACTTGAAAATAGTAGCTATAAAAATTAATATTATTAATATGAAAATGTAGTCACTGGAATAATAGCAAAATGGATATACATATATTAAAGGATAGAAGCTTTATACTTATATATACTTAAATAATATATATGTATAATATACATATAATATATACTTATATATACAATAGGAGTTGGTGATGGACAGGGAGGCCTGGCGTGCTGCGGTTCATGGGGTCGCAAAGAGTCGGACACAACTGAGCGACTGAACTGTACTGAACTTACAGAAGCTTTACAATATTTTAGATTCAGATGAACAGCATTTTCAGTCACTCTGTCATATCTGACTCTTTGTGACCCCATGGACTGCAGCATGCCAGGCTTCCCTGCCCTTCACTATCTCCCGAAATTCACTCAAACTCATGTCCATTGAGTTGGTGATTCCATTCAACCATCTCATCCTCTGTCTCCCTCTTCTCCTGCACTCAAAGTTTCCCAGCATCAGGATCTTTTCCAGTGAGTTGGCTCTTTCCATAAGGTGCTCCAAGTATTGGAGCTTTAGCTTCAGCCACAGTCCTTTCAATGAATATTCATGGTTGATTTCCTTTAGGACTGACTGTTTTGAACTCCTTGCTATCCAAGGAACTCTCAAGAATCTTCTCCTGGACCACAGTTCAAAAGCATCAATTCTTCGATGCTCAACCTTCCTTATGGTCTAGCTCTCACATCCGTGCATGATTATTGAATAAAGCATAGCTGTGATATTGCGTACTTTTATCAGCAAAGTAATGTCTCTGCTTTTTAATATGCTGTCTAAGTTCATCATATCTTTTCTTCCAAGGAACAAGCATCTTTTATTTTATTTTTTTTCCTTAGGGGTAAGTTTATTTCCCGGTCAGAAAAGGAGAAGCAGGGACAGGCCAAGCGTCTTTTAATTTCATGATTTCAGTAACCATCTGCAGTGATTTTGAAGCCCCAAAAAATGAAGTTTGTCACTGTTTCCATTGTTTCCCTGTCTATTTGCCATGAGGTGATGGGACCAGATACCATGATCTTGGTTTTTTTAATGCTGTGTTTTAAGCCAGTTTTTTCACTCTCCTCTTCCACTTAATCAAGAGGCTGTTTAGTTCCTCTTCACTTTCTGCTGGTAAGGTGGTGTCATCTGCGTATTGAGGTTATTGATATTTCTCTCAGCAATCTTGATTCCATCATCCAGCCCAGCATTTCACATGATGTGCTCTGCATAGAAGTTAAATAAGCAGGTGATAGTATACAGACTTAATGTACTTCTTTCCCAATTTTGAACCAGTCCGTTGTTCCATGTCCCATTCTAACTGTTGCTTCTTGACCTGCATACAGGTTTCTCAGGAGGCAGGTAAGGTGGTCTTTGTATTCCCATCTCTTTAAGAATTTTCCACAGTTTGTTGTCATCCACACATTCACTATTTTTGTAAATTATATTTTATTATAATTATTACAAAAGAATGGGTAGAATTCCTTGTGCTATACAGTAAATCCTTGTTTTGAATCTATTTTATATATAGTAGCTTGTATACCTGTTAAATCTGGGTTCTTAATTCGTCCCTCCACACTCTCTCTCTCCTTTTATATCCATAAATTTTTTCCTTTGTCTATGAATTTGTTTCTGTTTTATATGTAAATTTATTTTTATTGTTTCATAGATTCTGCAGAAAAGTAATTTATAGATTCTGCAGATTTGTCTTTCTGATTCATTTCACTAAACACAATATTCTCTAGGTCCATCCTCATTGCTGCAAATGTCAGTATTTCATTCATTTTTATGGCTGAGTAATATTCCATTGTATATGTATATCATATCTTCTTAAACCAGTCATCTGTTGTGGATACTTGGGTTTCTTCCATGTCTTGGCTAATGTAAATAGTGCTACTATGAACATTGAGGTGAATGTATCTTTTTGTATTAGTGCATCCCTAGGAATGCATTTAAGGATCATGTGTTAATACTGTTTTTAGTTATTTTAAGGAACATCCTTTTGTTTTTCATAGTGGCTGCACTAATGTACATTCTGAACAGCAGTGTGCTAGGGTTGCCTTTTCTATACATCCTCTTCAAAGTTTGTTATTGTTATACTCTTGATGGTAGCCATACTGAGAGTTGTGAAGTAATATCTCATTGTGCTTTTGATTTGCATTTCTCTAATAATTAGCAATGTTGAGCATCTTTTCATGTGCCTGTTAGCCACCTATGTGTCTTCTTTGGGGGGAAATGTCTGTTCAAGTCTTTTGCCCGTTTTTGATTGGATTATTTGTTGTCTTCATATTGCAGTGTAGGAATTGTTGGGATATTAACCCTTTGTTGATTTCATCATTTGCAAATATTTTCTCCTATTCCATAGGTTGTCTTTTCATTTTGTTGATGGTTTCTTTTGCTGTACAAAAGCTTTTAAGTTTAATTAGATCTAATTTGTTTCTTTTTTCCTTTATTTTCCTTATTATTTCCCCTTAATGAATTGATCTAAGAAAATATTGATTTATGCCAAAGAATTTTATGCCTGTGTTCTTTTCTAAGAAAATATTATGGTTTCATTTCTTACATTTAGGTATTTAAGCCATTTTGTGTTTCTTTTGGTAAATGATATAAGGATATGTTCTAATTACATTGTTTTACACATGGCTGTCCAGTTTTCCCAGCACCACTTTTTGAAGGGACTATCTTTTCTCCATTATATATTCTTGCTGACTTTGTTGTAGATTAATTGAACATAGGTGTGGGGGGTTATTTCTGGGCTCTCTATTCTATTCCATTGATCTGTGTGGCTGGTTTTGTATCAGTATCACACTATTTTGATTATTGTAGCATTGCTGTTCAGTCTGGTGTCTGGGAACATTAAACCTCCAGCTTTGTTCTTTTTCTCTCAAGATTGCTTTGGTTATTTGGAGTCTTTCATGGCTCCATGTACATTTTATGATTGTTAGAGTTCTGAGAAGTCTCTTAGGTATTTTGCACTTGAATGTGTATCCTGCTTTTTTTTAAAAATGTGGTACCCTATAAATACTTTTCAATTAAGTCCAACTTGTCTATAGTATCATTTGGGATCTCTGTTGCCTTATTTATTTTCTATCTGGATGATCTGACCATTGATGTCAGGGGGGTTAAAGTTTTCTACTATTTTTGTATTATCATCAAATGCTCCCTTTATGTCTTACTCAGAACCTTCTATGCTTCCTATATCTACATATCAGTTTCCTTCTTTAGGTTTGGGAGGTCTTCAATCATAATTTCTTTAAATATATTTTCAATCCCCTTCTCTCCCTTCTGGAACCTCTTTTATGCATATATTGGCACATTTTCTATTATCCTATAGATCACATATGCTACTTTAATTTTTTGATGGTTTGTTTTTCTGTGTACTATTGTGAATGGGTCATTTCTATTACTTTATCTTCCAGCTCACTAATGCTTTCATCTGTGTCATTTATTCACTGTTTATAGAGTGCTGGGTTTTTTTTTTTTTATCTCAGAAATTGAATTACATGTTTTTGATTGGGTCATCTTTCTACTTCTTTCTTAAAATGACCTATATTTATATAGATGTTTCTTAATTCAGTTATTATTTGTATTACCAAATTTTTTAAGTATCTGTTAAACTATCTTTTTTTTTTTTTCACTGTTTTTAGGTATTTTCTCTTGCTCTTTCAAGTGGAAGTAGTTCCTCTGCCTTTATATTTTATTTAACTTTATTTGTCTATGAATTTAGGTGAAACAGTTATCTGTTGTGGTCTTGAAAAGGCATTTTTATGTGAGATTTCCCTATTTGGACTACATGTGTCCAGGAATGGATTCAGTGTGAACAACAGCTGCACCTTTCCTCAAGATGTGCTGGCTACTATCACCTTGACAGGAGGTGTGGTTGGTGTTGGGGAAACTAAAATCTGAGCAAGGTGTGAGGTGAGACCTCTCTGCTCAATGGCTATAGCTTCCCTGTCAGGGACAGTGTCTGCTCTCCCAGCTAATGGAATGGAAGACCTGAAAGTTGTGCTCAAGAAGGTTCTGTTCCCTTGTAAGATTATATTATTTCTTCTCCCTAAACTGGGGTCTTTGTCCCAAAGGAGGGGGTTGCTGAAATAAGTGAGGACCATATTCTCATGCAAGTATAATATGTTCAAGATTACCAAAATTCCTGGAGACTGCATTTTTATAGAAAATAAATGTAACGCAACCATCAATGAGACAGTAAATGTTTACTTCTATCTTTCCTACATAAAACAGTAACTGGGTTTGATCTCGTCTTATGGGCATATTAAGATAAAAAACACATTTTCCTATTCATAATGTAGCAGTGACACTCGTCCAACACAACAGCAGGTTCTGGGACTGTCTTGTGTAAATTTCTGGTAGTTTGCCATTATTCTGCATGTTACATCCAGTTTTCCAGGATCTGGACGAGTGGTCTAAATGAGGATATGATTTGGACCTCATGTTACAGGTTTGGATGGGTTGCCAGTCTCTGCATTTCCTAATGAAAGCTAGCAATGCATCTGATGTACTATCTTGGCTGAGGCAAGTGGACACATAAAGAGGCTTAATTTTTGTCTTTCTGCTATATTTCTACTCTCATTTCACTGTCAGAAATCCAATGTAGGGGTCCAAATGAAACAAAAAACAGTCAACACCTCTACTTAAAAGAAACATCAAGACTTTTCTCCCAGTAGAAGTGACTTCTGGATTTTCTCCAGGAAAAACAAGCTCCAGGAGATGGTGAAGGACAGGGAAGCCTGGCATGCTGCAGTCCATGGGGTTGTAAAGAGTCGGACACAACTGAGCAACTGAGAAACAACAACTGACTTTTCTCAAGGAACAGGGTCATACTGTGAGGTCTCTGATCGCACACAAAAAAATTAATTGTATTTTATTTATCTACTATGTAATTGCAATCAGACTTTAATCTTACTCTATTTTATTTGTTGCTCATGTGGCATAAGTGTTAGTCACTCAGTAGTGTCCAGCTCTTTGCACACCCATGGACTCACGGCTGGTAGCCTGACAGGCTCCTCTGTCCATAGGATTTTCCAGGCAAGAATACTGGAGTGGGTTGCCATTTCCTTCTCCAAGGGACTTTCTTCATTCAGGGATCTAACCTTAGTTTCCTGCATTGTGGGTAGATTCTTTACCATCTGAGCCACAAGGGAAAAATACTGTTGATTACCAATAGTCCAGTAATAGAATAGTGTCTACCACATAAGATTGATATTATGATTAAATAAGAGTTTGAAATGTAGTGATCCCCAGCAAAATATGGTCTAGTCTTGGTGTTGCTGGCCATACCTGTCCTGGGGATTGTATAGAATTAGTTCTCCAGTCAACAGAGCCATCACTTTAGAGTGATTTATGTGGGTTCAGTGTCAACATTAAGATAATGCTTAATGGTAAAGAATTTAAGAATAAAAAAAAATTCTTATTATTGTTATTTTTTTTCAATCTCTCATTGGTTTATCACTTCTCAGTTTTCTCAGTAACTTTTAGTGCTATCTTTATGAAAGTATGCAATAAATATAGAATAAATATGGAGCTATCATCTATATGTCAAAAAGTAATTCCAACATGACTGTTCAATTTGTAAACTATATGTAAATAGTATTTTCCTGAAAATTAAAATTTGTTAAAAAGCTAAGTGACAGAAAATATGTATTATATAATTTGTCAGTAAAATTTGTATAGGTAATTTTATTATATTAAACAGAATCTTTATTTTTGTTTTATTGTTTGATTGTGTAGAACTGACTCAACCATGAATCATTTTTCTTTCAATAGAGAATAGAGGAAAATATAAATAAAATTTTGAACTTTCTATTCTTTACATAATTCCACAGATTTAACTTTCAATCATTGGGAAACTCTAACATTTTTGTATAAAGTTTAATTGTATTATTTCTCAATTCATCGGTTTTTTCAAAAGCACCCTTAATGAATACAGAGACTTGATGAAATTTAAAATGTCATACAAATACTGACATTTTTTTAACTGAATTATAAAGAGAATGATTTTGATTTTTATAGAGAGCAAAGTATTTCTTCCTACTTTAGTCACACTTGTAGCCAGATATTTTTCTGAAGTCCTTTTCTCGAAAAATTCTGCAGAAAGTTTATAAGTTGTAAAAAACATTCATGGAGGAAACCATGTTAAAACTAGAGTATCAGAAAAATTTTATTGAAAATTTCAAAACGTATATTTGTTATATGATTTGAACTGAAATTGTACATAAAAATGCAAAAGTTTTAGCTTTCAACTTTTTGTGTGTTCCTTTATAATCAAAATAAACTTTAACTGGTATTAATATGTGAAAATATAAATTATTGTGCTTACATAGTAAGTCTATATATACACAATTATAACTATAATTTAAGCATAATAGAATATTAAAAGTTAACATATAGCATGCTGCCAGTGATTATCTCAGAGTAGTTATTAAGCAAATTTTAATACTTTAATTGATATTTGTTTATTTATTCATAACTTTCATAGTGTACATCTTTGGTAATACAAAATGAACATGTTGTTTTGTCAGTTATTGATGACTTCAGCTGAAAGAAACATCAGAGAAGAGAAAAAAAGAATGAAAGAAAGAAGGAAAGAAGGGTGGAAAGGAAGAGGGAGAGGAAGGGAGGGAAGAGAAGGAAGAGAGTTACCAATAGTAGATGTTAGTGACAGGATTTTAGAGGATCTTCTTTAATATTTTTAGAAAGAGTTGGAAGTATTGAATACTATCTTCTGTGATTAACCCCAGGGAGTTATAAAAAAAATACTTCAAGATATGGAGTAAGCAGTCAGATAACTTATGGAATGACACAGCATTGTTTCAAAATGGTGTATGAGGATTTGGTTGGTGGCATTGGGGACCATGGCTCTAGGATGATCAGATCAGATCAGATCAGTCGATCAGTCCTGTCCAACTCTTTGCGACCCCATGAATCGCAGCACGCCAGGCTTCCCTGTCCATCACCAACTCCCAGAGTTCACTCAGACTCACGTGCATCAAGTCAGTGATGCCATCCAGCCCCCAATCCCTCCCAGCATCAGAGTCTTTTCCAATGAGTCAACTCTTCGCAGGAGGTAGCCAAAGTACTGGAGTTTCAGCTTTAGCATCATTCCTTCCAAAGAAATCCCAGGGCTGATCTCCTTCACAATGGACTAGTTGGATCTCCTTGCAGTCCAAGGGACTCTCAAGAGTCTTCTCCAACACCACAGTTCAAAAGCATCAATTCTTTAGTGCTCAGCCTTCTTCACAGTCCAACTCTCACATTCATACATGACCACAGGAAAAACCATAGCCTTGACTAGACAAACCTTTGTTGGCAAAGTAATGTCTCTGCTTTTGAATATGCTATCTAGGTTGGTCATAGCTTTCCTTCTAAGGAGTAAGCGTCTTTTAATTTCATGGCTGCAGTCACCATCTGTAGTGATTTTGGAGCCTAGAAAAATAAAGTCTGACACTGTTTCCACTGTTTCCCCATCTATTTCCCATGAAGTGATGGGACCGGATGCCATGATCTTCATTTTCTGAATGTTAAGCTTAAAGCCAACTTTTTCACTCTCCACTTTCACTTTCATCAAGAGGCTTTTTAGTTCCTCTTCACTTTCTGCCATAAGGGTGGTGTCATCTGCATATCTGAGGCGATTGATATTTCTCCCAGCAATCTTGATTCCAGCTTGTGTTTCTTCCAGTCCAGCATTTCTGATGATGGACTCTGCATATAAGTTAAATACACAGGGTGACAATATACAGCCTTGACGTACTCCTTTTCCTATTTGGAACCAGTCTGTTGTTCCATGTCCAGTTCTAACTGTTGCTTCCTGGCCTGCATACAAATTTCTCAAGAGGCAGATCAGGTGGTCTGGTATTCCCATCTCTTTCAGAATTTCCCACAGTTTATTGTGATCCACACAGTCAAAGGCTTTGGCATAGTCAATAAAGCAGAAATAAATGTTTTTCTGGAACTCTCTTGCTTTTTCCATGGATATAATAAAAGAAATTCTCATTTTGTCCCTCTGTCTCTGTGTCCCTATTGGTTAATTTTGTATGGGACTCTGTGCTTCCTGGACTTGGGTAACTGTTTCCTTTCGCAGGTTATTAAACTTTTCAATATTATCTCTTTAAATATTTTCTCAGGCCCTTTTTCTTCTTCTGAAACCCATATTTTCAAATATTACTACACTTGATGTCATCCCAGAGGTCTCTTAAACTGTCCTTATTTCTCCCCTCCTCCTTTAAAATCAGTTTTTATTTAAATATGTAGCAGTTTTTGGATACCAAAATCATAAACTGTATGCACATAACTTATTAAGGTTTGGATTGTAAAAATTTTAAATTTGGAGGGCGTTATAGTGATAGTGTACTTCATTTTTCTTCCTAACTCAATTTTATATTATCTGTGGAGAGTATGAACCTTCATGGATGAAGAACAATTTTATAATGCAGGTTGTTTCTTTTGCAGAGGGTAATGAATGAAACTTTTCTTATCTCAAAATGTATCTTTTTCAATTTTGGTTCATTAGTTCTAGTTTTTGCCACTGGGAGAGCACCAAATAAGTTCAAACCTTCCTCCAAACAAACTTTTAATATGTCTTCTTTGATGTTTCTTCTCCTCTTCTTCCTCCTTTTTATTTTCTTTAAATGATTTTATTGAGATAAAATTTACATGCCATAAAATTCATCCACTGTCCTCATTTCTTTTCATTCCCTTTTCCTTTTTTCTGATTGGTGGCAGTGATTTTCACTACTCTTTCAGCTCACTAATCCTTTCATCTGCTTCATGCAGTCTACTATTGATTCCTTCTAGTATATTTTTCATTTCAGTTACTGTATTCTTCATTTCTGTTTGGTTGTTCTTTATGTTTTTAAATTCTTTCTTGGAAACATCTGATTTTTCACTCTGTGAATCCATTCTCCTTGTGGGTTCTTTGGTCATCCATGCTATCATTACTCTGAACTCTTTCTTGGGTAGATTGCTTGTCTCCATATCACCTAGCTTTTCTGCTGGGGTTTTATGTGGTTTCCTCATCTGAAACATATTCCTCTGTCACCTCATTTTTTTCTAAGCTGCTATTTGTATTTTTATTGATGAGGTAGGCTAATTACATTTCTCAAGCTTGGAGAAGTGGCCTTCTGTAGAAGACATCCTATGCATCCCAGAAATACTCTCCCTTCTCATCACCCAGTATCAGGCTTCCCTTGTGGCTCAGCTGATAAAGAATCTGCCTGCAATGTGGGAGAACTGGGTTCGATCCCTGGGTTGGGAAGATTCCCTGGAGATGCAAAATGCTACCCACTCCAGTATTCTGGCCTGGAGAATTCCATGGACTGTATAGTCCATGGAGTTGCAAAGAGTCGGACACAACTGAGCGACTTTCACTTTCACTTTCTCATCACCAAAGGGCCAGGGGCCAGCTTGTCTCAGGGAAGTGTCTTGCTAATGTTTGCAGACAACAGTGTACAGCTATGAGACTGTGGTTTTCTTGCTCATGGCGTCTGCCCCCCCCCCCCCCCCAATCACCACCATTCAGTGAGGCTGGTCGAGCTTTGTACAGGCTTCCTGTCAGGAGAAGCTGGTGCCCACCCACTGATTCATGGAGTTGAGTCTTGGCCCTCTGGTAAGTAGGGCCACCTCTGGGGCTCTGAAGGCATGTCTAGGGGCACTGTGGGCTTAGAAAGTCTTTAGGCAGCCTGGCTGCTGATGAATGGGGCTGTGTTTCCTGCATGGTTAGTTGTTTGGCCCTTGGCATCCCAGCTCTGGAGCCTACAGGCTGTTGCATAGGGCCAGGACTGGTGCCAAGATGTCAGCCACCAGTAGCACTCATGCAGATGGATGGTGCCTGGCATGCCCATCACTAGGTCTGTGTCCCCAAGGTGAGCCAAAGTTACTGCCGCCTCAGTTCCCCAGGAGACCCTCCAGGACCAGCAGATAGGTCTGGCCCAGGCTTCTGTCAAATTACTTATTTTGTACTTGGTCCCAGTACTTGGGATTTAGTGTGTGCCCTTTAAGGTTGAAGTCTCTATTCCCCCCATTTCTGTGTGGCTCCTGTAATAAAATCCCACTGACTTCAAAGCAAAACAGCCTGGAGGCTCCTCGTCCCAGTGTCTGGCCTTCAGGGAGAGGGGTAAGGGGGTAGTGGTGCCTGACATGGGGCTCAGAACCCTCCCTCCTGTGGGAGAATCGCTGCAATGTGCTTATTCTCCAGTTTGTGGGTCACTCACTCAAAATGTTTGGAATTTGTTTATATTGTGTGTCCACCCCTTCTACCTATCTTACTGTGGTTCCTTCTTTGTGTCGTTAGGGATAAAAGATCTTTTCTGGTAGGATCCAATCCTTTTTATCAATGATGTACCTCAGTTAGTTGTGATTTTCATGTCCCTGTGAGACAAGGTGAGCTTGGTATCCTTCTGTTCTACCATCTTGGCCAATTTCCTCTATTTTCCTTTTTTGAATCAAGCTGAACTAGAAGTCCTTGTGGGAGTCTAGAAGTCAGTGGATATGATTCAGCACACCACTGGTGCAAGAAAAATCTGAATCAAGGTCCTAGAGCTACAGTCCACCATTGCAGTCAATAATGGGCAGGACATGCCATCAGTGTTTGCTATTCATAGGAGATGGAGGCTACCATTTATGGGATGACATGTTTTAAATGCACTCTATGAAGATCTTCTAATCCAGTGCTCTCCAAAGACTTAAAAGGAAACACTAAAGAGCAGAATGCTTAAACTTTATCAGGATCTCTAGAGAGAAAAATCCCCTCTAGGTTTAAGACACCAATCCTCTGGAGCCAGAGAAGGAGAATATTCTGAAGCTGAGGATAGGGATACAGAATGCCAAAGGCCATATGCAACAGTTAGTGCCAGAGCAAGAGAGACCAGGTGCAGGATACTGAATCTCCTTTTATTTTAGCTGCTAGGAGTCTGACTGGTGGTGACTCTAGAGAAAGCACTGCCCAGTGGCTTAACAATGAAAAGATAAAATTATATGGAATTAAATTCCTAGAAAGAATGATAGCTCATGTAAAAAATGTCAGAAGAGAATCTCCCACATCCAAGAAGAGCTGCTACTAGGAGCTACTCAGTTCAGTTCAGTCGCTCAGTAATGTCTGACTTTTTGCAACCCCATAGACTGTAGCACGCCAGGTCTATCTGTCCATCACCAACTCCCAGAGTTTACTCAAACTCATGTACATTGAGTTGGTGATGCCATCCAACCATCTCATCTTCTGTCGTCCCCTTCTCCCACCTTCAATCTTTCCCAGCATCAGGGTCTTTTCAAATCAATCAGTTCTTCTCATCAGGTGGCCAAAGTATTGGACTCTCAGCTTCAGCATCAGTCCTTCCAATGAATATTCAGGACTGATCTCTTTTAGGATGGACTGGTTGGATCTCCTTGTTGTCCAAGGGACTCTCAAGAGTCTTATCCAACACGACAGTTCAAAAGCATCAATTCTTTGGCACTCAACTTTCTTTTTAGTCCAACTCTCACATCCATACATGACCACTGGAAAAACCATAGCCTTGACTAGACAGACCTTTGTTGGCAAAGTAATGTTTCCACTATTTAACAATGCTATCTAGGTTGGTCATAACTTTTCTTCCAAGGAGTAAGCATCTTTTAATTTCACAGCTGCAGTCACCATCTGCAGTGAGTTTGGAGCCCCCCAAAATAACATCTGTCACTGTTTCCACTGTTTCCCCAACTATTTGCCATGAAGTGATGGGACCAGATGCCATGATCTTAGTTTTCTGAATGTTGAGTTTTAAGCCAACTTTTTCATTCTCCTGTTTCACATTCATCAAAAGGCTCTTTAGTTCTTCACTTTCTGCCATAAGGGTAGTGTCATTTGCGTATCTGAGGTTATTGATATTTCTCCCGGCAATCTTGATTCCAGCTTGTGCTTCCTTCAGTCCAACATTTCTCATGATGTACTTTGCATATAAGTTAAATAAGCAGGGTGACAATATACAGCCTTGATGTACTCCTTTCCCAATTTGGAACCAGTCTGTTGTTCCGTGTCCAGTTCTAACTGTTGCTTCTTGACCTGCATACAGATTTCTCAGGAGGCAGGTCAGGTAGTCTGGTAGTATTGATACTTAACAAGAGAACTACAACTTCCCCTAAGCTTAGAATCAAGGAACTATTAATGGACTCAGGTATAGACAATAGTCTTGAGGGGGAAGAACTTTAATACATATAGATAAGTATGTGTATATAAATGAACAGTGTATGTATGAACAGTCCTATCTGTAAGAAATATAGTCAGTGTGTGTATATGTGTGTACATTCTACCAGTCTAAATATGCTTTTTATGTACATAAGAATAACAGAAGGAGAAAGTTCATATGTAGATTTCTTCTGACATTAGGGAGAGGCAGACAAAACAATTAATGAGAAGAATCATATGGGAAGAAATTAAATCAACAACCAAATGCAGTAATAATTTAGAGGAAGTAATTTATCCTCAGGTAATGAAAACATAGATGCTTCATTTTTGTTTAAGATCTGGAACATTTACTTTCAAACCTTAGTTCAGACTAATTTTCTTTCATTTAAAATTTGTAAAACATTATTTCATTTTTTTCTTATAATATTCTCTGTTGGAGGACATAGTAACATTTTCACTCTAAATGTAAGCATTAGTATGTTTATAGGCTTTTACTTTAATCTGTGTACATATCACCATATATGTAATGATGTAAATTAGAAAAATTAGCACTTTTTATTTTACAGTTTATATTAGATCACCTATATTTATCAAAACTATTCTGATTTTCTTAATTTGTACCACTTTCAACTTACTAACCTGGTAAAACTCTATTATTGTCCAAAAAATTTATTTTTTCCTTATTTCTTCACAGCTTTGCCCTAACTAATTAAATTATCTGAAATATGTAGCTAGAAAATGTTGCTATAGTTTTACTTCTATTGAATTTATTTATGGAAATGTTTAGGCTTTTTTAATTATATGGCCTGAAGCAACATCTGTTGTATTTGGAAATTTTAAAAACAAAATAAATAAAGATTGTGTTATATTTTTCTTAATTACATTTCCACCATCTATTTTCAATCATAATAGAAAACCAAACATACTTTATACTGTAGCAACTGTCTTCTATGTGTTACCGTGAAGAATAATATAGAGTTTTACTTTCAAAAGGATAAGAAATATAGAATTCGATATTACAGATATTTTAATCTTCAGGTGTATGCATGCCTGCTTAGTCACTTCAGTTGTGTCTAACGCTTTGTAATACCATATACTGTAGCCCACCAGGCTCTCTGTCTATGGAATTTTCCAGGCAGGCATACTGGAGTGGGTAGCCATTTCTTACTCCAGGGAATATTCAGGTACTTATCATTTTATCAACTTATAAAAAAACTGACAGAAATCCTTTAAACTATAAATTCTTATTCTAAATTGAATAATATATGAACTTTCTTGTAATTTATCATGATACAGTTTTCACATTTGACCCTCATGAATTTGAAGAAGAAAATGGATTGTGACTTCACAGAATAGAAAGAGAAATATAGCTGTACTTACATTTGAAAATAAAATGTAGAATAACATTGTATTTCTATTTAGGAAATTTTATTGCCTACTGGTGGAAATAAAAACTATAGTGATACTCTTCAGTATGTCTCAAAACAGCATTAAGAATGAGAAACAATGTTCAACATTAGAAGAAGTCAGTGTTTAAGGATAGAAAATACTCTGTTTCCACATTCTGTGTCTGAGTACATATAGCTTTTAACTCAGAGGGATATTTAAAATTGACATACTTAAGCTTATTACCACATTTTTTCATCACTCTTAAAAAAAAAAAAGCAAACCTAGTCCACTTTAATATCGTGCAATCTTAAGCTACTACTAGCTGACTTCACACACACACACACACACAATCCCTGTGCCTCACTGAGGCCCAATATTATTTCAGTGACACATCAGGCCTTTTGGACATTTGCTCCTTGGAAAGAAAGCTATGGCAAACTTGGACAGCATATTAAAAAGCAGAGATATCACTTTGCCAACAAAAGTCCATATAGTCAAAGCTATGGTTTTTCCAGTAGTCATGTATGGATGTGAGAGTTGGACCATAAAGAAGGCTGAGTGCCTAAAAACTGAAGCTTTTTAATTGTGGTGCTGGAGAAGACTCTTGAGTGTCCGTTGGACAGCAAGGAGATCAAACCAGTCAATCATAAAAGGAATCAACCCTGAATATTCATTGGAAAGACGGATGATGAAGCTGAAGCTCCAAGACTTTGGCCACTTGATGAAAAGAGCTGATTCATTGGAAAAGACCTTGCTGCTGGGAAAGACTGAAGGTAAAAGGAGAAGGGGCAACAGAGTATGAGAAGGTTAGATAGCATCACTGAGTCAATGGACATGAATTTGAAACTCCAGAAGATAGTGGAGGACAGAGAGCCTGGTGTGATACAATCCATGAGGTCACAAAGAGTTGGACATAACTTAGGGCCTGAACAACGACGATAAAAGGCCTTTGGTTTAAATATGGCTGATTCGTGTTGATATATGGCACAAACCAACACAATGCTGCATAGCAATTATCCTTCAATTAAAAGTAAATAAATTTTTTAAAAGTTAATCAAGTAAAATGATTGAGATCATACTGTTTACTAGATGCAACTTTCAGAATAATATGTTTCAGTTTGGTAAAATGATAGAAACAGGAGAATAAGAGAACAGAGATTTTTAGTGATATTAGGGAAAGGGTTACATACAATCTGAGACTGTACAGGAAAAAAAAAAAGACTTCAAGACTTTTGCCTAATATGTCTTCCATTTAAATTCTGCTCAATGACAAATAAATATTTGCATTTTTCAAAAATATGCATCATTTGGACTTCCTTGGTGGTCCAGTAGTTAAGAATCCACATGCCAATGCAGAGTGTGCTGCTTGATTCTGGAAGAGTCCACGTGCCGCCTGGCAACTAAGCTTGTGCACCACAACTACTGAGCCCATGTGCTGCAATTACCGAAACCTGCATGCTCTGGAGCTGGTGCACTGCAGCTGCCGAGCCTGCGTGCTGCAATTGCTAAAGCCTGCGCTCCACAACAGGAGCGTCAACCACAATGAGCAGCCTGTGCCCCGAGATTAGAGAGTAGCCCCCACTAGCCAAACTAGAGAAAGCTGGCGCACTCAGCAACAGAGACCCTGTGCTGTCATAAATAAATAAATAAAATACGCATGATTTGACAAAGGTATGTTTTTTATGTTAGCTTTTATTGCTAATACCTATTTAACATGGCTAATACTGCGTGTAACTCTCTTCAAACGTGATCATATTAATGCATTACATTTTTACATTACAGAATGCCTAACTACTAAAATGAAATGTTTTTAAATGGAAATGATTATATCGTGTTTAACACCACTGTATCTGTAAGTATCATATTTTAAAGACTTTAACTGAAACTGAAAGTCCCTCAGTTGTGTCTGACTCTTTGCAACTGTGTAGTCCATGGAATTCTCCAGGTCAGAATACTGGAATGGGTAGCCTTTCCTTTCTTCAGGGGATCTTCCCAACCTAGGGATCAAATCCAGGTCTCCTGCACTGCAGGCCAATTCTTTACCAGATAAGCCACAAGGGAAGCCCAAGAATACTGGAGTGGGTAGCCTATCCCTTCTCCAGTGGATCTTCCTGACCCAGGAAGTGAACCGGGGTCTCCTGCACTGCAGGTGGATTCTTTACCAACTGAGCTATCAGGGAAGCCTGAGAGCTTTAAGAGACTTTAAGACATTCTGTTAAATGTCTGAATAGCAAAATTCCTGAACCTCATACAGGAGGTCACAAGGAAAATAAATGTCTACAAGACATTTCTAATTTGGACTAAGAAAAGTGCACAATTCTATTGTCCAGAAATTAAGAAATAAATGGCTGGCACATAGAAAGGTTAGGCTATATAGTAGACTTGTAACTGCTCTGTGACATTTCTACTGCAAGCAGTAGTGATATCAACATTATTTTATTTTCTAACTCACCTCTGCATCCCCAGAGATCAATTTTCAAGTTTTGTTTTGTGTGTGTGTGTGTAACTTGGAAATGGAGATGAAAGGTTTTCTTGGTCAGCTAACCCAACTGACTGTTTCTAGACCAAAAAAAAAAAAAAAAAAAAAAAAAAAACCTTAATTATCAAACTTATGTCATTTGGTATTTCATGTTTATAAAACCTACAGAATGATTTCCCCAGTTTCTCTTCAGTTGAGTTCAGTAGCTCAGTCGTGTCCAACTATTTGCAGCCCCATGAATTGCAGCACACCAGGCCTCCCTGTCCATCACCAACTCTCAGAGTTCACCCAAACTCATGTCCATCGATTTGGTGATGCCATCCAGCCATCTCATCCTCTGTCGTCCCCTTCTCCTCCTGCCCCCAATCCCTCCCAGCATTAGAGTCTTTTCCAATGAGCCAATTCTTTGCATGAGGTGGCCAAAGTATTGGAGTTTCAGCTTTAGCATCTGTCCTTCCAAAGAACACCCAGGACTGATCTCATTTAGGATGGACTGGTTGGCTCTCCTTGCAGTCCAAGGGACTCTCAAGAGTCTTCTCCAACACCACAGTTCAAAAGCATCAATTCTTCGGCACCCAGCTTTCTTCACAGTCCAACTCTCACACCCATACATGAGCACAGGAAAAACCATAGCCTTGACTAGATGGACCTTTGTTGGCAAAGTAATGTCTCTGCTTTTGAATATGCTATCTAGGTTGGTCATAACTTTCCTTCCAAGGGGTAAGCATCTTTTAATTTCATGGCTACAGTCACCATCTGCAGTGATTTTGAAGCCCCAAAAAATAAAGTCTGACACTGTTTCCACTGTTTCCCCATCTATTTGCCATGAAGTGATGGGACCACATGCCATGATCTTCATTTCTGAATGTTGAGCTTTAAGCCAACTTTTTCACTCTCCACTTTCACTTTCATCAAGAGGCTTTTGAGTTCCTCTTCACTTTCTGCCATAAGGGTGGTGGCATCTGCATATCTGAGGTGATTGATATTTCTCCAGGCAATCTTGATTCCAGCTTGTGCTTCTTCCAGCCCAGCATTTCTCATGATGTACCCTGCATATAAGTTAAATAAACAGGGTGACAGTATACAGCCTTGACGTACTCCTTTTCCTATTTGGAACCAGTCTGTTGTTCCATGTCCAGTTCTAACTTGCTTCCTGACCTGCATACAGATTTCTCAAGAGGCAGGTCAGGTGGTCTGGTATTCCCATCTCTTTCAGAATTTTCCACAGTTTATTGTGATCCATGCAGTCAAAGGCTTTGGCATAGTCAATAAAACAGGAATAGATGTTTTTCTGGAACTCTCTTGGTTTTTCGATGATCCAGCAGGTGTTGGCAACTTGATCTCTGTTATCTCCTAATAATACTAATAATGGGTAGAACTTTTATTAACACTATAGACCAGCCACATACTGAATCACTCTTCATAACATTAATGAGTTAGCCAAAAACACTTATAATAGATGAATCAAGCACAATTCTGACCAAGTTTAACAAATGATGTCTTCATGTCCTTTTTATTTGAAATTTATTAAAGCTATTAAAAAAAAAGTCCTTATAGAATCTAACCTTTAATAAAGGCACATATCTTTCAGCTAAATAAATGAACATTTAATAAACAATCACTTGGATAAATTATTATGCAAAAGCCTGTATAAACTTAGAAGGCAATTTAGATTAATTTATCTGTAATTTCAGAAGTAATAATATGAAAATCTGCATGTTCTGAGATCTATAAAGAAAAAGGATATACAGTTTGTGGAAATGCAAATTGCATAATAGACTGAAACTGATAACCATAGAAAAACATTTAGTATCATTTCATGACAAAAAAATGTGCATTGTGCTGCACCAGAATCACATAAAAATTCACTTGAAACCACATCCTGGATGAGACACTAAATGTATGGCCAGTGTTTTTATATTGCTGAAATTAAAATATTGCCTGGCAATGTTTTCACAAATGACACATGAACAGCATTTTGGATATAATACCTATTGTAATCCTTATAAAGTCAATGGGTATTGGAAGAAGAGATAAATATTGACATATTATTGACAGTAAGACTGAAATACTAGCCATAATACAATCTATAAATGAAATTATTAGTACATAGTACCCTTACAATTTTGAAAAACTGCTGAGTAACTTTAAGCAGAGCTTAAGTAATTTAAGGTTAAAAGCAACAATGGTGAGAACGTGAAGAAAGAAACTGATGGGGTATAGAGTAAAGCAGTTACGCATGATGAGGAATAGAATTAATGCATAAACAGAAAAGATGGAGAGGTAATAATCATTTACAGAAATATGTAGAAGTTGAATTTTTAGGACTTAGTGAATAATCTATTGTGGCATTGAAAGAAATAGAAAACCCAAAGTGGAAGCCAGGATGTAATCAAGAGAGTAACACAGGAGGCTTTTGAATTTTTTTTCTTTTTATTTATTTATTTATTTTTAGTATCAAGTGTAAATGTATTTTTTTTATTTTATTTTATTTTTAAATTTTACATAATTGTATTAGTTTTGCCAAATATCAAAATGAATTTATTTTCCATGGACACAGAATGCATCCATTCACTCAGAGAAATTCAGAAACCAGTTGTGTGACTCCTTCACATTGGATGATTGAAAAAGTACCCACATTGAAATGGGGAGGAAAGACTGAGACACATTCTCGTGTTAAACCCCATCCCCAACATATTACCTTAGAGTTGGGAGAGAACTTCCAACCTTCAGCTTTTCCCTGAAGAGTGAAGGTTTAGGGCTGCACGTATAGGAGCCCAGCTCTCTAGGCTGCCACCTTAAATGTTTCCAAATTAGCTAGCTCCAAGAGCCAACAGGGCTGGTGTTCATGAGTCCCACAGATATATACTTGGTGTGCTCAGGCACTTCAGTCCTGTCTGACTCTTTGTGACCCTATGTACTGTGGCCCGCCAGGCTCCTCTGTCCTTGGGATTCTCCAGGCAGGAATACTTGAGTGGGTTGCCATGCCCTCCTCCAGGGTGTCTTCCTGACCCAGAGATTGAACCTGTGTCTCCTGCATTGCAGGCGGATTCTTTACCCACTGAACCACCTGGGAAACACTGTAACAAATAAATAAGCAGTTGTTAATGTTGAGTGCAATTGTGTGGTAGTTTAAGCATTCTTTGGCATTGCCTTTCTTTGGGATTGGAATGAAAACTAACCTTTTCCAGTTCTGTGGCCACTGCTGAGTTTTCCAAATTTGCTGGCATATTGAGTGCAGCACTTTCACAGCATCATCTTTCAGGATTTGGAATAGCTCAACTGGAATTCCATCACCTCCACTAGCTTTGTTCCTAGTGATGCTCTCCAAGGTCCACTTGACTTCACATTCCAGGATGTCTGGCTCTAGGTCAGTGATCACATCATCGTGATTATATGTGAACCGTGAACTTCCAGATGTTCAAGCTGGTTTTAGAAACGGCACAGGAACCAGAGATCAAATTGCCAACATCTGCTGGATCATGGAAAAAGCAAGAGAGTTCCAGAAAAACATCTATTTCTGCTTTATCGACTATGCCAAAGCCTTTGACTGTGTGGATCATAATAAACTGTGGAAAATTCTGAAAGAGATGGGAATACCAGAACACCTGATCTGCCTCTTAAGAAATTTGTATGCAGGTCAGGAAGCAACAGTTAGAACTGGACATGGAACAACAGACTGGTTCCAAATAGGAAAAGGAGTATGTCAAGGCTGTATATTGTCACCCTGTTTATTTAACTTATATGCAGAGTACATCATGAGAAACGCTGGACTGGAAGAAGCACAAGCTGGAATCAAGATTGCTGGGAGAAATATCAATCACCTCAGATATGCAGATGCCACCACCCTTATGGCAGAAAGTGAAGAGGAACTCAAAAGCCTCTCCATGAAAGTGAAAGTGGAGAGTGAAAAAGTTGGCTTAAAGCTCAACATTCAGAAAACAAAGATCATGGCATCCGGTCTCACCACTTCATGGGAAATAGATGGGTAACAGTGGAAACAGTTTCAGACTTTATTTTTTGAGGCTTCAAAATCACTGCAGATGGTGACTGCAGCCATGAAATTAAAAGACGATTACTCCTTGGAAGGAAAGTTATGACCAACCTAGATAGCATATTCAAAAGCAGAGACATTACTTTGCCAACAAAGGTTCATCTAGTCAAGGCTATGGTTTTTCCTGTGGTCATGTATGGTTGTGAGAGTAGGACTGTGAAGAAGGCTGAGCGCCGAAGAATTGATGCTTTTGAACTGTGGTGTTGGAGAAGACTCTTGCGAGTCCCTTGGACTGCAAGGAGATCCAACCAGTCCATTGTGAAGGAGATCAGCCCTGGGATTTCTTTGGAAGGAATGATGCTAAAGCTGAAACTCCAGTACTTTGGCCACCTCATGCGAAGAGTTGACTCATTGGAAAAGACTCTGATGCTGGGAGGGATTGGGGGCAGGAGGAGAAGGGGACGACAGAGGATGAGATGGCTGGATGGCATCACTGACTTGATGGATGTGAGTCTGAGTGAACTCCAGGAGTTGGTGATGGACAGGGAGGCCTGGCGTGCTGCAATTCATGGGGTCGCAAAGAGTTGGACATGACTGAGCGACTGATCTGATCTGTTAATGTTGAGAACACTTCCAATATGTGCCCCCTCTTCCTCTCTGCTTAATGCAAAAATTGCAGGAAAAACAAAACAAAACAAATTAAACAAAAACAACAACAACCTCCCAATTTTCTCCTGAAAATGATTTGATTGAATTCTTTGACAGCTGCTGCCTGAAGGTTTGGTTTCTAATTAACCTTTATCTAAAATTAAAAGGAAGGAAGAAAACAGAAAAATAAATCAAAATGAAAGAAGAGACATCACAACAGATAACACAGGAATACTTAGGACTGTGAGAAGCTACTGTGACCAATTTTATGCCAGCAAATTTAAAAATCTATAATAAATGGTAAATGCCTAGAAACACATAACTTGCTGAGATTGTATCACGAAGAAATAAAAATTTGAAGAGGTCAGTTACTAGTAAGGAGATTGGGTCAGTAATCAAAACCTCCAACAAGAAGAGCTAGTATCATATGACATCACTGGTCATTCTACCAAAACATAGGATTAATGTCAACCCTTCTCTTAGTATTCCAAAAAACTGAAGAAGATGTAACATTTCTAAGCTCATTTTACAAAGTCTGATTACCCTGATAAAAAACCCAGTAATGATACTTCAAGAAAAGAAAATTGAAGCACAGTATCCTTGATGAACATAGATGAAAAAATCCCCAATAAAATATTTGCAAACCAAAATCATTAGTACATTTAAAGAATCATAAATCATGATCAGGTGGAATTTATTCCTGTGATGCAAGCACGGCTCAACATGAGCAAGTGAAAAATGTGATATACCACAGTAATAGAATGAAATATAAAAAAATAAAAATCATATGATCTTCTCAAAAGTGCAGAAAAAGCAGTTGACAAAATTAACATCCTTTCATGGTAAAAACTTACAAAAATTAAATATAGATGAAATGTACCTCAACATAGTAAAGCTGATAAATAGGACAAATCCATGGCTATGTCCAACTCATGGTAAAATGTTGGAAGATTTTTCTTTAAGATGAGGAACAAGACAGAGAGGCCCATTCTCTTCTCCTAGCCAGAGCAGCTAGGCAAGAAAAACAAACAAAACAGAAAGAAGTAAGAGTATCTCTGTTTGCTGATAATATGATATTTTATATATATATATAAAACTATAAAAGATTCCATCAAAACTATAAAATCTAATAAAAAATTCAGTGATGTTGTAGGAGGCAAAATCTATACACAAAAATTTGTTGCACTTCATTACAACAATGAGCTATCAGAAGAGAAATTAAGTAAATAGTCCCTTTACAATAATATTAAAAACAATTAAATGCTGAAAAATAATGAAGAACCGTGATTAAAGATCTTTACTCTGGAAACTATAAAATATTGATGAAATAAATTGAATAAAGCACAGACAAATGAAATGATATTCTGTGCTCATGAATTAGAAATATTAATATTGTTAAAATTCTGTACTGCCCACAGCAATCTACAGATACAATGGAATCCCTGTTTTTAAAAAATCTAATTGCATTTTTTCATGGAAATAAGTAAAAAGATCCTAAAATTTATGTGGAACCACAAAAAACCCAAGGCCAAAGTGATCTTGAGAAAGATGAGCAAAGCTAGAGGCATTTCACTTCCTGATTTCAAATTATATTACAGAGCTTTATTAGTCAAAATAGGATAGCACTGACATAGAAACAGACACATGTCAATGGAATAGAAGAGTCCCAGAAGTAAACCCATACACATACAATTACTTTATGACAAAAAAGCCAAGAATATACAATGCGAAATGAATAGAATGTTCGATAAATTGTGTAGACATAACTGGTTTGCCACATGAAAAAGAATGAAACTGAACCTCTGTCTTGTACCATACACAAAAACCAACTTTAAATGGATTACAAACATGAATGCAAGACCTGAAACCATAAAACTAGAATAAATTGTAGTGTGTAAGCTACTTGACGTTGGTCTTGGCAATTATTTGTTTATATTTGACACCAAATGTAAAGGCAACAAAAGCAAGAATCAGCAAGTGGGACTGCATCATGCTAAAAAGCTTCTCCATAGCAAAGAAACCACCAATATATTAAAAAGCAACCTATGGAATGAGAGGAGATATTTTCAAGCATATATTCAGTAAGGGGTTACTATTAAAGACATATAAAGAACTCATAAAACTCAATAGCAACAAGCAAAGCACTCAATTAAAAAATGAGCAAAGAACCTGAATAGACATTTCTCTAAAGAGGAAATTAATCTTGAGGAACTGCCATACTGTTTTCCATAGTAGCTACACCAAGGTACAATCCCACCAACAGTGCCTAGTAATTATTTTTTGATGACCATTTGTTATCTATTGTCTTTTTGAAAATGGACAGCCTAACTGGCTCATTGTGGTTTTTATTTGAATTTCACTAATGATTAATGACATTAACTATCTTTTCATTCCTCAGGCCATCTGCATGTCTACTTCAGAAAAATATATTTTTTTGATTGACTGCTTTATTTTCATAATTGACATATTAATTCATTTATTTAGTTCATGGAACAAACATGTTTTTCTGTCATGTTCTGGATAATAAACATGTTATACTGACCATACCATCTCTATTTCATTAACTCAACTCTGCCCTGTAGTATGAAGACAAGTCAATATGTAAAAGAATGCACAGCTGTGAAAGTGAAAGTTGCTCAGTCGTCTCCGACTTTTTGCAACCCCATGCACTATGCAGTCCATGGAATTCTCCAGGCCAGAATACTGGAGTGGGTAGGCTTTCCCTTCTCCAGGAATCTTCCCAACCTAGGGATCGAACTTCTGCATTGCAGGTGGATTCTTTACCAGCTGAGCCAAGGAAAGCCAAAGAATACTGGAATGGGTAACCTATCCCTTCTCCAGTGGATCTTCCTGACCCTGGAGTCGAACCGGGGTCACCTGTATTGCAGGTGGATTCTTTACCAACTGAGCTATGAGGGAAGCCCATGGCTGTGGTCCAGTGAAAAAAAATTAACACTGAAATTAAAACTTCTTGAAATTTTTTACCTGTCACATATAATCTTTTTTTTGTTTGTTTGTTTGGAAACATTAATATAATCACTTTTGAAGCCACATGCTGCTGCTGCTAAGTCGCTTCAGTCATGTCCAACTCTGTGCGACCCCATAGACAGCAACCCACCAGGCTCCCCTGTCCCTGGGATTCTTCAGGCAAGAACACTGGAGTAGGTTGCCATTTCCTTCTCCAATGCATGAAAGTGAAAAGTGAAGGTGAAGTCGCTAAGTAGCGTCCAACCCTCAGCGACCCCATAGACTGCAGTCTACCAGGCTCCTCCATCCATGGGATTCTCCCGGCGAGAGTAGTGGAGTGGGTTGCTGTTGCCTTCTCCTTTTGAAGCCACATAGCCATTAAAAATTATCAAAATGTTTGGTGATGTACTCATATATAACATATTGCATATTTTGCAAAATTCAGAGCTATTCTACCCATTTGAAAAAACTCCACTGTTGCAAATTCAAAATAATGCTTTTATTTCTTAATTTCTTAAACCTTTTCATTTAGGTAAAAATCTGAATTAAATAATTTATTCAATGCATTTATTGAGTGATTGATTATTTAACAGGAAACATAAACTTTAAAAACTGTTAATAAGAATTACAAAACCAAAAACCAGATGTAGTTTAATGTTAACATAGCCTCATATGTATCACTACATTCTGTTTCTTCCATTCTGAAAAACTGCAAAATCCAAGTATATACATATGAAAAACATCAGGGGAAACTGTTGAAAATAAAAATTTCTGATATTTCTTGGAAAAATATAGTTCACATGAGTTTAAGTTCTGTTCAGTCGATCAGTCATGTCTGACTCTTTGCAACCCCATGAATTGCAGCACGAGGCCTCCCTGTCCATCACCAACTCTTGGAGTTCATTCAAACTCAGGTCCATTGAGTTGGTGATGCCATCCAGCCATCTCATCCTCTGTCATCCCTTTTTCCTCCTGCCCCCAATCCCTCCCAGCATCAGTCTTTTCCAATGAGCCAACTCTTCGCATGAGGTGGCCAAAGTATTGGAGTTTCAGCTTTAGGATCATTCCTTCCAAAGAACACCCAGGACTGATCTCATTTAGGATGGACTGGTTGGATCTCCTTGCAGTCCAAGGGACTCTCAAGAGTCTTCTCCAACACCACAGTTCAAAAGCATCAATTCTTTGGCACTCAGCTTTCTTCACAGTCCAACTTTCACATCCATACATGACCACTGGAAAACCACAGCCCTGACTAGACAAACCTTTGTTGGCAAAGTAATGTCTCTGCTTTTGAATATGGTATCTAGGTTGGTCATAACTTTCCTTCCAAGGAGTAAGTGTCTTTTAATTTCATGGCTGCAATCGCCATCTGCAGTGCCCCCCAAAATAAAGTCTGACACTGTTTTCACTGTTTCCCCATCTATTTGCCATGAAGTGATGGGACCAGATGCCATGATCTTCGTCTTCTGAATGTTGAGCTTTAAGCCAACTTTTTCACTCTCCTCTTTCACTTTCATCAAGAGGTTTTTTTGTTCCTCTTCACTTTCTGCCATAAGGGTGGTGTCATCTGCATATCTGAGGTGATTGATATTTCTCCCAGCAATCTTGATTCCAGCTTGTGCTTCTTCCAGCCCAGCGTTTCTCATGATGTACTCTGCATATAAGTTAAATAAACAGGGTGACAATATACAGCCTTGACGTACTCCTTTTCCTATTTGGAACCAGTCTGTTGTTCCATGTCCAGTTCTAACTATTGCTCCTGACCTGCATATAGGTGTCTCAAGAAGTAGGTCAGGTGGTCTGGTATTCACATCGCTTTCAGAATTTTCCACAGTTTATTGCGATCCACACAGTCAAAGGCTTTGGCATAGTCAATAAAGCAGAAATAGATGTTTTTCTGGAACTCTCTTGTTTTTTCGATGATCCAGTGGATGTTGGCAATTTGATCTCTGGTTCCTCTGCCTTTTCTAAAACCAGCTTGAATATCTGGAAGTTCACGGTTCACATATTGCTGAAGCCTGGCTTGGAGAATTTTGAGCATTACTTTACTAGCGTTTGAGATGAGTGCAATTGTGCAGTAGTTTTAGCATTCTTTGGCATTGCCTTTCTTTGGGATTAGAATGAAAAACTGACCTTTTCCAGTCCTGTGGCCACTGCTGAGACTTCCAAATTTGCTGGCATATTGAGTGCAGCACTTTCACAGCATCATCTTTCAGGATTTGAAATAGCTCAACTGGAACTCCATCACCTCCACTAGCTTTGTTTAGTAATCAAATAATGGCCACAGGTGAAGGAGAAAAATAGTAGAAAGTACAAATGAATTATAAAATATAACAGTGAAATATGCTCCCATTTCACTTAGTTTATGTTCTCCAATATCTCCTTCTCCTTTGTTTAATATTCTTTCTCAAGCCTTTATCAAGTGTAGTGGAAAAGCTTTTGTATACATATATATAAAATATATATTACATATATTTTAGAAAACTTATGAATTTTTGCCTAAGGAAAAAAATTATGATAATTGATTCCACTTTTTTGACCTTGTATGAATAGAATGCTAGATTTCTAATTATCAAACAGATATGCAACAAGCAACAAAGGTTTATTATAGAACACAGAGACCTATAGTCAATATCTTCTAATAACCTATAATGGAAAATAATTTGAAAAATAATATATGGGTATTTGTATAACTGAATCACCTTGCCGTGCACCTGAAACATTGAAAGTCAAATATACTTCAATAAAATACATAAAATAAAAAAGTTAAATATATTAAACAGTATTTAAAACTGTATATAAAACCATAAAATACATAAATTAGAAAATCTAATATTAAAACATATTAAACACTATTTGCAAAGTTTCCATCACTATGGTTAGACAGAATCCCATTCCATTTTAAAATACAAATTTAATGATCAAACTTAAAGATATTTATAAACACAGAAAATATATTGTGTATATGACACCTCATAAAAGTAATGATGCTGTATTTAACAAGGCATACTTGATAATTATTCAATACACTAATAATAAAATATGTTAGAGTAAACTTTGCTTTATATACTCACAATTCCACAATAGCATTCTGGGCTTAATTTTAATAGTAAGAACAATCAATTTTTGAAAGCAGTAGCCAGTAAAAGCAGTAGCCAGTAGCAGTAGCCAGTAAAATTCAATTTTATTTTGAATTCTAACATCTTACATAATGTAAATTTTTTGAATACTATAGATGTTTTAGGAATTTTATAAAACATAAAATTTTAAGATCAAGTATTTTACATTTTAAGTATATGTTTCTGATTAAACATTGAGTTTTCAGGTATTTTATAAGGATAAATATTGGAAATTAGGCTTTATGTATATAGGAGAGGATGCTGCTTTCTCCTTGTCCATAGTGGAGATAGAGCATTAAGTATGGAAACTCCTGACACACAACTTACACTCTGAAAAGGCAACTGAATTTAGCAGAAGTATAATGTTAGTATCCAGTGTCTGTGACTAAGAACCGGTCTCAGCTTTTTGGATTGAATGAGGAAGTTTTCATGAGATTTGCCAGAGAGAAAGGGCAGATTGTCAGGAAAGGGGAGTACAGGTAAGAGAGAAGAAAAATCCCTTCTCTTGAGTACTATCTCATTTCAGTTCAGTTCAGTCACTCAGTCATGTCTGACTCCCTGCAACCCCATGAATCGCAGCACGCCAGGCCTCCCTGTCCATCACCAACTCCTGGAGTTTACCCAAACCCATGTCCATTGAGTCAGTGATGCCATCCAGCCATCTCATGCTCTGTCGTCCCCTTCTCCTGCCCCCAATCCCTCCCAGCATCAGGGTCTTTTCCAATGAGTCAACTCTTCGCATGAGGTGGCCAAAGTATTGGAGTTTCAGCTTCAGCATCAGTCCTTCCAATGAATACCCAGGACTGATCTCCTTTATGATGGACTGGTTGGATATCCTTGCAGTCCAAAGGACTCTCAAGAGTCTTCTCCAACACCACAGTTAAAAAGCATCAATTCTTCAGCACTCAGCTTTCTTCACAGTCCGACTCTCACATCCATACATGACCACAGGAAAAACCATAGCCTTGACTAGACGAACCTTTGTTGGCAAAGTAATGTCTCTGCTTTTGAATATGCTATCTAGTTTGGTCATAACTTTCCTTCCAAGGAGTAAGCATCTGTTAATTTTTGGCTGCAGTCACCATCTGCATTGATTTTGGAGCCCAAAAATATAAAGTCAGCCACTGTTTCCACTGTTTTCCCAATTATTTCCCATGAAGTGATGGGACCAGATGCCATGATATTAGTTTTCTGAATGTTGAGCTTTATCTAGTAATACTTATGTATATAAATGAGTGTACATAATGAAGTAGTCACAGAATTCTCAATTGTGCTTACTAGGAGTAAGAAAATACGCAACAGATTACACTTTTCTTTATATTTAACATTTTCATATAAGGGCTAAGTGTGTTCGTGTATAATCTTTAAATGCTAAAGCTACAAATGCCAGTTAATGCAGCTGTGTGTATCACTGACCTAATAGTTGAAAAAGAATGTTGCTGTGATTCGTAATATTTTCTGAAGAGATAAATAACTTTGGTCAAAATAACACAGAAAGTCAACCTTGTCTGAGCTTATTATTCTATTCTTTGGGGAAAAAACATCAGTATAAACTAAAACAATGCAAAATGTGTTATCTTTTGGTATAAAATACAATCAGATGATGTGATTTTACTATTACAAGCAGGTCTGATTTCTGTATTGTATTACACCAAGCTATATTTTTTTTAACATGTAGCGTCAGTAGCCCTTGCCTAGAACGCCATGTACGGAGTAACCTGACAGGGTACAGTCTATAAGGTCACAAAGAGTCAGAGACTACTGAGCATGCTTGCATGCACATACATAATATTTATACAATCGCTAAGACAACTGAAAATGCATGGATTTCCAAAATTCATCTGTGGGAAATAGCATCCCCCTTGAGAAAGACTCTCTAGATTTTGAGTTTCATTGTTACTGAATATGTGAATTATATTACTTCCTATAATTGTATCTGAATATCATTCTATGTAAGGCAGTGAAAAGTAACATTTACATGTATAATTTTATGAATATGATAGTAAATATCTACATTTATATTGATAGTTTTAGCTTTGAAAATTCAAACATGTTGCCACATAGATCCAATATATTTCAGATATGCTTAGCCTGAAACATGTTAAGTATGAGGAATGAACAACAAATAAAAAAAATAAGAAAGAAATGAATAGCATTGATCAATGCTAAATTGAAAGAAAATAAGTCACAATTTTAAAAGGGTGCTAATTTGTTTGCTTTTTGATAAATTTTAGATTATTTCAAAACCTGTAATATGATTAATGCTGTGTTTTTATTTTAATACATATTTCCAGAGAAAATATAAAATTAGAAACTAGCTTTTCTTCAGGCTTGTTTAGATGAGAGAAGACTTACAGTATGTCTTTGTACACATTGATTATAGAAATTAGAGTGAGTAATTTCAAAAAGAATACAAATGATTTGTGTCTCTTTCTGCCATTGTGCCAGAAGCAAGACTGTTGCTGAGGAAAGAAATAGCATCTCCTGCAAGGCTCCATCTTAAAGGAAAACCTGAAATCTGAGCCTCCGCTCTTTCCTCAGGAAACTAAAAGGACAGCTATTATTGGATTTTTTTTTTTTTTTTTTTTTTGTGGCACCGACCACAGGCAGAGTAGAAGTGAGACTTATGGTCCTCAGCACAATGATGCAATATTATTATGCTTAGAAGACAGGGCCAAATCCTTTCGAACAAAGGGACAATTCATTTTTCAATATACTATTAGACTGTTGCCACAGAGAGAAAATGACAGAGGTGCTTAATTTATAGACTACCGGGAAAGTGAAACTCAGTTCCTCTGCTGAATTTATAATTAACCTCTCTATACAAAATGTTATTCTCAACACCTATCCCCTCAAGACTGAGGTGTATCAGAGGAAAGGGGATATGAAGGTAGGTTTAAAACCCAGGAGCCCTTCAGGACCCTCTCAGGTATAAAAAGCCTTCCCGTGTCCACTGTTTCTTTGTAGGAAAAAGACTTCAGGCTCCCAGGTCTTCTTGAGTTCCAAAGAGCTAAAGTCAAGCAGTTAAATATTAGGACAGTAGTCACAGGGCTCCTAATTCTTCCTGAAAGGATGTAGTTAATGACATGACTACATGCTGACCACAGGCACTAGATAGACCTCACACTGGTTGGAACCAAAAGATGGAGATTCTGGACACAGGACCCTGTTACCCCACCACCAATCAATCAGAACAAGGTCTGTGAGCTTATTACACAACCTGTGATCTTCTTCCCTAACACTGTCTTTGAAAACCCTTACCTGAACGCCATAGAGGAGCTGAGGTCTTTTGAGTACAAGCCAGCCACCTATTCTTCTTACTTGATCCTTGCATTAAAACTTTCTTTGCTCCAAACTCTAAGTTTTGTTTTGTTTGGCCTCACTGTGAGCTGAGCACATGAATTTGAATTTGACAACATAAAGAAGCCTGCTGGCATGCCCTTCTCTGTTAAGGCATTTTTGAAATAGAATTTAATTCAGCTTCTCTGATTAGTATTCATAACCCACCCCGAGACTTTACACTTTTGCAAATGCAAGCACTTATATCCTCCTTACTAAGACCTCTGATATTAGGTGAGAATAAGAATTTGGGGAGGAATCCCAAAGCAACACTTTCTTTTACGTATATGGTATGATTTGCCAAAGAGCAGGAAAGGTGTGTGTTCTCAAACTGAAAGGCTTCCAGGTGAGGTAAGAATGAGAGAGAACATGCAAATGGGGGAATAAGGTGAGGAGTGAGAGCTTTCCAGGTGGTGCAGCAGTGAAGAATCTAATGGCCAGTGCAGGAGACGGAGTGACGTGGGTTCTACCCCTGGGCTGGGAAGAACCCATGGAGAAGGAAAAAACAACCCACTCCAGTATTCTTGCCTGGAAAACCCCATGGACAGAGGAGCCTGGTGGGCTACAGTCCAGAGGGTCACAATGAGTCGGACAAGACTGAGCGACTGAGTACACACACAAGGTGAGGAGTAGAAACGATGTTCATGGATACAAACATCTCTGCTGCTGCTGCTGCTGCCAAGTAGCTTCAGTCATGTCTGAATCTGTGCAACCCCATAGACGGCAGCCTACTAGGCTCCTCTGTCCCTGGGATTCTCCAGGAAAGAACACTGGAGTGGGTTGCCATTTCCTTCTCCAATGCATGAAAGTGGAAGTGAAGTCGCTCAGTCGTGCCCGACTCTTAGCGACCCCATGGACTGCAGGCCACCAGGCTCCTCCACCCATGGGATTTTCCAGGCAAGAGTACTGGAGTGGGGTCCTGTTGCCTTCTCCGCAAACCTCTTTGGATGGCATTAACTTTTGATCTTCCCTTATGCGTAAGAATAGAAAGTTTGATCTTGTCAGGACTTCAGATTTTGTTCTTCTCAACCTTGCTCTCTCTGAGGGATTGCTCTAGGGCTTGTACTTTCAGGTCAGAATTTTTACATGTGCACATCACTCCTTTGTATTTGTTTTTTCTTAAAGGAAATGGTAGAAGATCCATTGAAAGAAATTCAGAGGTTAGATCATTATTCCCTTGAGTCAACTTTGATCACATGTAGAAAATTTCAATAAATGAAAGAAATTGTTGATATTCATAGCAAATGGGTGCTTTGTGCTTTATTTACAGAACAATTAATTTAACAACTTCATATTTTAGGATAATTTTTTGTACTTGGGAGGGCCCAACAGAGTCCTACTTGGTTCCAATCCCCCATTTTCTCTGATACCCCTCACTCTTGAGGGGAATAGGTGTTGGACAAGAAAGGGAATCAGATTTTGGATAGAAAGGTTAATCCTAAACTTAGCAGAGGAATTTGGTTTTAGTGGGACTCACATTCTGGGCCACTGTTAGCCCTACTACTGTCTCTGCCACCATCTTGTTTCTTTCTCATTCTTTCTTTCCATTGATTCTTTGACTTTAAGTTTTATAGAACGAAACCTGCACAGCCACACACACAGAAACACATTCACACAGTAGACAGTTCTTCTGGCTGCAAATTAAGCTAACAACTGACTACAAGGTAAGTATATATGTATTTGTTTCAACTACTAAGAATTTTGATAATAAATTATTTCAATTTGATATTTCAGTAGTTAAGAAGACATTGCTATTTAAAACATATTCAACAATTAATAGACAGTAAAATTATGATTCAGGATGAAATTTTTGTCTAAATGAGTTATGTATGAATGGTATTCCATTCATTCATTCATTCACTTAGTGGTTAACTCATCTTTCTTCTTTGGAATCTCACAAGTATCAATTCATTTAAAAAACTGTACTCAAATTATTTACAAATATTTGTATTATCACACTGTTCTATCAAATTTAGTTACCATCCAACCAGGTAGTAAAACTATCTGTTGTCCTTTTAGATCACTCTTTAGTGTCTTTGAAGCAACATCAGTTTGCTCCTGAAAAATAAAACGTCTAATTTCTATATAGATGAATCCTACCAAACACTGGATGATGTGAAGGATGACATGTTTAGGCCACACTTGTGAATCAGATAATGCTATATCAATTTGATCAAATCTGACAAATTTAATTTGGCATTATGACATAGAAGTTCAGTTTATTTATTTATTTATTTTTTTTTTTAGAAGTTCAGTTTATGCTGGTTGATTATATATGACTATATATGGGGGCTTCCCTGGTGGCTCAAGTGGTAAAGAATCTGCTGCAATGCGGGAGACCTGGGTTCAACCCCTGGGTCAGGAAGATCCCCTGGAGAAGGGAATGGCAACTCCAGTATTCTTGCCTGGAGAATTCCATGGACAGAGGAGGCTGGCAAGATACAGTCTATGGGGTCGCAAAATGTCAGACGCAACTGAGCAACTAACGTACACACACAACTATAGGTGTGTATATATGTTGTAGGAAGGGAGACCCTTTCCAGGGCCTGAGAGTGGGCTACTGTGTAACACTTGGAAACGAATTGTCTGAAGAGACACAAGTGCTGACAAAGCAAGAGACTTTATTGGGAAGGGTTGCCTGAGGGGAGAGCAGCAGGGTAAGGGAACCCAGGAGAGGTGGTCTGCCACAGGGCTCACAGTCTCACGTTTTATGGTGATGGGGTAAGTTTCCAGGTTGTCTCTAGCCAGTCATTCTGACTCAGGGTCTTTCCTGGTGGCTCACCCATCCCTCAGTCAAGATGGTTTCCAGTGATAACGACTCTGGGAAATTGGTAGGACATATGGACTGGAGTCTCCTCTGTCATTTTGACATTTTCTAAATTCTTCCAGTTGGTGGTAGCTTATTATTTCTGTATTTCTTAGAAAGGACCTCCTGTTGTAAGATAACTCATGTAGCTGCTTATTATCTTGCCTAGCCAGGGCTGGGATTTGAGTCACTGGTTCCCCTAACATATATATGATTATAAGTGTATATGTTTGTATATGCACAAATATACACCCATACATATGTGTACATACACACACACACACACAGTGGTCACATCTATAATTTTATAACTTTAATTTCTAAAGTCATAGATATTTAAGGTTTGTTCTAATAAACAGATAATATCAAATACATTCTTACAATTTTGAAGAGTGATGTACACAAATTATCGCATGTCAGAATTTCCTTGACAGATTGTTATAATACCAAATAGATATATAGGGCAGCTGTTGCTATAGCAACAGGATAGGCTTAGGGAACCAAATGCAGGATAATTTATTTTTTTAAATGATCATACTCATTCACCTCACTCACTTACATGATAGTTTTTCCTTTGTATATGTATCACTAGCTATACATTATTATCAATAATTTGAAAAGCCAGATTGGACTCTACATCTGTGATATATTTATATGCAAGTACATTCTAAAAACTTTTTAAAGATTGAGACTGGTTTTCTGTTATTTGCTCTTGATTATGTTATGATTTGATTCTCATGAGTAATTATTAATAGATACATGATAGACATGGAGATTTATATTTTTGTAATTTTGTACGCAGTTTCCAGAGAAGGCAATGGCACCCCACTCCAGTACTCTTGCTTGGAAAATCCCATGGACAGAGGAGCCTGTTAGGCTGCAATCCATGCGGTCGCTAAGAGTTGGATACGACTGAGCAACTTCGCTTTCACTTTTCACTTTCATGCATTGGAGAAGGAAATGGCAACCTACTCCAGTGTTCTTGCCTGGAGAATCCCAGGGACAGGGGAGCCTGGTGGGCTGCCGTCTATGAGGTTGCACAGAGTCGGACATGACTGAAGTGACTTAGCATAGCATAGCATGCAGTTTCATTCTAATGATTGAGAGACTAGAACTATATATCTCAATTTCAAATGCAAATATATATATATATATATATATATATATCTCCAGGTATATATATATGTGTGTGTGTGTCTGTGTATATATATATTCTAAACATTAGCATAAAGACTGGAGAAGGAAATGGCAACGCACTCCAGTGTTCTTGCCTGGAGAATCCCATGGAAGGAGAAGCCTGGTGGGCTACAGTCCATGGGGTCGCACAGAGTCGGACAAGACTGAAGTGACAGCAGCAGCAGCAGCCGCATAAAGACATTTGGAACCAGTAACTCTTTATTAGGGGAGACTGTCCTGTGCCCTCTAGGATGTTTAACCTCATCTCTGGTTTCTATGGCCACAGGACTGGAAAAGGTCAGGTTTCATTCCAATCCCAAAGAAAGGCAATGCCAAAGAATGCTCAAACTACCGCACAATTGCACTCATCTCACACGCTAGTAAAGTAATGCTCAAAATTCTCCAAGCCAGGCTTCAGCAATACGTGAACCATGAACTTCCTGATGTTCAAGCTGGTTTTAGAAAAGGCACAGGAACCAGAGATCAAATTGCCATCATCCGCTGGATCATCAAAAAAGCAAGAGAGTTCCAGAAAAACATCTGTTTCTGCTTAGTTGACTATGCCAAAGCCTTTGACTGTGTGGATCACAATCAACTGTGGAAAATTCTGAAAGAGATGGGAATACCAGACCACCTGATCTGCCTCTTGAGAAATTTGTATGCAGGTCAGGAAGCAACAGTTAGAATTGGACATGGAACAACAGACTGGTTCCAAATAGGAAAAGGAGTTCGTCAAGGCTGTATATTGTCACCCTGTTTATTTAATTTCTATGCAGAGTACATCATGAGAAACGCTGGACTGGAAGAAACACAAACTGGAATCAAGATTGCCAGGAGAAATATCAATAACCTCAGATATGCAGATGACACCACCCTTATGGCAGAAAGTGAAGAGGAACTCAAAAGCCTCTTGATGAAAGTGAAAGAGGAGAGTGAAAAAGTTGGCTTAAAGCTCAATATTCAGAAAACGAAGATCATGGCATCCGGTCCCACCACTTCATGGGAAATAGATGGGGAAACAGTGAAAACAGTGTCAGACTTTATTTTTCTGGGCTCCAAAATCACTACAGATGGTGAATTAAATTGAAATTAAAAAATTGAAATTAAAAAATGAAATTAAAAGACGCTTACTCCTTGGAAGGAAAGTTATGACCAACCTAGATAGCATATTCAAAAGCAGAGACATTACTTTGCCAAACAAAGGCTATGGTTTTTCCTGTGGTCATGTATGGATGTGAAAGTTGGACTGTGAAGAAGGCTGAGTGCCGAAGAATTGATGCTTTTGAACTGTGGTGTTGGAGAAGACTCTTGAGAGTCCCTTGGACTGCAAGGAGATACAACCAGTCCATCTGAAGGAGATCAGCCCTGGGATTTCTTTAGAAGGAATGATGCTAAAGCTGAAACTCCAGTACTTTGGCCACCTCATGTGAAGAGTTGACTCATTGGAAAAGACTCTGATGCTGGGAGGGATTGGGGGCAGGAGGAAAAGGGGACGACAGAGGATGAGATGGCTGGATGGCATCACTGACTCGATGGATGTGAGTCTGAGTGAACTCTGGGAGTTGGTGATGGACAGGGAGGCCTGGTGTGCTGCGATTCTTGGGGTCACAAAGAGTCGGACATGACTGAGCGACTGATCTGGTCTGATCTGATCTGGTTTCTATGCACTAAATGTCAGTAGCAACTCCCACCACTCACAGTTTTGAGAAACAATGAACATATATTAATTCAAGCATTGTATACCAAAGATGTTTCCAGATATTGCCACTTGCTCCATTGGACATCATCTGGCCCCTATTGTGAAAAGCTGGTCTAATGTTTTAAAAACATCCCCTACCAGCAAAATATATATTCAGGGTTATCAGGAATATATTAGATATTTAAGCATTTAGTTGGAAAATCCATACACACCTTTGATGAATTTTCATCCTCTCTTCCAATCATTCAAATCTTGAGTCTTTAAAATATTTTAAAATATTAGGTAAATAAACAATTTTTCTTTCTTAAAAATAAGTCATTTAATAATATGTAGTAAGAAAAGACACATAATATGTATGTTAGGGAACTTTAAATCATCTAAGATTTTATATTGACAAGCTAATGAATTAACTTGCCTTGGTTTTATTTATACTGATAAATGATGTAAGATTCCTGAATCTAGGATGGTCAGTTTTAGGAATAGCAACAGCCAGAGAATCAGTTTTATTTTGTTGGTTTCCTAAATTCCATTTCCCACAGGAACATGCAAAGATTCATACAATAACAACCCAGGTGGAGTGGATTTGTATTATAAGAAAGGAATTTAGTGTATTCAAATCTTTTCTAATGTGGAATTAATATGCCTGCCCTTTGATCCAGAGGGTGACAATATCTTTAATATCTCTATCATCAATCCTATTCTAAATTTATTCTAAAATATTCCAATTTATTCTAAAAATATTTTATATTGTAAAAATATTGTTTATATCAATCCCGTTGCATATAAAAATGTCCTTAAAATAGAAATCTGGAAGAAAAGGATGTCAGTTCTTTGCTTACAAGATATATAAAACATAAGAGACCCAGGGGAATTCTTTCCCACCAGGTACTGCATGCAGAGAGATTACATGAAACTCAAACTTGAATTTAATTATTGCTAAATAAACACTGAAACAATTTGAAATAGATTTTTTCTAATATATGTTGATTTTATCATCAGGACAAAGATATGTAAAACCCATATAAAATAAATATAGGCCTGAATTTTAAAACATAAGTAATCGTGCTTTTAATTACCTGCCCTTTTTTTTTTACTTCTAGAAAAAGAATAAGCTGTATTAATTACAGAATCATTTGAGAGCACACAAAGGCAATGAATAAACTTGTGCTTGAAAATAGCTAGTAGATATAATGGGAAATAAATTTAAGACAGAGGGAACAGAAAGGGGAAAAAGATATTGAGCAGTTTAAGAGCAGAGTATGTTTTACTGAAATCACAAGTTGAGTGTGTTTGGAATAAGGTCATGTGATGGGTGAGAAGCTGTCATGGTTCTCTGAATTTTAGTTTAAGATGGCTCCCGTTATTGGGGAAATGATATTGCATGCTATTATTGCATTAGACTTTAAGTAAGATGTGACAAAATCACATTGATATCGAAGTCATTTGACTCTGGAAGTAATATAGAACTAGATCAAATATGTTAGCAATATCCCAAAACTGAAATACTATCTCACCTATTAAAATATTTGTTTTACATGTTGTTAATATATGATACATAATTTTATAATATTGCATATATTTACTGTATAGTCTCTTTGATTTTAGTATTCAATAGTTTTTTGATCTGGTAATTGCTATTATATTAATATCTTATAAGTACACATGTTTTCTTATTGTATAAAATGTATATTGGCTTAACAGACATTAATAGATTTATATAAAAATGTCTTCTACTTTATATCTTTTCTAAATAGCCGATAAAAAATTTTCTCATCCCAAATAAATATCTATGGGGCATCCCATTCTACTTTTTATTTATTCTGGCAATTATCTGTTTTTCTTAGTTTTATATATTGCAGGATGTAATATTTTCATCCATTGCCATCATTCATTCCTCAATTTTTAAAAACATTAAATGCTCACTTCCAGAACACATAACAAATCATCTTCAAATTTTTCTTATTTATCTATCTACTATTCTAAGAAAGGCGTATAAGACCAGTATTCTGTGAGATTTTGCATTTTTATTGTCTTTTTGTTCCATTTATTCTTGAAAGACACTATTGCTTGATACAAAACCCAAATATCCTATTATAAAAATGTCACTCCGTTCTGTTTTGGAATAAAATGTTGCTTCAAACAATTCATTTTCTTTCTCATATAAATCACTTGATGTAGACATCCAAAATAATTATTTCATTTTCTTCAAAATTTTTCCTGTGTATTTAAAATCAACTCTTGTTCTGTTATCTAGTTAATTTTCACCTTTTTGTTACACACACACACACACACACACACACACATATAGGTGAATGGATAGTCATTCTTACTGACTTTTCATGCTTAAATGAGGCATGTTTTTCTAGGTTATTAGGAGGTACTTTCCAAGTACAGTAAAGTAGAGCAGGTTAGCTTTCCAAGTCTAGTAACTAATTACAGATTCCTCCCTTTATATTTGTACCATGAAGTACTGAAAAAAAGTGGCCTCTCTTTGAAGTTACTTCTGAATCCCTCACAGATAATTCAATTCAGAGGCACTTTCTTTGTATCTTTTTGTATTTTTCAGAGATCAACAAACCTTTCCTTTCAAGTGAGTCTCTTGTTTCTGAAAAATGTATTTTGCTGCCATACTATATTCTGGATTTCCATCCTCTGAACCTCTCTTCCTTTGTATTACTTCTCTGTATCTAGGAGTTCTAGCATTTGTTTGCATTACTTCTTCTGCTTGCAGAGTTTGTGTTAAATTTCTATCCCTTGGAAAAAAAGTAGTTCTGTTTGCATTTTTCAACAACTTGTAGCCAGTGTGGATTTGAATTGTGTCAGTTTTCTCAGATTTACTCACCTGATAGCTACTCAGCCGGGTAACTCTCTTTGGGGTGTAAACTTTATTGGCAGTACCTTCATTCTGAGACTTGTTAGATCTTTCAGTAAAATGCTTTCCCTCTATCACTTCTCCAGAGAAGTGCTGATACTGGCACCCACATCTATGTTCACAGGTTGACAAGGATCCTTCTTAACTAGTGTTGTTGAAGATACCATATATGGATTTTTTTTTCTTTTAACTCTGCAACCCAGTCTTTCTGTTGACTATAGTAAAAAATAATGCAGCTGGTACTATATATTCATCAGTGGGAGTCTCCAGTGATATTAAGAGGCATGAAATTGAATGATACAGCCTAGGAAGTAAACATAGATAGAAAAAAGGTCCTGAAGAAACTTATAAGAATATAAGAATTGGAAAGTGGAAAGGACAGAGTAGATGACAACAGTATAGGAAGTCAAAGTTGCCATTTTGGAAACCAAAATTTAAAATGTTTCAACAAAGAGAGTATGTTGCTGATATGTGAAGTAAGATAAAAACTAATATAAAATTGGATCGGTTTTATATTAAAATAGTAAAACACCTCCACTGAAGGTTTAAAATCTGGTGTCACTCTGATCAATATTGCAGATGCTCAGCTCAAGGGTACCCCATTTTTTTAAGGATTGGCTGTCAATATTTGTCTTAAATATTATAAATGCTAATAATATTTGTGGATTTTCCAAATACATAAAGATTTCTAGACTCCACACTGGAATGAAGTATGTGCAATAAGTTAGCACAAGGAATATAATTATTTTTTTCATATTTAATTTTTTGTAATATGGTGTCAGTTATTGACTTGTCACCTTCAGCTCCAAATTCACCCTATCAGATTGCTCTGTGAAAATGGTACTTGACCTTTTAAATACTCCCCCCAACCCCCAGCCACCCCAGCTGGCAAGAAACTTTGTCAGTAGAAGGGGCTGAAGAGACTTTCCAGGAGCAAAAGACCCCACAAGCATTTCCCATCTTCACTGCCCTTTCTTGAGGGACACGGTCAGGGTTGCAGGGGGGAATGCTGAAGCACTGAGTCCTAAGCACCCAGCCCTTCACCAGGCCCTCTGTTAGCTCTCCTGGCCCCAGCTCCTGCAGTGCACAGCTGTGAGCAGTCTACTGTGAACATCCTCCCCCACTACCGTTCCCAACCATCAGGCAGTTTTTCAGCAGAGTACCTGGAACCCTGCATCACATTTGGCTTCCCCAACACCCTACTTCTGCACTGCATGACAACCAGCAGACCTAACAGGGAACAGCTTTCTCTAGCACCCTGAGGGTGGATTTCAGGCAGGTTCCAGCACACGTGGAAAAACAACAGATATTTCTCTGCCATTCAGTGAGCCAAAGAGACACTTTCTCCAGCAAGATCTGGATATCCATCTAGGGGAAGCATTGGCATTCTGTCTCAGCCCTAGGGTTAGTAACTAGTTTTTATATAATTAGACTTCCCTTTACTTCTTAGTAGTTGACCCTCCTTACACTAATACTTTAATAATTAATAATACTTGGTGTTAAACTACCCTGTTCAAATTATCATGTCATTTTTCTCTCTTGATTGAACATTCATTAACTAAGTGTTTGTGCAGGACAATGCAAAATTGAGTACAAAGTTTCAATTATTTGACTGTCTCAATATTTTAGCATCATTATGATTGTAAGCCTTATCATCACCATATTTTGTATTGAATATATAACTTTAATTGGCACTGTGTTAATATGTTCATATGGTTACCAAGTCAGTTAATTTTTACAAAAACCATGTAAGAAAAATAATACTCTTTTCCTTTGTTTAACAGATGAATTAATTGATAATAGTTAGATTAACTGCCTTGTTTATAGATTATATAGCTACCTGGTCTAAGATTATATAGCTCCATTAAGTGGCAAAGCTGAGATTTATATACAGTGGGTTTGGCTCCAGAGTCTGTGTTTTCAGCACTATCTGTACTTCAATTATTTTTTCCTTTTAAATATATGTTTATTTTCTTTACAGTTAAAAAAAATCACTGGAAAAAGGCAGTGTATCCAAATTTCATAAATCACATACACAGCTAATTGAATAGCAAATTCTTACTGTCCTGGATTTCTTTCCTGATATCCACTACTTATCAGTATTTGGGTTTTGTGTGACTAAATACATGTTAGGTGCCATACATTGTGAAATATGAGCTATTTGTGGAAAAGGGTCATGTTCATCGCATTCTTTAAAGCTTAGCACAGTGCCTGCTTGTGTTGAATGAATGGATGCATAATAGAAAATAAATAATTCTACCCAATTTTGTTTATAATTCATAAGTTTAATCTGGAATAAATTTTTCTTTACAGGGAGAAAGATCTGTTTTTATATGTGTGATTCATCAGACTGCACAAATTTAGTTCTTCTCTCTTCACGTGGTATGTCAACACCATTCTCTTAACAGAAATTCTGTTATTTTACTATTAAACTATTGTCTATATTTGATAAATTCTGAACCTTTTGTGCTCAGTAAAAATTGTTGATGGGTCCTTTAATCTACAGCTTTTAACTCTAAAGGAGGAAGTATAATGAAGTAACAGCAATGCATTGCATTTTCTATGTGTCAGTGCTTGGAATTATGTGTTTCTTCTAATGATACAATGTTGGGGAAATGGAATGTAAAGTATCATTTTGAGCCCATAAATGTGGCATGTTGCATAATGAAAAAGAAAAAGTGGCAGTTGTTCAGTGATATGTTGGTGGAGCCTTATAGCTGAATTGTACCAAAAAATACTGAGAGGATGTTAAGCCCTGCTCTCATCTCTTTTATTTGTTTCTTCTCCAGTTCTATGTTTTAATTAAAAGAGTAAATTGAAACAGCCTGAATCTTTAGCACCAATATTCTCAAGGGATATTATGCAGCCAACTGGGTTAAGAATCAGAAGTCTGCAACATAATTTTCAGCCAACTACTCAATGACTATCTCTCTGGCCCTGGATTAATCTCATAATCCCTTTGTAACAGTTTCAATAGTGGCAAAATATAATGGCAAGATTGTAAACTCACAGTTCTACTCACTAGGAATAAAACATCTCTAAGGCAACACTCATGACAATGGACTTCTGGATTCATTCCGAATCCAGTACTACAAAGGGAAAAAAAAAAAAAAAAAAGCTGACAGATCTTGAGGATTACTTTAAATCATGATGCAATAATTTTATTAATATTTAAAAGCACAGAAATACTTAATCAAAGAATAATGAACATGCAGTGTTTGGTTGAACAATAGTGTGTGCATGCTAAATCATTTCATTTGTGTCTGACTCTGTGCAACCCTTTGAACTGTAGCCTGCCAGACTCCTCTGTCCATGGGATTCTTGAGGCAAGAATACGGGAGACTTGTATGTATATATAGCAAATAGCTCAATAACTCCTGTGGACCAGCTCATTGACATTTTTCACTTTCATTTCCTGATTTCTGTGTAAGCAGTCTGTAAGATTTATAACTGCAGATATGAATGTGGCTTTGAACATTAAGTTGAATTTTTATTTAGACAGCTATGGTTTTCATAAAATTGTTACAGACATGTTTTTCTTTAATGTACTCAGGGATCCAAAACCAACCAACCTACAATTAATATGTTATTGAAGCAAAAATAGTCAGAGAAAAGCAACAGAGTATTTCCCCCAAGTCTTTGTTCTGGTGGGACTGTGCAAGTAATGCACAAGCAGTACAGATTTATATTTTCAAGATAATCCACACATACGAATTTCTGTTTAATGTAGTTACGTAACAATACCTTCTATTGAATAAACTCATGATATTATTTGTGAGTGGACTCTCTTAACCTCCAGAAGCCTAGGGATTTCTCTAGTGGCCAAGTGGTTAAGAATATGCTTTGCAATGAAGGGGACCCAGGTTCAATCCTTGGTGAGAAACATACCACAGAGCAACTAAGCCAGCACACCACAACTAGATGATCTGTGTGCTGCAAGAGATATCCGCATGATACAACAAAGATTCCACGTGCTGCAGCTGAGACTCCACACAACCCAATAGGTGAATAAAGAATTGTAGAAGCCTAATATTGACACTCTGAAAAACTGATATAGATGCAGAGCTGGATCGATCTCTATTCCTTCATCTCCTTTCCTAATACTTCAGCATTTTTATACGCTGGCTCATTTAATTTTTGTTTCATAGCTAATGTCTTATGTGTGTGTGTGCCTGCATGTGTATGCATGTCTATATGTTTTAATGCAGAATCATAGATTACTTCAACCAGAAGACATGCAAGGAGTTCAACAATCTAAAATTCCTAGAATTCCTACAGAACTTTTGAAAAGATGATGTAATGAAGCAAAGTAGCATAGGTATTGCATTAAGAAGAAAGGAAAAAATGAGAAAGGAAAAAGGAAAGATGGTAAGGAAGCAGGAGAAAAATGGAAGAAAATGGGAGAGAAAGAGAGAAGGAGAAAATGGATTTCACGATTCCTGTCCAAAAAAAGGATTTATATTTTTAAATACTTTGAGTTGTTTAAAGGACTGCCTAACTTCGAACCATTCTCTTGCAGACAAAATATACTTGTAAGTAAATGGATGATTGAAGGACAGGTGGAGAATTTCTCCTGTTGTAAATCTCACAGCTTTCAGCAGACTGTGAGACATCTTTCCTTTTCGGTGTAAACTTTTTGTCTCCTCATGTTTTCACCAAATGGACTTTAGGCTTTCACCACACGAACAGTTCAAGACAATTACATATGCTAATTCTGTATATGCTACATTCAGAGGGCTGTTCATATTGGTTGAAGACTAACTTGGGCTTACTGACTAGGTCCTCTTTGATACATCAAGCTTTCTCTGCACTCACAAATTCAGGCAGGGCTTCTCACTTTATGACTCCATAAAGCATTGTACTTCCCTTCAGTGTGATTTGCCATGGTATATTGCTGATGTCTATTAACCTGTTTTTCCTTCCATTCAATTGTAAGCTAAGCAGTAAGGCTACAAAATAATGGTAGTCATGTTTTATAATATCTAAAATGTCCTTTATGCCAAGCAGAGTCCTTTACACAAATTATATTCCTAAATTTTTTACCTTCATTTAATCCTCCCAATGACCCTGGAAGGTAGCTGGTATCTTCTATTCATCATTAGAGAGAGGGAGACAAATAGAGATTAAAGAACTTGCCCAGAGCTGGTAAGTGATTAAGACAAGATTCTCACACAGAAAAACTGGTACCCAAGACTTTGATCTTAACCATTATAATGTGTTTATCATTATTTTATCCCAAAGTCTTAGCATAAGTGTCTGGGACATAATATGCACTTAGATATTACTCAAAAAATGCTTTATTATGTGAAAATTAAAACTGTGTGAAAAATAAACCCAGTCTCTTCAGGTGTTTTTATTTTATAGTCAAACTTTCTCAACTGATTCTATTTGCTCTACTAGCATTTTGCCATCAAAAATGCATTATCTTACCCTTAAATGTATGTTTAAATTTTCTGTTCTGTTTTTCTTGCTAGTTATCTAAATGAGAGGACAAAGAAAAGAATATCAAAACAACGTCTCATATAGAGTAGTAGTCTCTGGAATTATGCAAATAATACTCTCCTCCTGGAAAAAAAAAAAGTTACAGTATATGTTTAAAGTTTATTCACCCACTTCTTAATGCATCAATCTATTAAAAATGTTAATTGAGTTCCTACGATAAGCCAGATAGCATGTTAGACCTTGGACATGTTAGGGTTTATAAGGATGAGTTATAAAGCATGACCTTTCCCTCATGAAACTTGGTAGATTAGGGGTGCAAATAAGCATAAACAAAATAAGATATGCATGTAATCCCAAACCCTGGCAATGCTCTGAAGGAAAAGTATGCAAAATTGGCAAAGCTCACATTATAGGGAGCAAACCACAGGCTGTGAAATCAAAGGAGATCCTGAATCAGGAAGAAGCAAGAGTAACCTAAATAGCCTGGAAATAAACTTGGAGAGAATCCTGAACTTACATTACTAAGGGCCTCAGCTGTTGCTGCTGTTTAGTCACTAAGTCCCCATGGACTGTAGCATGCCAGGCTCCTATGTCAAAGGGATTTTCCAAGTAAGAATACTGGACTGAGTTGCCATTTTCTTCTACAGAGGAATTTCCCAAACACAAGAATGGAACATGCATCTCTTGTGTTTCCTGCTTGGCAGGGATATGCTTTACCACTGAGCCACCTTGGAAGCCCAAGGGCCTCAGAGGCAGTATTACTTGTTTTGTGTTTCCTTCTAAGAAAAACAGAAGAGAATTGATGAATTTTTGGTCGAAGGATGGCATGGTGAAAGTGACATTTTAAAAAGACTGTTCTTGCTCAAGTTTGGAGAACTGATCACATTGAAATATTCAGCATATATTTATAGTTATTCTCTCATGCTATTCACAAAAGAGATTATATAAAAGCTAAGTTTAGCAAAACTGTACTGACAGTGTTATGCATATATTAAATATGTGTCTGTCTATCCCTCAAATCACCCTCATTGTTAATCCCAATTTTATAGGTGAGGAAACTGAAGCTTAGAGTTTGTATAATTTACCAAATGTAAATTTAGATGGTGTGAAATGTCATCCCCCTTAAATCATTTTGGGCCAGTGAAAACAGAAAGAAGAGTTACTTGAGAGCTATCAAGGAGATAAAAATATGACAGACTTCGTGATTATATTGATTTGGGGTAGAGTTGACTCTGAGGCTTCTCATTTATGCAGCTCAGTATGAAGAAGGCAATGGCACCCCACTCCAGTACTCTCGCCTGGAAAATCACATGGATGGAGGAGCCTGGTAGGCTGCAGTCCATGGGGTCGCTGAGAGTCAGACATGACTGAGCAACTTCACTTTCACTTTTCACTTTCATGCATTGGAGCAGGAAATGGCAACCCACTCCAGTGTTCTTGCCTGGAGAATCCCAGGGACGGGGGAGCCTGGTAGGCTGCCGTCCATGGGGTCACACAGAGTCGGACATGACTGAAGTGACTTAGCAGCATGGTTGGTCATGCTCACTGAGATGGGGAAAAAGAATCTTGCAGAAGAGATAAAAGTTTAAGCATTGGACATGATGTCTGCAGATGATTTTGAGATGTTCAGGGTGTGATAACATGTGAGTCAAAGATGCGACCTGTGACAAAGGAGGTCCTAACTGCTTGGGGGTGGGAGTTCATAAGTATTGATAGCAATTGTTGGGAAAGGTAGCCAGTGGCTTCTTCATAGGCAAGAATGTTCACAAAAGTGAAACTAGGCCTATGTTTTTAGAACCGTTGAGATTTAAAAATAGAGCTATATGTTTCAGAATAAGTGGCTATAGCTGTAGGAAAAGCTCAGGGAATTAGAGCATGTTTCAGTTGGAGAAATTATCAAATATATAAGACAATAATATAAAGTCAGATTATAGAAGAAAGAAAATATATCTTTAAATGTTAAGTAATAGATGTATTTTCTCACCTTAATGATATCTTCTTTTAGTGTATTGACAGAAATAGAGGCAAGGTAATTTAAGAAATGAGTGTTAGATAAAGAAATAGTTAGATAATATGAGGAACATGTAGACTATTAAGAGAAAGGTCAGGATAGCAGTAAAAAAGGAAATGGATTTGAATAAACATGGTTGATTTTTAAATATAATAAAATTTTCTGGCATTTATTCTAAATATGAAGGATAAGACACCATGGTGAAGTTGACCATAGAAGTAAGAGGTAGAGTCGATAAGATGTCATTAGAGTGTCAGAGAAAATGTGATCATGTATTAAGAAAAGGAACAGTTCTTCAACCGAAACAACACTAAATAATAACCATGTCTATGTTTAAAATATAGAATGAATCAAAGAAAACTCTACATCTGTATGTGCAATTACATTGAATGTGTTTTGTTTTCTAAATAGAAATAAACAGCTTAATCAGGTTAATATATTTGAGCAAATACTAAAGAGAACTTTGTACTCGTAGCACTCTCTTCTGAAAGGTATAGAGAACTAGTCTAGACAGATGTGTGAAGAGGCCAGTGTTAATGAACAAGAACAAGGATTTGTGGCATGAGTTCAAACAGTAGAACCTCTGTAGTATATATCTAGCTGGTTCATGTAACATTTTAAGACCAGCAAGAAAAGTAAGCAAACTACCTGAAAATCAGTGGTTTTAAGCAGTGAAGTTTCTTGTCCTAAAGAAATAAGCAACCACTTCCATCCAGACTTGCATGATATACAGGCTTTCAGTGTGTCTTCCACTGGGACATCGGCTTGGAGAATGTATAAACAGTGTCTTGCCTTTTTCCTGGGCTCTTGTTTGTTTGATTGTTTGGTTTCCATTTGCATATTTATTTATTTATTAAGCCATAATACCTGCTACTCACTAGCCCTCTTCTTTGAGGGCTTAATACTGAGTACTTTATTTGGTTGACTTAAGATAGTACAAGAAGGATTTGCATAAATGAACCCCTTAATTCATGTAGCTTAAAAATCCATTCTCTGATAATGTAGCTTAAGAGGGGTACAAAATCTTGTTCAAACAAAAATTGCATGAAAAGTTTTGTGTTTTAGGACAAAGGCAGATAGGAAGATAAGTATTACATGCACAATTACAAGAAAAGAGGTTTATAATAACCACTAAAATAGAAGCACAAAAGTTTATTGTATGGTGAACACAATAAATTATGGAAACAACTCTACCAAACTGGATTTCTTTGCAATTTTATAAACATTTTGGATTCTGATGACACTGCAGTTGCTAAGCTAATGAACAGGTTTAAAGGCGTATGCTCCTAAGTCACTTCAGTCATGTCCGACTCTGCGCGACCCCACAGATGGCAGCCCACCAGGCTCCCCCGTCCCTGGGATTCTCCAGGCAAGAACACTGGAGTGGGTTGCCATTTCCTTCTCCAATGCAGGAAAGTGAAAGTGAAGTCGCTCAGTCGTGTCCGACTCTTAGCAACCCCATGGACTGCAGCCTACCAGGCTCCTCCATCCATGGGATTTTCCAGGCAAGAGTACTGGAGTGGGGTGCCATTGCCTTCTCCATCAAAGGTATATATTTAGCTTAAATACAGTATTTTTACTGAAAATGTATGAATGCATATTTTCCACCAAGGTTTGTATAGGCAAATGATTCCTTTTAACATGAATACATAGTAATCAGTGGCAAGATTTTTGCAGAACATACATACATAGTGTATTTTATGCTGTCTTCATCTTTTTCTTTAGAAAAGATCAAGAAGTTAGACACTTATAAACAATCTATGTGCAGAATTTTTATATTTTTTAGTTAATTTGTCTGTTAAATACCTGACATACATTACTATTTTGAAAGGCTTGTTCAAATTTTTCTAAATATTTCAACAATGATTTTATAGAAAAACACTACTTATTTTCAAATCCTAATTTATGTAATAGTTCATAAGATAGTTTATAATATTTAATGAAATAGCTATCATGAGGAAAAAAACTAGCAGAGATTTGAGAGCAGACATTTAGAAAATTCACTCAACTGATAAGATTACTGTTATAGTTGGGGCTTTGTGGTTCACAGATATGACACAATGAGTTTAAACAAGAAGCAAGTATGCTTTAATCCAGTAGTCAGATTGTGTTAAAAAATAGTGCCATATAAGTGTGATAAAAGTACATAGATTAAGAAAAGAAAGAGTAATTATTACTTATTAACAACTAAACATAAATATTTTAGTAAAGTATATAATGTGTTTTCATTGGAGTGAAAAACTTAAAACATTGCTAATATTCATTTTTAAAGAGAAAAGAAGGAATGCTCAATAAAGGAATGCTCTCTTGACACCAAAAAAACTAACACATTCACTCATTACCTAAAATTATGTCTGATTTTCTTAAACAATATGGACGGCTGGAAACACTTTGCCAACAAAAGTCCGTCTAGTCAAGTCTATGGTTTTTCCAGTAGTCATGTATGGATGCGAGAGTTGGACTGTGAAGAAGGCTGAGCGCTGAAGAATTGATGCTTTTGAACTGTGGCATTGGAGAAGACTCTTGAGAGTCCCTTGGACTGCAAGGAAATCCAACCAGTCCATTCTAAAGGAGATCAGCCCTGGGTGTTCTTTGGAAGCAATGATACTAAAGCTGAAACTCCAGTTCTTTGGCCACCTCATGCGAAGAGTTGACTCATTGGAAAAGACTCTGATGCTGGGAGGGATTGGGGGCAGGAGGAGAAGGGGACGACAGAGGATGAGATGGCTGGATGGCATCACTGACTCGATGGACGTGAGTCTGAGTGAACTCCGGGAGTTGGTGATGGACAGGGAGGCCTGGAGTGCTGCAATTCATGGGGTGGCAAAGAGTCACACACGACTGAGCGACTGAACTGAACTGAAACACTTTAATGTTCTTGAAAATATGACTAATCATTTCTATTTAGGAAATAAAAAGTGAGAAAGGAAGAAAGTTAAATATGCATTATAATATGACCCCAGATGATGAGTAAATTGTGTCTTTAAAGGATTTATCATATTAACAAAACTAAGTGATTTTTGACAGAATTGCTACATATACACCCTGACATAATTGAATTTATTAAAATGTTGAATATGATGTTAAATGTAATGTTATGCAAAATGTATTCAAATTTGTTGGGACATGAACATTCATGATAACTTATTGGAAAATTGCATAATGTTTAATGATAAATGAAAATGTGTCAAATTGATGAGAAAGCATCAAACTGAGTGCCACAGTATCTGTAATGTTTTTAGGTATACTGAAAATTTTCATGTGATCCAGAAGAGAATTAACAAAATAATTACTATAAATAAATATTAAATATAAAATTTTCAATTATGTGGGGGGGTTTAGTATACTGTATGATAAAAATATATATTAAAAAAACATTTGCTTATATTCTGGCTTTATAATTTATGATTATTTTTTCCTTTTCTTTCTCTTCTGACATTTATAGGTATCTGGAAAAATCTCTGCTTATTTGAATTTTCTTTAAAATGTACAATATCACAGTAAGTTGAACCTCATAACTCGTATTTTGACCAAGAGATAAGAACTTTGCTTTAAGATAATTATCATTTTTATAGTTTTGTTGTTTATTTTCTATTAGAGGTAGGAAAAAAAAGCAGATTACAAAGTTGCTATTATATGCCTAGAGTTATGTTTATAAAAGTAACAATACTCAAATATATATGAATTAATGTATCTAATAATTATGACTATTACCAAATAGATATTCTATAGGTAAAAATATGCCTTCAAGTTTTCCAGTATCAAAGGAGTAAGTATTATATTTAAGTAATAAACTCATGTCCTCTTTAACATTCTTAATATTAACTTTTTCTTTTCCATTTTTTTCTTAGAAATGTTACTCAAGATTTATTTCTGCATAAACTATTTTAAAGGACTTCGTTTTCTTATATGTCTATTTTTCTTTTACTGTTTTAATGATTTTCTGTTTATGTTTTATTTTCTCATTTTAAAAATTTATTTTGTTGCACTTTTATAGAATTATTTAGTAAATGTTTGTAATTTTTAAATTATTTAAAAAATTTTTAAAAACTTGTTATAAAATGTTTATAAATTGTATAAAATGTAATTTTTAAATTTTTTAAACAATTTTTAAAAAACTTGGGATGACCCCGAGGGATGGTACGAGGAAGGAGGTGGGAGGGGGGTTCAAGATGGGGAACATTCGTGTACACCCGTGGCGGATTCATGTTGATGTATGGCAAAACCAATACAATATTGTAAAGTAATTAGCCTCCAATTAAAATAAATAAATTTAAATTAAAAAACTTGTTATAAAATGTTTATAAATTGTATAAAATGTTTATTTTTCATTAAAAGTTAATACAAGATATTAATGATATTCCCCATGTTATATAATATATACTTTCTTATTGACTAAATGTTTCATACGTTGAAACTCTCTCCTGCAACACGAAGATGTTAGGAGGCAGGGATTTGGGGAGGTAATCATGATTAAGTGAGGCCATGATGGTGGTGTTCTCATGAATAGGAACTGAATCCTTACAGAGTTACAAGAAAAGTGCCCTATCTGCTCTCTGAAATGTGAAGATACAATGATAAATTATCAGTCTACAAACAGGAAGAAAGTTCTCACCAGAACTCATGTTGGCACCTTGATCTCAGACTTTTAGCCTCTCAGTTCAGTTTGGTTCAGTTGCTCAGATATATCGGACTCTTTACGACCCCATCAGAGAAGGTAATGGCACCCCACCCCAGTACTCTTGCCTGGAAAATCCCATGGACGGAGGAGCCTGGTAGGCTGCAGTCCATGGGGTCGCTAAGAGTCAGACACGACTGAGCTACTTCACTTTCACTTTTCACTTTCATGCATTGGAGGAGGAAATGGCAACCCACTCCAGTGTTCTTGCCTGGAGAATCCCAGGGACAAGGGAGCCTGATGGGCTGCCGTCAATGGGGTCGCACAGAGTCGGACAAGACAGAAGTGACTTAGCAGCAGTTACGACCCCATGGACTGCAGCACGCCAGTCTTCCCTGTCCATCACCAACTCCCAGAACTTTCTCAAACTCATGTCCATCGAGGTGGTGATGCCATCGAACCATCTCATCCTCTGTCACCCCCTACTCCTTCTGAATTCAATCTTTCCCAGCATCAGGCTCTTTTCCAGTGAGTCAGCTGTTTGCATCAGGTGGCAAAAGTATTGGAGTTGAGTATCAGTGCTTCCAATGAACATTCAGGACTGATTTCCTTTAGAATTGACTGGTTTGAACTCCCTGCAGCCCAGGGGACTCTCAAGAGTCTTCTCCAACACCATAGTTCAAAGGCATCAGTTCATCAGCGCTCTGCTTTCTTTATGATCCACTCTTACATCCATACATGACTACTGGAAAAACCATAGCTTTGACTATATGGAACTTTGTCAGCAATGTCTCGGCTTTTTAATTGCTGCCTTGGTTGGTCATCGCTTTTATGCCAAGGAGCAAGCATCTTTTAATTTCATGGCTGTAGTCACCATCTGCATTGATTTTGGAGCCCAAGAAAATAAAGTCTGTCACCTTTTCCTCTGTTTCCCCATCTATTTGCCATGACGTGATGCTATGATCTTAGTTTTCTGAATGCTGAGTTTTGAGCCAACTCTTTCACTCTCCTCTTTGACTTTCATTAAGAGGCTTTTTAGTTCTTTTTCACTTTCTTGCATAAGGGTGGCGTCATCTGCATATCTGAAATTACGGATAATTCTCTCAGCAATCTTGATTCCAGCTTGTGCTTCTTCCAGCCCAGCGTTTCTCATGATGTACTCTGCATAGAAGTTAAATAAGCAGGGTGACAATATACAGCCTTGATGTACTCCTTTCCCGATTTGGAGCCAGTCTGTAGTTCCATGTCCAGTTCTAACTGTTGCTTCTTGACCTGCATACAGATTTCTCAGGAGGCAGGTAAGGTGGTTTGGTATTCCCATCTCTTTCAGAATTTTCCACAGTTAATTGTGATCCACACAGTCAAAGGCTTTGGCGTAGTCAATAAAGCAGAAGTAGATGCTTTCCTGGAATTTTCTTGCCTTTTCTATGATCTAATGGATGTTGGCAATTTGATCTCTAGTTACTCTGCCTTTTCTACAACCAGCTTGAACATGCGGAAGTTCATGATTCACGTACTGTTCAAGCCTTGCTTGGGGAATTTTGAGCATTACTGTTAGCATGTGAGATGCAGTAGTTTGAACATTCTTTGGCATTGCTCTTCTTAGGGATTAGAATGAAAAATGACATTTTCCAATCCTGTGGTCACTGCTGGGTCTTCCAAATTTGCTGGCATATTGACTGCAGGACTTTCACAACATCACCTGTTAGGATTTGAAATAGCTCAATTGGAATTCCATCACCTCCACTAGCTTTGTTCATAGTGATGCTTCCTAAGGCCCACTTGACTTTTCACTCCAGGATGTCTGGCTCTAGGTGAGTGATCACACCATCATGGTTATCTGGGTCATTAAGATCTTTTTGTATAGTTCTTCTGTGTATTCTTGCCACCTCTTCTTAATGACCTCTGCTTCTCTTGGGTCTACACTGTTTCTGTCTTTTACTGTGCCCATCTTTTTATGAAAATGTTTCCTTGGTATCTCTAATTTTCTTGAAGAGATCTCTAGTCTTTCCCATTCTATTGTTTTCCTCTATTTCTTTGCATTAATGACTTAGGAAGGCTTTCTTATCTGTCCTTAATAATTGTTGCAACTCTGCAATCAGATGGATATATCTCTCTTTTTCTCCTTTGCCTTTTACTTCTCTTCTTTCCTCAGCTATTTGTAAGTCCTCCTTATACAACCATTTTGCCTTTTTGCATTTCTTTGTCTTGGAGATGGTCTTGATCCCTGACTCCTGTACAATGTCATGAACCTCCATCTATAGTTCTTCAGGCATTCTATCTAATCTAATCCCTCGAATCTATATAATCACTTCCACTGTATAATCATAAGGAATTTGATTTAGGTCATACCTGAATAGTCTAGTGGTCTTGTTTTTGCTGACTGTGTAGAGTTAATCCACTTCGGCTGCAAAGAATATAATCAATTTGATTTCAGTATTGACTATCTGGTGATGTCCATGTGCCTCTATAAATAAATAAATTTCTATTATTATCTACTGATCTATGGCACTTTGTTAGAGCAGCATGAACTAAAAGTTTGTTGTACATTTGTTTTCAATATATATTTATAAAAAATATTACTTCAATAGTATCTTCAATTACTACTATAGTTTAATGCCTTCTGATTTGATACATAGTGTTATTACCATTTAGTTCTAAATATCTTGTAATTTCCAGTGTGGGTTCTTTCTAATGCTTGCATTATATTGGACTTCACTAAAAAAAAAAAAAGAAAAAGAAAGAAAGAAATTTAACAAATTTGTAAGTCATTTTATTTCTAATTTAATTACAGTATTATTTTTTAAGGTAGTATCTTTGGTAACATTTCTGATTTTTTTTTAAATCTTTGAGACTTCTTGTATCTATATGATCCAATTAACTCAGTGTTTTTATATACATAAAAATGAACTTTATGCGGACAGAGAAAAAGAGAGGTGTATTCATTCATGTAAATTTTGTTCACATAATTTTGATTTTTAATGTTTTCTATCTGAACTATGTGCAGTTTTTTTTTTTTTTTTGCATTTTCCAAGGGAATTCATCCCATTCACGTTTAGTGGAATAAATACATGTGGTTATTTAATTGTATTTCATGATTTACTATTATGCATTTAAGTTTGTTTTCATTTTCTCTTTTCCAGTTTCCTTCCTTTACTTCAGTCTTCAAGTTTTGTTGTATTTCTTTTGTTCCTAGTTTGTTTGTTTTAAGATTCTGTGATGGCAAAGCAGCAGGGAAAGCAGACCAGTAGCATTAAGACTTTATTATATAATACATGACTATAAAATGTCAAACCTTTCAAAAACACTAAAATATACATAAAGATCTTCAAAACTAATATCAGCTGGAAAATTGGTACTTCCTGATTTTACATGTACAATGGCTTACAACTCTCAGTATTTTTGTAAGTATATGTTGTCGCAGCTCGTTGAGATTATATTTTGTTTGAATAACTGCTTATAGTATCAGTTTTCTCACAAAATTGATATTACTTATTGTAGACACAAATTCATAATATGTACTTTTGTTTGAATTTAAGATTCATATTTTATGATAAAAATATTGGATTTCTAATCATAAACAGTGTACTCACTTTCATTTTTTGTAGTTACATATAAAATGTCAAACTTCTTAAGGGGAAAATACATCTTTAATAAAAGAGAATATTACATATAAATAAGGTAGTATTCAGTGGAATTATGATGTATATATTCCCAGTGTATTTATGAAATAAATCATTGATTTTTCATAAAAGATATTCAATCAAAATCAATTTATTTATATTTCCCAAGACATGTGTTTGTCTCAAGTGGAGCATTTAAAAGCTAAATAATTTTCTTTTAAGCATCAGGCAGGATACTGATAGCATAATTTAAAGGATTTAACTTCAGAAGCCATGATGAAGGAAATAGTCTTAATGGTGTTAGCAGGATAAAAGGGAACATATATAGTTGTTAAATGTCAGGCACAACAACTGTGCGAAACTGTTATGCTCCCCAAAGGTACCGAAGAAACAGAGTTAAAGCCTTGAAGAGATCAGAAGCCTGAATGAGTGGATAACCTCACTGAATTTGATAATCCAAATAGTCTTATTTGGTAGGAATATATGAATTCAGGCTGTAGACCGAAACACACAGAATTAAATGATTTGTTCAGGTCGCACCACTCAGAATCCCCTATCTCCTCTTGCATCTAGGAAAGCTTATGGTATTGAATTCTGGCTTAAGGAATTCAGGGTATTTCATTGAATTCTGGCTCAAGGAATTCAGACTATTTCTTCTTCCATCTATTAGCAGAGTGAGCACATCTCTAAAGTGGCTTTGGAAACTATTTTTCAAAAATTAAAGAGCCTCCATTTTTTCATCCATTAATAACCAGATGAAACAATATTTTCTGATTAATATGACCACCATTAACTAAGCTCACAGAGAAGGCAATGGCACCCCACTCCAGTACTCTTGCCTGGAAAATCGCATGGACGGAGGAGCCTGGTAGGCTGCAGTCCATGGGGTCGCTAAGAGTAGGACACAACTGAGCGACTTCACTTTCACTTTTCACTTTCATGCACTGGAGAAGGAAATGGCAACCGACTCCAGTGTTCTTGCCTGGAGAATCCCAGGGATGGGGCAGCCTGGTGGACTGCCGTCTATGGGGTCACACAGAGTCGGACATGACTGAGGTGAATTAGCAGCAGCAACTAAGCTCAAGCATGCATGGAAAAAAATTCTCCTTTGTATTAAGACACTGAAGTTTCAGGAATTATCTATATTTCAGTTAATATTGATACTTAGCTCACCTACAAACAGGGTCTTTATTCTCTTTAGAAGAATGTAATATAAAACTTGTTATATGAGTTTCTAGACAAGTTTAATCAGATGTGTGTTTATTCATGTGTGTAGTAAATGTAATAGAGTATAGAGATAAAGAAATAAGGACATAATATAACAATGAGATGTTAAGATATTATTCTCATTCCAAAAGTATCAAAGTTTCATTTGGTATAATGCACACACAATGAAAGGAAGGTAAATCTATCTGCTGCTGCTGCTGCTAAGTCACTTCAGTTATGTCCGACTCTGTGTGACCCCATAGATGGCAGCCACCAGGCTCCCCCATCCCTGGGATTCTCCAGGCAAGAACACTGGAATGGGTTGCCATTTCCTTCTCCAATGCAGGAAAGTGAAAAGTGAAAGTGAAGTCACTCAGTCGTGTCCGACTCTGTGCGACCCCATGGACTGCAGCCTACCAGGCTCCTCCATCCATGGGATTTTCCAGGCAAAAGTACTGGAGTGGGGTGCTATTGCCTTCTCCAAAATCTATCTAGTGATTCCCTAAAGATAAAGCCGACATCGAAGTAAGTAGACTATTCTTAGAGTGGAATCCCACCCAAAGTTCAAGGGGGTAAGACATGGTAGGTTATAGAGAATTTGAGGGAGTGGTATATTTTAAAATGTATGATTATCTAAGAATTAGCTAGAATAGTTTCTGGCATTAACTATAAAGTCATCAATACGGAAACAACATCTGCTTTTTAGTGTTTAATTAATTTAATCAGAGGGATATTACACAGTTAATTATGAGTAATAAATAGAATAAATTATTAGAGTGCAGAATTCTGCTAAGGGCAAATTTTAGGTGCTTTGCGAATAAGTAATAAGAGAGCAAGTGACCATATCAGTTCATACAGTATAAGTCAAGTCGAGCACACGGTGAGCCAGGTTCCTCTATCAAAACAGCCCTGTTAGAGAAACAGTCACTGTTTTAGCTGAGCTTATTGTTGCCTATCAGAGAAGGCAATGGCACCCGACTCCAGTACTCTTGCCTGGAAAATCCCATGGACGGAGGAGCCTGGTAGGCTGCAGTCCATGGGGTCGCTAAGAGTCGGACACGACTGAGCGACTTCACTTTCACTTTCCTGCATTGGAGAAGGAAATGGCAACCCACTCCAGTGTTCTTGCCCGGAGAATCCCAGGACAGGGGAGCCTGGTGGGCTGCTGTCTATGGGGTCGCACAGAGTCGGACATGACTGAACGACTTAGCAGCAGCAGCATTGTTGCCTATAGAATCCCATGGACAGAGGAGCCTGGTGGACTAGAGTCTATGGGGTCACAAAGAGTCAGACACGACTGAAGTGACTGAGCATGAGAGAAAGTAGCCACAACACCTAAGAAATCAAACATTCTATAATGTGATAAAGTTACCTATATACACCATATACCAATTATTCTCTTAACATGGAATGTCCAACAATTATCACATTAAAACTCAATTTATGGTTTATTTTATTTTGGTGGTTTGTTATTAGATTCTTCAAAGACATATTTTCTGTCAGAATTCTGTATGAACCTTAAAGCAGAATAACTATATATCTCCTTTCATTTAAATAAAAAAAACCCAGACAACAGGAAAAAAACATACTGACCAAATAAATTGCTTTAGCAATTTAATAGAAACATAATCCAAACAGAAAATACACCTCTTTGAGAGAGAAATATTATGTCAAGAATTACATGTATTCTTTTCATACATATATTTATCAGTGGGTATTTCCCAATTTTCTACAGCAAATACATGTGCTATGACCAAATGTATATGATGAAAAGCAGTATAGCCAAAAAATAACGCATATTAGTTAATAAACAAGTAATTATAGTGTAATTAATTAAATATTAATCCACAGTGAAAATCCTGTTTATTTAGTTTATAAATAATGATATTGTAGATTGTGTTGGTAATTTTGATATCATCTCCTGTGAGAATAATTTGATTCACATATTTAATGCAATTCTGTTTTTGAAAATTTATTTATGTCTTAAAAGTAATGACAGCTTTTCACAACATAGATTTTATTAGACAGTTAGTAGTTTTCTCAACGGAGAAGGCAATGGCACCCCACTCCAGTACTCTTGCCTGGAAAATCCCATGGACAGAGGAGCCTGGTGGGCTGCAGTCCATGGGGTCACTAAAGAGTCAGACCTGACTGGGCGACTTCACTTTCACCTTTCACTTTCATGCATTGGATAAGGAAATGGCAACCCACTCCAGTGTTCTTGCCTGGAGAATCCCAGGGACGGGGGAGCCTGGTGGGCTGCCATCTATGGGGTCACACAGAGTCAGACACGACTGAAGTGAATTAGCAGCAGCAGTTTTCTCAAATATGGGAACCAGCTCAGCAATTCTGATTCATGTGCAAATCCGTACATGTAAGGGAGTTAAATGCAATTAGAAACTCTGATTGTAATACACACACACACACACACACACACACACATATATATATATATATACACACGCATACATACACCCACACATACTCAAGGAGTCAATTCTCAGGTGCATTCTACATAACCCTTTAAAGGCCCCAGTGGGATCAAACTCTAGCTCCCCAGTATAGTATTTAGCTCAATAACCCACAGCTGGATTGTGTTTGGTAAGGTCAGGCCACTCAAGATGACTGTTCTCTTGTTCTCTGTATCCCCTGCCTGAGCAGTGCCTGCTTTTACCTCTGTCCTATGCTTGTAACTGATCTTCTTTTGTATTTGCCTCAGGCCTCAGCTGGTGATTGTTCTCATCAAAGGCCAGGTGAAGGGCTTGCTCCTCTACTGGTTTCCCTGGTAACTAGGGAGCCCAGCTGAAATCAATTCCCCTTGTAACTGATAATCGCTCCTCTCCTGGCAGGAGCAAAGACTGCTGCCAAGTCCTGCCTGCAGGTCACAGTGCATAGTGGGGCACTGCCCAGGACCTCGCCTCAGACAGGTAAGCTTCCCCATCCACTAAACTGCTGATCTCTCTCCTGCTGACTCTGTCCTCTTTCTTTGGTCTTGAAGCTAGGCAAGCACAGGCTTTATAGGCCTGTGGGGTGCAGCCCAACCATTTTTCTCCCGTTTCCTCGTCACAGTCTCTCATTCCTGCTCCTTGGAGTCACTTCCCCAAGTAATCTGCCTGTATGCAAGCCCTTGACTCCAGCTTTGCTTCAGGGTGCAAACCCAGGTTACAACGCTTGGTTGTAGAGGCCCTTGAGAAAGTATAGTTTCAGGATGGGATTCTGAAGGTGGTATTTAACCCATTGGTCAGATATTGAAGGTTATAACTTGTGGTATATGGAGAGGTAAAAAATATAAAATAAAGCATTATTTGCTACAGCGCTTGACTATGGTGTGTTCAGAAGGTGAACCATTGGTGTTTTGAGGTAGCAGTATCATTTATAATGTATGAAGGCAGTCAAAACTGTGAGAATTGTAGAGTGAGAGGACTGAGTAAAATTCTTTACATACCTTCCCAAACTGCCTAAAATCAGAATAGCCAACCAACAAATCCAGGCATACAACTAACAACTAATGCCCCAAGGCATTATTAAAGCAACTGATCCCTTATAGACTCGGAGCAAAACATACTGAAAATCAGACACAGGATTTAATTTTAAGTAAAAGCTACAAAAGATGAATACATTGTTTCAACAAGTCTTCTAAACTAAAGTCATGGCCCCCACAGGAGGGGAAAAAATGATACTCGTGTTGTGGGACAAAGTCATTAGGGAAAACAGTTAAGGATCTTCTAGTGCAGATATGTTGATAGCTGGAGCTGTGTTCCCTCTCCGCTATTTACCTGGGCCCAAAATGGCACCCCACTCCAGTACTCTTGCCTAGAAAATCCCATGGACAGAGGAGCCTGGTAGGCTGTAGTTCATGGGGTTGCTAAGAGTTGGACACGATGGAGCAACTTCACTTTCACTTTTCACTTTCCTGCATTGGAGAAGGAAATGGCAACCCACTCCAGTGTTCTTGCCTGGAGAATCCCAGGGACGGTGGAGCATGGTGGGCTGCCATCTATGGGGTCGCACAGAGTCGGACACGACTCAGGCGACTTAGCAGCAGCAACAGCAAACTATGGTGGAGGTAATGAAGATAATGATGACCTCCTTCAAAAGATCCCATGCATATACTGCTACGCTCATTACCCCAATCCTGCAGCAGGCCACCACCGACCCACGACTCCACTGGAGACTCCTAGACACTCCCAGGCAAGTCTGGGTCAGTCTCTTGTGGGGTCACTGCACCTTTCTCCTGGGTCCTGGTGCACACAAGTTTCTGTTGTGTCCTCCAAGAGTCTATTTCCCAGTCCTGTGTAAGTTCTGGCAACTCTAAGGTGGGGTTAATGGCGACCTCCTCCAAGAGGGCTTATGCCATACTCAAGTCTGCTGCACCCAGAGCCCCTGTCACTGTGGCAGTCCACTGCTGACCCGCACTGCTTATAGGAAACACCCTATTCCAAAAACACGAGAGAAGACTCTACACATGGACATCACCAGATGGTCAATACCAAAATCAAATTGATTATATTCTTTGCAGCCAAAGATTTAGAAGCTCTACACAGTCAGCAAAAACAAGATCGGGAGCTGACTGTGGCTCAGATCTTGAATTCTTTATTGGCAAATTCAGACTTAAATTGAAGAAAGTAGGGAAGAGAGGGAGAGGGTGGGAAGATTTGGGAGAATGGCATTGAAACATGTAAAATATCATGTATGAAACGAGTTGCCAGTCCAGGTTCGATGCACGATACTGGATGCTTGGGGCTGGTGCACTGGGACGACCCAGAGGGATGGAATGGGGAGGGAGGAGGGTTCAGGATGGGGAACACAGGTATACCTGTGGCGGATTCATTTTGATATTTGGCAAAACTAATACAATTATGTAAAGTTTAAAAATAAAATAAAATAAAAAAAAAAAAAAGAAAGAAAGTAGGGAAAACCACTAGACCATTCAGGTATGACCTAAATCAAATCCCTTATGATTATATAGCAGAAGTGAGAAATAGACTCAAAGTATTAGATCTGATAGAGTGCCTGATGAATTATGGATGAAGGTTCATGACATTGTACAGGAGACAGGGATCAAGATGATCCCTAAGAAAAACAAATACAAACAACATGATGGCTGTCTGAGGAGGCCTTACAAATAGCTGTGAAAAGAAGGGAAGTGAAAAGCAAAGGAGAAAAGGAAAGATATACCTATTTGAATGCAGAATTCCAAAGAACAGCAAGGAGAGATAAGAAAGGCTTCTTCAGTGATCAATGCAAAGAAATAGAGGAAACCATTAGAATGGGAAAGACTAGTGATAACTTCAAGAAAATTAGAGATACCAAGGGAACATTTTATGCAAAGATGGGCTCGATAAAGGACAGAAATGGTATGGACCTAACAGAAGCAGAAGATATTAAGAAGAGGTGGCAAGAATACACAGAAGAACTTTACAAAAAAGATCTTCACGACCCAGATAACTACAGTGATGTGATCACTCACCTAAGAGCTAGACATCCTGGAATGCAAAGTCAAGTGGGTCTTAGGAAGCATCACTATGAGCAAAGCTAGTGGAGGTGATGGAATCCCAGTTGAACTATTTCAAATTCTAAAAGATGATGCTGTGAAAGTGCTGCACTCAATATGCCAGCAAATTTGGAAGACTCAGCAGTGGCCACAGGACTGGAAAAGGTAAGCTTCCATTCCAATCCAAAACCAAGGCAATGCCAAAGAATGTTCAAACTACAGCACAATTGCACTCATCTCACACGCTAGTAAAGTAATGCTCAAAATTCTCCAAGCCAGGCTTCAGCAATACGTGAACCGTGAACTTCCAGATGTTCAAGCTGGTTTTAGAAAAGGCAGAGGAACCAGAGATCAAATTGCCAACGTCTGCTGGATCATGGAGAAAGCAAGAACGTTCCAGAAAAACATCTATTTCTGCTTTATTGACTATGCCAAAGCCTTTGACTGTGTGGATCATAATAAACTGTGGAAAATTCTGAAAGAGATGGGCATACCAGACCACCTGACCTGCCTTTTGAGAAATCTATATGCAGGTCAGGAAGCAACAGTTAGAACTGGACATGGAACAACAGACTGGTTGCAAATCAGGAAAGGAGTATGTCAAGGCTGTATATCATCACCCTGCTTATTTAACTTCTCTGCAGAGTACATCATGAGAAATGCTGGGCTGGATGAAGCACAAGCGGGGATCAAGATTGCCAGATGAAATATCAAAAACCTCAGATATGCAGATGACACCACCCTTATGGCAGGAAGTGAAGAAATAAGGAGCCTCTTGAATAAAGTGAAGGAGAAGAGTGAAAAGTTGGCTTAAAGCTCAACATTCAGAAAACTAAGATCTTGGCATCGAGTCCCATCACTTCATGGCAAATAAATGGGAAACAGTGGAAACAGTGACAGATTTTATTTGGGGGGACTCCAAAATCACTGCAGATGGTGACTGCAGCCATGAAATTAAAAGATGCTTGCTCCTTGGAATAAAAGTTATGACCAACCTAGACAGCATATTAAAAAGCAGAGACATTACTTTGCCAACAGAGGACTGTCTAGTCAAGGCTATGATTTTTCCAGTAGTCATGTATGGATGTGAGAGTTGGACTATAAAGAAAGCTGAGGTCCAAAGAATTGATGCATTTGAACTGTGGTGTTGGAGAAGACTCTTGAGAGTCCTTTGGACAGCAAGGAGATCCAACCAGTCCATCCAAAAGGTAATCAGTCCTGAATATTCATTGCAAGGACTGATGCTGAAACTCCAATACTCTGGCCACCTGATGTGAAGAACTGACTTATTGAAAAGAACCTGATATTGGGAAAGATTGAGGGCAGGAGGAGAAGGGGACAACAGAGGATGAGATGGTTGCATAGCATCACCGACTCAATGGACCTGAATTTGAGTAAACTCCGGGAGTTGGTGATGGACAGAGACGTCTGGCATGCTGCAGTCCGTGGGGTTGCAAAGAGTTGGTTGTGACTGAAATGAACTGTAGAAACATTGATCCTATGGCATGGGAGAGAAACTTCATAAAATGAGGAGATGTGACACACCTGCTCACATTCATAAGCTATTCCCTCTAATTTAAAACACAAAACTTTGTGTCTCACATACTGCTATTAAGAGTCACATTGCTTGGTGGACTTTCGGAAATTGAAGGCATTATTGATCAAGATTATTGCAAGCTCTGAGCTTCCAAAGTGGCTCAGCAGTGAAGAATCTCCCTGCCAATTCAGGAGGTACAAGAGATATGGGTTCGATCCCTGGGTCGGGACGATTCCCCTGGGGGAACAAATGCCAACCCACTGGAGTATTCTTGCCTGGAGAATCCCATGGACAGAGGAGCCTGGTGGGTTCCAGAGCATGGGGTATCAAAGAGTTGGACACAACTGAGCACGCATACATGCATACGTTGTGATCTCTAAATGAGACCCAGCCCTCTGCAGGGATCAGTTGTGTGGCCAGCTTATAATTACCTGGTATGATCACCCAGCAGATCCTGTGGTGCTCTCTGTGATAGATAAAAGTGCTGGGTGGTGCCCTTACCACCCCTCTATGAGAATCACAGGGTAAAATTCTATGATTATGGAGAAAATATTTATTTTGCCACAAAAAAAAAATCACTTATCACTTGTAAAGCGAATCCTTTCATGTTACTGGTTGATGCTAAATGACTGTGAGAGCAGAGCTGTTCATCATGAGCTTAAATTTATTTCACCTACTGAGCCATAACGGAGTAATGTGATGGCAGCCCATTATATAACAGATAGAAAACACATTTGGCATTAGATCTGAGAAGATCTAGAGGGCACAGATTGGTTATAAAAAAAGACTACTCAGAGATACATTTTTTAAAATCTTAAAAAATGTCTTCAAAAGTATTTTGAAAGTTAATATATGCATAAAGCAAAAACAGAATGTGATATAAGAGGAATTCTGAGAGCATAAGAAAAACATCTTTAAGAGAAAAAATGGAAATATTCACATGTCTTCTCCCTCTGTATCCCTTTCTCAGAACACTAGCAAAACAAATCCATGTTATAACAAAAATAACCTCAAGCAACAAACTTTTTATGCTATATAACTGCTTTTAGTTTTCCACTAGAAATATATCATCACTTCATTTTACATTGAATATTAATTATGCAATTGTTCTAATTCAAGCATTCTTCATTGGTTTGTATTTTTAGAAAAAATATTTTAGGTGAACAGCAAAATGTAGTTTTCTTTATAAAATGAAATGTGTACTTTATAAACTATGAAGTTATAAAGACAATGATAAAGGAGGGAAAATTATCCTACAAAATAGTCAAGAATCCCCATATAGTACAGATTCAAGAAACAAATAGTTTGAAGGAATAAACTTAATATTTCAAAATTTTATATTATAGAAATTTTATGAAAATAATGAATTGAATTAATGGCAACAATTGTATATCTAAAAAAAGCTCAATCATATATGAAGGAGGCTCTCAGGAGATGATAGTTTAGTCAAGTGAGCTGAAATTATCATCTTTTATTTTCTAGAGTCAATTCTTGTAGTGTCTAAAATTGATACATAAAGAGGTGTAAAAAACTGAGGGTTATGAAATGCAGGCGAGGTGGGCCAAGAGAACTTTTTTGTGTGTTTTATTTTCTTTTCAAGTGCATATATTAGTTTTATAACACTAATAAAATGAAAACAATGCTATAACAGTAAGATTTTTGTGTTCTTTATTGATCATGTTGAAAAGCTTAAAAAGTATAAAGGCATCTATTGTTGATTCTAATAAGGAAACAATTCAAATTGGATGCAGCTATACATAGGTCCTGGCATGATGAAAAATTTAATTTTGTTAACTCCATTTTCTTAGTCTTTAAAAATGAGTGGTATTAATAAAGCAATAATAATACTCTAGTTTAAAGAAATGTTAATTGAAACCTTAGTTTAGGCATATCTGGCATTTCTAGCATTGATATTTCTTGTAGTCTGTTTGCTCTGAATTAAGATTTTATTCCCTGAACATACTGCTATAGACTGAATGTTTATGTTCCCTAAAAATTCACTGGCTGAATCAGTAATTCCCATCGTGATGGTATTTGGAGGTGAGGCCTTTGCAAAGCAATCAAGGGACAAGGGTGGAGGCATCCTGATGGGATCAGTGTCCTTATTAAAAGGAAGAAGCCAGAGCATTTTTTCTACAAAACAGGACTCAGCAAGTCAGGAAGAGGACTTGCTCCAGAACCAAACCATGGTGGCACTCTGATCTTGGACTCCCCACATTCCAGGACTGTGAGAAATCATTTTATGTTATTTAAGCCACCCAGTCTATGTTTTTTCTTAATGCAGCCAAAACTGACTAAATCACATATGACTCAAATGAAGATAATAATAGGGTTGGTTTAGTCACTAAGTTGTCCAAATCTTGAGACTTCATGGACTGTAGCCTACCAGACTTCTCTGTCCATGGGATTTTCCAGGTGAGAATACTGGAGTGGGTTGCCATTTCCTACTCCAAATAACAGGGTTAAGTGGACTAAAACTCCATGTTCTAAATTTCCAAATTTTGCTTTCTGAACATTCATCCCAGATCATTCCACTATTCTTTATTTTTTCTTTGTTGCTTTTTGTTGTTTTGATATATCTTTTAGAGCTGAGTGGTTTCTCATTAGGGTTCTGTTCTCTTAAAAGCTAGTTGTAACTTATTTCCAGAGCTTTTTGCAGTGGCAGGTAGCATTATATAAAACTATTGTATTTATTTATTACTCTTGCCAAAACATCCTCCCACATGGTCAGTTAAAACTTTCCTCATGATCCATTGAAACAATATGTGGGCAGTACAAGAAGGATTCCTCTTCATCCGTAGAATTATGCTAATATTAATTTTGCCTTGAATGATATGAAATTATTATAAATGTTGTGGTCATTATATTCTTATATATAACTGTGATTGCACTCTGGTGTTAATAAAAATCTACAGTTTTTCATACTTCGTTGAATTTCAATTATATGTTTTCTGTAAATGATATGCATTTTCTCAGTTCCAGTCCATAAACTTTAAATTTTTTTTGCAAATGCTAACCCAAAAGCAATCAATTAACAAAGAATGATAAAATATATCCCTATATATTACTCAACGTTTTCATTTCACTCTGAGTGTGAAGGGAAGGGAAGGACTGATGAAAATAGATGATGAACTCTTTATTTTTCACAGCATTCCTCCTTGCGTGAAAGGTGAGTAGTTGTAGCTAGGATTTTGCCGTAGAATAGATGACTGTTGGAGGAGATCATCAAGGAGACATGACCACCGGTTGACCTGGGAGGGGTGGACCTGGGCGAGACAATTACAGGCTCCCTCCATTCTCCCTCAGGGCTTCCCTGGTGGCTCAGACAATAAAGAATCTGCCTGCAATGTGGGATACTCGGGTTCAATCCCTAGGTCGGGAAGATCCCCTGGAGAAGGACATGGCAACCCACTCCAGTATTCTTGCCTGGAGAATCCCATGGACAGAAGAGCCTGGCAGGCAATGTCCATGGGGTCACAAAGTATCAGACATGACTCAGTGGCTAACACTTTCACTTTTCCTTCTCCCTCATCCTGGAATGTACATTTCACTTGCCCTTCCCTGCTCCCAGAATCTGCTGCAAGGATACAACTTTGAAATAGAAATGTGTGCCAAGACTGTCTGGACTGAACTCAAGTAAAGCTTCTATGTACAATTTTAGTATTTGGTGGGCAGGTGCAGAAATTTACTCATCTTGCAGTCATCCAAGAGAAGTATTTACATTCCCTGGCTTATTAAACTGGCTCCCCATCAATCTGGAGAGGTCTGCCTCTTTCTTTGATCTCTCCCTGCCCTCTGAGTGTGGATGCCAGTTTCAGATTATACCTAGAAAGCTCCTGAGGAAGTTGGGAAGCAACAGTGGCATAGCAATTTGATTAAATTCATAGTGAATCTCTCATTTCATATCTCCTAAACACCATTAAATATTTTTTTTTCTTCTCCTTGACTTTGTTGCATTCTCAGCTGTAATTCTTGGATCTTTTTCATTTTTCACTTCTACAATATAAAATATTCTTTTAATTGAAGCACTAAGGTTTTTAATTCCAAGGTCAAAATTTCCTTATATCTTTCTTTACTCTCCTTAACTATGATTACCTTATAACTTTTTTATTTAATATTTTTAAATGTATAACATTTTTACTTTGATATTTTAATGATAACATAGTTTCTTTAATATCTCTGAAATTATATCTATACTTTTTTTTTTTTTAGTTTTTCTTCTGTGAATCATTTTTTTTCAGGGAGTGGGAGGCTATGTGTACTGAGTTTAATGTCTTTCTTTGTATGTTTGTATTATCCTAAAATATTTAATGATTATTTGATGACTATTCAGCTTGAAAATGCATATGTTTTTTTGACTTGTAATTTAATATGGCCTCTAATTATGCTAGTTCCCTTCATTGAAATTTTGGTAGGACAAAATGTGTTCCATTCCCTAGTGAAATGAAGGTGTAGCTCATTTACATGTCCATTCTTTCTGATGCTCATAATTTGAGACTTTGCTCTTCTTCTCCAACCTCGACACCTACAGTGAATGTCACCAGTTTCTACACTTGAGTTTTAGACAGATCTAGATTTAAGTCTGGAGCAAATGTAAGGGAGAATTATTTATTTTCCTCTTTTACTTAATTCACACTTGGTGTCTTTGAAGTAGGAAGGTTTTACCTCAGGTTTTGTTGGATTCCTTTTATGTCTTTCTTTTCCTTTCCTAAATAACATCAATTATTTTTAAAGAAATTAGCTTGCAGTGCTTTATAGTTTGATCATGCTACCAACAACTGATACATATGTGGAGAGCTGAAGAATATCCCAGCAATTCTGAAAGCATTTCTTTAATTTTTTCCTGATTAATTTTGAAGATGCTCCAATTTCTTTGTATTTGCTGACTTTGTGCTTGAAGTTTATCTGTTACTACTTCCCCTTTCTTTGACTGTGTGTTCCTTTTCCATCCTTTGCATTTTTAAAGAATTACTTAAGGTTTTTTTTAAACTATGTAATTTTATGACATTTTGATATATTTTAGTTTTCCATTCTTATCCAAACTTGAACCTTTTCATTTCAAATTTCATATGCTTCTGTGACATTAATATTGTTGAATACACTTTGGTAATTACTTTTAAAAATGTACTGGTCTAATTTATTATGCTTATAAAATAATAGTTCATAGCTGACCCACTTTTCTAGGAAACATAAAAAAAATTGTTTTTCAGTAAGAGATAGCTTGTTTAATTTCTCTAGGCATTTGCATTGATGTATTCCAGCTTCTAAAAATTGTTCACTTAATAAAATATGATTAGGTTAATTTATCCATTTCAATTTTATCTCAAAGCTATTATCTCATATAACTTCAGTTTGGTGATGTGAAGCATCTCCATTAACCATTTTCTGTGCAACTTCTCAGTTACCACTGCCAATTTCACTAGAAGTATTAGTGGGTTTAAGTATTTCTCTATAAACATAAACCTATGTTTATTAAATTTAATAAACACGCACTACATATAAGATGCCGATTTCAAATGGATTTCATTTATACAAGTCCACTGAACTCTATGAACTATAGCACAATATAGGTTCCATGAAGACAGTTCTGTAGAGCTAACAACATTGTTAGTGAATCTCTATGAAAGTAGAGACTTAGTTTCTTGATGAATGTTTTAAATATTAAGTTAGTTGGGTTTTATTAATTCATAAATGATATTAAGACATATCTAAACACCTTATTAAATCTAATCAAGGCTTATTTTTATTTATTTTTTGTTATTTTTTTAAATTTTATTTTATTTTTAAACTTTACAAAATTGTATTAGTTTTGCCAAATATCAAAATGAATCCGCCACAGGTATATAAGGCTTATTTTTTAAAAATTGAGAAAGTAAGCATAATTAAAATCAGGGTACCCCCAAGAATATAATTTCTAACAGGTCTGGCACACTAAGTCTATATTTTAACATATGTAATCAACTCTTCTATTTTTCCTATTGCACAATAAGAAAAAATAACATTAATAGTCTTTTTAAATTTTTTAATCTAAAAGAATTTTTCATACTCTACATTTAATGTCACTTTCTGACCTCTTTGCTAAGAGAAATAACCTTCAAAATAACTAATTATACTCATAAAATATTTCCCATATAGTTAAAAAAATGCATTTAAGATAAAACTTAAAAAAATAACATACTTTATTTAAACTTTTCTCTTTCACCTTGAAGCTTACCTAAAGCTTTAGTCTTATCCTACAGTTCATTAAAGCAACCTCTGTTATTTAAATTAAAATAGTGTTTTCACAAAAAGTGGCTTAATAAACTGTGGGACCTCAGAGTAATCTAACCTATATCTAACTCTGTGTCTACTCTCCACCTTCTAAAATATAAAAGAAATCAGAAGAAATTTTGTGATTTCGAGTGTTGACAGATGTTTGTGATCAAAGGTGCCCAATAGATATTAGCCAGCTTCAAAGCTAAAAACAAAGGAATATTTTAAGAGGTTAAGTTTATACCTTATAGATAGATTTTGGTATTTTATTCCAATTAGAATTAATTTTCTACATTTACAAAAATAAAATTATTCCACATTGTTATATAGACATGGCAAGCTATGTTTCTATACCAGAATTTACACTTTTGTAATGTAGAGTTAGGCTCAGCTGGTTGCTCAGCTGATAAAGAATCCACCTGCAATGCGTGAGACCTGGGTTCCATCCCAGGGTTGGGAAGATCCGCCGGGAAGGGAAAGAATACTCACTCCAGTATTCTGGCCTGGAGAATTTCATGGACTGAATAGTCCATGCAGTCACAAAGAGTCGGACATGACTGAGTTATACAGAAAGGTCACAGTATTTACATCAGATAATTTTATGCTATTTGTAAAATAATTCCTGTCATGCTGGTTGACACTGCACTGACCAACTTGGGCTTTGCTACAACCACCAAGTTGTTAGCTTAGGTCCAGTAGCAATCCAACACAAGACGAACTGATTTGGAGCTGAACCTGGGTAGGGGCATGATTCAGAAGATTAATATTGTCAAGATTCTAATAATCTTCAAATTTCCTATAAATAGGGACTATGTATTCCATAGATGTGAAGAGCCAACTCATTAGAAAAGGCTCTGATGCTGGGAAAGATTGAAGGCAGGAGGAGAAGGAGGCAACAGAGAATGGGATGGTTGGGTAGCATCACTGACTCAGTGTACATGAGTTTGAGCAAATTCCAGGAGATAGTGAAGGACAGGAAAGCCTGGCATGCTGCAGTCCATGGGGTGGCAAAAAGTTGGACATAATTTAGCAACTAAACAATAGCATAGGAAGTATCATGTATAACATTTGTAGATAGGGATTCTTAAAGACCTGCTTGCATAAAGTAAAAAAAAATCAAAACAACCTCAGTATATAAACATGTGGACTAGGAGGTTTTCTTGCTTTGTCCCCAACTGACTTGGAACCCACAACTGAATCCCAGTCAGTTGTCATGATGTCTATTAATAAAAGCGAGTATGTGATCAAGGGTTGATTATACTAGATAGGCATAGTAAATATCTCTGTAATTCTTACTGATTTCTTCTGTAATGAAACTGACCTTTACCAAGATTATACAGTGATATAGTGGAATACTGTCATAGTCAGTAAGAATATGTAAATAAGTTCTATGATAATACTGGTATTGATTATCAAAATATTGGGGATCAAGTTAAAGTCTTTTAAAACTGTATTCTGATGGAAAATTACTGCCTAAGGAAAAACTGGCTTTAGCTAACCATCAGCTTGTTTCTATGCTAAATATTCCTGTTCAAGCTTATCACATGGTACATAGATTAAGGAGGGAAATTGAGTAATTAATAACATAAAATATGAAAATACATGTAATGGTTCTATAGAATAGATTAATTTTTTCAGTCCAGCCTATACCACACTAGCTCCCTGAAATGTTAAGCAAATGCAAAATGCTGTTCCTTTTACTTTATCAGGTGCATAAATGCTATACTAAATGTCAATACCCAAGAAAATATTATCATGTATTTTCCAATAGAAGGCATTCAAGGGCCAGATTTAAATCAGTTAATTCAGGAAAAAATTAACTCAGTTGGTTGGGTTATGGAAACCCTGCATATTTCTAGGAAAATGGTTCCTAGACCAAGGTCCTTTGCTGGTTCCTGAGATCTAAGCCCTTACAATATTATACAGGATAAGAGTGTTTTATCTGCCAGAGGCCTTTGCAACATTCACTACCATTTGTTTAAATAGTTTATGCTAACAGTATGATTTAGGGTGAAATTCTCTCTTTGTACGTTTGAAACCTTGGGCCATGTAGTATCAGTTGATCAGAGAGTTTATGCTAGCAATATAATTTATGAGTAATGTCTTTCTTTGCTCTGGGCAGCTGGCATCTGAGCAGCTGAGGCCAGTTATACAGATGCATGCCCGTATGTTTGAATTTCAGTAAAACTCTGGATACTGAGACTTGGGAGTTCTTCCTTGGTTGGCAATGATTTACACATATTATAATACATCATTGCTATGAAAAACAAGTGAATTCATGCAATTCTAGGACAGGACATTTGGAAGTTTGTGTCTGGTTTCTCCCAGGCATTGTTCTTCACACTTCTCCCATTGCTGGAATATATGTGTACCTATATGTGTAATCGGAGAAGGCAATGGCACCCCACTCCAGTACTCTTGCCTGGAAAATCCCATTGACAGAGGAGCCTGGTGGGCTGCAGTCCATGGGGTCGCCGAGAGTCAGACACAACTGAGTGACTTCACTTTCACTTTTCACTTTCCACTTTCATGCATTGGAGAAGGGAATGGCAACCCACTCCAGTGTTCTTGCCTTGAGAATCCCAGGGACGGGGGAGCCTGGTGGGCTGCCGTCTATGGGGTCGCACAGAGTCGGACACGACTGAAGTGACATAGCAGCATATGTGTAATAACCTAGGATGATGAGTATAACAGCTTTTCTGAGTTCCGAGAGTCCTTCTGGTGAATCATTGGTCCCAAAGCTGGTCTTTTGAAACCCCAACTTACAGCTCCTCTCTAATAGCCTCTGATTAATGGCAGAAAAATTGGCTCATATTTACAAAATATGTCTGTTCTTTGAGCTTTTGGGAATATGTGATCTGTGTTCATTACACATGTGTGTTTGGACTCAGTGTAAGTAAGTATGTGGCAGTTGTGTAGGGTATGTATGGATATAGTCATTCTGCACAAACTAAATATTACATAAATCAAAATAGTCTATTCTAAAATTCATTTGAAAATACAGTATCCATTATAAATCTATTATAAATAACTTTGCATGTTATCCATTATAAATAACTTTGCGTGTCAAATCTGAGAATGAATTTACTGACTTTTTTAGAAGAAAAAGGATGACAAGTAAGACTACTTGAAAAATATATTTGAGTTCTTAATTCTTGACTACTAGGCAGACCTGTACTGGTGTATGTTTTTCAGTTTATGTACATGTGGATACACTTCATGTAGGTAGGATGCACTTTTCTCCATATAAAATAAAGTAGAAAAGGGCTTTGGCTCTCATTAAGGACATGACTCCTATTTATTTACTTATCTCTATTTATTAACTTGTATATTTGTTGAAATAAAATTTATTTGGAAACTATTCTGGATATTATTTTGGTCACTGGAAATGCACTGGTGAAATAAAAGTGATATCTGAGTTCTTGAAAATGAGTTTTGTAGAGTATGTAAATATTAATTTATGTAGAAGAGATATCAGTCAAGAGGGAGCATCAAATATTTAAACTGAAAGCAAGGAGCAGGCAGTTTACTTGGAATAGAAAACGCACAAGGAAGTTTTAGTATTTAATAAGCCACCAGACATCTTTCTTTTTGCAATGTCATATATACTAGACTTAATTACTATCAGTTCAGTTTGGTCACTCAGTCGTGTCCTACTGTTTGCAGCCTCATGGACTGCAGCATGCCAGGGCTGCCTGTCCAACACTACCTCCCAGAGTTTACTCAAACTCATGTCCATTGAGTCGGTGATGCCATCCAACCATCTGATCCTCTGTTGTCCCCTTCTCCTCTGGCCTTTAATCTTTCCCAGCAGAGGGGTCTTTTCAAATGATACAGTTCTTAGCATCAGGTGGCCAAAGTAATGGAATTTCAGCTTCAACATCAGTCCATCCAATGAACATACAGGACCAATTTCCTTTAGGATGGACGGGCTGAATCTCCTTGCAGTCCAAGGGACTCTCAAGAGTCTTCTCCAACACCACAGTTCAAAAGCATCAATTCTTTGGCACTTAGCTTTCTTCACAGTCCAACTCTCACATCCACACATGTCTACTGGAAAAACCATAGGCTTGACTAGACGAACCTTTGTTCAGAAAGTAATGTCTCTGCTTTTGAATATGCTGTCTTGGTTGGTCATAACTTTCCTTCCAAGGAGTAAGCGTCTTTTAATTTCATGGCTGCAGTCACCATCTGCAGTGATTTTGGAGCCCTAAAAAATAAAGTCAGCCACTGTTTCCACTGTTTCTCATTTATTTGCCATGAAGTGATGGGATAAGATGCCATGATTTTGGTTTTCTAAATGTTGAGCTTTAAGCCAACATTTTCACTCTCTTTCACTTTCATCAACAGGCTCTTTAGTTCTTCTTCACTTTCTGCCAAAAGGATGGTGCTATCTGCATATCTGAGGTTATTATTATTTCTCCTGGCAACCTAGATTCCAGCTTATGCTTCTTCCAGCCCAGTGTTTCTCAGGATATACTCTGCATATAAATAAATAAGCAGGGTGACAATATACAGCCTTGACGTACTCCTTGTCCTATTTGGAACCAGTCTGTTGTTCCATGTCCAGTTCCAACTGTTGCTTCCTGACCTGCATATAGATTTCTCAAGAGGCAAGTCAGGTGGTCTGGTATTCCCATCTTTTTCAGAATTTTCCACAGTTTATTGCGATCCACACAGTTCAAAGACTTTGGCATAGTCAGTAAAGCAGAAATAGATGTTTTTTTGGAACTTTCTTGCTTTTTCCATGAACCAGCGGATGTTGGCAATTTGATCTCTGGTTCCTCTGCCTTTTCTAAAACCAGCTTGAACATCTGGAAGTTCACGGTTCACGTATTGCTGAAGCCTGGCTTGGAGAATTTTAAGCATTACTTTATAGCCTGAGAGATGAGTGCAATTGTGCAGTGGTTTGAGCATTCTTTAACATTGCGTTTCTTAGGGATTGGTGTGAAAACTGACCCTTTCCAGTCCTGTGGCCACTGCTGAGTCTTCCAAATTTGCTGGCATATTGAGTGCAGCACTTTCACAGCATCATCTTTCAGGATTTGAAATAGCTCAACTGGGATTCCATCACCTCCACTAGCTTTATTCATAGTCATGATTCCTAAGTCCCACTAGACTTCACATTCCAGGATGTCTAGCTCTAGGTGAGTGATCACACCATTGTGATTATCTGTGTTGTGAATATCTTTTCTGTATAGTTCTTCTATGTATTCTTTCCACCTCATCTTAATATCTTCTGCTTCTGTTAAATCCATACCATTAATGTCCTTTATTGAGCCCATCTTTGCATGAAATGTTCCCTTCATATCTTTAATTTTCTTGAAGAGATCTCTAGTCTTTCCTATTCTGTTGTTTTCCTCTATTTCTTTGCACTAATCACTGAGGATGGCTTTCTTATCTCTCCTTGCTATATTTTGGAACTCTGCATTCAAATGGTTATTATCTTTCCTTTTCTCCATGCTTTTTGCTTCTCTTCTTTTCTCAGTCATTTGTAAGGACTCCTCAGACAGCCATTTTACTTTTTAGCATTTCTTTTTCTTGGTGATGGTCTTGATTCCTGTCTCCTGTACAATGTCACAAACCTCTGTCCATAGTTCATCAGGCACTCTGTCTATCAGATCTAGTCCCTTAAATCTATATCTCACTTCCACTGTATAATCTTAAGGGACTTGATTTAGGTCATACCTGAATGGTTTAGTGGTTTTCCCTATTTTCTTTAATTTAAGTCTGAATCTGGCAATAAGGAGTTCATGATCTGAGCCACAGTCAGCTCCCTGTCTTGTTTTTGCTTACTGTATATAGCTTCTCCATCTTTGGCTGCAAAGAATATAATCAATCTGATTTCAGTGTTGACCATCTGGTGATGGCCATGTGTAGAGTCTTCTCTTGTGCGTAGGAAGAGGTTGTTTGCTATGACCAGTGCATTCTCTTGGCAGAACTCTGTTAGCCTTTGCCCTGCTTCATTCTGTACTTGGTACCAAGAAGATACCAAGGCCAAATCTGTGTGTTACTTCAGGTGTTTCTTGACTTCCTACTTTTGCATTCCAGTCCCCTATAATGAAAAGGATATCTTCTTGGGTGTTAGTTCTAAAAGGTCTTGTAAGTCTTCATAGAACCATTCAACTTCTGCTTCTTCAGCATTATTGATCGGGGCATAGCCTTGGATTAGTGTGTTATTGTATGGTTTGCCTTGGAAACAAACAGAGATCATTCTGTAGTTTTTGAAACTGCATCCAAGTACTGCATTTCAGACTCTTTGGTTGACCATGATGGCTACTGCATTTCTTCTGAGGGATTCCTGTCCACAGTAGTAGATATAATGGTCATCTGAGTTAAATTCATCTGTTCCAGTCCATTTTAGTTATCTGATTCCTAAAATGTCGTCATTCACTCTTGCCATCTCCTGATTGATCACTTCCAATTTGCCTTGATTCATGGACCTAACATTCCAGGTTCCTATGCAATGTTTCTCTTTACAGCATCAGACCTTGCTTCCATTACTCGTCACATCCACAACTGGGTGTTGTTTTTTCTTTGTCTCCATCTTTTCATTCTTTCTGGAGTTATTTCTCCACTGATCTCCAGTAGCATTTTGGGCACCTGCCAACCAGGGGAGTTCATCTTTCAGTGTCCTACCTTTTTGCCTTTTCATACTATACATGGGGTTCTCAAGGCAGGAATACTGAAGTGGTTCACCAATTCCCTTCTCCAGTGGACCACATTTTGTCAGAACTCTCCACCATGACTGGTCCGTCTTGGGTGGCCCTACATGGCATAGCTCATAGTTTCATTGAGTTAGATAAGGCTGTGGTCCATGTGATTAGATTGGTTTATTTTTCTGTGATTGTGGTTTTCAGTCTGTCTGTCCTCTGATGAAGAAGGATAAGAGGCTTATGAAAGCTTCCTGATGGGATAGACTGACTGAGGGGGATACTGGGTCTTGTACTGATGGGCGGGGCTATGTTCAGTACATCTTTATTCCAGTTTTCTGTTGATGGGTGAAGCTGAGTTCCCTCCCTGCTATTTACCTGAGGCCAAACTATGTTGCAGGTAATGAAGATAATAATGACCTCCCTCAAAAGATCCCCAAAGATCTCATAGCCATACTGACTTTTAAAATCTAGGAGATTCTTATGAAATATTTTAAACAGGTTAGGTGTTATATTAATAATTCAGATTCATTCATTTTCAAGTAAATACTGTCTTCCACATTCTAGAATAAGTGTTAGTTTCTAGAAATAAAAAGATGCAAACCAGGTGTTATTCCCCCGAGTACTATCAACCAGTCTTTATGGATAAGAACTGTTGAGAGATTGAACCTGGAAAATGTCATTCAGGTCAACTCCAAGGTCAAGTTGCCCACATATATATTTACTAAAATTTTTTAAATTTTTTTATTCTTTTAAAGAAGACATCTCACAGGAGACAGGGTGCTCAGGGCTGGTGCACTGGGATAACCCTGAGGGATGGGACAGGGAGGGAGGTGGGAGGGGGGTTCAGGATGGCAGGATACATGTACACCCATGGCTGATTCATGTCAATGTATGGCAAAAACCACTACAATATTGAAAAGTAATTAGCCTCCAATTAAAATAAATTAATTAATTTAATAAAAAAAATAAAGACATCTGAATGCAATGCCATTCAAAGGTAGATTTACCTTTCTTATTTTTTTGGCCATGCTGTGTGGCTGATATTAGTTCTCTGATCAGACATTGAGCCAGGCCCTTGGCAGTGAGAGCACAGTCGTAACCACTGGATCGTCAGGGGATTCTCTGGAGTTTCTTTCACTATGTTCTTCCACAAGTTCAGGTTGGCTAATTTGGAATACCTAAAGTGGTGTTTTATAGATTGAATATTAAGAAATTATTCATCTGTCTCTCTACTTTCCTTGGTCATTGTTTTGCACCAGTGCTTCCTGTTTAACTTAGGATGGTTAAAAAGGTTTTTAAAAAATCAAGTATATCTTTTAGTCAGGAAAATATATATAATGACTATCTCAAATATTATTTGATAACTGATATGAATTCATGGAGGAAGACAACTCAGGGGTTGTGGCTGTTTCTGATGCTTCCAGTTTCCATTCCGTGGCAAGTAAGTAATGGTTAAAACTTACTTCCAGGCAACTGATGAGTTCTTTATTGCCACACCCCATTAATGAATGGAAATTGAAGACTACTACAGAGGAAGAGAGGCAGACAGAGAGTATTGTCAGACTCAGCTTTAAAGTCAAAATTCTAGCTCCAACAATCAAGTTAGCTTATAATTTAAAGAGTCTGGTTAAATAATTACAAGAGAAATGTTTCAGCTTACAAAATCTAGACAGAATGATATCTCTTCTTGCTACAGTAATTATAACTGCTATTTAAGGGTTTCTCAAATATATGTCTCCAGATAATTACTTGCAGATACTGCCAAATTCAGAATATAACTGAATTTTGCTTTCTTAAATGGAGTAAAGATGGCTTTTTGGTTTGCTTCTCACTTTTATTTTCACAAGGTCCTCAAAATTATGTTCTTCATGGAGATAATGGTTTTTCTAGCTGAATCTTCTGTGGATAAAAGATGTTTTTTCTGCTTTCACTTAGCAAGGTCCATCCTTAGGAATTATATGACACAGTTTAACCAAATACACTATAGATTATGACAAAAATATTCTTGCCTTTTAACCAATCTGCGTAATTCTTTGAATCCTTTTCATTTTTCCATTATTAGAGATAAGTGCCTTTGTAACTACCTTTTCAGAAAAGGTAATGAACACCTGTGCCTGTTCTGAATTGTGAAAAAACTTATTTTCCTCATGAAACGTGAAAAGCATAGTGGAATTCTGTTACAACAATAAGGATGAATAGTTTAGATCAATCTTTTTTTTTAGTGGTCAGTACAGGTCAGTAGCCACCCCCTCCCCAAATGCTTAGTTTTACAGATTCAAGCATTTCCAAAAGATAAAATTTTTCTCTTTCCAAGGAAAATATATTATGTAGGGTATTCACTTGCTAGACAAGTTATTATGAACTGTAATTAGGAGTCTGTAAAAACAAAGTAGCTGTAACACCTGTAACAACAAAGTAGCTCTCAAAAGTTTTTAAATTATTAAGCTTTTGTCACAGAAACTGAAAATTTTTCATTTTTCAAGATCTAAACTAGCCAGCTATTTGTCTAATTTGGGAGAAAGAATCCCACACTTGAATTTATGTAATTGCCAGCAAAACACTTGTTATCCTTGGAAAGTATATTATCTGCAACAGTATGTAGAATTATGTGCAGTTGTATTTTCAAGGAAAGAGTTTTTTTAAAGTTCGTTCAAAATACTAATTTCAGAGTAATGAATGTTTCCTGAACTAAATTAGCCATTCCAAGAGGTTGGAGAACAAACAAGTGGAATGAAGAAATGGACAGTATATTCTGCTAAAGAACTTGTCCTTCAAGGAAGGAAAGTAGATGTTCTTTAGTCTGTAACTCAACTAGCCATAGCTGATGAATATTACCCATATACTGAGATGGAAAAATAGGTGTCCAGTCAGTCACTCATGCCCGACTCTTCGTGACCCCATGGACTGCACAGCACACCAGGCTTCCCTGTCCTTCACTGTCTCATGGGTTTGCTCACACTCATGTCCACTGAGTCGAGAATGCCATCTAACCATCTCATCCTCTGTCATCCCCCTATCCTCCTGTCTTCAATTTTTCCCAGAATCATGGTCTTTTCTAATGAGTTGGCTCTTGGCATCAGGTGGCCAAAGTTTGGTAGCTTCAGTTTCAGCATCAGTGCTCCCAGTGAGTATTCAGGTTGATTTCCTTTAATATTGACCAATTTGGTCTCCTTGCTGTCCAAGGGACTCTCAAGAGTCTTCTCCAGCACCACAGTTTGAAAGCATCAATTCTTTGGCACTCAGCTTTATTTATGGTCCAACTCTCACATCTGTACATGACTACTGGAAAAACCATAGCTTTGACTATATAAAGCTTTGTCAGCAAAGTGATGTCTCTGCTTTTTAATACACTAAGTTTGTCATAGCTTTCCTTTGACAAAGAATAAAAGCAAGTATCTTTTAATTGCATGGCTACAGTCATTGTTTCCCCATCTATTTGCCATGTAGTGATGGGACTGAATGCCATGATGTTAGTTTTTTGAATGTTGAGTTTGAGGCCAGATTTTTCCCTCTCCTCTTTCACCTTCATCAAGAGGCTCTTTTGTTCCTCTTCAATTTCTGTCATTAGAGTGGTGCCATCTCAACATCTGAAGTTATAGATATTTCTTTTTTATATAAATTTATTTATTTTAATTGGAGGCTACTTACATTACAATATTGTATTGGTTTTGCCATACATCAACATGAATCCGCCACGGGTTTACACGTGTTCCCCATCCTGAACCTCCCTCCCACCTGCCTCCCCATACCATCCCTCTGGTTCATCCCAGTGCACCAGCCTGTATCATGCATCGAACCTGGACTGGCAATTTCTCCCGTCAATCTTTATTCCAGCTTGAATTTCATCTAGCATGGCATTTCATGTGATGTACTCTGCATATAAGTTAAATAAGCAGGGCAACAATATACAACCTTGAAGTACTACTTTCCCAGTTTTGAACAAGTTCATTGTTCCATGTCTGGTTCTAACTGTTGCTTCTTGACCTATATACAGGATTCTCAGGAGACAGGTAAGGTGGTCTGGTATTCCCTTCTCTTTGAGAAAAAGTAATAGATGAGCTCAAAATACAGTCATCAAATTAAAATCTTTCTGTACTACATATAAAAAAAAAATCACCACTTCATTGCTGAGAAGTGTGTGTGTGTGTGTGTGTGTGTGTGTGTAGTTGCTCAGTCGTGTCAGACTCTATGCAACCCTGTGGACTGTAGCCCACCAGGCTCCTCTGTCCATAGGTTTCTCCAGGTAAGAGTACTGGAGTGGGTGGCCATTTTCTTCTCCAGGGGATCTTCCCGACCTAGGGATCAAACCTGGGTCTCCCGCATCACAGGCAGATGCTTTACCCTCTGAGCCACCAGGGAAGCCTGCTGATAAGACAAAATACTAAAAGATGTAAATAAATTAAGGATACAAAGGTCATTTGATTGGAGGTTTTAATCTTCAGCATACTCATTTAGGGCCTTAAATATTAGGGATACAAGAACTAAAGTTTGAATTTAGTGAGGTTGGTGTTAATTGTACCAAAAGCTTGGAGGGGATAATGATAATGCACAATTATAAAATAATTGTTTTAATGTAGCAATGGTAAGATCATGAGGTGACGCATGCTGTTGTTGAGTAAATGAAAATTATATGCTGCAAAGTATTTGGGAGTTAAAACACAAATGATAGGGATACCGCCTAGTAAAAATATTAATTGAACATTCTTATTGTAAGTAACTCAAAAGATGGACACAAATTTTGATTTATCCATTCTATTAGTGGACCTTAGTGTCAAATTTTAAGTCATTCATTTTTGTAGAGGTGTTTGGGTGGGCATATGCTTTTATTCCTTTTTCTATTTTTTGGAAAAAAATTAGGAATAGAATGGATGGGTTGTATAACAGGGAAATTTTTAAGATATTCCCTTGTTGGTGTGTAGATCTTCCCTTATAGCTCAGTTGGTAAAGAATCTGCCTGCAATGCAGAAGACATATATGTTGACAAGGTATATTTCAACATTGCTAGAGTCTTCTGAGTTCTAGTTCATGCATGAGCACTAAGTCGCTTCAGTCATGTCTGACTCTGTGACTCAATGGACTGTAGCTCACCAGGCTTCTCTGTCCATGGATTCTCCAGGCCAAGAATACTGGAGCCAGTTGCTATATCCTCCTCCAGGGGGTCTTCTTGACCCAGGGATCAAACCTGTGTCTTATGTCTCCTGCTTTGGCAGGCAAGTTCTTTACTGCTAGCACCACCTGGGAAACCCAGGTTCTAGTAGGCTTCTTTTATAGATTCCTTGGAAGTTTCTACATAGAGGATAATGCCTATCTCTCACCTCTTGAGACCAACAGGCAAGTTTGTGAAAGTCCTTCTTTTGGCAATGATGGAAAGGCAAGAGAACAAAAAGCAACTCACCAGCTTGCACCAAGGACCATTTATGTGAGTGAGACTGTCTTGGACTCTCAGTTTTAGTTAATATGTCAGAAAAATGGCTCAGCTTAGCCAAGCCCAAATTCCAACCCATAGAATCCTAAAAAATAATAATAGTCTTTCTTTTAAGCCACAGAATTTTGGGGATTGTATATTTTAAAGTAATTGATAAATAAGTCACAGACCAATTCAAACTACATAAACTATAGATACTTTAGAAACACATGTATACCTGTGGCGGATTCATTTTGATGTTTGACAAAACTAATACAATTATGTAAAGTTTAAAAATAAAATTTAAAAAAAAATAAAAAAAACATATGTATACCATCATTTCTATATTTAAATCAAAATTAATGTATCTTTATATTATAAAATCTGTTCCATTGATTTGACACTAAATAAATATCAGAAATATTATTTCTATTTAAATATCACATTTCCAATATATTTTTAAAAACTCACTATTTTATCCTGTAGCTAAGTGATTTTGTCTCATAGAAATTATTAATGCTTTTCTCATTTACATTTTGTTGCTTAGTTTAGTGGAATCATTCAAGTGCATTGTAAGTTATTTGTTAATTTAAGCAGATTCTCTGTCCTGGTTGAATTTTCAGTCTTGGTTCTGTAAGGGTTAGAATCTGGACCCCTCAAAACCTTAAAGCCTTCAACAAGAATAAAAGCAAAGTACTAGGCTGAGTGCATAGGTAATCACGCTGCTGCTGCTGCTGCTGCTAAGTCGCTTCAGTGATGTCTGACTCTGTGCGACCCCATGGACCGCAGCCTACCAGACTCCTCCATCCATGGGATTTTCCAGGCAAGAGTACTGGAGTGGGGTGCCGTTGCCTTCTCCAGGTAATTGCAGTAGATGCTTTTTATTGCAGAGATCACAGAGAAATTCAGCCAGGGAAGTGAAGTTTGAAACTCACAACTGTTTGAAGGCCAGTTAGCCATGTCTCAGTCCAGCTGTCATTCTGTGTGCGGTATGTCTTATTGACCCACTTCTGCCTTTGGTGCAAGCAGGCAGTTTTCCAGTGGGCTCAATTTTGATGTCAAAGGTTAAATTGATTTGGAATTATCTGTGACCCTCAAATACAAAGTTGTAAAGCCACTTCTGTTAAGGTGAAGAAGATACAATAACTTTGAAATGGCACAGGATTTATAATAACTGATATTAAAAAATTTCTAAAAATCTCAGGCATCTTAAATACCATCTTCATGCCCTAGTTTTGAATCATATTGTAAATATACAATATGTAATATATATCGTGTATAATATAATACAATATATTTATTAGATTTAAAATATATAAAGAGGAAACTAAAGTTATAAAACCATGCCATAGGATAAATTGTTGTAATAAGTCACCTTCATGAGGCTAAAATTTTTAAAAATATGTATTTTACTTGCAAAATTCTTAAGAAACTTTTAGAAAACAAGTTATTGATACAAGTTAGTTGAAGAATTCAAAATACAAAATTAGATATCATCCTTCATTTAGGAAAAGATGAGACTATTTAAAGACCCAGGTGGCTCAGTGGTAAAGAATCTGCCTGCATGCAGGAGATGCACAAGACACTGGTTTAATCCCTGGATTGGGAAGGTCTCCTGGAAAAGGGCATGGCAACCCACTCCAGTATTCTTGCCTGGAGTATCCCATGGACAGAGGAGCCTGGTGGGCTACAGTCCATAGGGTCACAAAGAGTTGGACATGACTGAAGTGACTGAACATACACATGTCATTATCGCAACATGAGAAAGAATTAGTATGTTAAAAAGTTAAAGAAATTTAAAGCTTCTAATATTAAACATTTTGAAGTTGTAAAAAACTGTGAATGTGACAATTAAATTAGCATGTTAACTTATTTAGTAAAATCAATAAAAGATACATTTATAATAAAGTATCAAAAGCAGTGACATAAGTCCATAAGATTCAAGTATCTACTCCAAATATTTGGTAGACTATGACCTCATGCGAAGAGTTGACTCATTGGAAAAGACTCATGCTGGGAGGGATTGGGGGCAAGAGGAGAAGGGGACAACAGAGGATGAGATGGCTGGATGGCATCACCGACTCGATGGTTGTGAGTTTGAGTCAACTCTGGGAGTTGGTGATGGACAGGGAGGCCTGGCGTGCTGTGATTCATGGGGTCGCAAAGAGTCCAACATGATTGAGCAACTGATCTGATCTGATGCTCCTTAATAAATTTGAAAAATTAAAAAATCTTCCAATCACTTTTCTCAAGCCACCAAAGTGCTTAATGAAAATATGCCGACCAGGTGTGGTAGGATTTTGTTGTAAAAAAATTTTTTTAAAAATGTGATGATATAAAATTTGCAAACTTATTTTTAATTCTTAAAAAATGTAAATATCCATTAATTCTGTCACCTGAGTTACATTTCTAATGGTAAAAATTGTGATTCTTAACATTTTGACTGGAGATAATTGGGGATTCCCAAGATCCTTTTAAGTTCTGTGTAAGATAAGTACTATTTTCATAATAATACTTAGTTGTAACTTACCTTTTTAATCTTTTTGTATTCTGTATGTCCCTTCATGAATGTACCGAGTACAGAAAGCTTATTGACATGCTTTCTGATTCCACATTTTATTAACCCTTAAAAGTACTAACACTTGTGAGCTTTAGTGTACTATTAAATTAGAATTTCCATAATTATCTGAAAAGTCTGTTAAACTTTTTCCCAATTATCTCTGTGGATACAGAATTTTTTAATATACCTCAACCAAAACAGCATATTATGACAAATGAGAAACAAGAACAGATATAACAATCCAGATCCTTACAATAAAACATTTAAAAAAAATACCTACTTGGATCTGCTGGTTCTTAGCTTCAATATGTGGGATCTAATTCCCTAATCAGGGATCAAACCTGGGCCCCCTGCATTGGGAGCATGTAGTTTTAGCCATCTCTAAAAGATATCTTTTAAAATTTCAGAAATGTGAAGCAATGGCACTGTCACAGTTTTTTGCTTTGAAATAGCATATTTTTTTTAAATATATGCTGTTTATGTTAAGGTATCTGCCTGCATACGGGAAACCTGCATTCGATCCCTGGGTTGGGAAGATGCCCTGGAGAAGGGAATGGCAACCCACTCCAGTCTTCTTGCCTGGAGAATGCCATGGATAGAGGCTACAGTCCATGGGATCAAAGAGTCAGACACAGCTGAGCAAGTAACACTCTCCCACTTTCACTGTGTTAATGCGTATATCCTTCATAAAGTCTTTTTTGACAAAAATAATATAGACTTTGGTAGATAATTCCAACCGAAATCTGAAGAATAAATGACACTTGTGCTCCTTTAATATGTAGTAAGATTCGCTCTCCTTTAAGTCTTTCATGCTGTAGAAAAATAGAGACAGTGAGCGCAGTAGTGACAACAAACTGCAAGTTTGATTATCTGCTGTGTTGAGTATTTCTTGTACAATATCTGTAAACATTTTACATGACTGACAATTTTTATTGTTAGTGCTTGACATAATGTCACTTAACTTGTCAGAAGTGATCTCCTCTACAACAGACATTTGTAATGAAGGTACGAACAAGAACTGTGGTGGTTGTAAAATAGAGGTTTGACCTTAAGTTACTTTGCTGAGCTTTCGATGATTCAATTTCAATAGTAGAAGTTGAAAGATTTTACAGGTTTTAAGGCATAAAACATTTAGCTGTATGCACAGGAATCCACTCAACAATGAGTAGTTCTGAAAAATATTCAGAAGCGCAGCAATGCCTATTATATATTTTTTAAGTGTGAAGAGAAGTTATTTTTAGAAACAGTAAACTATAAGACACAAAATGTGTTCGAAAAAAAAAAATCCAATTTAAGGAAAGTTAAGCTAGCAAGAGCCAAATTATTTGTAGGTTGTTGAAAAATGGACCTGCTGTGCTCAATTATAACCTCAACATAAACATAAGTACTTTTTTGAACAACAATAAAGAGTTTTAAATTCTACCTTGTCTTTTGCTTTTGAAATTAACTCATTCATGTTGCATGTTTATTGAAACTCTTTCAGGTGAACATCTGAGTTCAGTAACTGCAAATCTAACTCTTATGGCAAAATAGCAGGAGACAAGGATAAATGGTAGAAATAAACAATCACCTTTCAAAACCTTCTGAGAAGAAATGCATAGATCATACATCTGCCGCTAATCCTCAATCCCTTCTTTGTTACAAACTGCAAACACAGCTTCCTCTTGAGAAGTATTAGGCCTTAGTAAAAAAAAAAAAAAAAAAAAAAGTCGCATATTTTTCCCCTGAAGATATCCAAAATACTATAGTCCTATGAACAACTTTTGATGTTGTAATCAAAATGACCTATCTTACATGTGAATATTATCTTTTATTCCATTTTCAAATTAAACCATCATATGACACTTGCACACCCTACACTTATAACTTAAGATTTAAATATTGCTATATTTAATTCATCCTACTGCACTCCAGAAACAATATTTTTGGTTGAAAATAAATGGATGACTTTGTGCCTTAAATAATTATTTGAAAAGCAATTGCAGGTGCTTGATGCCACGATACAGACATAAACCAGTCTTTTGAATACTTGGGAGGTAATTTTATTTAATTAAAACTAGAAAACCAATTGGTCTATAAGCCTTTACCTTATTCTTAGCCTCAAGAATCAACACCCAAATGCAAGATTGATTTTAATTTTTGTTTTTATTTTGTTGTGCTAGGTCATAGTTCAGGCATATGGGACCTTGAGCCATTGCAGCATGTGGGACCTTTTTGTTGTGGCCTGAAACTCTTAGTTGCAGCATATGGGATCTAGTTCCTTGACCTGGAGTTAACCCTGGTCCCCTGCATTGGAAACATGGGGTCTTAGGCACTGGACCACCACAGAAGTCCTGCAAGAATTATTTTAAAAGAAATACTATTTTCTAATAGTGTGAGAAACTGCAAGCATAAGGAAAATACATTGTGATTAATTGATGGAAATTTTTTTAAAAGTAAATATAAACTTTTTTTTTGCCATGATCTTGGTTTTTTATTTTTATTTTTTTAAATTTTATTTTATTTTTAAACTTTACAAAATTGTATTAGTTTTGCCAAATATCAAAATGAATCCGCCACAGGTATACATGTGTTCCCCATCCTGAACCCTCCTTCCTCCCCATACCATCCCTCTGGGTCGAATATATAAAACATTTAGCAAGATGATAATTTTTTTCAATTCATCTATTCCTTGAATTCATGTAAATAATACCTCCCAATAAAAGCAGAGAAAATCCACAACAGCACTTGTTTTTAACAAAAAATAATAATCATGTATGTCACATAAATTCAAGAAATGTAACATCGGTATGTCAGTGACGGACTAGACTAAATCTAGTTACCAAGGTCCAGAGTAGTGTTCTTAAGAAATGTTCTAATTTTGAAAGAGATAAGTAAAAGATTATTATTATATTCTTGCAACCCCAACAAAACTCTTTAGGCTAAAAGAGGCCAAGAAAACATGGGCATCAATTTTTCTTGAGAGTTTGTTCAAAATTATGGATCAAGTTTCTGGAAAGTTTCAGCTTGTGGCATAGAGCTATTAATAATTTGAATTCAGCCCTCCACTCCACAACACTTTCCCAAGGGCATCCTTTGTCTCTTTTGGGAAGAAGATTGCTTCCCTACCCACTACAAGTGCTAAAACATACAAAGTACACTTTAGAGTAAAACTATCTGACCTATCCATATTAGAATCAGTAAATAATTTTAGATTAAAGCATTTCATAGGTAAAAAATCAATATAATAAAAATTTGAATCAACTGTATAATATCTGTATTTTAAATATGCTGTACTTGAAACATAGCCTATATACATAAAAGTTAACATAAAATAGCATGAATTATTGAAGAAATCTGTTATTACAGTGGGAGATTTAAATGGAATTTTCATTACTTGACAGATAAAACAGATAATAACTAGCAAAATAGTATTGAACAGCACAGTAACATATGATATAGAAAACCTGTAAAGAATTCCACTTTCAATAATTGTTCCTTATTTGCAAGCACATATGGAACATATGCATGTAGGAGTTATGATGCAAATCTCAGCAATTTCATTGACAATTTATTATGCATATTGTATTCTTTAGCTACAATGTAATTAAATTGGAAGTTAGTTTTCAAATAATGAATTAAAAGCCAATATATTTGTAACTTAAAAATACTTAATTGAATTATATAATCTTGAATCATTAAATAATTTATCAGATATGAATTATAAATTTATATTTAAAGCATTTTAAATCAAGCATACATGAAGGACTAATCAAAATTTATCATATATCATACAAGTACAGTTTCAGTTTCACATTCATAGTACTAAAAGGCACTTGAAAAGCAGGTAAAAAATATTTTGATCTGGCAGCAGTTTCTAACACATACAAAAAATGTTAAGTGACTAAAGATTAAGCTTGAAGTAAATTGAAGGAAGTCTTTAGCAAATATAAAGCAGAAATAACTGAAATATGGAAAGAGGAAAGAAAAGATTTGTTCTTTGAAAACTATCAAAATAGTTTTTGATTAAAAAAAAACATACTATTACAATCAGGCAAACAAGCAAAAAAGATCTTTGGTTAATTAGGAATGAAGAGAACTGATCTCATAAATCATATCTTCAACACATTAATTTAGGAGACCCTGAAAACATTTCCATTTAAAATCAAGAAGCTGACAAGATGATTTTTACCACTAAATTTATTATCATTGTTTTGAAAGTCATAGTGATATAATAAGAAAAGGAAAATATAAAAATATTAAGAAGATGGAAGTAAAATGTGCATTATTTGCACACCATGTGATTATATAGGAAAAAAATACACTTAAAAGCTAAAATTAATCAGTGTACAAAAGATCTCAATGTATGGAGTCTATTGCATTTCTATACAATAGAATTATTAGTTCTCAAATATTAGAGTTGTAATTTTAAAATGTCACATTTTACTATTGCAAAAAATCTATATGCAAAAGATCTATATTGTAAAAGATATATCTATATCCCAGGCCCCTCTGACTATGGGATTCTCTAGACAAGAATACTGGAGTGTGTTGCCATTCTGTTCTTCCCAAATACATAGTATATAGAATTACACAACAGAATTATAAAAAGTTACACAATAGGCATTTACTTAACTGTAAATCTTATTAAGTCTATAATTATTATAACCATAATTTGCCAGTAAATCACTTGTAATAAGAGCATCAGACTCAAATTTAACAGGTGAGCTGTTATAACTTTTCAAGGAACATGTATATCACCGCATAAACAATTACGATTTTGTAGACATAAAATATCAATACATAAAATCTCATGTCCTGCTATAACTAAAACACAAATTAATAAAATGTTATGTGAATTATGTTTCAAAAAGTGAAAAAAAAATCCCCAAACTATAAGAACCTGAATTCTCTCTGTTGGAAACAAGGGGAAAGACATCTCCTCTGTTTACTATGAACTTCCCCAGAGGCTCAGTGGTAAAAGAAATCACTTCTAATGCAGAAGATAAAAGAGATGCAGGTTGATCCTGGGTGGAGAATATCCCGTGGAGTAGGAAATGGCAACCCTCTCCAGTATTATTGCCTGTAATAATCTATGAACATAGGAGCATGGCCGGCTACAGTCCATGGGTTGCAAAGAGTTGGATATATGAGCATTCATGCATGCACATGTCCTTTTACTTACAGCATTTATTAAGAAAATTAATTGTATCTTTTTGTTCTGTTCATTGGAAATGTGTGTATATCTCAAGGATCTGAAAGTCATCACTTTGAAATGTAGTCATCAAGGAAACAGTGCTCCTATCTCCCTCTTTCTCTAGAAAGGTAAGAGCCAAAATTTGTTGGCATCTAGCTCCAAGATGCCAGAGAAGGCAATGGCACCCCACTCCAGTACTCTTGCCTGGAAAATCCCGTGGACGGAGGAGCCTGATGGGCTGCAGTCCATGGGGTCGCTAAGAGTCGGACACGACTGAGCAACTTCACTTTCACTTTTCACTTTCATGCACTGGAGAAGGAAATGGCAACCCACTCCAGTGTTCTTGCCTGGAGAATCCCAGGGACGGGGGAGTCTGGTGGGCTGCCGTCTATGGGGTCGCACAGAGTCGGACACGACTGAAGCGACTCAGCAGCAGCAGCAAGAGCTCCAAGATGCAAACATCCCTCCTTCCTAAGGGTGCATGCATGCATGCATGCTAAGTCGCTTCAGTTATGTCTGACTCTGTGTGACCCCATGGAGAGCAGCCCACCAGGCTCCTCCGTCCACAGCATTCTCTAGGCAAGAATACTGGAGTGGGTCGCCATTTCCTTCTCCATCCCTAAGGATATGAGAAGCTTATTTTTTATTTGAATAAATACAATTAGCTAACACAGAAGTGAAGTGGAGTCTCTCAATTGTGTTCGACTCTTTGCGCCCCTGTGGACTGTAGCCTACCAGGCTTCTCCGTCCATGGGATTCTCCAGGCAAGAATACTGGAGTGGGTTACCATTTCCTTCTCCAGGGGATCTTCCCGACCCAGGGATCAAACCTAGGTCTCCCGCATTGGAGGCAGATGCTTTAACCTCTGAGCCACCAGGGAAGTCCAGCTAACACAGAAAACCACTCCAAAAACCAAGTGAATTTAGGATTGTCTATGTCTGACAAATAGATCGTGTGGTCAAGTCCTATTATTTGAGGACTAGGTACTGTTTATCTTGAGAACATGTGTGAGGTGTGTTATATTTGCTTGCCTACATAAAGAAGGTGAGATTTCTTTCAGTCTTTGCAGTCCCTTTAGTAGATTATTTGTGATGCAGTCCACATTGTGGTTTAATGCTTATTCATTAATAAAATTATTTTCTTTCACATCTCTACTTGAGTGGAGAGGTTTTCTGGTTTGGAGGGAGACTGTAATTATGTTTCCCCAACAATTCTGATGATGAAGACTGTCTGGCAGCTATTGATCAAGGCTAGTGAAAGATCTATGGCCACACCAGTCAGTTCAGAGACCTTCCCTCCATTATAAGTTCCCCTTCTGGCTCTCCACTCTGTTGGAATACTAGCTGTAGTAACCACCCTTTCCAAATTCAAGATTTTATTATTGAATAAGCTTGGGTAATTTGGCCCTAAAATCCCATCAGAAACACCACATAGTTGGAAAATATGAGAAGCTAGTAATGGTACCTTCAGGTATTACTCTTAAAAAGCCAATATATGTCTGTCATATTTAAAATGAGTATATGGCAATTCAGTCTTGCACTAGCCAAGGGATTTTTTTTTTAATTTTGATGAATTAATATATTGTATTACTTTGGCAGTCCTCATCTCAAGCAAATATATTACTGGCATTTATAGGATGGTTATCATTCTAAGAAAAATGATTTGGGATAAACAGGAGAAAAGATTGAGGAAAATAGAAGAAGAAATATAAGAATTAATGGTGCTGTCCCTTTCACAGAACCTTCCTCCTCTTTTCTTTGCTGTCTCTGCTTCTCCTGCATTTCTTTACCCCTCCCTGCTTCAGTCTGACTCCTGGGGAAGGGGAGGTGATGGTCTTTTAGTTGGTGGTTGCCTTCACTTGTGTATTTTCATGTGAAAAGTGTGGAGGACACAGCTTTAGTTCCTAATTATTTATGTGCCCTGTGTGAGGACACAGGTTTCTGTTCCTGGGGGCTTAGCCCAAAGTTCATACATTAGACCACCTTCCACCTTCTAGAGTCTCTTCTTATCCACATACCATGGAGCTAGGAAAAGAGATCTAATCAGGGACTAAGGATAACTTGGATAACTGTGGCCCCTATGAAGGCAACAGGATGGAGAGTTGCTACTCTCCATATCTGTAAAAAAAATCAATCAAACAAGGCATTCATCTGATAAATGTAAACACAGAAAGAGAGAAAAAAGTGCTGTATAATTTAATTTTGTTGTTGTTTTGTTGCAGTGCTAGGAAAACCAGCTCTCTTTGGATCCCCAGCAAAACTATTGCCCTGAGAAGCTACCCAGGCCTAAAGGTACCTCTGTTTCTATCTATGTGAATTAAAGTTAATTGAGCCTAATATGAAATATTGACATAATATCTGGTTTAACATTGTTGAGAATTAATAATATAATGTATGCAAATCTCCTGATATATTTTTGGCACTTAACAGGCATTCATTTAATGATAGATCTTATTAAGGTTATAATTATCATAATCATAATTTGCCAATGAATCACTTATAATAAGAGCATCAGACTCAACATTTAATAAGTGAGCTGCTTTAATCTTTTAAGGAGCATATACATCACTGACATAAACAATTAAGTTATCTTTTATTGTGGAAATAAAACACTAATAAATCAAGTCTAATATCCAGCTAAAATGAAAATATACCACAATGATTTTTTTTAATTTCAAAGATGCTAGTGGGACCCGATAATTTACTGAGATATTAATTTGTGTTGTATTCTCCTTTGTACTCTCCATACCCCGTTGAAGTGGGTAGAGACACTGTGAGTTTTCTTGCCCCTTCTTTTGTGTTGCAGGCTAAATAAGAGAAGCATGGATACAACTGTGTTCCTGATTTTGGGGTTCTAGATACTTAATGTTCCTGAGGGTATTTTCCTGATAGAGAAGAGAAACAGGTGGATGGCTTTTAAACTTGTGAAAAAGGGAGGGAAGCTCCCCTAAGATCCTAATTGATGCTAACATGAAAGATATGCTGTGACTGACGTTCTTGAGATAGCAGGATGAGAGTTCTTAAATATTGAGGGGAGTGTCTGAGTGTGAACCTTAAGGAAATGGGAGCTTGGACTCCATGGCTCCAACTCTTAGAACTGAAAAATCCAAGTCCTTATGATCTGGAAAGTTAGCTTACAGAAATGATGACATAATCAAGAAAAAAATTACACTTTGTTTAGTTTGTAATCACTGCTTAAGACTCCTTGATTCTTCTGTAAAGAGTCTCAATAATGACAGTGATTTTCCTAACAGGCTGTACAGGTTCTGAGCCATGTTTAATCTGACTAAAAAAATATAGATTTATTTGATGTGTTATCTCTTGCATGGGTGTAAAGTTGGGTGTAAAGTTCACATAAAAGAGAGTTTAGTATTTTATTTTTTCTGGCAATCCACTCTTTTTAAAATTTATTTTGCTGAAGTACAGTTACTATTAATGTTGTATTAATTTCTGCTGTACAGAAAAATGACTCATTTACATATATACACATACATATGTTTATTTTTAATTTCCTTTCCTATTATGGCTTAACACAGGATGTTGAATATAGTCCCCTGTGCTATATAGTAGGACCTCATTGTTTATCCATTCTGTATTTAATAGTTCTCATCTGGCAATTCACTCATTTTCTTTAAGCTTTTAATTTTATATTGGAGTATAGTTGATTAGCTGTGTTGTGTTATTTTCAGGTGTGATTCAGCAAAGTGATTCAGTTACACATATACATGTATCTATTCTTTTTCAAATTCTTTTCCCATTCAAGTTATAACATAATATTGAGCAGAGTTCCCTGTGCTATACAGTAGGTCGTCATTGGTCATCCATTTTAAATATAGCAGTGTGTACATGTCAATCCCAAACTCCCTAACTGTTCCTCCTCCCCACCATCCCCCCAGTAGTTTAGTATTTTAATATAACAATCTATCAACTAAAGATATCAAAGTACCAAAATAACCTTAAGTGTTGCATAAAACAAATTTGACATTTCTTCTTACTACTTATATTTTTTGTCTCTCTCAGTTAGACAAATCATGGCACTTCCATCTTAATCCTCCTATTTAACTGTAAATATAAGGAGCCCAACAGCTCAGCCAGGTTCTATGAAGAGCCCTTACTCTGTGCTACATGAGTCACATATTATAGGAAATTGAAGACCTATATTGAAGACCATCTGGGCCTGTGAGTATAACTTTTCCTGGGTCCAAAATGGGAGATAACATGGACTTGTCCTTTGATGCCACTGCCTTCTTTCCTGCAACATCTTTAAAAGCCTACATTTAAAGTATTTGGTTTAAAAATTGATTCCATTGAATTAAACATCAAGGGGGAGAAAGAAGAAAGAAAATAGGTAAAGTATAAAATCCTCAAACTAACCTGAAATATATTCTGCAACAAAGATGTCATGCTGACGGGCTGGTTGATTAGAACAGACATTTTGAGTTCAGTGATCCAGCAGCCCTTAGGAGTCCTGGGAGAGAGCTGCCAATTCTGAGAAATACATTTTTTTTCTGTTTGGCTTTACTGATTAGTTGAAATAGTGTTGCCGAGGCCCAAATTTCAGTCACATTTTTATTGTTGCTCTGCCATTATAACGCTTCTAAGGTGTGTCCCTTCCTAGTCTTATCACCGATGCTTACCTCCTCATAGTGTCATGTGAGGAGGGACCACAGAAGCACCAGATTTCCGCTTTAAGAAAACCCTGGGGCTTCCTGAACAGCTGCTTCTCAAAGCTGTTGATTTGCAGTATAAAAATTGATCCAAATGGTTTGTTCTCCATCTGTCTCGTGGCCTGCTCTTGCTCCTCCAATTAGGAGGTGCTAGTTAGCTCTGCTGGTAGCTCTTCTTTTGCTGTTTTTCTCAATAAGCGGAATTGCATGTTGAAGGTATTGCCTCTGATCAGTCTAGCCCCTCTGCATTTGACCAGGGGAAAACATAATCAACAATAATAACAACATAAATTTCTAATCTATACAATGTACATCATCCTTATTCTCATTTTTGGATATAAGAGTATCTAGAAGCTTTAAAAAAAAATTTCAGTGCACATGTGGATGGAGCATAAAACAGATCCCTGAGTGACCCATGTACAAAAGTAGGCATTACATCTATTCCTGTCAACATACATAATAACTTAAAACAATATTTTAACTAGGTGATCCCTGATCACTCTAGTCAGGAGTATGTCATTTTTCAGATAAACTTCAGCTCTGAAAGAGTTTTCCTGAGAGCCTTACTTCTGTTTTCTACAATTTACATTCATTCCATAGACAGTGAATGTTGAATTGCTGAATGAATTGATTAATAAATAAATTCACCAATAATCTGTGGAAATGGAAGAGTTAGAAAATGGTAAATAGGATGAAAAACTTGTGTAAAGGAAACCATTACACTTTATGCCACCAGAAGTTTCTTTTAAGTAATGAAGGAAATAAAGTAGGGATGGGAAACAAAAATATTTTTTAAATAATCTTGTGGCATAAACTAAATTTTTCATGTAAAATGTATATAACATTTTAAATAGTCATCCTGATATATCATTGATTTTATATTAAGTGGAAGATTTTAGGATATAAGGTGGAAAAACTGCCTGGCAATGTTCACAGTCAACTGTTTGCAATGCTAATTTATTCCAGAAAGTTCAAGCTGAAGAGGATTAATGCTGGTGTCTATATATAACTGCATTTCAAGAAACAGTGACTGTTGTACAGTAGGTACAAAGCTGAGTCAGCATCTTCCAGTTCTGACTGATAATTTTTTTTTTTTTAATCCTGTTTATCTTCTCCCCTTGGAGCAGCTGAGGGATACATACACTTTTTATTAGGTAGAAAAGCAGTAATGGCTTTCTTAGTATCTGAGCTCAGCAGCAAAGAAGTCTGCAATTATAGCAAAAAGAAAAGAAACAAACAAACAAACAAACAAAGCTTGCCCCAGTTTTACTTAGAAGCCTGCAACTCGTGTTCATTTTTTCAATGAAAGAGACAGTGAACTGTATCCTCTATATGCAGTCTCTTGAGAAGGAATGATAAATCTGGCAGATACAATAGGCCAGCAGGAAAGTTAAGAGACCAGGAATTATAAGTAGCTAATTATGAGTATTCACTAGTTGATTTCACAGAATCTTTCTTAAAAGAAGTGTTAGTATAGAATTATATTTCATCTAGCTCAATTTTTGTCCTTATTCATGAAATTTTTTATTCTACAAACTGAGTCACGGATGCACAAAAACAAAGATTAAAAAAAAATACATGTATTTTTCTTCTAACTAGAATTTTTGACCTGTATAATACATAATGTGTCATGGTTATTGTCAAAAGATTGGATTTTAGCACAACTGTATCAGTTGAAGCATGGATAGTAAACAGTGATGGTTTTAATTATTATATAATATTAGAATGAAATCTGACCATTTCCAGTCCTGTGGCCACTGTTGAGTTTTCCAAATTAGCTGGCATATTGAGTGCAGCACTTTCACAGCATCATCTTTTAGGATTTGAAATAGCTCAGCTGGAATTCCATCACCTCCACTAACTTAGTTCATAGCAATGCTTCCTAAGCCCACTTGACTTCACACTCCAGGGTATCTGGCTCTAGGTGAGTGGCCACACTAGCGTGGGTTTCCAGCTCATTAAAACTTTCTATATAGTTCTTCTGTGTATTCTTGCCACCTCTTCTAATATTTTCTGCTTCTGTTAGGTCCATAGAGTTTCTGTCCTTTATTGTACCCATCATTACATGAAATGTTCCCTTGGTATCTCTAATTTTCTTTAAGAGGTCTCTAGTTTTTCCCATTCCATTATTTTCCTCTATTTCTTTGAATTGTTCACTTAAGAAGTCTGTCTTATCTCTCCTTGCTATTTTTTGTAACTCTGCATTTAGATGGATATATCTTTCCTTTTCTCCTTTCCCTTTCACTTCTCTTCTTTTCACAGCTATTTATAAGGCCTCCTCAGACAATCATTTTTGCTTCTTGCAGTTCTTTTTCTTGGGGATGGTTTTGATCACTGCCTCCTCTACAATGTTACAAACTTCTGTCCATAGTTCTCCAGGCACTCTATCAGATCTAATCCCTTAAATCTATTTGTGACTTCCACTGTATAATATTAAGGGATTTGATTTAGGTCATACCTGAATGGTGTAGTAATTTCCCCTACTTTCTTCAACTGAAGCTGAATTTTCCAATAAGGATTTCATGATCCGAGCCACAATCAACTCATCTTGTTTTTGCTCTCTGTATAGAGTTTCTCCATCTTTGGCTGGAAAGAATATAATCAATCTGATTTCAAGATTGACTATTTGGTGATGCCCATGTGTAGAATTGTCTCCTATGTTGTTGGAAGAGGGTGTTTACCAGTGCATTCTCTTGACAAAATTCCATTAGCCTTTGTCCTGCTTCATTTTGTCTTCCAAGGCCAACCTTGCCTGTTACTCCAGGTATCTCTTTTCTGACTACTTTTGCATTCTAGTCCCCTGTGATGAGAAGGACATCTCTTTTTGGTGTTAGTTCTAGAATCTTGTAGGTCTTTATAGAACCATTTGACTTCATCTTCTTCGACATTAGTGGTTGGGGCATCAACTTGGATTACTGTGATATTGACAGTTTGCCTTGGAAACAAACCAAGACCTTTCTGTTGATTTTGAGATTGATCCCAAGTACTGCCTTTCGGACTTGTTCATTGACTATGATAGTTACTTCATTTCTTCTAAGTGATTCTTGACCACAGCAGTAGACATAATTTGTTGTTCACTCACTCAGTTGTTTCTGACTCGTTGTGACCCCATGGACAGCAACATGCAAGGCATCCCTGTCCTTTAGCATCTCCTGGAGCTTGCTCAAACTTATGTCCATTGAGTCGGTGATCCCATCCGACCATCTTGTCCTCTGTCTCCCCCTTCTCCTCTTGCCTTCAATCTTTCCCAGAATCAGGGTCTTTTCTAATGAATTGGCTCTTCACATCAGATGGACAAAGTATTGGAGCTTCAACTTCAGCATCAGTCCTTCCGGTTGAATATTCAGGGTTGATTTTCCTTTAGATTGACTAGTTTGATCTCCTTGCAGTCAAGGGACTCTCAAGAGTCTTCTCTAACACCACCATTTGAAAAGATCAGTTCTTTGGCCCTCAGCTTTCTTTATGGTACAAATCTCACATGGATATGTGGCTATTAGAAAAACCATAGCTTTGACTATACAGACCTTTGTTGGCAAAGTAATGTCTTTGCTTTTTAATATGCTGTCTAGGTTTGTCATTGCTTTTCTTCCAAGGAGCAAGCATCTTTAAATTTCGTGACTGCAGTCACCATCTGCAGTGATTCTGGAGCCTAAGAAAATAAAGTCTGTCACTGTTTCCATAGTTTCCCCATCTATTTGCAATGAAGTGATGGGACAGGATACCATGATCTTGGTTTTTTGAATGTTGAGTTTTAAGCCAGCTTTTTCACTCTCCTCTTTCACCTTCATCTGCATCATCTGAATTAAATTTGCCCTTTCCCATCCATTTTAGTTCACTGATTCCTAAAATGTCGATGTTCACTCTTCCACTTGCTATTTGGTCACTTCCAACTTACCTCGACTTATGCAACTAACATTGCAGGTTCCCATGCAATATTGTTCTTTACAGCATCCATCTTTAGTTTCTCCACCAGACATATCCACAACTGGGTGTCGTTTCTGCTTTGGCTCAGCCTCTTCATTCCTTCTAGATCTATTTCTCCACTTTTCTTCAGTAGCATATTTGACACCTACTATATGTGGGGGCTCATTTCCTATATATATATTTTTTTATATATTATCTTTATAAATTATATATATATATATATCAGTCTCTAAGTAACCTACATAAATGTATGTCTGACAAATAAGATGTTGGAAATATTTACCTTTGTAAAGTATTTAATGCTGCTTTATTTTTAAAGTTAAGGTTAATTGTATTTAATTTAGGGTGTCTATAGTTCATTGTTTGTTTTCATGTTTTAAGGAAAGTGCACCTGTGATTGGTGTAGTGTACTTTCAGATAGTTCAATTCTACTCAGTGTTTCAAAATTAATCATATTGGTAATAAGTATGTAAATAAATTACTAGCACAAAGTCCTCTTGAAATATATATATATATATATATATATATATATATATACACATACATATACTGAATGTGCTTTGCATGTATTCTCACAATAGACATTATAAGCAGGCATATTTTGTGTGGTAAAACAAAAGCAATTTTTCTATGCATATATTTATAAGCTATGAAATTTTCAACTATAATTTAATTATAAATTAATAATATTAGAAATATTTTAGCTGTAAAACAATTTGCAAATTATGATATAAAACATGAGAGGCAGTCCAGGCTATGTAGTTGCTCAAACATGTCAGCAGGAATCTGAGCAACTTCCAGCTTTCTGTTCTTCCCAGTCTTACTGTTTTGGCTATAGACTTTATACCAGTTGCAAGATGATTATCATATCTCTAGATGAATCTCTTCCCATTAGCATCCCAAGTATGAAGAAGAAGAGGTCAAAGGTTTGGTCTTTGGTTTGTTGCTGTTTTCTCTATGAGACTTTATTAGGGTCCTTTAACCATTCTTTCCCTCTCTTTGACCATATCTGAGTCACATGGTAGCCCCTAGTTGGAAGATGCCAGGCAAAGACACATCTGGCCAAAGGGAAGGCAATTGATATAATTGGCTTGGCTTGACTATGGTTATTTTGGAAACTTGGGAATATTGTTGACCTATAAATCTGTTGACTCTAATAGAAAGAAGTGGAAAAGTGGGGAAGGATAACTGCAGGTTAGTCAGTATATTTTGTGTGCAACAGAAATATGAGAACAAGAAACATAATTTTTATTTGATTTTCAGCTTTTATATTAAATATTCTTTAGTGAAATGTAAGATTGCAAAACTGAGTCTGACATTGTCATTGAGTATTCTAAGATATTACATTTTATTTATTTAGTGATTTTATTATTAGGTTTTATAGATTTTATAATTTTGTTCCATGTAAAGTTATTACAAAATAATGGCTATATTTCCCTGTTCTTTACAATATGTAATTATTGCTTACCTATTTTGTGTATAGTGTGTTGTATCTCTGCATCCCACACTCCTCTCTTCGTCTCCCATTCTTCTGTCTTCAAACTGGTGTCCACTAGTTTGTTTTCTACATCTCTGAGTCTGTTTCTGTTATATACAGTCATTTGTTCTGCTTTTAGATTCCATGTATAAGTGATAATATACAGTATTTTTCTTTATCTGACATTTCACTAAGCATAATACTTTCTGTTGTTGTCTGTGTTTGTTTGCTGAGTCATGCCTAATTCTTTGGGACCCCACAAACTGTAGCCAAGTGGCATAATTTAGTGATATTTTTATGGCTGAGTAATATTCCATTGTATTTATATATGCCACTATTCTGTATGGTGACTCAGATGGTAAAGAAGGTGCCTGCAATGCAGGAGACCCAAATTTGATCCCTTGGAGAAGGCAATGGCAACTCACTCCAGTATTCTTGTCTGGAGAATCCCATGGACAGAGGACCCTGGAAGGCTACAGTCCATTGGATTGCAAGTGTCAGATATGACTGAGTGACTAACTTTCATTTTTATATTATTTATCTATTTATCCTTTTAGGGACGATTTAGTTGTTTCTATATCTTGGTTATTGTAAATGATGCTGCTATGGACATTGGGGTACATGTGTCAAGTTAGTGTTTTCTTTTTTTTTTTTTTTGACATGAACCTGGAAGTGGAATTACTAGATCATCTAGAAGTTCTTTCTTTAGCTTTTTGAAGACTCTCCATAATGTTTTCCATAGTGATTGCAACAACTTACATTTCCACCAACAGTGTACAAGGGCTCTCTTTTCTCCTTGTTCTCACCAACATTTGTTATTTGTAGATAGGCATTGCACAAGTGTGAGATAATGTCTCATCATGGTTATGATTTGCACTTGTCTAATGATTAGCAATGTTGAGTATTTTTTCATATCTTCTGGCTATCTGTATGTCTTCTATGAAATATGTCTGTTTAGGTCTCCCATTCATTTTCTAATCAGATTTTTTTTTTTGTATTGAGCTGTATGAGCTATAAATATATATTTTGGATATTAACCCCTTATTGGTGATCTCATTTTCAATATTTGCCATTCCATAGACTGTATTTTCATTTTAAGACATTATATTCTACAGTACTGTACACAAATCCCTTCAAGTCCTTTAATGGGTTATAATATTAATAGAAAACACATCATTCCTCAGTTATTATTTCAAAAAGCAAATAATTTTAAAGTAATACTTTTTCAAATACTTGACTAAAAAAAAGGCTGACTACATTTATATTAAAAATTTTTTTTTTTTTTTTTTTTCGTTTTTTGAATGCTGAGTTTTTTTTTTTTTTTTTTTTTTCCATTATAGTTTTTTTTTTTTTTTTTTTAATTTTATTTTATTTTTAAACTTTACATAACTGTATTAGATTTGCCAAATATCAAAATGAATCCGCCACAGGTATACATGTGTTCCCCATCCTGAACCCTCCTCCCTCCTCCCTCCCCATTCCATCCCTCTGGGTCTTCCCAGTGCACCAGCCCCAAGCATCCAGTATCGTGCATCGAACCTGGACTGGCAACTCATTTCATACATGATATTTACATGTTTCAATGCCATTCTCCCAAATCTTCCCACCCTCTCCCTCTCCCACAGAGTCCATAAGACTGTTCTCTATTACTTATCTCTTAACTATGATTTTGTATAATAAATATTTATTTTCAAGTCAGGTGAAAGAGGTTAAGTCTTGGTTTATTTAAAATTACTTTTTTCTGGTGCTAAATAAGTTTAGTCAGCAATACTCTCTGTGTGGGTAGATAAAATAATGAATATTTCATTCAAATATAATGCTGAAATTTTCACTGGCTTTCAAAAAGCATCAAATTTTGGCTTAAAGCCCAGATGTTTCTTAAGATTCTAGCCAGTAAAATCTGTTTGAAATTGTGAGGCAGGATGGAGGATAAGGAAGTAACCAAAGTGCTTGATATTATAAACTTTGTAATTTGGCTGATAAATCCATTATTTGTAGTTATGTGTAGCACTATGATGGTTTTCAAATTATTTAATTATGACAATTAATAATAAAAAGTACATAATCTCTAAGAGAAAAATGTTTTAAAAGCAGGTTCGATGAAGTAGGTAAGTAGATAATTTGCAAAATTTTAAGTCCTTCATCTCAGTCTCATTAATGGTCACAGAAAGACCTCTGGTAAATAATAGACTCTTGAGATAATGAGGTTCTTTACTTCAGGACAATAGAGCACCATTGGGGTTACTCTTTTAAGCCTTATTTTCTATTTGGATTAGTTTATCTCTGATAATTTCAAGTCTCCCTTGGGATCAGGAGAGGAAGCTTAACTGAGGATAAAACTCAGAGGCATGGATTATAACTGTAGAATAGAATATGGCTAAGTGGTCTTAGTAGGGATAGACCTACTCAAAAGTTTTACTAAACTTTATACCTATACAACTGGGCCCTGAAGCTTCTGCATATGGCCAAGTAATGAAACTCAGTAGAAGCATTTTTTTTTTTTTTTCACTTTCCTAATGTGCCTGCTGCTGCTGCTGATTCACTTCAGCCGTGTCCGACTCTGTGCAACCCCATAGATGACAGCCACCAGGCTCTGCCGTTCCTGGGATTCTCCAGGCAAGAACACTGGAGTGGGTTGCCACTTCCTTCTCCAATGCATGAAAGTTAAAAGTGAAAGCGAAGTCACTCAGTTGTGTCCGACTCTTAGCGACCCCATAGACTGCAGCCTACCAGGCTCTTCCATCCATGGGATTTTCCAGGCAAGAGTATTGGAGTGGGTTGCCATTGTCTTCTCCTCCTAATGCCCCTAAATTTCCCTATAAGTGTGTTTAAGGAAGGCCAGTCTTTCCAGGGAGAAGGCACTGGCACCCCACTCCAGTACTCTTGCCTGGAGAATCCCATGGATGGAGGAGCCTGGTAGGCTGCAGTCCATGGGGTTGCTAAGAGTCAGACAGGACTGAGTGACTTCACTTTCACTTTTCACTTTCATGCATTGGAGAAGGAAATGGCAAACCACTCCAGTGTTATTGCCTGGAGAATCCCAGGGATGGGGTAGCCTGGTGGGCTGCCATCTATGGGGTCGCACAGAGTCAGACACGACTGAAGTGACTTAGAAGCAGCAGTCTTTCCAGGCTTGCTTTTTGAGAAACCTATATGCAGGTCAGGAAGCAACAGTTAGAACTGGACATGGAACAACAGACTGGTTCCAAATAGGATAAGGAGTGCATCAAGGCTGTATATTGTCACCCTGCTTATTTAACTTATATGCAGAGTACATCATGAGAAAAGCTGGGCTGGAAGAAGCACAAGCTGGAATCAAGATTTCCGGGAGAAATATCAATAACCTCAGATATGCAGATGACACCACCCTTATGGCAGAAAGTGAAGAGGAACTAAAAAGCCTCTTGATGAAAGTGAAAGAGGAGAGTGAAAAAGTTGGCTTAAAGCTCAACATTCAGAAAACGAAGATCATGGCATCCGGTCCCATCACTTCATGGGAAGTAGATGGGGAAACAGTGGAAACAGTGTCAGACTTTATTTTCTGGGCTCCAAAATCACTGCAGATGCTGACTGCAGCCATGAAATTAAAAGACGCTTACACCTTGGAAGGAAAGTTACGACCAACCTAGATAGCATATTCAAAAGCAGAGACATTACTTTGCCAACAAAGGTCCGTCTAGTCAAGGCTATAGTTTTTCCAGTGGTCATGTATGAGTGTGAGAGTTGGACTGTGAAGAAAGCTGAGCACCGAAGAATTGATGCTTTTGAACTGTGGTGTTGAAAAAGACTCCTGAGAGTCCCTTGGACTGCAAGAAGATCCAACCAGTCCATCCTAAAGGAGATCAGTCCTGGGTGTTCTTTGGAAGGAATGATGCTAAAGCTGAAACTCCAGTACTTTGGCCACCTCATGTGAAGAATTGACTCATTGAAAAGACCCTGATGCTGGGAGGGATTGGGGGCAGGAGGAAAAAGGGATGACAGAGAATGAGTAGGCTGGATGGCATCACCGACTCGATGCACATGAGTTTGAGTGAACTCCGGGAGATGGTGATAGACAGGGAGGCCTGGCGTACTGCGATTCATGGGGTCGCAAAGAGTCGGACACAACTGAGTGACTGAACTGAACTGAAATGAACTGAATTGAGTCTTTCCAGGTGGCGCAGTGGTAAACAATCTGCCTGCCAATGCAGGAGATTCTGGTTTGATCTCTTGGTTGGGAAGATCCCCTGGAGAATAAAACAGCAACCCACTCCAGTATTCTTGCCTGGAAAATTCCATGGACATGTTCAAGGTAAAAAGAGTATTGTGTAAATATCTCAGAGGAAGTTACTGTGAAATACAAAACATCATCAAAAGGTGTAAAAGAAAACTTAAGACGTTTCACAAGGTAAATCAAAGCTATAGATCATAGAATCTTTCCTCTGGCTGTTGTCATATTTTCACTCTACTTAACTCTTGTCTATTTATCCTAGTAAAATAGGAGCATCTTAATATGAATTTATATGAAAATACAAGAATTAGTTGATGTTTTCTTTTACACAAAATGAAATAACTCAAACTTGGGGTACATTATTTTTTAACTGTTTAGACATATTTCTTTTGCTTTGAGATGAAAATTTCTTTCAGAATATGTGGATCAGATAATGAACTTCTTCCAGAAGTAATACATGACTAATAGCTCACATTAATGACCTTTATGGATGGAATTGTCAGTTGAAAACAATTCACTTATTTTTTTTATCGAGAATTGAAGGCCATAAGGTTTTTTTTCACTGCTGCTGCTGCTAATTTGCATCAGTCATGTCCGACTCTGTGCGACCCCATGAACGGCAACCCACCAGGCTCCGCTGCCCCTGGGATTCTCCAGGCAAGAACACTGGAGTGGGTTTCCATTTCCTTCCCCAATGAATGAAAGTGAAAAGTGATAGTGAAGTTGCTCAGTCGTGTCTAACTATTCGCAACCCCATGGACTGCAGCCTACCAGGCTCCTCCATCCATGGAATTTTCCAGGCAAGAGTACTGGAGTGGGGTGCCATTGCCTTCTCCTTTTTTTGCTAGTAGCTTTAAATCCTTCGAGTGACTGTATTCATCAGGATCAAGTCAGGAATGGAAACCATGCCAGTTATTTTTGGAGATAATTTAAGGTAAAGAATTATTAATACATATGTTACAACATAACAATGAACCTTGGCAACATTATGCTACATAAAATAGCCAAATATAAAAGGACAAATATTGGATGATTCCACTTATATGTTGTATCTAGAATAGTCAAATTCATAGGCACAGAAAGTAATATGGTGGTCTTTAAGCACTGAAGGAAGTGGAGGATGGAGAGGTATTTTTTTTCGCTTGGGTTTTTTTTTTTTTTTGACTATTATTTATTGTATAGATTGAAATATAATGTTGCTATTAGAACAAACTGCCTTTGTTGGTATGAACAAACATTGTTGGGGTAACCCTAGTAATAGCAGTAGGAAAGAGTAAAGAGCCAGTTCTTTTCTGCTTGAGCCCAATGGGGAGCCATTTGGCCAAAGAGAAATGCAGTTTGCAGAATCCTAGGCCCAACAATCAACAAGTAGAGTATATAGTAATGGGCAGGGAGATGAGAGACCAAATATTAATAACTGTTGCAGTCACCTTTGAGTTGCTATAGATTCTAGCACAGTATCATGGACTAGAATCATATCATTAGAATCACAGTATCATATCATTAAATATTGTATTAATGAATAAACAAATCCTTATTGTATGCCCATACTCTTTTCTTGATCTTTTGTTGTAACGTTATGAATACTGAGGTCTGTGATTTTCAAGAGTTTGTGTAGATTTTATTTTAAAAGTTGCTTATGTTTATAAATTTTAAGTGACACATGGTTTGTATAATTAAAAATATTTTTAAACTACTGTCCATAGGCTTAGAATATGACTGATTCTTTCCATTTTATTTCTGGTAAATATTCCCGAGTTTCTAATTCCTGCACAAACACTATCACCATCTCATTATCAAGACATTAAAGACACCTGTAAGCAGTTTGCAGCGTGGGCAACAAATGATCTTTTTAACTGAATACATTTTAATGGAGAGTTTACTGCTGATTAAAACCACCTTTCAAACATCCTGCAAATAAGAAAAACTGATGGAAATGCAATGAGGCCAAGGTTAAAGGCGAACTAAGACTTTTATGAATTATGTCAGTTTAATGGTTAAAATGCATGAAACTAATGAGACATTCGTTCAACAATGAGTTTATATTCTGTTCACTCATGCAGCTATTCTTCGTCTTCTAATGATACGCTATATTGAAAATAATTATAAAAGACAAAAGATAGTTTTAGAGATGAAAATAAAGCAAACAGGTAGCTTTCGTTGTGTAGCCCAGATCCATAAGCATGAGGAAAAACAATCTTCTTAGGAATGTGGGCAATCTTTGCTTTCTATTGCCTGCTTTCCTGAACAATTATAAATACCACTACTGTTTTTTATGTTTTATTGATTTTTATATTTACAGTTTAGACAGTAAGTGCTATGTAATTATGAGAATGGAACAAATACAAAATATCTGAGAAAGGCATTAAAATATCAAAAATGCATTAGTTAATCCAATTGAATGATTCAGTTCCATACACAGACGTGACTACATGTTGCAGAACACATATTAGCTCTCACATCAGAGACTAAAATATCTGATGTTCAAATCCCGACTAAGTCCTCTGGGTCAGTGGCACAACTTAGTTAAGGTCAGATTCCAATAGTCCCATCAAGAACCACTTTTAATTATTCTTACAGCAGCATTTCTTTCTTTTAGGCACTCTTGTTTCCTCCTCACTAGGTTTCACTGATTGGTAATAACTTCATTCATCAGGAATTGTTGACTGCACATCTGGATCAATCAAAGGTCAAACTCACAGAGATAACTTTCTTAGTGTAATATTCCCCTAGCAGTTTGGTTTCAAACTTGGATGGATTCTATTCCTATAACTATACTTTTTGGTCCTTTGAAGTTCATCAGAATCATGGAGTCTTGCCAGAAGTATATTATAATTTCAGTAAATTGAGGATTTTTGAATTTGTATCTTACCCAACTTCACTGAATTTATTCATATAACATAATTAATAATGATTTGCTACTTGTAGTTTAAGCAGCAGGCACTTAATGAGCCCTTAATATATCTAGGTGCTCAGATTCTATATGGAATATCTTATTTAATATTGATAATCATCCAGTGATGAAACTGTTATTCTGTTTATATGAAACAACTAAAGGTTAAAGATCTAAGGAGTGAATATTATTCAGCCTTAAAAAAAGCAAATTCTGGATAAATAAGGTGCAGTCCATATATACAATGTAATAATACTCGGCCACAAAATGAATGAAATAACACCATTTTCAGTAATGTGGATTCAACTAGAGATTATCATACCAAGTGAAGTAAGTCAGAAAAACAAACAGCATGTGATACAACTTATATGTAATCTAAATATGACACAAATGAACATATCTATGAAACAGTCAAGGACATAGAGAAGAGACTTGTGGTTGCCAAGAGGGAGAGGGTTGAGAGAAGGATAGAGTGGGAGGATGGGGCTAACAGATGTAAACTATTACATATAGAATGGATAAACAATAATGTTCTGCTATCTAGCAGAGGGAACTATGTTCAATATAGTGTGATAAACCATAATGGAAAAGAATGGTAAAAGAAGAATGTATATTTATATATATAATGAATCACTTTGCTGTTCAGCAGAAATTAACACAACATTGTAAACCAACTATACTTCAATAAAAATAAATGTTAAAAAAATCTAAAAACAAAAGAAAATTCTGTCACATGCAGCAATATGGATGGCACTGGGATAGTGCTAAAATGAAATCAGGTAGTCATCTAGGGATAATTACTGCATTATTACACTTATATGAAGTACATTCTAATAGCAAAAATTGTCAGGCGGGGCAAAAAATTAAACTATGTCACCTGTAGGTGCTTAATTTTAGAGTTAGGTTGAAAAGATTGAAACTTAAAAGGTAGATAAAAAGGTACAAGTAGCACTCATAAGTGAGCTAGAATTATTGTGGTAAAATCAAAATACTTAAAGAAAAAATAATGCTAGAAGAAATGACGGACATTTTATAAAAATAAATGTCAGTTTTTAATGAAAATAACACAATTATAAATGCATACACCAAAAACCAGTTTCCCTATACAAGAACCAAACACTAACAGAATTAAAGAGAAAAATAAATAACTTAAAAATAATGGTCAGAAACTTCAATTAACCAATCAATATTGTATAGAAAAATTAGGCAGGAAAATAATTTATATATAGTGATAGTTTCTACATGTTTGTAACTAGTATATATAAATACACTTTAAAATATTTCATTCAAAAATGTTACTATAATCTAATATTATAATTAACTTCATAATTATACATAGTCATAGTTAGATAATAATCATTCAGTTCAGTTCATTTCAGTCGCTCAGTCGTGTCCGACTCTTTGAGATCCCATGAATCGCACTACCCAGGCCTCGCTGTCCATCACACTTCCCGGAGTTGACCCAAACCTGTGTCCATCGAGTTGGTGATGCCATCCAGCCATCTCATCCTCTGTCATCCCCTTCTCCTCCTGCCCCCAATCCCTCCCAGCATCAGGGTCTTTGTCCAATAAGTCAACACTTCCAATGAGGTGGCCAAAGTATTGGAGTTTCAGCTTCAGCATCAGTCCTTCCAATGAACACCCAGGACTGATCTCCTTTAGAATGGACTGGTTGGATCTCCTTGCAGTCCAAGGGACTCTCAAGAGTCTTCTCCAACACCACAGTTCAAAAGCATCAAGTCTTCAGTGTTCAGCTTTCTTCACAGTCCAACTCTCACATCCATACATGACCACAGGAAAAGCCATAGCCTTGACTAGATGGGCATTTGTTGGCAAAGTAATGTCTCTGCTTTTGAATATGCTTTCTAGTTTGGTCATAACTTTCCTTCCAAGGAGTAAGCGTCTTTTAATTTCATGGCTGCAGTCACTATGTGCAGTGATTTTGGAGCCCCCAAAAATAAAGTCTGACACTGTTTCCACTGTTTCCCCATCTATTTCCCGTGAAGTGATGGGACCAGATGCCATAATCTTAAGTTTTCTGAATGTTGAGCTTTAAGCCAACTTTTTCACTCTCCTTTTTCACTTTTATCAAGAGGCTTTTTAGTTCCTCTTCACTTTCTGCCATAAGGGTGGTGTCATCTGCATATCTGAGGTTATTGATATTTCTCCCGGCAATCTTGATTCCAGCCTGTGATTCTTCCAGCCCAGCGTTTCTCATGATGTACTCTGCATATAAGTTAAATAAGCAGGGTGACAATATGCAGCCTTGACATACTTCTTTTCCTATTTGGAACCAGTCTGTTGTTCTATGTCCAGTTCTAACTGTTGCTTCCTCACCTGCATATAGGTTTCTCAAGAGGCAAGTCAGGTGGTCTGGTATTCCCATCTCTTTCAGAATTTCCCACAGTTTATTGTGATCCACACAGTCAAAGGCTTTGGCATAGTCAATAAAGCAAAAATAGATGTTTTTCTGGAACTCTCTTGCTTTTATGATGATCCAGCAGATGTTGGCAATTTGATCTCTGGTTCCTCTGCCTTTTCTAAAACCAGCTTGAATATCTGGAATTTCATGGTTCCTGTTTTGCTGAAGCCTGGCTTGGAGAATTTTGAGCATTACTTTACTAGCTTGTGAGATGAGTACAGTTGTGCAGTTGTTTGAGCATTCTTTGTCATTACCTTTCTTTGGGATTGGAATGAAAACTGACCTCTTCCAGTTCTGTGGTCACTGCTGAGTTTTCCAAATTTGCTGGCATATTGAGTGCAGAACTTTCACAGCATCATCTTTCAGGATTTGAAATTGCTCAACTGGAATTCCATCACATCCACAGCTTTGTTCATAGTGATGCTTTCTAAGGCCCACTTGACTTCACATTCCAGGATGTCTGGCTCTAGGTGAGTGATCACACCATCATGATTATATTGGTCTTGAAGATCTTTTTTGTACAGTTCTTCTGTGTATTCTTGCCACCTCTTCTTAATATCTTCTCTATTAGATAATTTCTAATCTAATATTTAAAATTACAATAAAATTACAATTTAAAATTACAATAAAAAATTATAATTTTTTCTTTGTAATATTTATACATTTTTATTTTTTACATTAATAATTGATATCTGCAATAAGATGCTGGACAGAAATTGTTCCAAACACAAAGAGAAAACTTTTAAACTTTCAGCAATAAGTAATTATTTTAATAATTTATAGTTATGATTTTTATCAAATATTCTATATCACTGCATATTTTCTATTTTAAAATTAACAATATCCTGAATTAATTGAGTTTTAATATTAAATTAGTTTTCATTCCTAAAATGCAATGCATAATCTGATCATGGTATACTATGTTAGTTATGTATTACTGTCACGACCTTATTTAAGATTTATATTTTTCAGTAAGATTGGGTTGCAATTTTCTTTTCTCATTATCTCCTTACTTGGTTTTTCTAGCTCACTATTTGGTTGTGCATCAGTTTATAGATGCTTTGCTACTGCTACTGCTAAGTCGCTTCAGTCATGTCCGACTCTGTGCGACCCTATAGACGGCAGCCCACTAGGCTCCTCTGTCCCTGGGATTCTCCAGGCAAGAATACTGGAGTGGGTTGCCATTTCCTTCTCCAATGCATGAAAGTGAAAAGTGAAAGTGAAGTTGCTCAGTCATGCCCGACTCTTAGCGACCCCATGGACTGCACCCTACCAGGCTCCTCCATCCATGGGATTTTCCAGGCAAGAGTACTGGAGTGGGATGCCATTGCCTTCTCCGATAGATGCCTTAAGTAAGACAATTAACTTAATATTAGATTAAGCCTTTTATTTCTAAGTTATTTCTTTGTCTCTATAAGGGTGCTTTACTATAAATGCTTTATATTAGGAAAACAAACTCCAACTTGTTTTTAGCTAGTTATGGCATAGCTTATTTTTAATGATTTTCTTTCATTTAAAAAAATTTTTTTTGGATTTCACATGCCTTTTCTAAAGACCTTATTATTAAGTTTGTTGGTTTTATGCAATCTAAATTTTTCTTCTTTTTCTGGAACATTCAGTCTAAATTTATATTTACCTTAGTTGCTCTTTTATTGGGTCATACTTAAGTGCTTTCTACATTTTTACCTGTTCTTTTGTTCATTTTCTCTTTCCTTTTTGCCTTTTTTAGAAGTATGAAGTATGCTTTTTTATCATCACCCTTATATAATAATCTGAAAGTTATGATATAGATTTCTTATTTCTGTTCCTTTAGTGTTTATTCCTTTCTGTTAGCCAACTGACATTTCAAATCATGACTGGAGACATTGCAGATGGTATCTGTTCTGTCAGTTTGGGTTTGGAAGCAGGGCATGTAGATAGGAGCACCCAGCCTACTTACAATGATTGTACTGTGTATGAGAAAAACTTGGTTCTTATAAGCCACTAAGACTTTTGTTTATAATTATTGCAATATAACTTGGTATATCCTGATACATAAATTATTATCAGTGGTAAATATTATCATATAAAAATTAAAGGTGTGCATGTATATGTAACTTGGAAGTAAATTATTGTAGTGGGCTGGAAAGATGATAATCCTATGTATATAGTAGCTTATTATTTAGTCAACATGTGTCTGTGGAAACATGGAATCATATCAAGTATATACTGCACTTGTAGCTCTTGGGGAAAAATGTGGAAGTAAAACACATGACTGAGACTTGATTTCTGTGGACATATTTGGTAAAGTAATACAAGAAATAAATCTATCTATCAGAAAATAATTGGCTAGTTTGAAAGCAAACCTGAGAAAGACTAGAAGAAGTCTACAAATTTGGCAATTTGCAGGTGTGGAATCACCATTGCTCCTAAACCCAAATAGTAAAAGTCAAATTGGAAAAATTACTTTCAGCAATAATTGCCAATTAAACTCAGTGTTATATCAAGGACCAAGTGAAGTATATAATGGCTACACCCTATAGTTACAATCACTAAACCTATAAAAGTTTCTCAGCGTTAAGTAATTAATGATATGTCATTAGATAAAACTACTTCACTTAGAACAAAGGACTTAATGGAAAGGAATGCCTTTCCTACTAAAGTCTGATAAAATAATCATAATTAATCTAAGAGTCATATTGGAAGAATCACAGAAATATGAAAAGATGTAACTATATTTGACACTTGTGGTTTGTGGTTTAGTCACTCAGTCATGTCCAACTCTTGCTACCCTATGGACTGTAGCCTGCCAGGTTCCTCTTTCCATGGGATTCTCCAGAAAAGAATACTAGTGTGGGTTGCCATTTTCTCCTAAAGGGGATCTTCCTAACCCAGGAATAGAACCTGAGTTTCCTGCATTACAGGAAGACTCTTTACCAACTGAGCTATACTTAACTGTAAGGACCAAAAGTATAAAATTTTTAGAAAAAACTAGGATTTTGGTTACACAACAGTTACTTGGATACGATACCAATAGCACAAGTAACAAAAACAAAACAATTCTTAAGAGTTTTAAAAATTATAATTTCTTATATTTCAAAACAGCAGTTCAATTCAGTTGCTTAGTTGTGTCGAACTCTTTGTGACCCCATGGACTGCAGCAGGCCAGGCTTTTCTGTCCATCAGCCATTACATCACTCAGATTGTAACTCTGGGTGCAGCTATGAGTGTGTGTGTGTGTGTGTGTGTGTGTGTGTGACTCAATCATGTCCAACTCTTTGTGACCCCATGGGCTATAGATAACCATGCTCCTCTGTCCATGGAATTCTCCAGGCAAAAAGACTGGACTGGGTAACCATTCCTTTCTCCAGCCTTTCCTTTCCCAACCCAGGGATTGAACGCAGCTCTCTCACATTGTGGGCAGATTCTTTACGATCTGAACCACCAGGGCAGCTATGAGCATGTACATAAATCAAGTGGACACAAAGCTAAGTACTTTATTTCTTTAATTTTTTTAAACTTTACAATATTGTATTAGTTTTGCCAAACATCAAAATGAATCCACCACAGGTATACATGTGCTCCCCATCCTGAACCCTCCTCCCTCCTCCCTCCCCATACCATCCCTCTGGGTCGTCCCAGTGCACCAGCCCCAAGCATCCAGTATCATGCATCGAACCTGGACTGGCAACTCGTTTCATACATGATATTTACATGTTTCAATGCCATTCTCCCAAATCTTCCCACCCTCTCCCTCTCCCACAGAGTCCATAAGACTGTTCTATACATCAGTGTCTCTTTTGCTGTCTCGTACACAGGGTTATTGTTACCATCTTTCTAAATTCCATATATATGCGTTAGTATACTGTATTGGTGTTTTTCTTTCTGGCTTACTTCACTCTGTATAATAGGCTCCAGTTTCATCCGCCTCATTAGAACTGATTCAAATGTGTTCTTTTTAATGGCTGAGTAGTACTCCATTGTGTATATGTACCCCTGCTTGCTTATCCATTCGTCTGCTGATGGACATCTAGGTTGCTTCCATGTCCTGGCTATTATAAACAGTGCTGCAATGAACACTGGGGTACACGTGTCTCTTTCCCTTCTGGTTTCCTCAGTGTGTATGCCCAGCGGTGGGATTGCTGGATCATAAGGCAGGTCTATTTCCAGTTTTTTAAGGAATCTCCACACTGTTCTCCATAGTGGTTGTGCTAGTTTGCATTCCCATCAACAGTGTAAGAGGGTTCCCTTTTCTCCACACCCTCTCCAGCATTTATTACTTGTAGACTTTTGGATCGCAGCCATTCTGACTGGTGTGAAATGGTACCTCATAGTGGTTTTGATTTGCATTTCTCTGATAATGAGTGATGTTGAGCATCTTTTCGTGTGTTTGTTAGCCATCTGTATGTCTTCTTTGGAGAAATGTCTATTTAGTTCTTTGGCCCATTTTTTGATTGGGTCATTTATTTTTCTGGAGTTGAGCTGTAGGAGTTGCTTGTATATTTTTGAGATTAGTTGTTTGTCAGTTGCTTCATTTGCTATTATTTTCTCCCATTCTGAAGGCTGCCTTTTCACCTTGCTAATAGTTTCCTTTGATGTGCAGAAGCTTTTAAGTTTAATTAGTTCACATTTGTTTATTTTTGCTTTTATTTCCAATATTCTGGGAGGTGGGTCATAGAGGATCCTGCTGTGATGTATGTCAGAGAGTGTTTGACAAACCATTAGCCAGACTCACCAAGAAACAAAGGGAGAAAAATCAAATCAATAAAATTAGAAATGAAAATGGAGAGATCACAACAGACAACACAGAAATACAAAGGATCATAAGAGACTACTATCAACAATTATATGCCAATAAAATGGAAAATGTGGAAGAAATGGACAAATTCTTAGAAAAGTACAACTTTCCAAAACTGGACCAGGAAGAAATAGAAAATCTTAACATACCCATCACAAGCACGGAAATTGAAACTGTATACAAAAATCTTCCAGCAAAAAAAAGCCCAGGTCCAGACGGCTTCACAGCTGAATTCTACCAAAATTTAGAGAAGAGCTAACACCTATCCTGCTCAAACTCTTCCAGAAAATTGCAGAGAAAGGTAAACTTCCAAACTCATTCTATGAGGCCACCATCACCCTAATACCAAAACCTGACAAAGATCCCACAAAAAAAAGAAAACTACAGGCCAATATCACTGCTGAACATAGATGCAAAAATCCTTAACAAAATTCTAGCAATCAGAATCCAACAACACATTAAAAAGATCATACACCATGACCAAGTGGGCTTTATCCCAGGGATGCAAGGATTCTTCAATATCCGCAAATCAATCAATGTAATACACCACATTAACAAATTGAAAAATAAAAACCATATGATTATCTCAATAGATGCAGAGAAAGCCTTTGACAAAATTCAACATCCATTTATGATAAAAACTCTCCAGAAAGCAGGAATAGAAGGAACATACCTCAACATAATAAAAGCTAAATATGACAAGCCCACAGCAAACATTATCCTCAATGGTGAAAAATTGAAAGCATTTCCTCTAAAGTCAGGAACAAGACAAGGGTGCCCACTTTCACCATTACTATTCAACATAGTTTTGGAAGTTTTGGCCACAGCAATCAGAGCAGAAAAGTAAATAAAAGGAATCCAAATTGGAAAAGAAGAAGTAAAACTCTCACTATTTGCAGATGACATGATCCTCTACATAGAAAACCCTAAAGACTCCACCAGAAAATTACTAGACCTAATCAATGAATATAGTAAAGTTGCAGGATATAAAATCAACACACAGAAATCCCTTGCATTCCTATACACTAATAATGAGAAAACAGAACTAGAAATTAAGGAAACAATTCCATTCACCATTGCAACGGAAAGAATAAAATACTTAGGAATATATCTACCTAAAGAAACTAAAGACCTATATATAGAAAACTATAAAACACTGGTGAAAGAAATCAAAGAGGACACTAATAGATGGAGAAATATACCATGTTCATGGATTGGAAGAATCAATGTAGTGAAAATGAGTATACTACCCAAAGCAATCTATAGATTCAATGCAATCCCTATCAAGCTACCAACAGTATTCTTCACAGAGCTAGAACAAATAATTTCCCAATTTGTATGGAAATACAAAAAACCTCGAATAGCCAAAGCGATCTTGAGAAAGAAGAATGGAACTGGAGGAATCAACCTACCTGACTTCAGGCTCTACTACAAAGCCACAGTCATCAAGACAGTATGGTACTGGCACAAAGACAGAACTATAGATCAATGGAACCAAATAGAAAGCCCAGAGATAAATCCACGCACATATGGACACCTTATCTTTGACAAAGGAGGCAAGAATATACAATGGAACAAGTGGTGCTGGGAAATCTGGTCAACTACTTGTAAAAGAGTGAAACTAGAACACTTTCTAACACCATACACAAAAATAAACTCAAAATGGATTAAAGATCTAAATGTAAGACCAGAAACTATAAAACTCCTAGAGGAGAACATAGGCAAAACACTCTCTGACATACATCACAGCTAAGTACTTTAGATTTATACTGACGAAATAATAATCAGCTTGGACTAAAAGATACAGTGACTTCAAACTTTTGAGAGGCAATCTTCCACAGGTTTGTCGTGTTGTATAGTTTTGTGAAGTGGGGTTCTGATTGTTCCTTGTGTCAGAATATTTTTTCAGGAAATTTTGTATAGAAAATAACTTTGAAAAAGAGAGTGATTCCCTTTGTAGTGAAGGACAGATGTACTTGCAGTGAGGAAAGATAGAGATAATATCTCCCTACAAGGCACAGGTTTAGCATGCTTCCTTACCTTTTAAAGGAGATGGAGTGCACTAAACTTAGAAGTCTTCACCTGAAGCACAGTATGGTTCATATGCTGTGTCATCTGGCCTTTGCCTTGTCACCATGTGAGAATTGGGGCTCAGTGAACTGGAACAAAATAGGCTGAAAATCTGGCTATCACTACTTCCATACATAATGTTATTTTTCATCTCTGACTCAAGAGTCTCATATCTTCTACCAGAATCCATGATGTTTCTTGCATGAAGGATAAAATTTACTTTTTACATTTCATGACAAAAACAGCCCTTATGCATGAAATAGATTGAGAAAACTCCAACCAGTCAGTATCAAGAGGACCAAAATGCAATTAAAGAACAAACCATTATACCTACTAAACTTTTTGTACAAAATTTAGAAGCGTCTCTGTTTTGGAATAGGACCAAAATACATTTAAAAAAAAATGTGCAATGGAATAGAAAACACATATCCCAGTAGTTCAATCTTTTCACAAGAAACTTTGTTTGACTTAAAGATTACACAGCCCTGCAGAGGAAAACATTAAACAATATTATATTCAGGAGCAATGGGGACAGTATAACATTTAGATTCAAATGATAAAGTTTTTGGAAAATAGTGTCAAATAACATTGGCTTTGAAATTCAATCATGCATTTATCTAACAAAGCTTGAGGCAGGTCCATCTATAAATGTTTTATAATCTCCATCTATGGATGTTTTGTAAATAATGATTTAAACCATAACTTGTGGAGAAAGTGGATTACTATAATGAACTACTCAGTCTTTGTGAAGAACTCACTACCTACATTCATAAATATTTATTGGTGTGTATAAACACATACACAGTTGATTAAATTCATTAGATAAATAAAAATTTGACTAAAAATCTAACCTGGCAATTTTGTAGACTCATAGATAAGTTAAACAATTGTTTTTTTTAAATATAGTGTTGATATGCTATCTTTTCATACATTTTATCATCTAAATATATAATAGTGATTTTTTATTAGTTAATTATTTTATTTTTGGCTGTGCTGGGTCTTTTTTGCTGTGTGCAAGTTTTCTCTAGTTGTGGCATGTGGGACTGCTCTTCATTGCTTCTCATTGTGGTGGCTTCTCTTATCATGGAGCACAGGCTCTAGGTGCCTAGGCTTCAGTAGTTGTGGCTCATAGGCTCTATAGCTTAGCCTCGGTAGTTGTGGCACATGGGCTTAATTGCTCCACAGTATGTGAAATTGTCCCAGACCAGGGATCAAAGCCATGCCCCCTGTATTAGCAGACTGATTCCTATAAGACACATAAAATTCTGATTTTCATAATTTTTTTAACCTGCAATATTGCTTAGTTCTGTTCCACATCTTAAACTGTGACATAATTCAGAGTAATTTTCATAATTATGATTAATAATGAGATTTTTAACCCCAGGAACAGTATCAAAAACTCTGTGAGCCAGTTCTGAATTAATAAAATACAATATTACAAAAAGAATCAGAGATTGCTTCTTTAAAATATCTCTGGGTAGGGGAAATCAAATACATATATTTTGTTATGCAAGAAATAAATCCAGAGGAATTGAGAAAAATATGGGTCTTAGTCTCACAAAATTTTTAGTTTTGCAGGGTTAAAACTTTTTATCTCACTTTATAATGTTACAGAAAATGTTTAATATTACAATTTAACTTAGTAGGACTAGATGATTATAGGTTCTACTCAGAGTGCTTATGTATCTATTTAGAACTTCTACTTTCTTTTGGTATTTGCTTTATGTCCATATAGAGTACTATAATATTTCTTGTTTTCATAATATACTATATAAAATACTATTTATTATATATGCTATAAGTAGATGATACACAATGAATATGCTAGACATTACTTTGCCAACAAAGGTTCGTCTAGTCAAGGCTATGGTTTTTCCTGTGGTCATGTATGGATGTGAGAGTTGGACTGTGAAGAATGCTGAGGGCCGAAGAATTGATGCTTTTGAACTCTGGTGTTGGAGAAGACTCTTGAGAGTCTCTTGGACTGCAAGGAGATCCAACCAGTCTATTCTGAAGGAGATCAGCCCTGGGATTTCTTTGGAAGGAATGATGCTAAAGCTGAAACTCCAGTACTTTGGCCACCTCATGCGAAGAGTTGACTCATTGGAAACGACTCTGATGCTGGGAAGGATTGGGGGCAAGAGGAGAAGGGGACGACAGAGGATGAGATGGCTGGATGGCATCACTGACTCGATGGATGTGAGTCTGAGTGAACTCCAGGAGTTGGTGATGGACAGGGAGGCCTGGCGTGCTGCAATTCATGGGGTCGCAAAGAGTCAGACACGACTGAGTGACTGATCTGATCTGATCTGATAAAGAATATCCAATTTGTATAGGAATTCATTTAAATAAAGACACTAAGTGATTATTTCCTTTTCTTTTTTTTTTAAATTTTATTTTATTTTTAAACTTTACATAATTGTATTAGTTTTGCCAAATATCAAAATGAATCCGCCACAGGTATACATGTGTTCCCCATCCTGAACCTTCCTCCCTCCTCCCTCCCCATTCCATCCCTCTGGGTCGTTTTCTTACAATTAAAAATATCAAAGTTTTTGTGCGAGAAATCCATTTTGTAAAAATTTTAGAAGGAAAAGCTTATTTGAGTTAACATATAAAAATACCTAATCTAGAAGAGCTAGGATAGCCTACTCTAGGCCACTCATTCTGCAGGAATGAAAGTGTTGTATATAATAGAAATATCCATGTAATTTTAATACCTACTATAGCAGTCAGTATTCTGAATGTAAGTAATTTCAGGAATTTGCTTTATTTTCATAGCTATAATTAAAAAGGAAAATACCACATAAATTATATTTTAAATATATATTTTGTGTTTATTATATTTTGTAATAGACACATATACTTATCCTAATTAAACCCTGAGGAGACAATATTCCCTAGCCTTTGAGCAATTTGTCCTGCTTGATTCTCTATATTATTTTTTGAATGTTTTAAACAATTTTATGTCTTTCATTATTTAAAATAAGAGTCTAATTTCTAGTTATTTATTTATGAAGAGAATGCATATTATTGTTTTACTAAATTCCAAAAGCTTTAAATTTGTAAAATGCTCATATGTACTTCACTTCTTTAACAAACACTGTAGAAATGACAAAAAGTAATTTTTTAAAAAAATTATAAATACTAATGTAGAAAAGTAAAGAAAAAGGCAGTGTGTCTTTACTGGACATAATTTGGCTGAATTTCTGAAGGAGAGAAATAAAAATGAACACAAAGGTTAGAAAGGACTGTTTTAGAAATTGAGGTCTTTATAGGGATACCCCAACCTCAGAGAGCCAAGAAACAGTAAATAAGGAATTATGTTAAGATATTTTGTCAAGTATATGATTCATGTGCCAGATTTAAATAAATGAGGATATGCAGGGGACACAGGAAGCATATATATCAGACTTAAAATACTGAGGAACAAAGAAATTCAGTGCTTCCAGCTAGTTACGAGCCCAAAGGTAGTGCTTACTTATCAGGAAAATAAATTATTGGAACACCTTATTGGTATTATGACTTGTTGCTCCCAACCAAAGCTTCTGAGGCAGACCACAGTACATAAAAAGTAGCTTCCACAGTCTACGGCTTGTCTTTGAACTTTTTTATTTGGTGAATTTTGTGAACAAATATTTTGATCTTGTACTTTGAAATTTATTACCCCTTTCCTTATAAATTTCTGGGTGTTGGGTCCTAATTAAAATCTTTTTTCCCTTGGAACTATTGAAAAAATTATATTACATTGGTATGTATGCTAGTTATACGACCAATTTTCCAAATATAAATATACCTTTATTTTCAATTTGTAATATACATTTAATATGTACTGTCATTTATTTATATATTCAAGCATATATTTTGAAATTTCTTCATTTTATTGACCCGCTCTCTTGATTGAAATAGTCTATATATGTATACAGTAATGCTATATTATGAATCTTAGTATTATAAACTCATCTTTGTATTTATTACCTCAATTATTATTGAAATTTTTCCATGCATTTTAGGATTGAGTTCTGATGCTTCAAAAGTTTCATTTGAATTTTGATTAGACAACTTTTTTTGAAATGAGAAATAGTAGAAATAATGTTAGAAAGACAGGGTACAATAGGGATCTCTTTCTGCATCTATCAGTTCAGTTCAGTTCAGTTCAGTCACTCAGTCGTGTCCGACTCTTTGCGACCCCAAGAATCGCAGCACGCCAGGCCTCCCTGTCCATCACCAACTCCCGGAGTTCACTCAGACTCACGTCCATCAAGTCAGTGATGCCATCCAGCCATCTCATCCTCTGTCGTCCTCTTCTCCTCCTGCCCCCAATCCTTCCCAGCATCAGAGTCATTTCCAATGAGTCAACTCTTCGCATGAAGTGGCCAAAGTACTGGAGTTTCAGCTTCAGCGTCATTCCCTCCAAAGAAATCCCAGGGCTGATCTCCTTCAGAATGGACTGGTTGGATCTCCTTGCAGTCCAAGGGACTCTCAGGAGTCTTCTCCAACACCACAGTTCAAAGGCGTCAATTCTTCGGCTCTCAGCCTTCTTCACAGTCCAACTCTCACATCCATACATGACCACAGGAAAAACCATAGCCTTGACTAGACGGACCTTTGTTGGCAAAGTAATGTCTCTGCTTTTCAATATGTTATCTAGGTTGGACATAACTTGCCTTCCAAGGAGTAAGCGTCTTTTAATTTCATGGCTGCAGTCACCATCTGCAGTGATTTTGGAGCCCAAAAAAGTAAAGTCTGACACTGTTTCCACTGTTTCCCCATCTATTTCCCATGGAGTGATGGGACCGGATGCCATGATCTATGCTGCTGCTGCTGCTAAGTCGCTTCAGTCGTGTCCGACTCTGTGCGACCCCAGAGATGGCAGCCCACTAGGCCCCGCCGTCCCTGAGATCCTCCAGGCAAGAACACTGGAGTGGGTTGCCATTTCCTTCTCCAATGCATGAAAGTGAAAAGTGAAAGTGAAGTCGCTCAGTCGTGTCTGACTCTTAGCGACCCCATGGACTGCAGCCTACCAGGCTCCTCCGTCCATGGGATTTTCCAGGCAAGAGTACTGGAGTGGGGTGCCATTGCCATGATCTATAGTAAGCATTAAACAACATTCCCTATCCTTTTCTAAATAATTAAAGTAAGAGTATTAGACTGATATTGCTAAAATACTATCCAAGAGTAAGAGTAAATACTCTTTTTGACCTTATGATTACCTGAATTTGTCCTGCCCATAAATCTATCATGTAGAAAATTTAATACCAGTGAAGTGAAACCCCATTATCTCATGCAATTAGCAATCTAAAATTAGAGCAATTTGAATTAAACATGAACTATAATTTTAATCTTTATAAATTTACCCAGTGATTATGCAGTACAATAAAATTATTTCAATTTATGAATTAAACATATATTGTTTATTATACTGAGATCCTCCTTTTTATTAATAGATAGCATTTGAAATGAATAAATGAGGTGAAATGTGTGATGTAAATACATAACTTAGCATAGGTCCTTTAACAGCATTATAAATGTTTCATAATTTCACAATTCTATGAAGTAGAACTCCAGTCTGTGTGTGTCTGTATGTGTATGTATGCTGCTGCTGCTCAATCACTTTAGTTGTCTCTGAGTTCTTGTGACTCTATGGACTGTAGCCCATCAGGCTACTCTATCCATGGGATTCTCCAGGCAAGAATATTAGAGTATGTTGCCATGCCAGTCTCCAGGAGATCTTCCCAACCCATGGATAGAACTCATATCTGTGTTTCCTGCACAGCAGGCAGATTCTTTAATGCTGAGCCACTGGGGAAGCATGTGTGTGTGTGTGTGTGTGTGTGTGTGTAAAACCATATATAAGATTTGAAGTAACCTGTGAAGCACATAAGTTATTGTTATTACATATATCATTTTTAGTAATTTGAATTTAATTAATTACATATAGGCATGTATGTATATATAACTATATATATTTCAGTCCAGTTCAGTTGCTCAATCGTGTCCAACTCTTTGTAACCCAAAGGACTGCACCACATCAGGCTTCCCTGTCCATCACCAACTCCTGGAGATTGCACAAACTCATGTCCATTGAGTCAGTGATGCCATCCAACCAACTTGTCTTCTGTTGTCCCCTTCTCCTCCTGCCTTCAATCTTTCCCAGCATCTGGGTCTTTTCCAGTGAGTCAGTTCTTCGCATCAGGTGGCCAAAGTATTGGAGCTTCAGCTTCAGCAACAGTCCTTCCAAAGAATATTCAGGACTGATTTCCTTTAGGATGGACTGGTTGGATCTCCTTGCAGTCCAAGGGACTCTCAAGAGTCTTCTCCCATACCACAGTTCAAAAGCATCAATTCTTCCGTGCTCAGCTTTCTTTATAGTCCAACTCTCACATCCATACAAGACTACTGGAAAAAAAACAGCTTTGACTAGATTGACATTTGTTGGCAAAGTAATATCTCTGCTTTTTAATATGCTGTCTAGGTTGCTCATAACTTTTCTCCCAAGGAGCAAGTGTCTTTTAATTTCATGGCATCAGTTACTATCTGCAGTGATTTTGGGACCCAGGAAAATGAAGTCTGTCATTGTTTCCCCATCTCTTTGCCATGAAGTGAGGCCATGATCTTATTTTTCTGAATGCTGAGTTTTAAGCCAACTTTTTCACTCTTCTCTTTCACTTTCATCAATAGGCTCTTTAGTTCTTCAATTTCTTCCATAAGGGTGGTATTATTTGCATATCTGAGGTTATTGATAATTCTCCAGCAATCTTGATTCTAGCCTGTGCTTCATCCAGCACAGCCCTTCTCATGATGTACTCTGTATATAAGGTGAATAAGCAAGGTCACAATATACAGCCTTGACGTACTCCTTTCCCAATTTGGAACCAGACTGTTGTTCCATGTCCAGTTGTAACTGTTGCTTCTTGATGTGCATACAGATTTCTCAGGAGGCAGGTAAGGTGGTCTGGTATTCCCATCTCTTGAAAAATTTTCCACAGGTTGTTGTGATCCACACAGTGAAAGGCTTTGACATAATCAATAAAGCAGAAGTAGATGTTTTTCTGGAACTCACTTGCTTTTTCAATGATCCAACGGATGTTGGCAATTTGATCTCTGGTTCCTCTGCCTTTTCTAAATCCAGCTTGCACATCTGGAAGTTCACAGAGCATGTACTATTGAAGCCTGGCTTGGAGAATTTTGAGCATTACTTTGTTAGTGTGTGAGATGAGTGCAGGTGTTTGGTAGTTTGAACATTCTTTGTCATTGCCTCTCTTTGGGATTGAAACGAAAACTGACCTTTTCCAGTCCTGTGGCCATGGCTGAGTTTTCCAAATTTCCTGGTTATTGAGTATAGCAGTTTAACAGCATTACCTTTTAGGATTTGAAACAGCTTATCTGGAATGCCATCACCTCCACTAGCTTTGTCCATAGTGATGCTTCCTAAGGCCCACTTGACTTCGCATTCCAGGATGTCTGGCTCTAGGTGAATGATCACACCATCATGGTTGTATGGGTCATGAAGATCTTTTATGTATAGTTCTTCTGTGTATTCTTGCCATCTGTTTGTAATATCTTCTGCTTCTGTTAGGTCCATACCATTTCTGGCCTTTATTATGCCCATCTTTGCATGAAACTTTCCCTCGGTATCTCTAATTTTTTGAAGAGATCTATAGTCTTTCCCATTCTATTGTTTTCCTCTATTTCTTTGCCTTGATCACTGAGGAAGGCTTTCTTATCTATCCTTGCTATTGTTTGGCACTCTGCATTCAAATGGGTATATCTTTCCTTTGCCTTTTGTGTGTGTGTGTGTGTGTGTGTGTGTTTTCTCTGCTATTTGTAAAGCCTCCTCAGGCAACCATTTTGCATATCTTTTTCTTTTTTGGGGTATTGATCACTGCCTGCTAAATGTCAGGAACCTCTGTCCATATTTCTTCAAACACTGTCGATCAGATCTAATTCCTTGAATCTATTTGTCACTTCCAGTGTGTAATCATAAGGGATTTGATTTAGGTCATACCTGAATAGCCTAGTAGCTTTCCCTATTTTCTTCAATATAAGTCTGAATTTGGCAATAATTTCATAATCAGAGGCACAGTCAGCTCCCGGTCTTGTTTTTGCTGACTGTATAGAGCTTCTCCATCTTTGGCTGTAAGAATATAATCAGTCTAATTTCAGTGTTGACCATCTCTTGATGTCCATGTGTAGAGTCTTGTGTTGTTGGAAGAGGATGTTTGCTATGACCAGTGTGCTCTCTTGGCAAAACTCTGGTAGCATTTGACCTGCTTCATTTTTACTCCAAGGCAAAATGTGCCTCTTATTCCGGGTATCTCTTGACTTCCTACTTTTGTATTCCAGTCCCCTACAATGAAAAGGACATCTTTTTAGGGTATTACTTCTAGAAGGTCTTGTTGGTCTTCATCAGTTCAGTTCATTCACTCAGTCCTATCCGACTGTTTGCGACCCCATGATCTGCAGCATACCAGGCCTCCCTGTCCATCACCAACACCCAGAGTCCACCCAAACCCATGTCCATTGAGTTGGTGATGCCATGCAACCATCTCATCCTCTGTCATCCCCTACTCTTCCTGCCCTCAGTATTTCCCAGCATCAGGGTCTTTTAAAATGGGTCAGCTCTTTGCATCAGGTGGCCAAAGTATTGGAGCTTCAGGTTCAATGAACCTTCCAATGAACATCCAGGACTGATCTCCTTTAGGATGAACTGGTTGGATTGTGTTGCAGAGTCTTCTCAAGAGTCTTCTCCAACACCACAGTTCAACAGCATCAATTCTTTGGCTCTCAGCTTTCTTTATAGTCCATCTCTCTCATCCATACATGACCCCTGGAAAAACCATAGCCTTGACTAGACAGACCTTTGTTGACACAGCAATGTCTCTGCTTTTTAATATGCTGTCTAGTTTGGTCATAACTTTCCTTCCAAGGTGTAAATGTCTTTAAATTTCATGGCTGCAGTCACCATCTGCAGTGATTTTGGAGCCCCAAAAAATAAAGTCAGCCACTGTTTCCACTGTTTCCCCATCTATTTGCCATGAAGTGATAGGACTGGATGCCATGATCTTAGTTTTCTGAATGTTGAGGTTTAAGACTACTTTTTCACTCTCCCTTTTCATGTTCATCAAGAGGCCCTTTGGTTCTTCTTCACTTTCTGCCATAAGGGTGTTGTCATCTGCATATCTGAAGTTATTGATATTTATCCCAGCAATCTTGATTCTGGCTTGTGCTTCCTCCAGCCCAGTGTTTCTCATGATGTACTCTGCATATAAGTTAAATAAGCAGGGTGACAATATACCCCCTTGATGTACTCCTTTTCCTATTTGGAACCAGTTATTTTTCCATGTCCTGTTCTAACTATTGCTTCCTAACCTGCATACAGGTTTCTTAAGAAGCAGGTCAGGTGGTCTGGTATTCCCATCTCTTTCAGAATTTTCCACAGTTTATTGTGATCCACACAGTCAAAGGCTTTGGCATAGTCAATAAAGCAGAAATAGATGTTTTTCTGGAACTCTTGTTTTTTTTTGACGATCCAGCGGATGTGGGCAATTTGGCCTCTGGTTCCTCTGCCTTTTCTAAAACCAGCTTGAATATCTGGAATTTCATGGTTTACATATTGCTGAAGCCCAGCTTGGAGAATTTTGAGCATTACTTTATGAGCATGTGAGATGAGTGCAATTGTGCAGTAGTTTGAGCATTCTTTGACATTGCCTTTCTTTGGGATTCAAATGAAAACTGACCTTTTCCAGTCCTGTGGCCAATGCTGAGTTTTGCAAATGTGCTGGCATATTGAGTGCAGCACTTTCACAGCATCATCTTTCAGGATGTGAAATAGCTCAACTGGAATTCCATCACCTCAACTAGCTTTTTTCTTAGTGATGCTTCCTAAGTCCCACTTGACTTCACATTCCAGGATATCTGGCTCTAGGTAAGTGTGAGTGATCACACCATTGTGATTATCTGGGTCGTGAAAATCTTTTTTGTACAATTCTCCTGTGTATTACTGACACCTCTTCTTAATATCTTCTGCTTCTGTTAGGTCCATACATTTCTGTCGTTCGTTGAGCCCATCTTTGCATGAAATTTTCCCTTGGTGTCTCTAATTTTAAAGATATTTCTAGTCTTTCCCATGCTACTGTTTTCCTCCATTTTTTTGCCTTGCTCATTGAGGAAGTCTTTCTGATCTCTCCTTGCTGTTCTTTGAAACTATGCATTCAAATGGGTATATATCTCATTTTCCCCATTGCTTTTCGCTTCTCTTCTATCTGTAGAAGGCCTCCTCAGACAGCCATTTTGCTTTTTTACATTTCTTTTTCTTTGGGATGGTCTGATTCCTGTCTACTGTACAATGTCACTATCCTCCATTCATAGTTCATCAGGCACTCTGTCTATCAGATCTAGTCCCTTAAATCTATTTTTCACTTCTACTGTATAGTCATAAGGGATTTGATTTAGGTCATACCTGAATGGTTTAGTGGTTTTCCCCACTTTCTTCAATTTAAGTCTGAATTTGGCAATAAGGAGTTCGTGATCTGAGCCACAGTCAATTCCCAGTCTTATTTTTGCTGACTGTATAGAGCTTCCCCATCGTTGGCTGCAAAGAATATAATCAATCTGATTTCAGTGTTGACCATCTGGTGATGTCCATGTGTAGAATTTTCTTTTGTGTTGTTGGAATAGGGTGTTTGCTATGACCAGTGTGTTCTCTTGGAAGAACTCTATTAGCCTTTGCCCTACTTCATTCTGTACTCTAAGGCCAGATTTATGTGTTACTTCAGGTGTTTATCCATCTAGTCAAGGCTATGGTTTTTCCTATGGTGATGTATGGATGTGAGAGTTGGACTGTGAAGAAGGCTGAGTGCCGAAGAATTGATGCTTGAATTGTGGTGTTGGAGAAGACTCTTGAGAGTCCCTTGGACTGCAAGGAGATCCAACCAGTCCATTCTAAAGGAGATCATCCCTGGGTGTTCTTTGGAATAAAGCTAAAACTGAAACTCCAGTACTTTGGCCACCTCATGTGAAGAGTTGACTCATTGGAAAAGACTCTGATGCTGGGAGGGATTGGGGGCAGGAGGAGAAGGGGATGACAGAGGATCAGATGGCTGGATGGCATCACTGACTTGATGGACGTGAGTCTGAGTGAACTCCGGGAATTGTTGATGGACAGGGAGGCCTAGGCTGCTGCGATTCATGGGGTTGCAAAGAGTCAGACACGACTGAGCTACTGAACTGAACTGAACTGACAGGTGTTTCTTGACTTCCTACTTTTGAATTCCAGTCCCTTATAATGAAAAGGACATCTTTTTTAGGGTGTTAGTTCTAGAACTTCTTGTAGGTCTTCATAGAATTTTCAACTTCGGCTTCTTCTGTGTTACTGTGTGGGGCATAGACCTGGATTACCATGATATTGAATGGTTTGCCTTGGAAACAAACAGACGTCTTTCTGTCATTTTTGAGACTGTATCCAAGTACTGCATTTAGGACTCTTTTGTTGACCATGATGACAACTCCACTTCTTCTAAGTGATTCTTGCCCACAGTCCTAGATATAATGATCATCTGAGTTAAATTCACCCATTCCAGTCTATTTTAATTCACCGGTTCCTAAAATGTGATGTTCACTCTGGCCATCTCCTGTTTGACCACTTCCAATTTGCCTTGATTCATGGACCTAACATTCCAGGTTCCTATGCAATATTGCTCTATAACTTTGGACTTTACTTCCATCACCAGCCACATCCACAACTGGGTGGTGTTTTTGCTTTGGCTCTGTCTCTTTATTCCCAAGATGGAGGAGTAGAAGATCATATGCTCATCTTCTCCTGTAAGAACTCCAAAATTATATCATTAACTTATATCAATTAAGGAGAAAAAAATGTAATGCTCATGGTGAATGAGAATCACTCTTTGATATCTAAAGTGTGAATTTTTGTTTTTTTCTTTACGTTTCACCTGCATCTGAAATTATAGTTATGAGACCATAAGTAATGTGTCTGTACTTCAGAAAGCCTTTATCTCTCATTGGGCAAGTCTGTAATGTTTTCTGTCTTTACAGAGTATCAATAAATTATAAACTTTATCAGAATAAATGTTATCTGATGGCTTGGAGAGATGAGTAAGCATAGTTATGTTCCTAAAATTTCCCTGAAATAAGATGACCTTTTAGTACATTAAGGGTGATAGAGTTGAAAATAACTTTCTTTTTACAGAAACTAACACAAATATTTTATGAACTCACACACAAAAATAAAATGTTAGAAATTTGAGGAGCTAGACTACTTTAATAATTTTGTGTTTTAAAAATCTATCTTTTCTCTAATTTATCAATTTTAAGTATTATACAAGCATACATTTTATTCTACTTGTTCTATGGCTTTTCTGAGCTTATACAGGCTAGCCAAATAAGTTAACATTATATCTGCATGATTTTAAGCATTATTTTAACAGTATTCATATTTTGTAGCATATTTGCTCAGTGTTACTCTCCAGGAGAGTTGGGTAATTGAAAATCTGGGATTTATATAAAAATGATTTTAATTAATGGATAATCACTAGCTCTCTAAATAATTTCTACTGAGGAGAGAATTCTGAAAGATACATTATGAACATAAATTTAAACATATGTTTTACTTATTTTATGTTGTGTGTGTGTATATATTTGTGTGTGTGTGTGTGTGTGTGTGTGTTTTGGTAGTCCTGATTTTGTTTATTCCTGCCACTTTTAGAAGATGAAGAAATGCATGACTGTAGAGTTTGTTACCTTTGCTCACAGGTTTGATAATCTGCCATATGCTTGAGTATACCAGACAATTCTCGATTGTTCATCCCTACTCCCAAGTTTCTCTGTGAAACAGAGGTTAGTTAACCTGGCTAAAGTTAATTAACATGAGTAGTTGAATCTATACCACGAGCAGTAGTGATGGAGCAAAATACAATTATGCAGATGCTTTTGTTTTGTAAGGAAAACATGAGCAGTTTATTCTACAGCATTGAATCAGACATTTTTGGTTTCCAGCCCTCTTAATATTTTTGGGCTTGCTGAGGTCTCTGCAGAGCTTTTGTTTATGTAGGTTATAGCCATCAGTGTTTACCATGTTGAAAATGTGAACCTTAAAAATCATTAAGTACATATTTGTCAATCCATCTGAAGATAGCAATGATGAGCATAGTGTGATTTAGCAAAAATAAAGTCTTGGTATATTGTGAAAATAGCTTTGGCTTCCCAAATCCCCTACAGGAGAACTGTTGACCTGAAGTATTATTTTTTCTCAGAACATGAAGCAATAAAAGATTCTACTTAGAAAGTGAATTTTATTTGCTTTGCTTAGAATGACTGAGTTGATTTAAAAGTAAAACAATAAAATGTGTTAAAATTGAGAAAATTTCACTCAAATTTGATGGGTTTGTCTCTTTGATTTATTGATGAGTAATAACTTTGGCTGTAATATGATAGAAATTTTTTTATCTTATGTGTAATCTGTTTTGTTAGATTTTATGTCTTAGAAAAATAAACTATGCTTTTTTCTTGAATCTGTTCTCTTTTTGATTATTTATTCAAGAAAAAGCAAAAATAAAGATTTCTCACTTATAGATTTAGCTAAGAACTTTTCAATCACTCATGCTTATTTTAAAATGTTTAATTATCACTTTGTCTCAAGACTTAACAAAATGTTATTTATTATCATATCTTGTTAGTGTGGAACTTTCTTCTAATAACTTGAAAAAATTTTCCTTACTAAATTGCTCCTGAATAGAAACATATAATAACTTTTACATTAAGACTCTTTTTGAGATGTTCTAGAAGGCTTATGAATGCAGTTCCAAAGAATAGCAAGAGATTAGAAAGCCTTCCTCAGCGATCAATGCAAAGAAATAGAGGAAATCAACAGAATGGGAAAGACTAGAGAGCTTTTCAAGAAAATTAGAGATACCAAGGGAACATTTCATGCAAAGATGGTCTTGATAAGGAACAGAAATGGCATGGACCTAACAAGCAGAAGATATTAAGAAGAGGTGGCAAGAATACACAGAAGAACTGTACAAAAAAAGATCTTAACGACCAAGATAATCATAATGGTGTGATCACTCACCTAGAGCCAGACATCTGGAATGTGAAGTCAAGTGGGCCTTAGAAAGCATCACTATGAACAAAGCTAGTGGAGGTGATGGAATCCCAGTTGAGCTATTTCAAATCCTAAAATATGATGTTGTGAAAGTGCTGCACTCAATATGCCAGCAAATTTGGAAAACTCACCATTGGCCACAGGACTGGAAAAGGTCAGTTTTCATTCCAATCCCAAAGAAAGGGAATGCCCAAGAATGCCCAAACTACTGCACAAAGGCACTCATCTCACACGCTAGTAAAGTAATGCTCAAAATTCTCAAAGCCAGACTTCAGCAATACGTGAACCGTGAACTTCCTGATGTTCAAGTTGGTTTTACAAAAGGCAGATGAACCAGAGATCAAATTACCAACATCCGCTGGATCATGGAAAAAGCAAGAGAGTTCCAAAAAACATCTATTTCTGGTTTATTGACTAGGTCAAAGCCTTTGACTGTGTGGATCACAATAAACTGTGGAAAATTCTGAAAGAGATAGGAATACCAGACGACCTGACCTGCCTCTTGAGAAACCTATATGCAGGTCAGGAAGCAACAGTTAGAACTGGACATGGAACAACAGACTGGTTCCAAATAGGAAAAGGAGTATGTCAAGGCTGTATATTATCACCCTGCTTATTTAACTTCTATGCAGAGTACATCATGAGAAATGCTGGGCTGGATGAAGCACAAGCTGGAATCAAGATTGCCAGGAGAAATATCAATCACCTCAGATATGCAGATGATACCACTCTTATTTGAGAAAGTGAAGAGGAACTAAAAAGCCTCTTGTTGAAAGTGAAAGAGGAGAGTGAAAGAGTTGGCTTAAAACTCAACATTCAGAAAACTAAGATCATGGCATCTGGTCCCATCACTTCATGGGAAATAGTTGGGGAAACAGTGGAAACAGTGGCTGACTTCATTTTGGGGGGCTCCAAAATCACTGCAGATGTTGACTTCAGCCATGAAATTAAAAGACACTTACTCCTTGTAAGGCAAGTTATGACCAACCTAGATAGCATATTCAAAAGCAGAGACATTACTTTGCCAGAAAATGTCCGTCTAGTCAAGACTATGGTTTTTCCAGTGGTCATATATGGATATGAGAGTTGTACTGTGAAGAAAGCGGAACACCGAGGAATTGATGTTTTTGAACTGTGGTGTTGGAGAAGACTCTTGAGAGTTCCTTGAACTGCAAGGAGATCCAACCAGTCCATTCTAAAGGAGATCAGTCCTGTGTGTTCATTGGAAGGACTGATGCTGAAGCTGAAACTCCAATATTTTGGCCACCTCATGCAAAGAGTTAACTCATTGAAAAACACCCTGATGCTGGGAGGGATTGGGGCAGGAGGAGAAGGGAATAGCAGAGGATGAGATGGCTGGATGGCATCATTGACTTGATGGACATGAGTTTGAGTAAACTCCAGGAGTCAGTGATGGACAGGGAGGCCTGGGGTGCTGCATTCATGGGGTCGCAAAGAGGCGTACACGACTGAGTGACTGAACTGAACTGAACTGAGAAGGCTTATGGAAATAGTAAGTTTGCTTTATTTTGTAAGAAGAAAGAATTTTGAAATACAACTGTTTGATGTCTACTGTTCTGAGACTTGCATGGGAAGAAGATTTATAAAACCAGAAATGGGTGCACAGCCTTCCCTTGGTAAAATAGGTGGGAATGTAAAGATTGTTAACAATAACCCTGTGTACAAGACAGCAAAAGAGACAATGATGTATAGAACAGTCTTATGGACTCTGTTGGAGAGGGAGAGGGTGGGAAGATTTGGGATAATGGCATTGAAACATGTATAATATCATGTATGAAACAAGTCGCCAGTCCAGGTTCAATGCACGATACTGGATGCTTGGGGCTGGTGCACTGGGACGACCCAGAGGGATGGTATGGGGAGGGAGGAGGGTTCAGGATGGGGAACACATGTATACCTGTGGTGGATTCATTTCGATATTTGGCAAAACTAATACAATATTGTAAAGTTTAAAAATAAAATAAAATTTAAAAAAAATGCCAGCAAAAAAAAATAAAAAAGATTGTTAATATTAGTATCTCAGGAAGTTTACCTCTCAGTATACATTCACAAGCATTTCAATGCCCTTATTGTTGTTGCTGTTCAGTCACTCAGTCACGTTTGACCCTTTGTGACCCTATGGACTGCAGCACACCAGGCTTCCCTGTCCTTTACTATATCCCTGAGTCTACTGAAACTCATGTTCTTTGAGTCAATGATGCCATCAAACTATCTCATCCTCTGTGGCTCCCTTCTCTTCCTGTTCTCAATCTTTCCCAGGATCAGGGTCTTTTCCAATGAATTGGCTATTTCTATCAAGTGGTCAAAGTATTGGAGCTTCACCTTCAGCATCAATCCTTCCAATGAATATTCAGGACTGATTTCCTTTAGAATTGGCTGATTTGATCTCCTTGCTGTACAAGTGACTCTCAAGAGTCTTCTCAACACCACAGTTCAAAAACATCAATTCTTCTGGCTGCGATCCAAAAGTCTACAAGTAATAAATGCTGGAGAGGGTGTGGAGAAAAGGGAACCCTCTTACACTGTTGGTGGGAATGCAAACTAGTACAACCACTATGGAGAACAGTGTGGAGATTCCTTAAAAAACTGGAAATAGACCTGCCTTATGATCCAGCAATCCCACTGCTGGGCATACACACTGAGGAAACCAGAAGGGAAAGAGACACGAGTACCCCAATGTTCATCGCAGCACTGTTTATAATAGCCAGGACATGGAAGCAACCTAGATGTCCATCAGCAGATGAATGGATAAGAAAGCGGTGGTACATATACACAATGGAGTATTATTCAGCCATTAAAAAGAATACATTTGAATCAGTTCTAATGAGGTGGATGAAACTGGAGCCTATTATACAGAGTGAAGTAAGCCAGAAAGAAAAACACCAATACAGTATACTAACGCATATATATGGAATTTAGAAAAATGGTAACAATAACCCTGTGTACGAGACAGCAAAAGAGACACTGATGTATAGAACAGTCTTATGGACTCTGTGGGAGAGGGAGAGGGTGGGAAGATTTGGGAGAATGGCATTGAATCATGTAAAATATCATGTATGAAATGAGTTGCCAGTCCAGGTTCGATGCATGATACTGGATGCTTGGGGCTGGTGCACTGGGACGACCCAGAGGGATGGAATGGGGAGGGAGGAGGGAGGAGGGTTCAGGATGGGGAACACATGTATACCTGTGGTGGATTCATTTTGATATTTGGCAAAACTAATACAGTTATGTAAAGTTTAAAAATAAAATAAAATTAAAAAAAAAAAAAAGAAAAGAAAAAAAAAAAACAAACATCAATTCTTCATTGCTCAGTCTTCTTTATAGTCCAGCCCTCACATCCAAACGTAACTACGGGAAAAAACCTAAGCTTTGGCTATACAGACATTTGTCATCAAGTGATGTTTCTGTTTTTTTAATATGCTGTCTAGGTTTGTCATAGATTTTCTTCCAAGGAGCAAGTATCTTTCAATTTCATGGCTGTAGTCACTGTCTGCAGTGATTTTGGAGCCCCCCAAAATAAAGTCTGTCACTATTTCCTTTTTGCCCCGTCTATATGCCATGTAGTGATTGTACCAGATGATATGATCTTAGTTTTTTGAATGTGAGTTTTAAGTCAGCTTTTTCAGTCTCCTCTTCACATTCATCCACAGGCTCTTTAGTTCCTATTTGCTTTCTACCCTTAGGGTGGTGTTATTTGCATATCTGAGGTTAATGGTATTTCTCCTGGCAAACTTAATTCCAGCTTGTGCTTCACCCAGCCCAGCATTTCTCATGATGTACTCTCCATATAAGTTAAGTAAGCTGGGTGACAGTATAAAGCTTTAATGTACTCCTTTCCTGATTTGGAACCAGTCTGTTGTTCTATGTCCAGTTATAACTGTTGCTTCTTGACCTTCATACAGGTTTCTCAGGAGACAGGTAAGATGGTCTGGTATTTCCATCTCTTTCATAATTTTTCAGTTTGTTGTGATCCACAAGGCATTAAAAGGACATCTCTTTTTGGTGTTAGTTCTAGAAGGTCTTGTAGATCTTCATAGCATCATTCACCTTCAGCTTCTTCATCATTAGTAGTTGGGACATAGAGTTGTATTACTGTGATGTTGAATAGTTAGCTTTGGAAATGAGCTGAGACCATTCTGTTGATTTTTGAGACTGCACCCAAGTACTACTTTCAGACTCTTATTGACTATGAGGCCTGCTCTATTTTTCCTAAGGGATTCTTGCCCACAGTAGTAGATATAATGGTCATCTGAGTTAAATTAGCCCATTCCCATCCATTTTAGTTCACTGATTCTTAAATGTCAATATTCACTCTTGCCATCTCTGTTTGTCCACTTTCAATTCACCTTGATTCATGGACCCAGCATTCCAGGTTCCTATGCAGTATTGTTCTTTACAGCGTCAGACTTTATTTTCACCACCAACACATCCACAACTGGGCGTCCTTTCTGCTTTGGCTAATTCTCTTCATTTTTTCTGGAGCCTATTGTCTACTCTTCCCCAGTAGCATGTTGGACACCTACTGACCTGGGGGGCTTGTCTTTCAGTGTCATATCTTTTTGCCTTTTGTACTGATCATGGGTTCATCATTCTTCTCAAGGCAAGAATACTGAAGTGGTTTGCCTTTCCCCTCTCCAGTTTTTTCAGACCCTGACTAGTAGGGACATGCCCCTCAGCTGCTCTGTGTAGCTGTAGGATATTCTCACTGCTGGTCCTCTTGCTCTTATTATTCATAATATGTTTCTAATCTCAGGACAAACACTGACTTCAAATTATGTAATAATTAACTATGCCACTTGATAGAGAATTTTACTGTATTGCATTCTGTTGACTTTGGTTACTATATTCATTATAGCTGTATTCATTATACTATATTATATATATACTATATTCATTTTACATTCATTATAGCTATTAATTTTGTTATCTACACATAGTTTTTATTTTACTCTGATTCTGGCTTGAAAGCTCTGCCATAATTTTCTGGCCAGATTTTGTGTTCTCAACAAAGAAGGAAGGTCTCAGAGCCTTATGGAAAGGGATTATATTGGGTATTTAAAACTGTTGTAACTTCAGAGAATATATTCTTGGGTAGAAGCTGCTAAAATCATATCACTTAGAAACTTTCCATCTGTACCTATGGATTGAGTTAGGATCTCCAGAACTCTCTTTATTCTAGAGGACTTCATTAAAGTAGATTGTTCACCCAAGCTATAATGGAAAAAAAAATTAATTATATAATTAATTCCTATTAAGAACAGGATGAACTGTGAAGGAAGTTTTATTGTGGTATTTGTTTGAAATACTGAGATTACTTTAATGTTCTTTTTCATGTGTGTATATATGAGGAATCTATTTCTCTGTGATACTAAAATCTTGGTAAGCCATAGCAAAATAGTAAACTCTAGTTGTGTGTAAAATAAATGTATTTTTAATTGACATAATTCTCACGGACTTCCAAATATTAAGAAATTCTTTAGCTTTTTTTTTTCCTTTTCATGGAAACTTATTGATTTTCAAATGTTCAAAAGTATTTGTCCACATAAGGAAATGGCAGCCCACTCCAGTGTTCTTGCCTGGAGAATCCCAGGGATGGGGAAGCTTGGTGGGCTGCTGTCTATGGGGTCGCACAGAGTCAGACATGACTGAGGCGACTTAGCAGCAGCAGCAGGATATATTTAGTCAAATCAACTGTGTAACTGAGATTTTACCTTAAGAATGTTGTTTGTTTAATAAGATAGAAGATACCACTTTTGGTGGTGCTGCTGCTGCTAAGTCGCTTCAGTCGTGTCTGACTCTGTGTGACCCCACAGATGGCAGCCCACCAGGCTCCTCCGTCCTCAGGATTCTCCAAGCAAGAGTACTGGAGTGGGTTGCCATTTCCTTCTCCAGATACCACTCTTAAGGAACTAAGATTAGCTGTATTTGTAGAGCCTGTGCCTACAGAACCCTTTCAGGAATGCTGGAGTTCCAAGTTTTACAATGAGGGCTATTATTGTGATGGTAAATGCTGTTGGATTAAAATTTGTGTAATTGTCATTGATTAAAATATAATAGACTAATAGTAACAGCTATTATAGGTAGTATTGATACTGTGGCTTGTGTTACAAAATATTTAGTGGATGCTTCAATGGCTCCTGGTTTAAATATGTTTAAATTGGCATAACAGCTAGTGTATATATTTCAAAACTGAACTTAATTTTTAATTAGCATGAGGTTATTATTTTAATTCTTGTTCTTGAGATGATGCTTAATGTGTGTGTGTGTGTGTGTGTGTGTGTGTGCGCGCGCGCATGATCCATCATGTCTGACTTTTTGCAACTGTATGGACCATAGCCCACCAGGCTCCTCTGTCCATGGGATTTTCTAAGCAAAAATACTGGAGTATGTTGCTATTTCCTCCTTCAGGGAATCTTTCCAACTCAGGGATTGAACCTGAGTCTCCAGAGTCTCCTGCACTGGCAGATGGATACTTTACCACTGAGCCAATTTAGTAGGATGGTAGTAAAAATAAGGGAAATTATTAGTATGGAAGGATATATTAATAACATTTTCAGGATATAGTCTGACTGTTGCATGGGTTATAGGATTCCAACTTGACAGATAGTAAGTGGGGAGAACATGTCTTTGTAGGCCAGGAACCTTAATAAACTTTAGGCATACTGAAAAGAGAAGTCAAATAAATTTATAGATATGGAAGGTGAAACCTGGTAGTGTTTTAAGATTTGGTTTCCTAGAAAGTACTAAATGCTTTTAATAATTCAATCCAACTTCTTGTATGAAACCCTTTACATAATAGTTTCAGTTCAGTTCAGTTCAGTTCAGTCGCTCAGTTGTGTCCGATTCTTTGCAACCCCATGAATCACAGCATGCCAGGCCTCCCTGCCCATCACCAACTCCCAGAGTTCACTCAGACTCACGTCCATCAAGTCAGTGATGCCATCCAGCCATCTCATCCTCTGTCATCCCCTTCTCTTCCTGCCCCCAATCCCTCCCAGCATCAGTCTTTTCCAAGGAGTCAACTCTTCGCATGAGGTGGCCAAAGTACTGGAGTTTCAGCTTTAGCATCATTCCTTCCAAAAGTGAAAGTGGAGAGTGAAAAAGTTGGCTTAAAGCTCAACATTCAGAAAACGAAGATCATGGCATCTGGTCCCATCACTTCATGGGAAATAGATGGGGAAACAGTGGAAACAGTGTCAGACTTTATTTTTTGGGGCTCCAAAATCACTGCAGATGGTGATTGCAGCCATGAAATTAAAAGACACTTACTTCTTGGAAGGAAAGTTATGACCAACCTAGACAGCATATTCAAAGGCAGAGACATTACTTTGCCAACAAAGGTCCATCTAGTCAAGGCTATGGTTTTTCCAGTGGTCATGTATGGATGTGAGAGTTGGACTGTTAAGAAAGCTGAGCGCCAAAGAAATGATGCTTTTGAACTGTGGTGCTGGAGAAGACTCTTGAGAGTCCCTTGGACTGCAAGGAGATCCATCCAGTCCATTCTGAAGGAGATCAGCCCTGGGATTTCTTTGGAAGGAATGTAGTTATATTTATGCCTTTAGCAGTTGATTATTCAACCTGGTAGCTAAGACAGTGAAGAATCTGCCTGCAATGCAGGAGACCTGGGTTCGATCCCTGGGTCAGGAAGATCCCCTGGAGAAGGGAATGGCTACCTACTCCAATATTCTTGCCTGAGGAATTACATGGATAGAGGAGCTTGGTGGGCTATAGTCCACAAGGTCTCAAAGATTCAGATATGACTGAGCGAATAATACTTTAACACTTTTGTTCAATGCTATGAAGCTCTAGATTTGTGAAGGAAATTAAAAAACAAATATATGGTTAATTGACATTCTCCTTGCACTTATATACATAATGAGAATACCATAATGGTGGCAGGTTTTTGTGTTATGTTTTTGTATCAAGAGTAATCTTTCTTTGTGATCATTATGATCACAGGTGAGGAGTATTGGAAAAAAGGGTTAAAATGGGCAAAAATAATTTCTGGCTATCTTCTAGAGCACTGCTTGGGATTATCTCCTGAGCTGTTTAAAACTATGAACATTGTTAAAAGATTGTATCATGTGAAAGATAATGCACATGATTTTTGTCTGTAGGAATCCAAATAAACTGTATGTGATGTATCTGACTATTGCACCATGAATATTGACAGATTTTACTTCTATTTGTAAACTTATTTCAGTATTCTTTTTTAAAAAATTTATTGAAGTATATTTGATTTATGGGGTTGTGTACATTCAGTCGTAGAACAAAATTAAACAGATATACATAATCCAGTTTTTTTTTTAAATAACTTCCCCATATAGGCCGTTACAGAGTATTGAGTAAAGTTCTTTGTGCTACACAGCAGGTTATTATTAGTTATCTATTTTATGTATAGTAATGTATATATGTTCAACTCCAGTTTATCCCTCTGGGCCATCTGTTCTCCTGGTAACCATAAGTTGGTTTTCAACATCCATGATTCTACTTCTGTTTTGTTGATAAATTCGTTTGTACCATTTTTAAAATATTCCACATATAAGAGATATCATATGATATTCGTCTTTCTGTTTCTGACTTATTTGACTCATTATGACACTCTCTTGGAGAAGAAAATGGCAACCCACTCCAGTATTCTTGCCTGGAGAATCCTGTGGACAGAGGAGTCTGGTGGGCTGCTGTCCATAGTATCGCACAGAGCCAAACACGACTGAAGTGACTTAGCATGCATGCATGCATTGGAGAAGGAAATGGCAACCCACTCCAGTATTCTTGCTTGGAGAATCCCAGGGACAGAGGAGCCTGACGGGCTGCTGTCTATGGGGTCACATAGAGTTGGACATGACTGAAGTGACTTAGCAGCAACAGACACTCTCTGAAGTATGACCATCCATATTGCAGTTAAATGGCATTATTTTGTTCATTTTTATTGGTGAGTAATATTTCATTGTATTTAAGTACCACATCTTCTTTATCCATTCCTCTCTTGAGGGACATTTATGTGGCTTTCATGTCCCAGTTATTGTAAATAGTGCTGCAATGAACACTGAGATGCATGAATCATTTTTGAATTATGGCTTTCTCTAGGTATATGACCAGAGGAATTGCTGGATCACATGATAGGTCCATTTTTAGTTTTTTAATGAACCTCTATTCTCTTCTCTATAGTGACTATACCAATTTACATTCCCACAAACAGTGTAGGAGGATTCTCTTTTCTCCACACCATCTTCAGCATTTTGTTTGTAGATTTTTCTTCATGATAATCATTCTAACTAGTATGGAGTGATACCTCATTTTAGGTAGTTTTGATTTGCATTTCTCTTACAACTAGTGATATTGAGCTTCTTTTCATATGCTCTTTGGCTATCTGCATATCTTTTTTGGAGAAATGTCTCTTTAGATCTTCTGCCTATTTTTGATTGGATTATTTGTTTCTTGATATTGAATTGCATGAGGTGTTCCTATACTTTGAAGATTAATCCCTTGTTTGTTGCTTCATTTGCAAATATTTTCTCTCATTGTGAGGGTTGTGTTTTTGTTTTGTTTATGGTTTCCTTTGCTGTGCAAAAGCTTTACGTTTAATTAGATACCATTTGTTTACTATTTTATTTTCATTACTCTTGGAGGTGGATCAAGAAAGATATTGCTGTGATTTATGTCAAAGAGTGTTCTGCCTATGTTTTCCTCTAAGGAAACACTACTTGTAGTAGTGTTTTATGATCCTTTGTATTTCTGCTTTAGGTGTAAAGTTAGGTTGTTTATTTGAGATTTTTGTTTCTTAGAGATAAGATTGTATTTGTATCAACTTGCCTCTTAGAACTCCTTTGCTGCATACCCTGGGTCTGGGTTGTCATGTTTCCACTGTCATTTTTTTTCTAGGTATTTTTTAATTTCCTCTTTGATCATTTTCATGATCCATTATTTATTTAATGCCAATAATTTTTTTTAAAAAAATATTGGAGTATAGTTGTTTATAATGTATTAGTTTCAGGTCTCCAGCAAATTGCATCAGTTATACATATACACATGAGTGCATGCATGCTCAGTCATGTCTGCCTCTTTCTGACCCCATGGACTGTAGCCACCAGGATCCTCTGTCCATGGCATTTTCCAGGCAAGAATACTGGAGTGGGTTGCCATTTACTACTCCAGGACATCTTCCTGACCCAGGAACTGAACCTGTGTCTTTTGTGTCTCCTGCATTGGCGGCAGATTCTTTACCACTATGCCACCTGGGAAGCTCACATATACACGTATCTACCCTTCTACTCCCTAGTATTCCTTTTTGCCTAATTGTAATACATTAATGATTCCTTCACTGACTAATTACATGTATTTTGACACATGTCTCTTTTTTACCAAAAAAAAGATGGCATTAGATTTTTCCTCTGATACATTAACTATCAAAATATATTATTCATGTCATCACTGTTTTAAGATAATGAGTGTAACCTATCAAAGAAACTTGTTCATCCACATAAGCAGCCAAAAATATGCTCAGGTTTTCAAGAAATCAGAAAATGTGTTTTCCGTGAACACTTCAATAATTAGTTTTATTTGGTATTATATTGCTCTCAGGGAACAGAATTTACGTGAAATACTGGAAAATCTAAAAAATACTTCCATATCCAAAAGATAATAATTTTCAAAATCTAAGATGCCATATATAGTAACAAGAATTTAACCATATGAATATACACTAAGATTATAGCTATACTTAACAAATATTAGAAGAGGGACAATAAAAATCAATATTTTGAGTTGTAGAGGATCAAATGATACTGTGGATTTTGTCAATACAATTGAATTAATGTATTAATGATTTAATGGGACTATTAAGTTGATCAGAAATTTGTATGTATACATTACTGTGATACTGCATAACACAAGAAAGTAAAATATCCAAGTAGCTAAAAACAGAGAATGACTTTTACAGAAAGCCTAAAAACAAGAAGCATAGAATAAAAATGTAGCATAAGCTAAGGTTGGTCTTTATGATAAGTGAGTAAAGGCTTCATTTTGCAACAAATATTATTTAAAGCACTAGCTAAAGGTTTTGAAAACAGAACAGTATAAATATGGTCTCCACTTTGAATTTTCCTAGCGAGCACTCTTAAAATTATTCTTTGGCATCTCCTTGGAAGCTGAAACTTGTGCAGTCTGTACCACTGTAGGAGGCAATCCTGACTATCTACCACAACCTATTCCAAAAGGATAAGCATTTAAAATGAAAGCTCCAAACCACAGAAGAGTTGCAAAAAGTGAGACAATATAGACTTTCACAAGTCTGGAGGCAAATAAATAAATTGACAATTTTCAATTATAAAAGTTTTAATCCTTAATATTAACATATTTGTGTATATTTTTCATTGTTTTCTCCATACAATGAATTTCATATGGGAGATCTCAGTGAGTTTATTTAATTTTACAATGCACAAACAGAAAGATACATACCTTAGTAGAAAAACAGGTGAAGTATATTAACATCTGTTTTACAGAGAATAACTTCAAGATGTCAGTAAGCAAATAAATATTACTAGTGATCTAGAAAATGCAGAATAATTGAGATTTTTTTCCCATTTACTCAACTTGCAATGATTACAGATTAAACTTCACATTCATATCTAGATTTTATGAAAATGGTTATAGTGTACAGATGTTAAGAGAGAATAAATTAACATGAAGTTTCTAAAAATACAAAACTGAAATAGGCACCAAATTAAGCAAAACATCATATCAATGAACCAGGAATGGCATCCCCTATAAATTATGTTGAAAAGGCAATAAGTTTATAAATTTATATATGTAAGTATATTCTAGAAATGACCACAAGAATGTAAACCACATTTCTTGTAAACCACAGAAATGCCTGTAAATATAAGAATATTTAAATTTATTACAAATAAATTTATATTATCAAAAGATAATATAAATGTGTATGTAAAATAAAAATATTATGATGCAATTATAAATGAAAAAACTAAAATAAGTAAGTGTATGTGTATAAAGATAATTATAAAATAAACACAATTGTGTTATTAACATTTTTTCAAACATACAGGGTTAAAAATGGTAAGCAATCATTCTAACAAGAATGTGAAAAAAGGGGAAATAAACCTAGTGCTTGAATTTTCTTTTTAGAGATATATATGACATCCATCTTTCCATTGACTCCCTTTATTCCATGATGAGATATTTCCATTGCCTAGGCATTTGTCTTTTTGAAGTAGATATAGGTCATGGCAGCTAAATTGTCATTAGCTCCTTTTGAGTCATAAGTCTATTCTCTTACCCTTCCCTCAAGTATCTGTTTGTAGTGGGGGAAGCTTTAATTATCAGAGCAGTCTTAAAATAGATTAACTGTGTAATTGTAAACAATCATTTACACTGTTCCTAGAGCCTATTCCTCATTTGCAAGCATGGCTGACCTGTTTGGCTATTTCCCTAAAGGAAAAGGTTCTAGACTTAAGTAGAACCTTGTTTTGGAATATTGTCTACTGAATTTTATGAAGTGCTTGTATCTGAATATATTGAGTTCCTTAAAAAGTTTTCTTCCTCTCATCTTTTAGAGTATTGCATTATATAAATAGATATTTCTAATATTAACCAACCTCAAATTCCAAAACAAATCTTTCTTAATCACTATCATCTATTTTTACATTTTTTACACTGATGGATTCAATCTGTTAAGAATTCTCAGTACATAAAAGTGAGAATTTTCTAAATGTTCTTTTCTTGTACTGATTTTGTGTAGATTGGGTATCACATTGAAACATCCTTTATTAGCCCACTAAATGGGATTTCACATTTTCTTGTTCAGTTCAGTTCAGGCGCTCACTCCTGTCTGACTCTTTGCAACCCCATGGACTACAACACCCCAGGCCTCCTTGTCCATCACCAACTCCCAGAGACTACTAAAACTCACGTCCATCATGACGGTGATGCCATCCAACCATCTCATCCTCTGTCATCCCCTTCTCATCCTGCCTTCAATCTTTCCCAGCATCAGGGTCTTTTCCAATGAGTTTGTTCTTTGAATTAGGTGGCAAAAGTATTGGAGTTTCAGCTTCAGCATCAGTCCTTCCAATGAATATTCAGGATTGATTTTCTTTAGGATGGAATGGTTGGATCTCCTTGCAGTCCAAAGGACTCTCAAGAGTCTTCAATACCACAGTTCAAAAGCATCAATTCTTCGGCGCTCAGCTTTCTTTATAGTCCAACTCTCACATCTGTACAGGCCTACTAGAAAAACCTTAGTTTTGACTAGATAGAACTTTGTTGGCAAAGTAATGTCTCTGCTTTTTAATATGTTGTCTAGGTTGGTCATAGCTTTTCTTTCAAGGAGCAAGCATCTTTTAATTTCATGGCTGCAGTCACCAGCTGCAGTGATTTTTAAGTCCGAAAAAATAGAATCTGTCACTGTTTCCATTGTTTCCCCATCTATTTGCCATGAAGTGCCAGTATGCCAGCATTTTCTTGTTAGATTCTTATTAATCAGGTCAGGTGGTCTGGTATTCCCATCTCTTTAAGAATGTTCCACAGTTTGTTGTGATCTTCCGAAAGGAAATCAGTCCTGAATATTCACTGGAAGGACTAATGTTGAAGCTGAAATTCCAATATTTTGGCCCCCTGATGTGAAGAGCTGACTCATTTGAAAAGACCCTGATGTTGAGAAAGATTAAAGGCAGGAGGAGAAGGGAATGACAGAGGATGAGATGGTTGGATGGCATCACCAACTCAATGGACATGAGTTTGGGTAAACTCCGGGGGTTGGTGATGGACAGGGAGGCCTGGCTGACTGTGGTTCATGGAGTTACAAAGAGTGGGACACAACTGAGCGACTGAAATAAACTGAACACAGTCAAAGGCTTTGGCATAGTCAGTAAAGCAGAAGTAGATGTTTTTCTGGAACTCTCTTGCTTTTTTTGATGATCCAATGGATGTTGGCAATTTGATCTCTAGTTCCTCTGCCTTTTCTAAATCCAGCTTGAACATCTGGAAGTTCACATACCATTGAAGCCTGGCTTGGAGAATTTTGAGCATTACTTTGCTAGCATGTGAGATGAGTATAATTGTGTGGTAGTTTCAGCATTCTTTGGCATTGCCTTTCTATGGGATTGGAATGAAAACTGACCTTTTCCAGTCCTGTGGCCAAGGCTAAGTTTTCCAAATTTGCTGGCATATTGAGTACCATGTTGCCTTTTTCTTGTTATATTCTTATTAATATACTCTGACTTAGAAGAAGAATGAGGCTCCAACAACTTCTTACTAAGAAATACAAATTTCTCTAATCAAGTGTTCTTCTGACCTGATCTCAAAAAGTTATGTACAGTTAATTTAGATTCAGATTGTTTTTAAAACAAAATATGATGTGTTTTGAAGCAGCTATAATCCGTGCAGGTTTTTTCCACCCCCCTCCTCCTCAAGTGCAGATTATGTATTAACCAGTCCCACTTTTCCCTCTACATTGTTATAATTTTTGAAAATAAGTTTACTTTTAATGATGTATGTAAAAATTTGTCCTAATACTTTTTCCAAATGCTTACAATTTGAAAAGTACTTTATGTTTTCCTATTTAATTCTTCCATCTACTAATAACCTTGGTATTTTGAAAGATGTACACTTCACATTTTATAAGATAAACAGATGTAGTCACATCTTAATATTATATACTTTTCATGTAACTAAATGTAATCTGCCTATTTATATGTACAATATTCTAGAAATCCAAATGATATGAAAATTATCTGTGAAGTGATTTTAATACAAAAAAGTACAATGCCTTGCTATGTACATCACATGGACTAATTGTACATTTTCTTTCTTGCCCAAAGGGATTTATAAAAATGCATTGCCAAAAAGCTAAAGGATACTTAAATTTTACAATGCCTATGTGATTTTTATATTTTTGTAGCAACATGTACAGTTGGAAAGACAACTCAAGCTTTGATGGAATCAAATAAAAATATTATAGCATATGAAATATTTAATTTGCATACAAATCCTAACTGAATTTTATTTATGCACAATTGCAACTGAGAAGTACTTATTTAAAAAAGAAAGGACTGAGGAATTTCATTAGCAAGAGTACTTTGATTTTATTTCCCCATAGGTGAAAAATCATTGAAAAAAATTACCTAGCAAAAAACATAATTTAAGTTTAAATCTCAGTTGGTGAAATGTGTTACACCTTCACATATAAAGTATGTGTTTTATTTGATTAAACCTATTGAAAATATGCTTTTAGGGTTTTTTTTATTATAATAAATTTCCAAAGTAGCTGATTTTAAAACATCCATTTCTATTTTATATTGCTTATTGCCATACGCACATTTTTGTTATTGTTGTTCAGTCACTAAATCATGTCCAACTGTTTGTGACTCCAGGAACTAAAGCACGTCAGGCTTCTCTGTCCATCACTATCTACCTGAGTTTTCTCAAACTCATGTCAGTTGAGTCAGTGATGCCATCCAACCATCTCATTTTCTGTTTCCCCTTCTCCTCTGGCCCTCAAACTTTCTGAACATCAGGGTCTTTTCCAGAGATTGCTCTTCACATCAGGTGAAAAAAGTATTGGAGCTTCAGCTTTGGTATCAGTATTTCCAATGAATATTCAGGGTTCATTTCCTTTAGGAATGACTGATTTAATCTTCTTGTCCAAGGTACTCTCAAGAGTCTTCTTCAGAACCACTGTTCAAAAGCATCAATTCTTTGGCTCTCAGCCTTCTTTATGGTCTAATTCTAACATCCATATATGACTACTGGAAAAACTTTGACCATAGCTTTGACTATACAGACCTTTGTGGGCAAAGTAATGTCTGCTTTTAAAAACACTGTCTAGTTTTGACATAGCTATTCTTCTTTCATTTATTTTTTATTTTTATTTTATTTTTTTATGGTTTCAAGATAGATATTTTATTTTATTTTATTTTTTATGGTTGTTCATTATATTATTCTTTTTTTTTAATTTTTAAACCTGAAACACTGTATTACATTTATAAAATCAACTTTATTATAAATAATGTAGAAATCATGAGTAGAATCACTAGTTAACTTGACTCAATCATTTTCATTTGGTCTAGAGTTCTAAGAATATTTTGACTAATAATTTTTAATTTCTCTGTTATAATTAATCTCTGGTTTTTATAAGGCATTATTCATTTTAAAGCTCTCTATGACTAATGAATCAACTGGAAAATTAAGAAGAAAAGGAAATTGAAGTCAATCATACTTCTGGGAAGAGTGGAAAGCTACTATCTATTTTGTTTGATAGACATGACTCATTATAAACTTGGACTCTAATAGGCCTATCATCAGTGAAAGGAGTATGGTAGTGTTTCTTTTTTTAGTATTTTGCTTAACTTAAATATAGGAATATTATAAATATCTAAGGGATGGATTCTTTTTCAAAATTGCTTACTGATTACCTATATTTTCCCAGGGAATCAATAAATGTTTTTGAATGAATGCAATGTGGTGACACACAGGGATGACAAAACAGGTAAGAGTCCTCTCAAATAAAGTGTTCATCGGGGAAGGACTGTTCATGATAAGACAAACAGTGAAACTGTAGGAAAATTGAAAATAAATAGGACAGGACTTGGTGGTGGGGAGAGGACAATGTTTTATTTTTAAAACTTTTTATTTTGTATTGGGGGCTAGTCAGTTAACAGTGTTGTGATAGTGTCTGGTGAACAGTGGAGGGACTCAGCCATGCATATACATGTATCCATTCTTCCCCAAACTACTCTCCCATCCAGGCTGCCACGTAACGTTTAGCAGAGTTCCATGTGCTTTACAGTAAGTACTTGTTGGTTATTCATTTTAAATATAGTAGTGTGTACATGTTCAATAAATAGTACCATCTGGTAAGCTCTCTGAAGAAGTGACAGGTGACAAGCAGTCCTAATTACAAGGACAAGACAGTCATGTGACAATCTGGAGGAAAAGCATTACTGCCTGTCAGAAGATGAGATATAATAGTCTTGAGTTTGAATAATCCCGTTATTTTCCAGGGAGAGTCAGATTCTTAACTGAAGTGAAGGAAGGTTTGTAGAGGAACTCCACAAGGCAGGTAGGGGGCAATGAATTGTAGCCAAATGAGCTGCATTGTGTTTGAATATCATATATATATATAGATAGATAGATAGATATACATAGATGGACAGACAGACATAGATACAATAGAAAGCCACTGGAATGATTTAAAGCAATTAAACAATATAGCCAGCCTTTAAAGAAAAATACAAATAACCTGATTACTATAGAAGGTATACACCGGTGGCTCAGTGGTAAAGAATCTGCCTGCAATGCAGGAGATACAGGAGACCTGGGTTTGATCCCTGAGTTGGGAAGATCCCCTGGAGTAGGAAATGGCAATCCACCCTAGTATTCTTGCCTGGAGAATCCCATGGACAGAGGAGCCTGGCAGTCTAAAGTCCATAGGGTCACAAAGAGGCAGACACAACTGAAGTATCTTACCATGTAAACAAAGTATAATCTTCTTTTTTTTTTTAATTTTAAATTTTATTTATTTTTAAACTTTACAAATTGTATTAGTTTTGACAACTATCAAAATGAATCCGCCACAGGTATACATGGAAAAAAATCTCTAAAACAGTGACTTTTAAAGTAAACCAAGAGAGAAAAGAGGCTAGTTTGATTAGCATATGGTGTTGGATTAAGTGAAAAGTAGACAGATTTGGTATGTATTTTGAAGTCAGAACTTGCTGATGGATTGGCTAATGGAAGAAGGAAAATATTTTAAAATGAGGTCAAAGTTAACTATATTTGAGCTGTCATAATCATGGTCATCAGTCTTATCAATCAGAGTAAACCATTCTACACAGAAGAAATAACCTTAAGGCGAAAGCTATTCCACAAGCAGAAATTGTAGTGGCCAACTATGTCTCTAGAGCTAGAGAGAGGAAAAAAAAAAAAAAAAAGATTAAAAATTCAAAGAAAGATAATGGCTAAATATATAGATTTGTAATTCATCTTTATGGGCTTCCTTGGTGACTCAGGGGTAAAGAATCTGCATGCCAATGAAGGAAACACAGGTTCGATCCCTGTGTTGGGAGGATCCACTGGAGAAGGAAATACTAGAGTGGCTACCCACTCTAGTATTCTTCCTGGGAAATCCCATGGACAGAGGAACCTGATGGGCAACAGTCCATGGGGTTACAAGAGACACAACTTAGCAACTAAATAACAACAACAATTAATGTCTATAGTGTTGTTGTTGTTCATTTGCTAAGTCATATCTGATTCTTTGAGACCCCACGAACTGCAGCACACCAGCCTCCCGTCCTTCATTGTATCCTGGAGTTTGCTCATATTAATGTCCATTGAATTGGGGATGCTATCTAACCATCACATTCTCTGCCGGGCCTTCTCCTTTTGTGTAGATGAGGCATAATATGTAGTGTACATATAGTAAAAACAATAGAAAGTCTTGCCTTAGGAGTTTATTAAAATGTTATAAAGAGCTCAAGATGACTATTGGGGTGGGAACACAAGATTAAACATTTCATACATGCAATGAAGAAGGTAAGTCAAAGTTCAGCTCTATTTCAAGAATTACCTGTTCAAATTCTCAGAAAGATTTGAGAACTCTAAAGTTTTGTTACTCACAAGAAAACCCTTTATTTATTCTTTATATAGCAAGAATTGCCGTAAGGTTTTTTTGTTTTCCGAATACTTAAACATGACAGCCCATTTCTTTTTCTTGTAAATCTTAATACAAAACAGAGGAAAGTGAGAGTAATATTCCATGTTTTTGGTGAGAGGGAATAAGTAGCCTCTTATTTTTTTCAGTTTTTAATTGCATCACCATACATCATTAGAACACAAGTAAATTTTTATAATAGAACTAAAATAGAACTAACTTAGATGAAAAATAAGGTTTGAAGAATATATGTGAACTCAGCAACAAGCCAGATGTACAATTTAGAATTAGACATCTGAATTCTAGGTAGTGAGTGTTCCTGAAGGCTTGAAAATTTAATGATATCCTTATTTCAGTTTTTAAAGAATGCTTTTCTTGTTCAATCACTTAGTCATGTCCAACTCTTTGCAACTCCACAGACAACAGAATGCCAGGCTTCCCGTTCTTCACTATCTCCCAGAGTTAGCGCAGTTTTCATATCCATTCAGTCAGTGATGCTATCTAACCATCTTATCCTCTGCTTCTCCCCTTCTCCTCTTGCCCTCAGTCTTTCCCAGCATCAGGGTCTTTTCCAGTGAGTCAGTTCTTTACATCAGGTGGCCAAAGTATTGGAGCTTCAGCTTCAGCGTCAGTCCTTCCAATGAACATTCAGGATTGATCTACTTTAACACTGATTGGTTTGATCTTCTTGCAGTTCAAGGGACTCTCAAGAGTCTTTTCCAACACCACTATTCAAAAGCATCAATTCTTCAGCACTCAGCTTTCTTTATGGTCCAACTCTCACATACATACCTGACTAGACGGACCTATGTTGGCAAAGTGATGTCTCTGATTTTTAACATGCTAGCAAGGCTTGTCATGACTTTTCCTCCAAGTAGCAAGAATATTTTAATTTTGCATCTATAGTCACCATTCACAGTGATTTTGGAGTCCAAGAAAATGAAATCTGCCACTCTTTACATTTTTTTCCTCAACTATTTGGCCATGAAGTGATAAGACCAGATACCATAATCTTAGTTTTTTTTTTTTTACATGTTGGGTTTTAAGCCAGCTTTTTCTCTCTCCTCTTTCACCTTCATCAAAAGGCTCTTTAATTCCTCTTCTATTTCTACCATTAATATTGTGTCATCTGCATATCTGAAGTTGTTGATATTTCTCCTGGAAGTCTTGATTCCAGCTTGCGCTTTATCCATTGCCACATTTCACATGAAGTAGTCTGCATATAAGTTAAATAAGCAGGGTGACACTATGAAGCCTTGACACTCTCCTTTCCCAATTTTGAACCAGTCTACTCTTCCATGTCTGGTTCTAACTGTTGCTTCTTGACCTGCACACAGATTTCTGAAGAGGCAGGTAAGGTGGCCTGGTATCCCTATCTCTTTCAGAATTTTCAACAGTTTGTTGTAATCCACATAGTCAAAGGCTTTTGTGTAGTCAATGAAGCAGAAGTAGATACTTTTTTGGAATTCCCTGGATATTTCTTGATCCAGAGGATGTTGGCAATTTGATCTCTGGTTCCTGTACATCTGAAAGTTCTTGGTTCACATGTTATTGAAGCCTCAGTTCAGTTGCTCAGTCATGTCTGACTCTTCCAGACCCCATGAACTGCAGCACGCCAGGCCTCCCTGTCCATCACCAGGCCTCCTTGTCCATCACCAACTCCCAGAGGCCACCCAAATCCATGCCCATTCAGTTGGTGATGCCATCCAAACATCTCATCCTGCTGCCTTCCCCTCCTCCTCCCGCCCTCAATCTTTCCCAGCATCAGGGTCTTTTCAAATGAGTCAGCTCTTCACATCAGGTGGCCAAAGGATTGGAGTTTCAGCTTCAACATCAGTCCTTCCAATGAACACCCAGGACTGATCTCCTTTAGGATGGAGTGGTTGGATCTCCTTGCAGTCCAAGGGACTCTCAAGAGTCTTCTCCAATGCCACAGTTCAAAATCATCAATTCTTCCATGCTCAGCCTTCTTTATAGTCCAACCTTCACATCCATACATGACCATTGGAAAAAACCATAACCTTGACTAGACAGACCTTTGTGGGCAAAGTAATGTCTCTGCTTTTTAAAATGCTGTCTAGGTTGGTTATAACTTTCCTTCCAAGGAGTAAGCATCTTTTAATTTCATGGCTGCAATCACCATATGCAGTGATTTTGGAGCCCAGAAAAATAAAGTCAGCCACTGTTTCTGCATCTATTTGCCATGAAGTGATGGGACTGGATGCCATGATCTTAGTTTTCTGAATTTTGAGCTTTAAGCCTAGCTTGAACAATTTTGAGCATTACTTTGCTAGCATGTGAAAAGAGCATAATTGTGTGGTAGTTTGAATATTCTTTAGCATTGCACTTCCTTGGGATTGAAATGAAAACTGACCTTTTCCTCTTCTGTGGCCACTGCTGAGATTTCCAAATTTGCTGGCATATTGAGTGCAGCACTTTAACAGCATCATCTTTTAGGACTGAAGTAATTCATCTGAAATTCCATCACCTCCACTAGCTTTGATCATAATAATGATTCCTAAGGCCCATTTGACATCACATTCCAGGATGTCTGGCTCTAAGTGAGTGACCACACCATTGTGGTTATCTGGTTCATAAACACTTTTTTGTACAGTTCTCTTATATATTCTTGCCACCTCCTCTTCATCTCTTTTGCTTTTGTTAGGTCCTTGCCATTTCTTTCCTTTCTTGTGCCCATCTTTGCATGAAATGTTCCCTTGGTATCTCCAATTTTCTTGAAGAGATCTCTAGCTTTTCCCATTCTATTGTTTTCATCTATTTCTTTGCATTGTTTATGTCAGAAGGCGTGCTTATGTCTCTTTGCTATTCTCTAGAATTCTGCATTCAGTTGGGTATATCGTTCCCTTCCTCCTTTGCCTTTCATTTCTCTTCTTTTCTCAGCTATATGTAAGCCCTTCTCAGACAACCACTTTGCGTTCTTTCATTTATTTTTCTTTTGGAGGTTTTTAGTCACCACCTCCTGTACAATGGTACAAACCTCTGTCCATAGTTTTTCAGGGACTCTGTCTTCTGGATCTAATTCTTTAAATCTATTTGTCACCTCCCCTGTATATTATATTGGATTTGATTTAGGCCATACCCAAATGGCCTAGTGGTTTTCCCTGCTTTCTTCAACTTGAGCCTGAATTTTGCAATAAGGAGTTCATGATCTGAGCCACAGTCAGCTCCAGGTCTTGTTTTTGTTGACTGTATGGTGCTTCTCCATCTTTTGCTGCAAAGAATATAATCACTCTCTGGTGATGTCCATGTGTAGAGTCATCTCTTGTGTTGTTGGAAGAGGGTGTTTTTTATGACCAGTGTGTTCTCTTGGCAAACTCCATTAGCTTTTGCCCTGCTTCATTTTGCACTCCAAGGCCATACTTGCCTGTTACTCCAGGTATCTCTTGACTCCCTACTTCTGCATTTCAGTCCCCTATGATGAAAAGGACATATTTTTTTTGGGTGTTAGTTCTAGAAGTTGTTGTAGATTATCGTAAAACCAGTCAACTTCAGCTTATTCCCCATCAATGTTTGGGGAATAGACTTGGATTCCTGTTCTGTTGAATGGTTTGCCTTGGAATAGAACCAAAAACATTCTGTCATTTTTGAGATTGCACCCAAATATTGAATTTTGGACTCTTGTTGGCTATGACAGCTGTACCATTTCTTCTAAGAGATTCTTTCCCACAGTAGTAGATGCAGTGGTCATCTGAATTAAATTTGTCTATTCTCATCCATTTTAGTTAACTGATTCATAATATGTTGATGTTCATTCTTGCTGTCTCCTGTTTGACCACTTCGAACTTACCTTGATTTATGGACCTAACATTCCAGGTTTTATACAATATTGTTCTTTATATCATTGGACTTTACTTTCACCACCAGACACATCCACAACTGTGTATCATTTACACTTTTGCTCAGCCTCTTCATTCCTTCTGGAGCTATTTCTCTGCTTTTCTCTAGTAATATATTGGATGCATACAGACCTGGGGTGTTTATCTTTCAGTGTCATACCTTTTTTGCTTTTTCATATGTTCTTACTATTTAAAGAATAGTAAGAGAAATTAATGTGATTGCCATATTCTTTCAATGATCTTATAGTTTGTAAGTATCATACAATTATTTTTAGTTCCATTCATTCAACACTAAGAATAATTATCCTTATTTCAAAACTTCTGAGTTAGAACTCGAATGCATTTTATGACTCAGTTCTGCCATTAAATCAAAAATTTTCATTATTTTGTAAATAATATAAAACTACTCTGGATCAAATAAAAATCTCTCATGGAAGTTAGCATAAATAACAAGATATATATTTTATAGAGAAATGATACTGAATCTTTTCAAACATTTTTAACAAAATAAAATGTAGCTTTTTACATTAAATTCATCTATTTCCATGGGGGCTGATATTCTAAAATTTGCAATAGTGTAGAAGCCAGTACAATAGAAGGACCTAAGATACAATTCATGTTTTAGCAAAAATTGTGAAAACCTTGTAAACACATCTGTTTATTTACAGATTTTTATTGATTCTGATGATTAAAATAAATTTTGCATTCCTTTTAGCTATGAAATTTTATCTATACAATTGGCAAAAGGCTAAAGAATTTTATTTCCAATGATTTGGCATTTGTACAAGAAACAGAGCTTCATATACAAAAATGTAGTAATAAATATCAAAAGCAATGGCAATGCTAATATATTTTTAACTAAATATGCATCTTATAAATATTGAACCCAAAATATAAAAGTATAGACAGTTGGAGGTATGAATTCATAAAAACAATAAGAAATCTCATTTAGTTTATTAATTCTTATTATGTGACAGATATTTTCCTAAATACATTAGCATTTCTGATTATTCCTCAACTGAATAAACGATAGACTTGGCCCAACTTTGTAATATTCTGTAGTTTTCCTTTTCATACTGTTAATTTAATTAAAAACCTATGACTGGGAATCTTTCCTGGGGATCATGGATAAGCACCATGGAAGGACTGAAATATAACAAGATCTGTGTGTACATGCAAGTGGAATCTATTGCATTGTTTAAATTAGCAATACTTTGTGTCCAGTAATGAAAAATATATTTTTTGTGTGTTCCTTCCAGTGGGTACTATATCATTAGACTAATTTTAAGAACAACTGTTATCCCTGTTGAAACACCTCATGAAAAAATATCAAAAATTCTCAGTAATAAAAGGTATTTTCTGGGCACCATTTCAGCCTCAAAGGATAGATAGTAATACATATTTTCCCCCAAAATAAGATTCTATTTAACATCTCCAAGGACATTGCAGAATTCATGAAAAACATAGATACTTTATAGATAAAACATTTGCATGCAGAAAAACATAGTTTCAGCATTTCAAAAATACTTAAATTACAGTGAAATGCAGTTGAGGAAATTTTTTATCATGATTGAGTTTTAGACACTAAAGAATGAGAAATGAGACACAACAACCTAGCTACAATAAAGCATGAGTCTGATGGATGCCAGCAATGAATCAACTGATGAATATATACCAAAATTGGATGTTGAATCAGATCAAGATATTTCAAAATCCAAAGAGTAAAAAAAAAAAGAAAGTCACATTATTGAAAAAACATAAGTGTGTGCATATGTATAACATATAACATATGCATGTGCATATATGTATGTATAACACATCATCTCCTTGGTTAAATTTACTACTAAATATTTTATTGCTTTGGATGCTATTATAAATGGCATTGTTTTCTTAATTTTTCTTACATATAATATGTTAATAGTGTATGGGAATGCAATTGATTTTTATATGGTAATTTTCTATCCTGAAATTTAATTAACTAATTAGCTCTAACGATTTTTTGGTGAGATCTTTAGAGGTGTTTGTATGTATATAGGATATCTACATACACTTCCTTTCTGATTATAATGCCTTTATTTTACTTTCTTGACTAATCACTCTGTATCAGACTTCCGTTGTCTGGGTCGGACTTCCATTGATGTTGAGTAGAAATGACAGTAAGCTTCCTTGTCTTGTTCCTGATCATAGAAGAAAACCCTTCACAACAGCTTTTCACTGTTGAGTGTGATGTTAATTTTGGGCTTCTCATACATTGCCTTTATTATGTTGAGTTAGAGTCCTATACCTAATTACTGAGCCTTTATCATGAAAAGATGTTGAAATTTTTTGATTTCTATATCTGTTGAAATGATTATAAAATTTATATTCTTTTTTTTTTGTTAATACAGTGGGTCACATTTATTGATTTGTTTTTTGTGAATCCTCTTTGTGTCTAAAGATAAATCCCTCTTGATCATGGTGTATGACTTATTAATGTGCTCTTGAATTTGATTTGATGGTATTGGGGAATGCTGCAATGATATTCATGAATGACATTGACATGTAATTCTCATTTCTTGTAATGTCTTTGTCTGGCTTCAGTATAAGAACATGCTGAATTTATGAAATAAGTTTGGCAATAACCTTCTTATTGACTTTTTTGGAGGAGTTTGAGGAGGTTTCATATATTATTTCTTCTTCAAAAGTTTGATATAATTCAGCTGAAAAGCATCTAGTCCTGCACATATTTTTCTAAGGAGATATTTTATTACAGATTCAGTCTCTTTGCTTGTGATTGGTCTGTTCATATTTTCATTAGTTCATGATTCAGTATCAGTTAAGTTGTATATTGAATGGTTTGCATTAGAAATGAACAGAGATCATTCTGTTGGTTTTGAGATTGAATTCCAAGTACTGCATTTCAGACTCTTTTGTTGACCATGATGGCTACTTCATTTCTTCTAAGGGATTCCTGCCCGCAGTAGTAGATACAATGGTCATCTGAGTTAAATTCACCCATTCCAGTCTATTTTAGTTCGCTAATTCCTAGAATGTCAACATTCACTCTTGCCATCTCCTGTTTGACCACTTCCGATTTGCCTTGATTCATGGACCTAACATTCCAGGTTCCTGTGCAACATTGCTCTTTACAGCATCGGACCTTGCTTCTATCACCAGTCACATCCACAACTGAGTATTGTTTTTGCTTTTGCTCCATCACTTCATTCTTTCTGGAGTTGTTTCTCCACTGATCCCCAGTAGTATATTGGGCACGCGCCAACCTGGGGAGTTCCTCTGTCAGTATCCTATCATTTTGCCTTTTCGTACTGTTCATGGGGTTCTCAAGGCAAGAACACTGAAGTGGTTTGCCATTCCCTTCTCCAGTGGACCACATTCTGTCAGACCTCTCCACCATGACCCGCCTGTCTTGGGTGGCCCCACAGGGCATGGCTTAGTTTCATTGAGTTAGACAAGGCTGTGGTCCTAGTGTGATTATGTTGACTAGTTTTCTGTGATTATGGTTTCAGTGTGTCTGCCCTCTGATGCCCTCTTGCAACACCTACCATCTTAATTGGGTTTCTCTTACCTTGGATGAGGGGTATCTCCTCACCGCCGCCACTCCTGATCGTGAGCGTGGAGTAGCTCCTCTCGGCCCTCCTGCACCCGCTTAGCCACCACTCCTTGGAACTGGGGTTGCTCCTCTCAGCCGCTGCCCCTGACCTCAGGCGTGAGGTAGCTCCTCCCAGCCGCCACCCCTGGCCTCCAGCGGGGGGAAGCATCACTAGGAACAAAGCTAGTGGAGAGGATGGAATTCCAGTTGAGCTATTTCAAATCCTGAAAGATGATGCTCTGAAAGTGCTGCACTCAATATGCCAGAAAATTTGGAAAACTTAGCAGTGGCCACAGGACTGCAAAAGGTCAGTTTTCATTCCAATCCCAAAGAAAGGCAATGCCAAAGAATGCTCAACCTACTGCACAATTGCACTCATCTCACACGCTAGTAAAGTAATGCTCAAAATTCTCCAAGCCAGGCTTCAGCAATACGTGAACTGTGAACTTCCAGATGTTCAAGCTGGTTTTAGAAAAGGCAGAGGAACCAGAGATCAAATTGCCAACATCCGCTGGATCATTGAAAAAAAAGAGAGTTCCAAAAGAACATCTATTTCTGCTTTATTGGCTATGCCAAAGCCTTTGACTGTGTGGATCACAATAAACTGTGGGAAATTCTGAAAGAGATGGGAATACCAGACCACCTGACCTGCCTCTTGAGAAACCTATATGCAGGTCAGGAAGCAACAGTTAGAACTGGACATGGAACAACAGACTGGTTCGAAATAGGAAAAGGACTACGTCAAGGCTGTATATTGTCATCATGTTTATTTAACTTATATGCAGAATATATCATGAGAAATGCTGGGCTGGAAGAAGCACAAGCTGGAATCAAGATTGCCAGGAGATATATCAATAACCTCAGCTATGCAGATGACACCACCCTTACAGCAGAAGGTGATGAGGAACTAAAAAGCCTCTTGATGAAAGTGAAAGAGGAGAGTGAACAGTCTTATGGATTCTGTGGGAGAGGGAGAGGGTGGGAAGATTTAGGAGAATGGCATTGAAACATGTAAAATATCATGTATGAAATGAGTTGCCAGTCCAGGTTCGAAGCACAATACTGGATGCTTGGGGCTGGTGCACTGGGACGACCCAGAGGGATGGAATGGGGAGGGAGGAGGGAGGAGGGTTCAGGATGGGTAGCACATGTATACCTGTGGCGGATTCATTTTGATATTTGGCAAAACTAATACAGTTATGTAAAGTTTAAAAATAAAATAAAATTTAAAAAAAAAAGAAAAAAAAAAAAAAAAAGAGGAGAGTGAAAAAGTTGGCTTAAAGGTCAGCCTTCAGAAAACTAAGATCATGGCATCTGGTCCCATCACTTCAAGGGAAATAGGTGGGGAAACAGTGAAAGTTTCCACTTATAAAAATAAAGTCAGACTTTATTTTTTTGGGCTCCAAAATCACTACAGATGGTGACTGCAGCCATGAAATTAAAAGACGCTTACTCCTTGGAAGGAAAGTTATGACTAACCTAGATAGCATATTCAAAAGCAGAGACATTACTTTGCCAACAAAGGTCTGTTGAGTCAAGGCTATGGTTTTTCCAGTAGTCATGTATGAATGTGAGAGTTGGACTGTGAAGAAAGCCGAGCGCCGAAGAATTGATGCTTTTGAACTGGTGTTGGAGAAGACTCTTGAGGATCCTTTGGACTGCAAGGAGATCCAACCAGTCCATCCTATAGGAGATCAGTCCTGGGTGTTCTTTGGAAGGAATGATGCTAAAGCTGAAACTCCAGTACTTTGGCTGTCTCATGTGATGAATTGACTTACTGGAAAAGACTCTGATGCTGGGAGGGATTGGGGGCAGGAGGAGAAGGGGACAATAGAGGATGAGATGGCTGGATGGCATCACTGACTCAATGAATGTGAGTTTGAGTGAACTCCGGGACCTGGTGATGGACAGGGAGGCCTGGCATGCTGCGATTCATGGGGTCACAAAGAGTCAGACACGACCGAGTGACTGAACTGAACTGAAGTTTTATATGCATTTCACTAAGTCACCTAACTTGCTGGCATATAATTGTTCACAGTATTCTCTTATGATCTTTTTCATGTCTGTGGTATCAGTTGAAATATCTCTTCATTCGTGTACAAATTTATCAATTTGAGTCATTTATCTTTTTTAACTAGTAAAAGGTTGGTCAATTTTGTTAACTTTTAGAAGAAACAACTCAGTTTTTTTTTTTGTTTTTTTTTTTTTTTTACCTATTGACTTTCTAGTCTCTATTTTGTTTATTTCTTCTCTAATATTTATATTATTTCCTATTCTGATAACTTTAGCTTTAGTTAGTTCTTTTCTAGTTCCTTAATTTGTAAGACTAGGCTGCTGTAGTTTTACTTACTTATCCAGAGAATTCTTGTTCTTCACTTGCTAAGTCACGCCTGACTCTTTGCAACCCCAGGAACTGCAGAATGACAGGCTTAGCTATCCTCCACTATCTCCTAGAATTTGCTCAAACTCATGTCCATTGAGTCAGTGATGCCATCCAACCATCCCATCTTCTGTTGCCCCTTATCCTCTGGCCTTCAATCTTTCTGAGCATCAGGATCTTTTCCAAAGAGACTGCTCTTCACATCAGGTGAAAAACGTATTGAACTTCAGCTTCAGCATCAGTCCTTCCAATGAATATTCAGGGTTGATTTCCTGTAAGAGTGACTAGTTTGATCTCCTGGATGTTCAAGGGACCCTCAAGAGTCTTCTCCAACACCACAGTTCAAAGGCACCAATTCTTCGATGGTCAGCTTTCTTTATGGTGAGACTCTCACTTCTATACAAGACTACTGGAAAAACCATAGTTTTGACTATATGGATCTTGACAGTAAAATGATGTCTCTGCTTTTTTACTACACTGTCTAGATCATCATAGCTTTTCTTCCAAGGGGCAAGAATCTACGAATTTCATGACTGCAGTCACTGTCTACAGTGATCTTGGAGCCTAACAAATAAAATCTGCCACTGTTTCTATTTTTTCACATCTATTTGCCATGAAGTGATGGGATTGGATGCCATAAAATTAGTGATTTCAATGTTGAGTTTTAAGACAACTTGTTCACTCTCCTCTTTCATCCTCATCAAGAGTTTCTTTAGTTCCTCTTCGCTTTCTGTCATTAGATGATATCATCTGCATTCTGAGCTTGTTGACATTTCTCCCAGCAATCTTAGATTGTGCTTCATCTAGCCCAGCAGTTTGTATGATGTACTCTGCATGGAAGTTAAATATGTTAGGTTTATAAATGTACAACCTTGTGGTACACCTATCCCAACTCTGAACCAGTCTGTGGTTCCATGTTGTATTCTAATTATTGTTTCTTGAGCTGCTTACAGGTTTATCAGGAGGCAGGTAAAGGTGGTCCATATTCACATCTCTTTAAGAATTTTCCACAGTTTATTGTGATCCAAACAGTCAAAGGTTTTCACTCAGTCACCTAAGGAGGAGAAGTAGATGTTTTTCTGGAATTCTCTTGCTTTTTCTATGATCCAATGGATGCTGGCAGTTTGATCTCTGGTTCTTCGGCCTTTTCTATATCCAGCTTGTATATCTGGAAGTTCTCAGTCCACATACTACTGAAGTCTAGCTTAAAGGATTTTGAGCATTACTGTGGTAGAATATGAAATGAGTGCAATTGTGTGGTAGTTTTAACATTCTTGGCATTGCCTTTCTTCAGAATTGAAATGAAAACTGACCTTTTCCAGTCCTGTGGCCACCGCTGAGTTTTCCAAATTTGCTGGCATATTGAGTGCAACAGAGTCACAGAATCATCTTTTAGGATTTGAAATAGCTCAGCTGGAATTTTATCACCTCCACTAGCTTTGTTTGTAGTAATTCTTCCTAAGGCCCACTTGTCTTCACAATCCAGGATGTCTGGCTTTAGGTGAGTGACCAAGCCATTGAGGGTTTCCAGGTCATTGAGACATTTGTTGTATAGCTTTTCTGTGTATTCTTGCCACCTCTTCTTTATCTCTTCTGCTTCTGTTAGATCCTTGCCATTTCTGTCCTTTATTGTGCCCATCATTGTATGAAATGTTCGCCAGGTATCTCCAGTTTCCTTGAAGTGATCTCTAGTCTTTCCCATTCTATTGTTTTCCTCTATTTCTTTGCACTGTTCACTTAAGAAGGCTTTCTTATCTCTCCTTGCTATTCTCTGGAACTCTGCATTCAGTTGTGCCCATCTTTTCCTTTTTCCTTTGCCTTTCGCTTCTCTTCTGTTCTCAGATGCTTGTAAAGCCTTTAACAGGCAACTACTTTTCTTTCTTGCATTTCTTTTTCTTTTAGTCACTGCCTCCTATACAGTTTTATGAACTTCTGTCCATAGTTCTTCAGACACGCTATCTACAAGATATATGTCCTTGACTCTATTTGTCACATCCATTGTATAATTATAAGGGATTTGATTTAGGACATACCTGAATGACCTAGTGGTTTTTTGCCTAGTTTCTTCAATTTAACCCTGAATTTTTCAATAAGGAGCTTATATACTGAGGTATAGTCAGCTCCAGGTCTTCTTTTTGTTGACTGTATAAAGCTTCTCCATCTTTGACTGGAAAGAATATAAACAATCTGATTTCACTATTGACCATCTGGTGAAGTCCATGTGTAGAGTTGTATCTTGGGTGGTTAGAAGAGGGTATTTGCTGTGACCAGTTTATTCATTTTGTAAAACTCTGTTAGCCTTTTTTCTGCTTCATTTTGTACTCCATGGCCATACGTGTCTGTTACTCCAGGTATCTCTTGACTTCCTACTTTTGCATTCATGTTTCCTGTGATGAAAAGGACATATTTTTTTGGTGTTGATTCTAGAAGGTCTTGTAGGTCTTCATAGAACTGTTCAGCTTCAGCTTATACAGCATTAGAGGTTGGGGAAGAGACTTGGATTGCTGTGATGTTGAATGGTTTGTCTTGGCAATGAATTGAGATAATTCTTTCATTTTTGAGATTGCACCGAAGTACTGCATTTCAGATCCTTTTGCTGACTATGAGGGCTATTCCATTTCTTCTAAGGGATTCCTGCCCACAGTAGTAGATATAATGGTCATCTAAATTAAATTCACCCATTCCCATCCATTTTAGTTCACTGATTCCTAAAATCTCAATGTTCACTCTTGCCGTCTCCTGTTTGACTACTTCCAATTTACCTTGATTCATGGACCTAAAATTCCAGGTTCCTATGCAATATTATTCTTTATAGCATAAGATTTTACTTTCACCACCAGACACGTCCACAACTGAGTGTCATTTCCTCTTTCATCCAGCCTCTTCATTCTTTTTGGAGCTATTTCTCCTCTTTTCCCCAATATCCTGTTGTACACCTACTGACCTGGGGGTTCATCTTCCAGTGTCATATCTTTCTGCCTTTTCATACTGAACAATTGTTTCTTGAGCCAAGGATACTATTGTGGTTTGCCATACGCTTCTCCAGTGGGACACATTTTTTCAAAACTCTTTCTTAAGGTAAATTCAATCAAATAATTATTTTGTATGTTAGACTTGATACTAATAAATGTCATTTTATTTTTATTTTATTTTATTTTTAAACTTTACAAATTGTATTAGTTTTGCCAAATATCAATGTCATTTTAATAGGTACTTATTGAATTTGATTTGAAAATAGCATAAATTAAAAATTATCTGAGACATTCTATCTTGGTTAGTAACCTAAACTCTTGTAACAAGAGTCAAAATTTTCCATTTTTTCCCCCATTACAAAATAATTAGGCCCTATGAAAAGGAGATTGTATATAGAAAGTCATATTAATTTTATTTATTGGTACCTTTTAAACATAATGCTGGAGGAAAATTACTTGCAAATATGATGACTAACAAGTCCTTTCATCCCTGTATGTATATGCCTCTCCTCTCAGAAAGAGGTAGAGGCCATTTCTTCATCTTTTGAATCTTGACTGGGCTTTTTGATATGCTTTTTCCAATAAAAAGTGACAGAAATGACTTGCCTAGATTTCTGAGCTTATCTATGTTTTAAGAAAACTTTCAGGTCACATTTTTATCATTTTAGAACCCTGTGCCACTATGTAAAAATTCTGACCTCTCCACTGTAAAGAGTTCCAGCTGACTGTCAGCATTTCCAGGTACCCCAGATGAGGCTCCAGAGAGAAAAGTAAAGTTGTCTTAAATGTTCCAGCCCCAGCCCATCTCCCAGCTAAATTTAGCCACATAAATAGCCCCAGCTGACACTATGTGGGGCAAAATAACTGTGTACTTGAGCCTAGCTGTGTGGTAAAGGATTAACCATACCCAAGAAAGGTTTTGCTTTGGTGGCACTAGTCGTGAAGAACCCACCTGCCAATCCAGGAGATTTAAGAGACCTGGGTTTGATCCCTGAGTTTGGAAAATCCCCTGGAGGAGGGCATGGCAACCCACTTCAGTATTCTTGCCTGGAGAATCCCAAGGACAGAGGAGCCTGGTGGGGTGTAGTCCATGGGGTTGCAGAGGGCTGGACACGACTGAGCAACTAAGCATGCATGCAGGCTCCTGACAGGTAAGCCCTAGACCCTTGGAATCTCCTGCCTGATAATAGTGTTTGCTTTCCAGGGGGACTTCAGTCATGCTAAATGGTCTGTGTTAACAATGTTATTTACAGTGTGGGCTATGCAGGCCTTGGAGTACCAGAAGGGCTGAAAACTAAGATCAGCCATGTCTATACAACATTCCCCCAATAAAATCTCTAGATATCAAGGTTCAGGAAAGTTTCCCTGGTTGTCGGTGCTCCCTTCATATAGTCACACATTTTTTTCCTGGGAAATTTAGACATTGTAGAGAGTACAACCAGAGGCTCAGTGCTTGAAAGTCTCCTAGGCCCTGCCTGTGTGATTCTTCCCTTGGGTAACTTAAATCTGTATCCTTTCATTATAATAAATCATAACTATGAGAATAACATTTGTATAGATTTTGGTGGGTCCTTTTAATGAAATATTGAAACTGAGAGTGGTCTTGCCTACTCCCCCAGAAATTGCATTTATTTCAGAAACAAGAGTGATCTTGGAGGCCCGTGGACTTGTAGTTGGTGTCAAAAATAATGGTGGACTTGGAGACTCCTGTCGAAGCCAACCCACAGGTTTACAAGAAATAATAAGTTGAAGTTGCTTTAAGACATTCGGTTTTGTTGCATTTTGTTGCACACCAATATATAAGGATGCGTGATAAGTTGCTTCAGTCATGTCCAACTCTGTCTGTGCCCTCTTCCAGGGGATCTTCCCAACCCAGGGATCAAACCCACTGCTCTATGTCGCCTGCATTGGCAGGTGAGTTCTTTACCACTAGCACCTGCTGGGAAGCCCAAGGTACAGAGATGTCTTTTTGTCTTTGAAGTGCCTAGGCATAATACAGCTTGTTTTTTAATCTGGAAATAGTTGTTTACTTCCAGGATTTATAACATATCCCATGTATTTAACTTGTTGCTTTGAGACTTGTGCTTTTTCTGGGAGACCGCATAACCCCAGGTCCCAAGGAAATTAAGAATTTCAATGATGTTACAATCTTAGGCTTCAGTGAAGGGGCTACATATTAATATATCTACATACTGTAGAATAGCCCCTTCTCTTAAATGTATTTTCCTTGGTTCCTTTCCTAGGGCCTAGGCAAACAGATGTGGGCTGTCCTCAAACCCCTAAGGCAATACTGTCAAGGTGTATTGTTGCATCTGGCCCAAGTGGGAGTTAGTCCACTCAAAGGCAAACAGATATTGTAATGAGAGGTGAACTGGGATGCAATTGAAGGCATCCTTGGAGTTGAGCCCTTGAGCATGATAAACCATTTAGCATCCTCAGGGACATAGACTAATATGTTATGAGGATTAATCATGAGGGAGTGTACAGGAACCACTGGATCATTTACTGCTCTGAGATCATCCAGCATCTTATATTCCCTATTTGGCTTAAAGACAAGCAGAACAGGGGTAGGAGACTGACAAGGCACCAAGAGGCCATGCTTTAAGAATTTATCTATGAGGGGTAGTAACCTTTTTTTTTTGCTTATGAACTTACAGAATATTGTCTCTTGTTAGGATAGGCGGCTTCTGGATTAAAGGTAATTTTTACAGATTGGGCGTTTATGGCCTACCCAGGGACTCCTCTGTCCTAAAAGGCAGGGTTCATTGCTTGTAGAGTACAGTCATGGTCAAAAAAAGGGGTTGCTTAGGACCTCCTAACCATAATATGGCCCGAAGGGAACCCAGAAGGTTTCTCCCCAGTAGTGGGGTAGGACACTCAGGGACAACCAGAAAGATATGTGAGATCAAACACTGTTCCAACTGGCAAGTGAGAGGCCCAGTGGATGGGTGATACCAAAATAACAAGCTAAAATATGCTAAATTAAGAATTTTTAAATAATGTCATATAATTTTTAAAAAATGATATCTGTTTATATATGGCAGATAAACTTATTTTGGAGACCAAGAAAGAAATATTTATCAGTAGCAAAATATTTAGTACATGTACTGTCCACAGTAACTTGAAATGCAAATCAAGTGACTACTTGGCCTGTAGTCACTCCAGAAGAAAAGACTGGAAAAAAAAATTGTTGAATATTGACTGTTGCTTGTTATGTTTAGCAAGATATTATAAGAAAGATATTAGTTCAGGCAAGAATTACCCAGTTTTTAAGCAGAGATGAAAGTAGGTTACTTCTGTAAATGTAAGATCTTTCAGAGTAAGAGAAGCAAACTTCTGGCTCTAAACAACAGGAAATACAATGAAAAAGTTTATGAACGATGAAGATCCGGTACAAGTTCTGTGAAAACAAGGGGCCTTGGTCTTGAGGCAAAGCTCTGATTAAGTATGTTGACTTACCGTACAGGCTATTGTTTTACCTGGCTCAAAATCTTCTATTAAATTGAGGGGAAAAAAAAAAAAAAAAAAAGGACAATAAAGCAAAGAGAGAAAGTTGACTTGATAACCTAAGTCTCAGAAAAAAAAAATGTATTTTTATTAACAATACATTAAATGGAAAACAAAAGTAACAGAAACATGATTTTTATCTACTTTTTAAACATTTCACTTTGAAATAATTTAGAATTATAGGAGAATTGTAAAGATAGTTTGGATAGCTACTAATCTATTGTTTGTTCTTCAAACAGCTCACTCTAATGTCAATACCTAATATAACCATGATGCATCTATCAAAAAAGTTTAATATTGGTATAGCACTTTAACTGAACTATAGATTTTATTTGAATTTATCTAATTTTCTTTATACTAATTTCTTTTTTCCTGTTCCCAAACCCAGTCAGAACAACAATTTCTTTTAGTTTTTCCTTTTTTTCCATTTATTTTATACTTGAAAACTACTGATCAGGTATTTTTATATTTTTTTTTAATTTTATTTTATTTTTAAACTTCAAACACTGTATTAGTTTTGCCAAACATCAAAACGAATCCGCCACAGGTATACATGTGCTCCCCAACCTGAACCTTCCTCCCTCCTCCCTCCCCACACCATCCCTCTAGGTCGTCCCAGTGCACCAGCCCTAAGCATCCAGTATCGTGCATCGAACCTGGACTGGCAACTCGTTTCATACATGATATTACACATGTTTCAATGCCATTCTCCCTTCTCCAAAGAAGACATACAGATGGCTAACAAACACATGAAAAGATGCTCAACATCACTCATTATCAGAGAAATGCAAATCAAAACCACTATGAGGTGCCATTTCACACCAGTCAGAATGGCTGCGATCCAAAAGTCCACAAGCAATAAATGCTGGAGAGGGTGTGGAGAAAAGGGAACCCTCTTACACTGTTGGTGGGAATGCAAACTAGTACAGCCACTATGGAGAACAGTGTGGAGATTCCTTAAACAACTGGAAATAGAACTGCCTTATGATCCAGCAATCCCACTGCTGGGCATACACACTGAGGAAACCAGAAGGGAAAGAGACACGTGTACTCCAATGTTCATCGCAGCACTGTTTATAATATCCAGGACATGGAAGCAACCTAGATGTCCATCAGCAGATGAATGGATAAGAAAGCAGTGGTACATATACACAATGGAGTACTACTCAGCCATTAAAAAGAACACATTTGAATCAGTTCTAATGAGGTGGATGAAACTGGAGCCTATTATACAGAGTGAAGTAAGCCAGAAAGAAAAACACCAATACAGTATACTAACACATATATATGGAATTTAGAAAGATGGTAACAATAACCCTGTGTACAAGACAGCAAAAGAGACACTGATCAGGTATTTTTAGAATGTCCATCCTCATGGGATTGTCTGACATTTTTCTTATGATTTGATTGGGGTTACAGCTAAGAGGGAAGGTATCACACAATGATTGCCCTTGCCGTGGTGTCATACAAGTGGGACTCTAAAAGCAACATGAATTATCACTGGTGATGTGGACGTTCCTTTAGAGTTTAAGATGACATCTGCCAAGTTGCTCTACACTAAAGTCATTCCCCTTTTTGATACTCGAACACATCAGAAGAAAATGATTTACTCAAGCTACTCTCAAGAAAGGAGTAATTAACATCCATCTCGTACAGGGAAGGTTATCAACTAGTTTGTGGGCAAATGTTAAAGCTATCATTGTAATTAATGGATATTTTGAAAGAAGCAATGTGAGATTATGCAAGTATCCTGTTCCTCAGTTTCACATGTTAATTTTGGCATTCATCAGTGGATACTGCCTAAGAGAAATGGTTGCTCTCAGGTTCTAATACCAATTTTCCATTTCCTTTATTCTCTCTTACTGATATGATTTGAACCTCAAGAAGGAGGATTTGTTACTTCTTCCTCACTTATATTACATATCCAGTCACTTATGTTTACTAGTATGGATTCATATGTATATAGTATTCTTTGAGTTATTATACAAAATGGTAGATATTTATTTATGCAAATTATGCCAGTTTGTTTACTGGGAGCTCTTTCACTTAATTCCTATGTCTTTCTCACATGTTCCATGCTTTGTTGTTGTTTTAGCAGCACAAGATGCTTCAGGTTTATCTTGTATATATGCTGTCCTAGCTATAGAATCAGTCATTTCTCAAGCGAGGCCTAATTCATTTTACTGGAGAATGGTATTTAAAATCTAAGATGTGGGCATATATTTTGGCTATTGCTACTGGTTGTCACCACTTTTGACTCATTCAATGAACAGTGTTATAAAGTGTGTGTGTGTGTGTGTGTTGTATCAGTTCAGTTCAGCCGCTTAGTCACGTCCAACTCTTTGCAAACCTATAGACTGCAGCACCCCAGGCTTCCCTGTCCATCAATGACTCCTGAAGCTTGCTTAAACTCTTGTGCATTGAGTGTGTGATGCCATCCAACCATTTCATCCTCTGTTGTCCACTTCTCCTGCCTTCAATCTTTCCCAGCATCAAGCTCTTTTCCAACAGGTCAGTTCTTTGCATCGGGTGGCCAAGATTTGGAGCTTCAGCTTTAGCATCAGTCCTTCCAATGAATATTCAGGAATGATTTCTTTTATGATTGACTGGTGTGATCTCCTAGCAGTCCAAGGAACTCTCAAGAGTTTTCTCCAACACTACAGTTCAAAAACATCAGTTCATTGGTGCTCAACTTTCTTTATGGTCCAACTCTCACATCCACACATGACTACAGGAAAAATCATAGCTTTGACTAGACAAATCTTCATTGGCAAAGTAATGTCTCTGTTCTTTTCAATATGCTGTGTAGGTCAGTCACAGCTTTTCTTTCAAGGAGCAAGCGTCTTTTAATTTCATGGCTGAGTCAACATCTGCAGTGATTCTGGAGCCTAAGAAATGAAGTCTCTCACTGTTTCCATCGTTTCCCCATCTATGTACCATGAAGTGATGGGACAGGATGCCATGATCTTAGATTTCTGAATGCTGAGTTTTAAGTTAGCTTTTTCACTCTCCTCTTTCACATTCATTAAGAGGCTCTTTAGTTCCTCCTAATGTTCTGCCATAAGAATGGTGTCATCTGTGTATCTAACATCAATATTTTGGCCGGCAATCTTGATTCCAGCTTGTGCTTCATCTAACCCAGCATTTTGCATGAAATACTCTACATATAAGTTAAATAAGCAGGTTGACAATATGTAGCCTTGATGTACTCGTTTCCCATTTTGGAACCAGTTCCTTATTTCATGTCCAGTTCTAACTGTTGCTTCTCGATCTGTATACAGATTTTCATGAGGCAGGTAAGGTGGTCTGGTATTCCCATCTATTTAAGAATATTCCACAGTGTTGTGATCCACATGGTTAAAGGTTTTAGCATAGTCAATGAAGCAGAACTAGGTGTTTTTCTGAATTACTCTTGCTGTTTTGATGATCCAACAGATGCTGGCAATTTGATCTCTGGTTCCTCTGCCTTTTCTAAATCCAACTTGAACTGAAAGTTCTAGGTTCATGTATTGTTGAAGCGTAGCTTGGACAATTTTGAGCATTGCTTTGCTAGTGTGTGAGATAAGTGCAATTGTATGGTAGTTTGAACATTCATTGGCATTGCCTTTCTTTGGGATTGGAATGAAACCTGAGTTTTACCAGTCCTGTGACCATGGCTGAATTTTCCAAATTTGCTGACATATTGAGTGCTCACTTAACAGCATCATCTTTTAGGATTTGAAATAGTCAGCTGAAATTCTATCACCTTCACTAGCTTTGTTCTAAGGCCCCCTTGACTTTGCAATCCCAGATTTCTGGCTCTAGGTGACTGATCACACCACTGTGGTTATCTGGATCATTAAGATCTTTTTTATTTTTTTATAGTTCATTTGTATATTCTTGCCAACTTTTTAAAATATCTTCTGTTTCTGTTAGGTCCATACCAGTTCTCTTTATTGTGCCCATTTTTGCATGAAATGTTCCCTTGGTATCTCTAATTTTCTTGAAGTGATTTCTATTCTTTCCTATTCAAGTGTTTTCTGCTATTTCTTTGCATTGATCACTGAGGAAGGCTTTCTAATCTGCACTTGCTATTCTTTGGAACTTTGCATTCAGATGGGTATATCTTTTCCTTTTCTCTTTTGCCTTTCGCGTCTCTTCTTTTCTCAGCTATTTATGAGCCCTCCTCAGACAACCATTTGGCCCTTTCACATTTCTTTTCATAGGGGATGCTTTTAACACTGGTTCCTGTACAATGTCATGAACATCCATCCATAGTCCTTCAGGCACTCTATCAAATCTAATTCCTTGAATATATTTGTTACTTCCACTGTATTTAGGTCATAACTGAACGGCTTAGAGGTTTCCCCTACTTTCTTCAATTTAAGTCAGAATTTGACAATAAGCAGTTCATGATCTGAGCCACAGTCAGTTCCAGGTCTTGTTTTTGCTGACTATACAGAGCTTCTCCAACTTTGCCAACAAAGAATATAATCAATCTGATTTCCGTATTGACCATCTGGGGATGTCCATGTATAGAGTCTTCTCTTGTGTTGTTGGAAGAGGCTGTTTGCTATGACCAGTGTGTTCTCTTGGCAAAACTTAGTTAGCCTTTGCCCTGCTTCATTTTGCATTCCAAGGTCAAGCTTGCCTGTTTCTCCAGATAGCTCTTGATTTCCTACTTTTGCGTTCCAGTCCCCTATGATGAAAAGGATATAATTTTTTGGTGTTAGTTCTAGAGGTCTAGAAGGTCCTCATAAAACTGTTCAACTTCAGCTTGTTTGGCATTAGTGTTTGGGGTATAGACTTGGATTATTGTGATACTGAATGGTTTGCCTTGAAAACGAACAAAGATTCTGTCATTTTTGAGATTGCATCCAAGTACTGCATTTCGGACTCTTTTGTTGACTATGACAGCAACTCCATTTCTTCTCAGGCAATCTTGGCCACAGTAGTAGATATAATGGTCATCTGAATTAAATTCACCCATTCCAGTCCATTTTAGTTATATGATTTCCAAAATGTCAATGTTCCCTCTTGCTATCTCCTGTTTGGCCTCTTCCAGGTTACCTTGATTCTTGGACCTGACATTCCAGTTTCCTATGCAATATTGTTCTTTACAGCCTCGGACCTTGCTTCCATCACCAGTCACATCCACAGCTGGGTGTTGCTTTCACTTTGCCTCTGTCTCTTAATTGTTTCTGGAGTTATTTCTCCACTCTTCTCTAGTAACATGTTGAAGACCTACTGACCTGGGGAGTTCATCTTCCTTTGTCATATCTTTTTGCCTTTCATACTGTTTAAACATTTCTCAAGGCAAGAGTACTGAAATTATTTCCATTCCTTTCTCCAGTAGACCACATTTTGTCAGAACTCTCCACCAGGACCCGTCCATCTTGATGGCCCTACACAGCATGGCTCATAGTTTCATTGAGTTAGACAAGGCTGTGGTCCATGTGATCAGTTTAGTTAGTTTTCTGTGAATGTGGTTTTCATTCTGTCTGTACTCTGATGGATAAGGATAAGAGGCTTTTGGAAGCTTCCTGATGGGGAAGGGACTGGCTGTGGGGGAATCTGGAGGATTCTAGAGAGAATCTGTTTTCTTGACTTTTCCAGTTTCTAGGGGGAGTTTTTGGCCAAGGACTGCTTCTTCCACCTTCAAAGTCCTTTTCTCTAACCTCCAGTTATTCTATTCTAATCACATCGCCTTACTCTGTCTTTTGCAGATGAAGTGTAAAATTAAACAAATGCATAGCAATAGAAATGGTATGGTAAGACAGATTTACTAGAAGAAATGTTTCACAAAATTTAATTTTGGCAATAAATGGCTGGTAATTCTGTATTTGTTTCCTGTTGCTACTGTAACAAATCATCATACATTTTATGGCTTAAAAGAACATAGATTTATGATGTTGCAGTTTTGGGGATCATACTTCTCAAATGGGTCTCGTGTGCTAAAATTGAGGTGTCAGCAGAGCTGTTACTTTGAAAGGCTACAGGGAGAATCTGTGCCTCTACTAAGTATTTACTAGAGGCTTCTTGCATTCCTTTGCTTGCGGACCCTTCCTCCATCTTTATCACACAATATTTTATCCTTTAGTTATGCCATTTCATCACCTGTATCCAACTCTCATCGTCCTGTTTTCCTCTTAAAAAGACATTGCCATTACATCTGGCCCACTAGAGAATCCAGGTTAATCTTATCACTGGAATATTCTTCCTCACATTATCTAAGCCCCTTATATCATGTAAGGTAATAACACCTCACAGGTTTTGAGACTAGGCAGTGAACAGTTTTTTAGAGGTCATTATTCAGCCTAATGTGCTGCTCTTCTTCCAGATACAATGCTGGAACTAGTAAATATTCCTGTTCTTCCTCAGCCTAGAGCTGTGTTTTTTGTTTGTTTGTTTGTTTTCCCCTTCTCAAAGCTTCAGTGGATTTCCAACAATATACTCAGACTATAATTCCGTTGCCCTTGACTATGTAAATTAAGGATATTGTTATTTAGGGGAGATAGGTGACATAAGTTTGGGTGAAATTTTGATTGTTGTTGTGGCTCTTTGCTTCAAACTACAGCAGGTAATCACTTTTACCCTCAGGATACTATTTTATTTGCTTTTCCCTCTGTAGATTTAAGTTTTGGTCCTATATATGGTATAGGGGGCTGCTGTTTGGGATGAACTATCATCAATAGCTGCTATTCTCTTCCCTCAGCCATATCATGCGGAATATTTCTCAAAATTCTCCTCAACCTTCACCATGAGCACCCACTATTGTTCCTGGATTTAAAAGCCTGGAAGAAGGTATAAATCCCCACTATGTCCATGCCGCATAGGGTTTCTCCACTTTCATTCTGCTGCTAAGCTGCTAAGTCGCTTCAGTCCTGTCCGACTCTGTGCGACCCAATGGACGGCAGCCTACCAGGCTCCCGCATCCATGGGATTCTCCATGCAAGAACACTGGAGTGGGTTGTCATTTCCTCCTCCAATGCATGAAAGTGAAAAGTGAAAGTGAAGTCACTCAGTCATGTCCGACTCTTCGCGACACCATGGACTGTAGCCTACCAGGCTCCTCTGTCCATGGATTTTCCAGGCAAGAGTACTGGAGTGGGGTGCCATTGCCTTCTCTGCCACTTTCATTCTAGTCTTTAGCAATTTATTAAAAATGTCTAGCCGAATCTTCTAGTAGAGTTATACACAATGTCTTGCCCAGGTAAGCAAGTGATTAAATTCGTGCCAGTCTTCCTTAATTTTTCAGCTGTTTGCCCCATGACTAGTTTTCCAATGGGTTCAAAAAAAAAAAAAAAAAAAAAAAAAAAACAAAAAACTTAATTTGAAAATTTCTAGGTTCTTATGTTGGTTTGTTTTAAGAGTAGAAACAATGCCCTTTCAGGTCTGTACCTTCTGAGTTCAATCCAGAATAAGCTATTCTCTCTTACCTTTTTTTAAAGGAGAATAAAATGAACATAACAACAGAAGAATTTCTCAAGCAATGCTTGAGGTCCTTAAACTTACCCCTGCAAAAAGTGAGCTGGGAAATCTGCTCATCTCTATAGTCCCCAGGGACATAATCCCTAAAGACCATTTCTATCAGTGAAAGTGCATGAACAAGAAAGTTCCATCCAGAAATATATTCATTTTAAAAATCGAAATATCTTCCACTATAATATAAGGGTTCCTCATAAATGTTTAACATTATTTCATCATTGCTCTGGATTTCTCACCTTTTACTAGATGGAACTTTTCATGCAACTTCCCTCATCATTGTTTGCATGGAGAAATATATATCATATTTACATTATGGGACATGTGGGTCACCCTCTATGGGGACATGTGCCCTGAGCTGACAGAGAAGGCATTGCATGTTACTAAATAATTTGAAAGCCTTGACGACGTATTTATTACAAACTTTGCTGTCTAGTGGGGCTGAACTCTTAGTATCTTGTGGCTCTGTGTAGGCTCTGAAATCTCTGTGGAGAGCTCTAGACAACAGTTTTCTGCTGAGATATCTGGGTCACACTCTTGAGTATGCAGATCTTGGGAGTTTGGTCAGGAACCAAGGGAAGTTTATGCATATTTTAGAACCCCTTTTCTGTGCCCCCATTCTATTACCCGCTCCCTCAAATACCCTTGTCAACACCAATCTGTGATCTCTGCATTTTCTCTTCCAAGTCCCACCATTCTCTGCTTGGACTCTGCTTCCCTGATGTAAGGTTTTGACAGTTCCCTGGAGGAGTCAGCTGAGTTGAATGTGGCCCTCACTTCATGAGTTTATCCTTATCTCAAAGATAGTAGAATGATTTTACTCTATGTGGAATATATAAAAAAGACTTTTTATATAATTTTTTTAGCCTTTACTGTATTGAATACTGTATCATAACTGGAAAAATACAGACAATATTTTTAAAAGAAAAAGAATATATTTGATGCACATTAGCAGATCAATAAATGATATATTTGTGAGACTTTATGGAAACAATATGATAGAGCCTCATCACCTCTAAATTTTAGTTAAGTGTATTATTAAACGTAAAAAAAGTGAACCAGAAATAACCAGTAATAAATATTTTTCTTCTCATGAGAGTGTCTTTCTAACCACACATATAACAAAAGAAATGAGAAAAATAAATTTCACTAGACCTAAGAAAATAAGTATTTAAAATTGTTATACATAAATATTTATATATATGTAATGAGAACACAAAAGTGTGGCCAAAGGTATAGAATGAGTAATACAAAATATTTAACATTCCATATGATTAATAAAATGTAATATTTTCCATTATAATCTTGGTAGACAAGTCAAATATTAGGAAGTAATGTGATACAAAAATGATTAACACTGCTCAAGAAAGAAATATGATACTTAAGAAGAATGATCAAACACTTAGAAATAGTTAAAAATACTATTGAATATTCAACATTTATTATGGTGAGTTCAAAGAGGCACTCTAATTAAAATGCTAGTGTGAACATGAAATTCCTTGATTTTACTGGATATAAAAATTTAGCAGCATTTTTTATGTCAACAAAATTCCAAATTCTAAATATCTAAAATAGCTAATGTATCAGTTAAGCAGTAATTTCATGTAAATTATTAAAATGTTCAAATATAGATAATACTTATATATGACTTATGGCATCACTGACTTGATGGACATAAGCTTGGGTAAGCTCCAGGAGTTGGTGATGGACAGGGAAGCCTGGCATGCTGCAGTCCATGGGGTTGCAAAGAGTCAGACATGACTGAGCGACTAAAATGAACTGAACTGAACTGATAACTTATACTTCATTTATGTGATAAAATATCATGTAGACAAGCTTATAAACAATTTCCATGCCATGATATAATGTTAAAATAATAGCAAAAAGCAAGAATTTATGTAGAAAGTGAATTCCACAACATAAGTGAATTTATTTTGTCTGTGTTTGCACATCAAGATGGGAGGCACAGGAAGAAAAGAAATTCTAAAAACATTTGTCATTGAACAATAGAAACACAGGAGTTGTTTTCCTTTCTTGGTATTTTTAAAGTTTCTCAAGAAACACATTATGAAATTTGAAAAATAATTTTGAGTATATGGTTAAGTTTGGATGGTATTTACTATAATTGCATATTTTCAACTTTTCAATTGATGACAAAAAGTAAATATGTAAAGCAAAATGGACCTAAACTAGAACTGAGTGTATGTATAGAAAGAGAGAGCATAAGAGCAAGAAAAACAGAATATAGAGTATATATACAATATACAGGGGCTTCCCAGGTGGCACAGTATGAGAATGTACCTGCCAATGCAGGAGACATGGGTTTGATCCCTGGGTTGGGAAGATCCCCTGGAGGATAAAATGTCAACCTACTCTAGCATCCTTGTCTGGAAAATGCCATGGCAGGCTACAGTCCATGGGGTCACAAAAGAGTTGGACAGGACTCAGTGACTAAACATACAATATATAGGTAAATAACCACATAGCATATATAAAGGTGAGATAAAAATGTGCACTCAGAGCATAAACGTTGGGGTAAGAGATAATGGATACCATGAAAAATGAAAAAAGTATGGATCATGCAAATTGAGTTTTTTTTTCAACTAAAATACATTAGCATCAAATCCATCTATAGAGAATGACTTCAGCACATGATATACTTTATGAGAAAATCACATTCTCAAATGCTTGTACCAAATGGGTAGCATCAAGCTTGGAAAACTGACCCAACAATTTATGCCTTAACACTTGTTCCAGAATTACAACTGGGCCCATCAACCACCTGTCCAGTGATTTCAGCAACTGGTTGTGCCATAATAGAGATGCAGCTGTTTCTTTTCTTACTCCCATAAGCATCAAAACCATGTGAAAACCAAGCAGCAAAATTTCAGATTTATAATAGGTCAGTCATAAAGTTTAGATATAAACTCTCAGTATGTCCATGATCATTTATTCAGCACCCACAATGTCTATAGCTGTATACTAAGTGCCTTGAGAAAAATAAACAAAAAGCATGAGTTGACTTCCTGTACTTCAAAAACAAAGTATGTACTTGAAAATTTGAGATAATTTCTGTGAAACCAGAAGGAATATGTTTTGGCTAAACTATAGCTATTAGTGTTTTAATCATAACTGAAAGCTGCCCTAAGCATGAGGAAAACAAGTACAGAGATTAAAATGTATTCTAAATCTTTAAAAAATATACATATTCATTGGTGAATTTTTATTGTCAGAGGATTGATGAATTTTGATGAATTTAATTATAAGAAAGAGTCTTTGCTTTGCCACAAAAGGGAGTAAATGTATACATAGCAGAGCTTAAGAAGCAGTCATGACCCAACCAGGTCATGAACCTTGGTTGAAACCTTTGAGTTAAGGTAATTGCAGTTTTTAACTTAATAAAAGTAGCTTAAAAAAAAATAGTGCCATTTGCCACAACATGGATGGACCTAGAGATTCTCATATTGAGTAAGGTAAATCAGATAAAAAAAAATATCATATGATATCACTTATATGTGGAATATAAAAATAAGGCTACAAATGAACTTATCTAAAAAACTGAAATAGAGTGACAGATGTAGAAAATAAACTTATAGCTGGGGTAATAAGAGGGTTAAATTGGAAGATTGGAATTTACACATACAGACTACTATATATATATAATGTGGATAACTAATAAAGACCCACTGTATACCACATGGAACTCAATACTCTGTAATGACTTATATGGGAAAAGAATCTTACAAAAAAATAGATATATTGATATAACTGATTCACTTTACTGTACACCTGAAACTAACATCAGTTCAGTTCAGTCACTCAGTCGTGTCTGACTCTTTGCGACCCCATGAATTGCAGCACGCCAGGCTTCCCTGTCCATCACCAACTCCCAGAGTTCACTCAGACTCACGTCCATCGAGTCAGTGATGCCATCCAGCCATCTCATCCTCTGTCATCCCCTTCTCCTCCTGCCCCCAATCCCTCCCAGCATCAGAGTCTTTTCCAATGAATCAACTCTTCGCATGAGGTGGCCAAAGTACTGGAGTTTCAGCTTCAGCATCATTCCTTCCAAAGAAATCCCAGGACTGATCTCCTCCAGAATGGACTGGTTGGATTTCCTTGCAGTCCAAGGGACTCTCAAGAGTCTTCTCCAACACCACAGTTCAAAAGCATCAATTCTGCTCTCAGCTTTCTTCACAGTCCAACTCTCACATCCATACATGAACACAGGAAAAACCATTATACCCCAGTATAAATTAATAAAAATACAAAAACATTTAAAAAAATACAAAAAAGTCTAAAAAAATTTGAGATCATTTATATAGAGCATACATTAGTAATTAAAAGTAAAAGTACATGAATTTAAGCTTTGTACTTTGAATTCAACAGCAAAAATTCATGGAAAAACCATTTTAAATAGCTTTCATTATTCCAGTGTTTGAACTCGTTGAAAAAAAATAATTTCATAAAGTCATGGAGACTGCTGGCATTCCTGCAGTCAATCTCAGCCTAACAAAATCCATTTCTTTGATACTTGGATTGATAACCAGTGTTGGAGGTAGCATTGAGGAAGACATGGTTTAATGGTTAATTAATTGAATCCATAGCCTATTTTTGAAAATGGGACTGCTAAAACAACTAATCTTCTCTACAGTTTAAAATCCTTTATTTCTTTAAATTTTTGTCCCTTTCCTTTTAAACAGCATAACTTTGAATAAATCTACCAATGACGGACATGAAGCACCACTGCTGAAACGAAAGTGGGTGCAGCTTTGGAGCAATGGCTGTTCCCTGCAGCCAACAGAGCTTTAAAATCATAAGCAAAAACAAACAAACAAACCAACATTGCTTTGGAATTTGAAATGGATCTGAATTTTGAATGGAATTATCTCTTGGAGAACCTTAAGTCTTCTCTCTGGGGGCTTTCCCAGTCTGCTTTACCAAGTAATTACCTCGTCTGGATAGGCTTGATGCAGCCATGGCCCTAAAGTGTTTTTTGGCCTGGTGTGTTTATGTTTTGAGAAAGTCACTCAATTTTTTTCCACTTGTTTTTTTTTTGCCTTGTTTGTTTCCCTTTTGTTTCTTAAATAACAAAGTATATGTTAGGTTTGTGAACCTAGGGTGCTAATATTTTGGTAGAGTTTTGAAAATTTGCAAAATGCTGATTTTAAAAAGAAAGGCATTCTTCTTGGTTTTGAGAAATTGATGGTATTATATACATTCAGCTTCTTAAATTAGCAATTTATAATTTCTTCCGTATCTTTAGGGCAGACATTTTTTAACAAGTAGGATTCATTTAAAGGAATGGATATTTTGGTGAAGATTCTGAGCATATCTAATCTTATTTTCAATTTACATATAAAAACCAACCTCTTTGGAGTAAAATATAAATAGCTTAAGAACATTGAAGGTAATCTCTAACCTAATCCATATATTCTGTTTTTCCTTTTTGATGCTATGCTATGCTATGCTAAGTCACTTCAGTCGTGTCCAACTCTGTGCGGCGCCATAGACGGCAGCCCACCAGGCTCCCCTGTCCCTGGGATTCTCCAGGCAAGAACACTGGAGTGGGCTGCCATTTCCTTCTCCAATGCATGAAAATGAAAAGTGAAAGTGAAGTTGATGAGTCAGATTCTTTTCTTCTACTCAGTCATCATTTTTCTGAATTCCATTGCCTCAGGTTAGTTTTTGAAGATACTGTGTTGAAGATAATAAGCATGAAAAGGATATCTGAGAACATTTTTTAAGGATATTTGTAATATTCCTGTTACATGTTAAAAATAAGTAGAATAACTTCATTTTTGGAGTTCCTTTTCAAGTCTTCTCCATGTGTTATTCACAAAGCAGGTATCTTTCTTGCTGATTTTCAGTTATTTATCTTATATAGGAAGTAGGTCAGAAAACACCATGTATTTTTTCCTTCTGCCAGCCAACACATTTAAAGTACTCATTTGGGGATCCATGATCAAAAATATACTTGAGAATATCAACACTAAATATTGGTCTTAATGCATATATGATTTCCTTCAAAATTTAATAGTTTCACAGTGGCGAGCAATATTGTCTCATCTATTACTAGCAAGCCAGAATTGTGGATTTGATTGTAATAAAACAAATTGATGGTAGCAGCAGGTTTGGCCATACCAAAGTCTTTGCATATTCTCAAATTTTCCAGACTCCAATATATTTTCCATTGTGTTAGAATGTAAGCAGATTGAAAATGGCATGTAACCAAAAACAAATTGCAAAAGAACCAGAATATGACAGTTTCTGGATTGTCCCACACTTGTGGACACTTAATTTTCACTTATGTACTTATCTCAAATAAATTAATTAATATAGAACTTATTCAATTAAGTAAAGTATGGAAATATATTTACTACAGTAAATGCTACTTTCATAAATTATTTTCTTACTTTTCCTTATACTTTAACCCTTATTTATCAATCTCTAAGCCTATAGCTAAATTTTCATTGTTATTACAGTTTACATATATGGAATTATATCAGAGTTATGAGTGCCCCAAAATAAAGTGTGTCACTGTTACCAAGTCCAAGCTCACACTGCTTGCTTTGTGATAGGCCAGTAAATTGAGAGATGTGGTGTTCAGGCAAGGAATAGGGACTTTATTAGGAAAACCAGCAGACCGAAATGTTGGTGAACTTGTGTTGCAAAGAACCATTTCACTTGAGTTAGAATTCAGGCTTCTTTTAAAGAGGAAGGTATGTGGCTGGTTGTTGCAAACTTCTTGTTACTGGAATCCTTTGTTCTTGCAGCTGTCCACATAGGTCTGGTCACAGTGTTCCTGTAAACCTCCAGCAAGACAAATGCTCATATCTGTTCTAAAACTTTTTTTCTCTATATGGGTGAAAAGTGATATACCTTTAAAGGTCAAGCCTGGGTGGGGAGCCTTTGAGAATCGGCTGTCTTGGTTATTCTTTTACAAAAGTGCAGAGCCAGCATGACTAAGCACAGGAGACAGAACACAAAGGTTAGATTTAAAGGAACAGATCCAATCTTTCACTGATATAAGGGACCAGGTAGAATGTCCAAGTGAAGCAATACTGTCTAGGGCATCCTATAACGTCCTTTTTATTTGATGAGGTCTGAACAGGCAGCAATTATTTTTTCTTCCATAACTGCCAAAACTATGGAGAGTGTGATCTGCCCACATAACCCCAATAAACTTTACGTGGTGAGCACCCCTAAATTCTGTCAACTGTTTTTAGATATCTCTGCTGGTGGAGGCGAGATAGTGCAAATCAAAGCTGTTGATATGGATGTTTCTGATTTGCCAACCAAGAAGGCATCTTTTTTTTTTTTTTTTTTTTTTTTTTTTAGTGACATTTTTTGACATCTGAGAGTAGCAGTACTTAAACTAAATTCTGTCCTAGGTTCTGGACGCAAAATGCAGGGGCGTTTAAATACTCCTGGAAGAGTCTTGCAAATTCGTGAGGCCTTGCCACACGAATGTAAAGTGATCATGTTTTTTTTGGTGACAAGAGGGCAGAAGTGAAGGCCCTGGAAATGTCCATGGTAGCATATGAAAAGTGAAAAATGTTTGCAAAGAATTCAGTTATTGCCTTGATATCTGGAAAAACCATGACTGCTAGACCAAAGTTGAATTTAGCTGGTGATAATCCTGTGTAAACTTCCACCTCCATTTGGCTTTTCACCAACTGTAGATCATACCGAGCTTTTATACTACAATATCACATTATTTTACAACATCTGTAGAGTTTAAGCTCTAAATCAAATCTATTATTTCCATTTTGCCTCCTGAAATTCTTTTAACATTTTATTTTATAGTGGAGTAATAGCTGGTTACCAATATTTTTTTTAATTTCAGGTGGACAGCAAAGAGACTCAGCTATACATACACATGTATCCACTTTACCCTAAACTCCCTTCCCATCCAGGCTTCCACATAACATTGAGCTGAGTTCCCCGTGCTATACTGTAGAACCTTGTTGGTTATCTGTTATATATATCAGATCAGATCAGTCGCTCAGTCCTGTCCGACTCTTTGTGACACCATGAATCGCAGCACACCAGGCCTCCCTGTCCATCACCAACTCCCAGAGTTCACTCAGACTCACGTCCATCGAGTCCCTGATGCCATCCAGCCATCTCATCCTCTGTCGTCCCCTTCTCCTCTTGCCCCCAATCCCTCCCAGCATCAGAGTCTTTTCCAGTGAGTCAACTCTTCACATGAGGTGGCCAAAGTACTGGAGTTTCAGCTTTAGCATCATTCCTTCCAAATAAATCCCAGGGCTGATCTCCTTCAGAATGGATTGGTTGGATCTCCTTGCAGTCCAAGGGACTCTCAAGAGTCTTCTCCAACACCACAGTTCAAAAGCATCAATTCTTCAGTGCTCAGCCTTCTTCACAGTCCAACTCTCACATCCATACATGACCATAGGAAAAACCATAGCCTTGACTAGACGAACCTTTGTTGGCAAAGTAATGTCTTTGCTTTTGAATATGCTATCTAGGTTGGTCATAACTTTCCTTCCAAGGAGTAAGCATCTTTTAATTTCATGGCTGCAGTCACCATCTGTAGTGATTTTGGACCCCAGAAAAATAAAGTCTGACACTGTTTCCACTGTTTCCCCATCTATTTCCCATGAAGTGATGGGACGGGATGGAGTGTGCATATGAGAATCCCAAATTTCCTAACTATCCCTCTTCCTCCCTGGAGATAGATAGATAGATTTCATTTATATATATATATATATATATATATATATATATATATATATATATATATATATATATAAAAAGTGAAAGTCCCTCAGTCATATCCGACTCTTTGAGACCCCATGGACTAAACAGTCCATGGAATTCTCCAGGCCAGAATACTCGAGTGGGGAGCCTTTCCCTTCTCCAGGGGATCTTCCCAACCTAGGGATCAAACCCAGGTCTCCCACATTGTGGGCGGATTCTTTACCAGCTGAGCCACAAGGTATATTGGACTGCCCAAGACTGAATTGGGAAAAAAATTTGGAGCTATCCTTTTATCCCATTAGCACTTTTATACATGAATTCTTCCTGATCAAAAGAATCCTCTCTATAATTTAATACTTTCAGAGAGGTGGCAAGTAAAACAAAAGCATTATGCAATCAGCATGTGTGCTAAGTCGCTTCAGTCATGTTCGACTCTTTTGCGACCCTGTGGACTCTAGGCCGCCAGGCTCCTCTGCCCATGGGATTCTGCAGGCAAGAATACAGAAGTGGGTTACCACACTCTCCTCCAGGAGATCTTCCCCACTCAGGGATCAAACCTGCATCTCTTTTGTCTCCTGCATTGGTAGGCAGGTTCTTTATCACTAGCGCCACCTGGCAGAAGTGGCTAAAACTATAATTTGAGTTGGCTCAAAGGGCACCACCCACAAGATCATGTTAGCTTCCCTTTCACATTGTGAACCTTATTTAACTAACTTCCTCTGTTAAATCTGAGTTCCCCCCACCTCCACAAGACTGAATTTGGTTGGTCATTTAAAATACTTGAATGCAACAGATTGATAAAAGCTTGAATCATTCCTTTTTCTGAAGTTTCCTTGATACTCAAATGGGTGAGTTCCTAGTACCTTTGGTCCCTCTCAGGGACAGTGAAAACATGACCACATCTCTCTCTACTCTTCTCCCCTCTTTTCACACCCTAAGGAATTCAAATTCATTAGGAAGGAGAGAGAGATTAGAGGACATAGGAGATATTGGCTTCATTCCATTAAGCAAGATGCATTTGCATTTGGTTTCTAATAATGTGGCAATTGCTTCTGGTGCAACTAAATGAACTTCTACTGTTTTTTGTCTACCTAAAGCTTTGAATCATATGGTTTTGATTACTAACACAGCTTATTTGGCATTGAGAACCCCTTTACTCAGCAGCTATAGACACATGCTTTTGGACTAGGGGTATGGGATTTGCACCATTTGGTTCACTTCTTCTTGACTCACAGAGTGGCAACAATTTTAAAGCAGTCTTTTTAAAGATGTGGCTTCTGCTGCTCCATTTCCATAACATGTCTTTTAAGCTCTTGTCCATTTTCAACATAAGGGACAATAGAATGTTTTAGATTTCTTCATAATTACTTTCTCCTTCTGCAGTAGGTCACCTTTATTAGCACTGCAAACCCAATCCAGAGCAATAGGAAACTGAAATCTAGCCAGTCCTTCTGTGTCTTTCTGTGTGAGTTCATTCACCTCAGGGAAAACTCACTCAGAGCCAAAGATCCTTTATTCCAACCAGCATGAGACCTCACATTGCCATCTCCAAATTGACCAAAGTTTGGCATGATAAATGCAGCATGAGTAGGGCCATGCTGCTGCTGCTGCTAAATCTCTTCAGTCGTGTCTGACTCTGTGCGACCCCATAGACGGCAGCCCATCAGGCTCCGCCATCCCTGGTATTCTCCAGGCAAGAACCCTGGAGTAGGTTGCCATTTCCTTCTCCAATGCATGAAAGTGAAAAGTGAAAGTGAAGTCCCTCAGTCGTGTCTGACTCTTAGCAACCCCATGGACTGCAACCTACCAGGCTCCTCCGTCCATGGGATTTTCCAGTCAAAGTACTAGAGTGGGTTGCTGTTGCCTTCTCCAGAGTAGGGCTATAAGACACTACAATTATTAACATTTTTCCTTAGCAGGTATTACATATCTTTATATACTGTTTTCTAAGTGGAGCAGCCAGACTTCTAACTGTATACCTGATGCACATCCACAGTGATTGTAAGTTTCCCTCTTTACCTGTTCACTGAGACCGTGTTTTTGTAATCGTTGTCTGAAAGGAGTCATAATCTTATACCCATCCAAGATGTATTTTACTGCTGTTTTAGTTGTTATAAAGGGGCAAGCTGTAGATTGATGGACATATTAATAAGGAAGGTTTCCCACATGAAGGAGAGTTAGCAACAATCATGGCACTATTCAGGCCACAGTAATCGAACTTAATTCCTGGCAATAAACAGACATGATTCATTGCCTAGATGACCTACAGTTTAGTTAACATTTTGACTGCTGAATCCCATGAACTTTCCATATTCTATTAAGTAGATTTGAGGCCTTCATTCTTAATTTTTGGGAAGTCAAATTTCTTGCTTTTTCTTATTAAAGTATACTCAATGTTCAGTATTGTTTTTAGTTGAATAATATGCTGATATTGTTATAGATAATAATTAATTGAAAGTTATAAGCATTGCTGATAATAACCATCAGCAATAATAATTAAATAACCATAAAATATAATCTAATAAATATAATTTATTTTATTATTTTATATAATAGATACATTATATATTATAAATATATTATAAATATATAAATATTTATATCTTATAAATATATTTATATATATTATATGAAAGTGGAGAGTGAAAAAGTTGGCTTAAAGCTCAACATTCAGAAAATGAAGATCATGGCATCCAGTCCCATCAGTTCATGGGAAATAGATGGGGAAACATTGGAAACAGTGTCAGACTTTATTTTTCTGGGCTCCAAAATCACTGCAGATGGTGACTGCAGCCATGAAATTAAAAGACACTTACTCCTTGGAAGAAAAGTTATGACCAACCTAGATAGCATATTCAAAAGCAGAGACATTACTTTGCCAACAAAGGTCCAGCTAGTCAAGACTATGGTTTTTCCAGTGGTCATGTATGAATGTGAGAGTTGGACTGTGAAGAAGGCTGAGCGCCAAAGAATTGATGCTTTTGAACTGTGGTGTTGGAGAAGACTCTTGAGAGTCCCTTGGACTGCAAGGAGATCCAACCAATCCATTCTGAAGGAGATCAGCCCTGGAATTTCTTTGGAAGGAATGATGCTGAAGCTGAAAGTCCAGTACTTTGGCCACCTCATGCAAAGAGTTGACTCATTGGAAAAGACTCTGATGCTGGGAGGGATTGGGGGCAGGAGGAGAAGAGGACGACAGAGGATGAGATGGCTGGATGGCGTCACTGACTCGATGGATGTGAGTCTGAGTGAACTCTGGGAGTTGGTGATGGACAGGGAGGCCTGGCGTGCTGTGATTCATGGGGTCGCAAAGAGTCGGACATGACTGAGTGACTGATCTGATCTGATCTGATAAGCATTGAATATACTTCTCATGGTTTACAATATATCCTTGCTGCTTATTTATTTTATACATTTGTGTCTCTTAATCCCACATCCCTATCTTGCCCCTCCCACTTTCCTGATCCCCACTGGTAACCATTAGTTTGTTTTCTATATGTATGAGTCTGTTTCTGCCTTGTTATATGCATTTTTGTTTTAATATTTAGATTCTATAAACAAGTGATGTAAGAGTATTTGTCTTTGTCTGATGTATTTCACTCTATACTCTCTAGGTGTATCCACATTGTTTAAAATGGCAGATTTACATCCTTTTTTTTTTTTTTTTTTTTTTTTTTTTTTTTAAATTTTATTTTATTTTTAAACTTTACATAACTGTATTAGATTTGCCAAATATCAAAATGAATCCGCCACAGGTATACATGTGTTCCCCATCCTGAACCCTCCTCCCTCCTCCCTCCCCATTCCATCTCTCTGGGTTGTCCCAGTGCACCAGCCCCAAGCATCCAGTATCGTGCATCGAACCTGGACTGGCAACTCATTTTTTTTTTTTAATGGCTAACATACCATAGTGTGTGTGTGCACCACGTCTTTATGCATTCATCTGTCAATGAGCACTTAGGTCATTTCCATATCTTGGCTACAATAATAATGCTGCTATGAACTGAAGGTACATGTATATTTTCAAAATAGTCTTTTTGTTTCCTTCAGATATACTACTCATAAGGCAGTTCTATTTTTAGTTCTTTGAGGAACCTCTGTAAAGTTTTCCACAGTGACTGCCCCAAAGCATAACTGAACAACAGTGTCCAAGGACTCCCTTTACTCACATCCTTGCCAACAAAGTTAATTGGTGGAGACCTTAGGGTTCTCTCTATATAGCATTGTGTGTTGTCTGCAAATAGTGATAGATTTACTTCTTTCTTTCTAATTAGGATGCCTTTTAATGCTTTTTGTTGTCTAACTGCTATGACTGCTGCTGCTGCTAAGTCACTTCAATCGTGTCCAACTCTGTGCGATCCCATAGATGGCAGCCCATCAGGCTCCGCTGTCCCTGGTTTTCTCCAGGCAAGAACACTGGAGTGGGTTGCCATTTCCTTCTCCAATGCATGAAAGTGAAAAGGGAAAGTCAAGTTGCTCAGTCATGTCCAACTCTTAGCGATGACTAGGACTGCCTATATTGACTATATTAAGTAGAAGAGGTGAGAAAGGGACTGTTGTCTTGTTTCTGATTTTAGCTTAAAAAAACTTCCAGCTTTTCACTCTTGATTGTGATGTTAACTGTTGCTTTATCATAAATGTACTTTACTATGTTGAGATATATCCCCTCTAGATCAAATTTGATGAGAAACTTTATCATGAAGGAATGTCAACTTGTTTGGAAACTTAGTGATCACATGATATTTATCATTCCTTTTGGTAATATGGTGTATCACATTCAGTTCAGTTCAGTTCAGTCACTCAGTCGTGTCTGACTTTTTGCAACCCCATGAATCGCAGCATGCCAGGCCTCCCTGTCCATCACCAACACCCGGAGTTCACTCAGACTCACGTCCATCGAGTCAGTGACGCCATCCAGCCATCTCATCCTCTGTCGTCCCCTTCTCCTCCTGCCCCCAATCCCTCCCAGCATCAGAGTCTTTTCCAATGAGTCAACACTTCACATGAGGTGGCCAAAGTACAGGAGTTTCAGCTTTAGCATCATTCCTTCCAAAGAAATCCCAGGGCTGATCTCCTTTAGAATGGACTGGTTGGATCTCCTTGCAGTCCAAGGGACTCTCAAGAGTCTTCTCCAACACCACAGTTCAAAAGCATCAATTCTTTGGCGCTCAGCCTTCTTCACAGTCCAACTCTCACATCCATACATGACCACAGGAAAAACCATAGCCTTGACTAGACGAACCTTTGTTGACAAAGTAATGTCTCTGCTTTTGAATATGCTATCTAGGTTGGTCATAACTTTCCTTCCAAGGAGTAAGCGTCTTTTAATTTCATGGCCACAGTCACCATCTGCAGTGATTTTTGGATCCCCCAAAAATAAAGTCTGACACTGTTTCCCCATCTATTTCCCATGAAGTGATGGGACCAGAAGCCCTGATCTTAGTTTTCTGAATGTTGAGCTTTAAGCCAACTTTTCCAGTCTCCTCTTTCACTTTCATCAAGAGGCTTTTGAGTTCCTCTTCACTTTCTGCCATAAGGGTGGTGTCATCTGCATATCTGAGGTTATTGATATTTCTCGTGGCAATCTTGATTCCAGCTTGTGCTTCTTCCAGTCCAGCGTTTCTCATGATGTACTCTGCATATAAGTTAAATAAGCAGGGTGACAATATACAGCCTTGACGTACTCCTTTTCCTATTTGGAACCGGTCTGTTGTTCCATGTCCAGTTCTAACTGTTGCTTCCTGACCTGCATACAGATTTCTCAAGAGGCAGGTGAGGTGGTCTGGTATTCCCATCTCTTTCAGAATTTTCCACAGTTTATTGTGATCCACACAGTCAAAGGCTTAATTGAATTGAAATATCAAACCATTCTGGTATAACTGGAATAAATCCTGCTTGATCATGGTGTATGATCCTTTATATACATTGTTAAATTCAATTTGATAATAATTTGAGTATTTTTACATCTATATTTACTGGAAGTACTGGCATGTAATTTTTTAATATTTTAGTGTGCTTATCTGGTTTTAGTATCATGGTAATGATGACCTAGACAGCATATTAAAAAGCAGAGACATTATTGTGCCAACAAAGATCCCTCTAGTCAAAGCTTTGGTTTTTCCAGTAGTTATGTATGGATGTAAGAGTTGGACTCTAAAGAAAACTGAGGGCCAAAGAATTGATGCTTTTGAACTGTGGTGTTGGAGAAGATTCTTGAGAGTCCCTTGGATAGCAGTGCTATCCAACTAGTCCATATTAAAGGAAATCAGTCCTGAATATTCATTGGAAGGACTGATGCTGAAGCTGAAACTTCAATACTTTGGCCACCTGATGCGAAGAACTGACTGATTTGAAAAGACCTTGATGCTGGGAAAGATTGAAGTTGGGAGTAGAAGGGGATGACAGAGGATGAGATAGTTGGATGGCATCACCGACTCAATAGACATGAGTTTGAGTAAACTCTGGGAGTTGTTGATGGACAAGGAGGCCTGACATGCTGCAGTCCATGAGATCTCAAAGAGTCAGACACAACTGAGTGACTGAACTGAACTGATCTTTCTCAAATTTTTTATTAGAATATAATTGTTTTACAATGTTGTGTTAGTTTCTTCTGTACATCATGAATCAGGCATATGTATGTATACATATATCCAATCCCTCTTGAGCCTCCCTCCTATCCTTTTACTGCAACCCTCTAGGTCATTATAGAGCACCAACCTGAACTTCCTGTGCTATACAGCAGGTTCCCTCTAGTTACCTATTTTACGCATGGCAGTCTACACGTCAGTGCTACTCTATCAATTCATCCCTTCACCTTCCCACCCATGTCCGCAAGTCCATTGTCTATGTGTGTGCCTCTATTCCTGCCCTGCAAATAGGTTCATCAATAACATTTTTCTTGATTCCATATATATGTGTTAATATATGACATTTGTTTGTCTCTTTCTGACTTCATTATGTATGATAGGTTCTAGGTTCATCCATATCACTACAGCTATCTCAATTTCATTCCTGTTTATGCTTGGGTAATATTCAATTGTATAAATGTATCGCTTCTTCTTTATCCACTCTGTCAATTGATATCTAGATTGCTTCTATGTCCTGGGTCTTGTATATAGTGGTGCAATGAATGCTGGGGTACATGTGTCTTTGGAGTTATGGTTTTCTCAGGGTATGTGCCCCGTAGTGGGTTTGCATAGTCATATAGTAGGTCTATGTTTAGTTTTTTAAAGGAACCAACATACTGTTTTCCAAAGTGGCTGTACCAATGTATATTCCCTCCAGCAGTGTAAGAGGGTTCCATTTTCTCTGTAACCTCAACAGCATTTATATATAGATTTTTTGATGATGGCTCTTCTGGCTATTGCAAGGTAGCCATCACAATCTCATTGTAGTTTTGATTTGCATTTCTCTAATCATTAGTGACAGTACGTGAACCGTGAACTTCCAGATGTTCAAGCTGGTTTTAGAAAAGACAGAGGAACCAGAGGTCAAATTGCCAACATCCTTTGGATCATTGAAAAAGCAAGAGAGTTCCAAAAAAATGTCTACTTCTGATGTATTTACTATGCCAAAGCCTTTGACTGTGAGGATCACAACAAACTGGAAAATTTTGAAAGAGATGGGAATAGCAGACAACCTGGTCTGCCTCCTGAGAAATCTGTATGCAGGTCAAGAAACAACAGTTAGAACTGGACATGGAACAACAGACTGGTTCCAAATTGGAAAAGGAGTACATCAAGGCTGTACATTGTCATCCTGTTATTTAACTTATATGCAGAGCACATCATGTGAAATGCCAGACTGGATGAAGCACAAGCTGGAATCAAGATTGCCAGGAGAAATATCAATAATCTCAGATACACAGATGGCACCACCTTTATGGCAGAAAGTAAAGAAGAACTAAAGAGCCTCTTGATGAAAGTGAAAGGAGGAGAGTGAAAAAGTTGCCTTAAAACTCAACATTCAGAACTAAGATCATGGCATCAAGTCCCATCACTCCATGACAAATAGATGGGTAAACAATAGAAACAGTGAGAGACTTTATTTTTAAGGGGCTCCAAAATCACTGAAGATGATGACTGTAGCCATGAAATTAAAAGATGCTTGCTCCTTGGAAGAAAAGCTGTGACCAACCTAGTCAGCATATTAAAAAGCAGAGACATTACTTTGCCAACAAACGTCTAGTCAAAGCTTTGGTTTTTCCAGTAGTCATGAATGGACATGAGAAATGGACTATGAAGAAAGCTGAGTTGCAAAGAATTGATGCTTTTGAACTGTGGTGTTAGAGAAGATTCTTGAAAGTGCCTTGGACAGCAACATGATCCAACCAGTCCACATTACAGGAAATCAGTCCTGAATATTCATTGGTAGGACTGATGCTGAAGCTGAAACTCCAATACTTTGGCCACCTGATGCAAATAACGGACCGATTGGAAAAGACCCTGATTCTTGGAAAGATTGAAGGTGGGAGTAGAAGGGGATGACAGAGGATGAGATGGTTGGATGGCGTCACTGACTCAATGGACATCAGTCTGAGTAAGCTTGGGGAGTTGTTGATGGACAGGGAGTCCTGGTGTGCTGCAGTCCATGGGGTCACAAAGAGTTGGATAGGACTAAGCGCCTGAACTGAACTGAGCATCTTTTTGTGTGCCTCTTGGCCATCCCTATGTTGAAACTGAATCTCCACTGTGAAGGTATTTGGAGCTTGGATTTTGGGGAAGTGACTAGGTCAGGAGGATTGAGCCCTCGTGAATGGGACTAATACTCTTATTAAAAAAAAAAAAAAAAAAAAGACTCCTGAGAACTTCCTCCTCCTTTCTACCTAAGGACACAGTGACAAAAAGTCTATCTATGAACCAGGAGGTGGATCCTCACCAGGCACTAAATCAGCTAGTGTCTTGATATTGAACTTCCCAAGCATCAGAAAGGTGATACATTTCTGTTTTTTATGACACCTCATTTATGGTATTATGCAATGGCAACCTAAATGAAGACAGTTTTAGCCACAGTTCCCAAAGGCCCATGGAAATAAAACAGGTGGCATCAGCCATGCAGAAAGTTGTGTTATAAGAGAGAGGATCCATGAGTCTATGGAATCCAACTCTGTAATACTGAACAATATAATTGTTAGCCACAGTTCCAGAGGGAAATACTATCTCTTTCTTCCAAGGGGGTAAGAAAATTTGCTCTTTTCTCTGGGAAGGAGACACTACATCTTTGAAAATTATTTTGTTGTTGTTCAGTTGCCCAGTTATGTCTGACTCATTCTGATCCTGTGGACTGCTGCTTCCCTGTACTTCACCATATCCCAGAGTTTGCTCAAGCTCATGTCCATTGAATCAGTGATGCCATTCAACCATCTCATCCTCCGCCATTCCCTTCTCCTCCTGCCTTCAACCCAGCATTATGATCTTTTCTAGTGAGTCGATGCTTTGAATCAGGTGGCCAAAGTATTAGAGATTCAGCTATAGCATCAGTCCTTCCAATGAACTTTCAGTGTTGATTTTCTTTAAGATTGACTAGTTTGATGTCCTTGCTGTCCAAGGGACTCTCAAGAGTCTTCTCCACTGTCACAGTTCCAAGACATAAATTCTTCGGCCCTCAGCCTTTTTTTTTTAATTGAAGAATAATTGCTTTACAGAATTTTGTTGTTTTCTGTCAAACCTTAACATGAATCATCCATAGATATACATATATCCTCTCTCTTCTGAATCTACCTCCCATCTCCCTCCCCATCCCCCTCTAGATTGATACAGAACCCTGTTTGAGTTTCCTGAGCTATACAGCAAATTCCTGCTGGCTATCTATTTGACATATGGTAATGTAAGTTTCTATGTTACTCTCCATACATCTCACCCTGTTATTCCCTCTCCCCATGTCCATAAGTCTATTCTCCGTGTCTGTTTCTCCATTGCTTCCCTGTAAATAAATTGTTCAGTACCATTTTTCTAGATTCTATATATATACATTAGAATATAATATTTATCTTTCTCTTTCTGACTCACTTCATTCTGTAAAATAGGTTCTAGGTTCTTCCACCTTATCAGAACTGACTCAAATGCATTCCTTTTTATGGCTGAGTACTATTACATTGTGTATATGTACCACAACTCCTTTATCCACTCATCTGTTGATGGACATCTAGGTTGCTTCCATGTTCTAGCTATTGTAAATAGTGCTGCAATGAAAAATGGGGTACATTTGTCTTTTTCAATTTTGATTTGCTCAGGGTGCTGGGTCATATGGTGGTTTTATTCTTAGTTTTTAAAGGAATCTCCATAGTGTCTTCCATAGTGGCTGTATCAATTTACATTCCCACCAACAGTGCAAGAGTGTTCCCTTTTCTCCATACCCTCTCCAGCATTTATTATTTGTAGACATTTAATGGCCTTTCTGACTGGTGTGGGGTGATATCTCATTGCAGTTTTGATTTGCATTTCTCTAATAATGAGAGAAAAACCATTCTCTAATAATGAGAGAAAACCCACTGGAAAAACCATTGCTTGACGAGAAAGGTCCATCTCGTCAGTAATGGTTTTTCCAGTAGTCATGTATGGATGTGAGAGTTGGATTATAAAGAAAGCTGAGTGCCAAAGAATTGATGCTTTTGAACTGTGGTGTTGGAGAAGACTCTTGAGAGTCCCTTGGGCTTCAAGGAGATCCAACCAGTCCATCCTAAAGGAAATTGGTCCTGAGTGTTCATTGGAAGGACTAATGTTGAAGCTGAAACTCCAATAGTTTGGCTACCTGATGTGAAGAACTGACTCATTTGAGAAGACCCTGATGCTGGGAAAGATTGAAGGCAGGAGAAGAACAGGATAAAAGAGGATTAGATAGTTGGATGGCATTGCTGACTCAATGGAGATGATTTGAGTAAACTCTAGGAGTTGGTGATGGACAGGGAGGCCTGGCGTGCTGTGGTCCATGGGGTTGCCAAGAGTTGGACACAACTGAGTGACTGAACTGAACTGAATAATGAGAGATGTTGAGCATCTTTTCATATGTTTGTTAGCCATCTGTATGTCTTCTTTGGAGAAATGTCTGTTTAGGTCTCTTTCCCACTTTTTGATCGGTTATGTTTGTTTTTCTGGCATTGAGTTGTATAAGCTGCTTGTATATTTTGGAAATTAATCCTTTGTCAGTTGTTTCATTTGCTATTATTTTCTCCCATTCTGAGGGTTGTCTTTTCACCTTGCTTATACTTTCCTTTGCCTTGCAAAAGTTTTTAAGTTTAATCAGGTCCCGCTTGTTTACTTTTGCTTTTATTTCTGATACTCTAAGAGCTAGGTGATAGAGGAACTTGCTTTGATTTATGTCATTGAGTGTTCTGCTTATGTTTTCCTCTCAGAGCTTTATAGTTTCTGGTTACATTTATGGCTTTAATCCATTTTGAGTTTAACATTCTGTATGGTGTTAGGAAGTGTTATAACTTTATTCTTTAACATATAGCTGTCCAGTTTTCCAGGCACCATTTATTGAAGAGGCTGCCTTCGCTCCATTGTATATTCTTGCCTCCTTTGTCAAAAATAAGGTGCATGGCTTTATTTCTGGGCTTTCTATTTTGTTCCATTGATCTGTATTTCTGTTTTTTGTGACAGTACCATACTGTCTTGATGACTGTAGCTTTGTAGTATAATCTGAAGTCAGGAAGGTTGATTACTCCAGCTCCATTCTTCTTTCTCAAGACTGCTTTGGCTATTCTGGATCTTTCGTGTTTCACATGAATTGTGAAATTTTTTGTTCTAGTTCTGTGAAAAATGTCATTGGTAATTTGATAGGGATTGCATTGGATCTGTAGATTGCATTTGGTAGCATATTCATTTTCACAGTATTGATTCTTCCTACCCAGAAACATGGGATATCTCTCCATCTGTTTATGTCATCTTTGATTTCTTTCATCATTGTCTTATAATTTTCCATCTACAGATCTTTGGTCTCCTTAGGAAAGTTTATTCCTAGATATTTAATTATTTTGGTTGCATTGGTGAATGGGATTGATTCCTTAATTTCTATTTCTGATTTTTCATTGTTAGTATATAGAAATGAAAGTGGTTTCTGTGTATTGATTTTGTATCCTGCAACTTTGCTAAAGTCGCTGACTAGCTCTAGTAATTTTATGATACTATCTTTAGGGTTTTCTATGTACAGTTTCATGTCATCTGCAAATACTGAGAACTTTATTTCTTCTCTCCAATCTGGATTTATTTTATTTATTTTTCTTCTCTGATTGCTGTAGCTAGGACTTCCAGAACTTTGTTGAGTAATAGTGATGAAAGTGGACACCCTTATCTTGTTCCTGATCTTAGGGGGAATGCTTTCATTTTTTCACTATTGAGATTAATGTTTGCTGTAGTCTTATCATATATGGCCTTTACTATAATGGGTCCTGGGTTTTGCCAAAGGCATTTTCTCCATATATTGAGATTGTCATATAGTTTTTATGTTTCAGTTTGTTAATATGAAGCTGCTGCTAAGTCTCTTCAGTCGTGTCCAACTCTGTGTGACCCCATGGACAGCAGCTCAGGCTCCTCCATCCCTGGGATTCTCCAGGCAAGAATACTGGATCAATTTATTAATATGGTGTATCACATCCATTGATTTGCATATATTGAAGCATCCTTGCATCCCTCAAATAAACCCAACTTGATCATGATGTATGAGCTTTTTGATGTGTTGCTGAATTCTGTTTGCTAAAATTTTGATAAAGAATTTTGCAAAAGGTTCATCAGTGATATTGGCCTGTAGTTTTATTTTTTTGTGTTGTCTTTGTCTGATTTTGGTATCAGGGTGATGCTGGCATCATAGAATGAGTTTGGAAGTGTTCCTTCCTCTGCAACTTTTTAAAGAATTTTAGAAGGATGGGCATTAGCTCTTCTCTAAATGTTTGATAGAATTCTCCTATGAAGCCATCTGGTCCTGAGATTTTGTGTTTTGGGAGATTTTTGATCACAGCTTCAATTTCAGTGCTTGTAATTGTGTTGTTCATAATTTCTATTTCTTCCTGGTTCAGTCTTGGAAGATTGAACTTTTCTAAGAATCTTCCATTTCTTCCAGGCTATCCACTTTATTGCCATATAGTTGCTTATAATAGTCTCTTATAATCATTGTATTTCTGCATTGTCTGTTGTAACCTCTCTTTTTCATTTCTAATTTTGTTGATTTGATTCCTCTTTTTTTCTTGATGAATCTGTCTAAAGATTTGTCAATTTTGGTTTATTTTCTCAAAGAAACAGTTTATAGTTTTATTAACCTTTACTATTGTATCTTTCATTTCTTTTACATTTATTTCTTCTCAGATCTTTATGATTTCTTCCCTTCTGCTAATTTTTTTTTTTTTTTTTTTGTTCTTCTTTTCCCAATTGCTTTAGGTGTAAAGTAAAGTTGTCTATTTGATGTTTTTCTTGTTTCTTTAGGTAGGATTGTATTGCTATAAACTTCCCTTTTAGAACTGCTTTTGCTGCATTCCATAGGTTTTGAGTTGTCATGTTTTCATTGTCATTTGTTTCTAGAAATTTTTTGATTTCCCTTTGGATTTCTTCAGTAATCTGTTGGTTATTTAGAAATGTGTTGTTTAATCTCCATGTGTTTGTGTTTTGTACAGTTTTTTTTGTTGTTGTTGCTTTTGTTGTTGTAATTGGTGTCTAGTCTCATGTCATTGTGCTCAGAGAAGATGCTTGATAAGATTTCAATTTGCTTAAATTACTGAGGTTTGATTTGTGACCCAAGATGTGGTCTATCCTGGAGAATGTTCCATGTGCATTTGAGAAGAAGGTTTATTCTTCTGCATTTGGATGGTTGTCCTGAAGACATCAATGAGAGCCATCAATTCTGATGAATCATTTAAGACTTGTGTTTCCTTATTAATTTTCTGGTTTGATGATCTGTCCATTGGTGTGAGTGGGGTGTTAAAGTTTCCTACTATTATTGTGTTACTGTCAATTTCCCCTATTATGTCTGTTAATGTTTGTCTTATGTATTGAGGTGCGCCTATGTTGAATGCATAGATATTTACAGTTGTTATGTCTTCCTCTTGGATTGATCCCTTGATCAAAATGTAGTGTCCTTCCTTATCTCTTGTAATCGTCTTTATATTAAGGTCTATTTTGTCTGATATAAGGATTGCTACTCCAGCATTTTTTTGCTTCCCATTTGCATGGAATATATTTTTCCATTCCCTTACTTTCAGTCTATATGTGTCTTTAGGTCTGAAGTGGGTTTCTTGTAGACAGCATATATATGGGTCTTGTTTTTGTATTCATTCAGCTAGTCTATGTCTTTTGGTTGGAGCATTTAACCCATTTACATTTTAAGTGTGTGTGTGTGTGTGTGTGTATATATATATATATATATATATATATATATATATATATGTTCCTCTTGCCATTTTCTTAATTTTGGGGGGTTGATTTTGTAGATATTTTTCTTCTCTTGTATGTCTTGACTCTATAAGTCCCATTAACATTTTCGTAAAGCTGGTTGTACTGAATTCTCTTAACTTTCGCTTGTCTGAAAAGCTTTTTATTTCTCCATTAACTTTGAATGAGATCCTTGCCAGGTACCATAATGTTGGTTGTAGATTTTTCCCTTTAGTACTTTAAATACATCCTGCCATTCCCTTCTGGCCTGCAGAGTTTCTGCTGAAAGATAAGCTGGTAAGTGTATTGGATTTCTCTTTTATGTTACTTGTTGCTTCTTCCTTGCTGCTTTTAATATTCTTTCTTTGTGTTTAGTCTTTGTTAGTTTGATTTATATGTGTATTGGCATGTTTCTCCTTGGATTTATCCTGTATGGAACTCTTTCTGCCTCTAGGACTTGATTATTTCCTTTTCCATGTTGGGGAAATGTTCAACTATAATCTCTTCAAAAATTTTCTCATAACTTTTCTTTTTCTCTTCTTCTTCTGGGATCACTATAATTCAAATGTTGGTGTGCTTGATATTGTCCCAGGGGTCTCTGAGACTGTACTCAGTTCTTTTCATTCTTTTTAGTTTATTCTGCTCTTCAGAAGTTATTTCCACCATTTTATCTTCCAGCTTACTGATTTGTCCTTCTGCTTCAGATATTCTGCTATTGTTTCATTCTAGAGTATCTTTAATTTCAGTAATTGTGCTGTTTATCTCTGTATGTTTATTCTTTCATTCTTCTAGGTCTTTGGTAATTGATTCTTGCATTTTCTCCATTTTGTTTTCAAGGTTTTTGATCATTTTTACAATCATTATTCTGAATTCTTTTTCAGGCTCAATTCAGTTCAGTTGAGTTGCTCAGTTGGGTCCGACTCTTTGCGACCCCATGAATCATAGCATGCCAAGCCTCCCTGTCCATCACCAACTCCCAGAGTTCACTCAGACTCACGTCCATCGAGTCAGTGATGCCATCCAACCATCTCATTCTCTGTCGTCCCCCTTCTCCTCCTGCCCCCAATCCCTCCCAGCATCAGAGTCTTTTCCAATGAGTCAACTCTTCGCATGAGGTGGCCAAAGTACTGGAGTTTCAGCTTTAGCATCATTCTTCCAAAGAAATGCCTAGGCTGATCTCCTTCAGAATGGACTGGTTGGATATCCTTGCAGTCCAAGGGACTCTGAAGAGTCTTCTCCAACACTACAGTTCAAAATCATCAGTTCTTCGGTGCTCAGCTTTCTTCACAGTCCAACTCTCACATCCATACGTGACCACAGGAAAAACCATAGCATTGACTAGACGGACGTTTGTTGGGAAAGTAATGTCTCTGCTTTTTAATATGCTATCTAGGTTGGTCATAACTTTCCTTCCAAGGAATAAGCGTCTTTTAATTTAATGGCTGCAGTCACCATCTGCAGTGATTTTGGAGCCCAGAAAAATAAAGTCTGACACTGTTTCCACTGTTTCCCCATCTATTTCCCATGAAGTGATAGGGCCAGAAGCCCTGATCTTAGTTTTCTGAATGTTGAGCTTTAAGCCAGCTTTTCACTCTCCTCTTTCACTTTCAACAAGAGGCTTTTTAGTTCCTCTTCACTTTCTGCCATAATGGTGGTGCCATCTGCATATCTGAGGTTATTGATATTTCTTCCGGCAATCTTGATTCTAGCTTGTGCTTCTTCCAGTCCAGCGTTTCTCATGATGTACTCTGCATAAAAGTTAAATAAGCAGGGTGACAATATACAGCCTTGACATACTCCTTTTCCTATTTGGAACCAGTCTCTTGTTCCATGTCCAGTTCTAACTGTTGCTCCTGACCTGCAAACAGGTTTCTCAAGAGGCAGATCAGGTGGTCTGGTGGTCCCATCTCTTTCAGAATTTTCCAGTTTGTTGTGATCCACACAGTCAAAGGCTTTGGCATAGTCAATAAAGCAGACATAGATGTTTTTCTGGAACTCTCATGCTTTTTGATGATCCAGCAGATGTTGGCAATTTGATCTCTGGTTCCTCTGCCTTTTCTAAAACCAGCTTGAACATCTGGAAGTTCATGGTTCATGTACTGCTGAAGTCTGGCTTGGAGAATTTTGAGCATTACTTTACTAGTGTCTGAGATGAGTGCAATTGTGCAGTAGTTTGAGCATTCTTTGGCATTGCCTTTCTTGGGATTGGAATGAAAACTGACATTTTCCAGTCCTGTGGCCACTGCTGAGTTTTCCAAATTTGCTGGCATGTTGAGTGCAGCACTTTCATAGCATCATCTTTCAGGATTTGAAATAGCTCAACTGGAATTCCATCACCTCAACTACCTTTGTTCGTAGTGATGCTTTCTAAGGCCCACTTGACTTCACATTCCAGGATATCTGGCTCTACGTTAGTAGGGGTGATCACATCATCATGATTATCTTGATCATGAAGATCTTTTTTGTACAGTTCTTCGGTGTATTCTTGCCACCTTTTCATAACATCTTCTGCTTCTGTTAGGTCCATATCATTTCTGTCCTTTATTGAGCCCATCTTTGCATGAAATGTTCCCTTGGTATCTCTAATTTTCTTGAAGAGATCTCTAGTCTTTCCCATTCTGTTGTTTTCCTCTATTTCTTTGCATTGATCACTGAGGAAGGGTTTCTTATCTCTTCTTACTATTCCTTGGAACTCTGCATTCAGATGGGTATGTCTTTCCTTTTCTCCTTTGCTTTTCACTTCTATTCCTTTCACAGCTATTTGTAAGGCCTCCTCAGACAGCCATTTGCTATTTTGCATTTCTTTTCCATGGGGAAAGTCTTGATCCCTGTCTCCTGTACAATGTCACGAACCTCCATCCATAGTTCATCAGGCACTCTATCAGATCTAGTCCCTTAAATCTATTTCTCACTTCCACTGCATAATAATAAGGGATTTGATTTAGGTCATACCTGAATGGTCTGGTGGTTTTCCCTACTTTCTTCAATTTAAGTCTGACTTTGCCAATAAGGAGTGCATGATCTGAGCCACAGTCAGCTCCTCGTCTTGTTTTGGTTGACTGTATAGAGCTTCTCCATCTTTGGCTGCAAAGAATATAATCAATCTGATTTTGGTGTTGACCATCTGGTGATGTCCATGTGTAGAGTTTTCTCTTGTGTTGTTGGAATAGGGTGTTTGCTATGACCAGTGCATTCTCTTGGCAAAACTCTATTAGCCTTTGCCCTGCTTCATTCTGTATTCCAAGGCCAAATTTGCCTGTTACTCCAGATGTTTCTTGACTTCCTACTTTTGCATTCCAGTCCCCTATAATGAAAAGGACATCTTTTTTGGTTGTTATTTTAAAAGGTCTTGTAGGTCTTCATAGAACCGTTCAACTTCAGCTTCTTCAGTGTTATTGGTTGGGCCGTAGACTTGGATTACTGTGATATTGAATGGTTTGCCTTGAAAACGAACAGAATTCATTCTGTCGTTTTTGAGATTGCATCCAAGTACTGCATTTCGGACTCTTTTGTTGACCATGATGGCTACTCCATTTCTTCTAAGGGATTCCTGCCCACAGTAGTAGATATAATGGTCATCTGAGTTAAATTCACATATTTCAGTCCATTTTAGTTCGCTGATTCATAGAATGTCGATGTTCACTCTTGCCATCTCCTGTTTGACCACTTCCAATTTGCCTTGATTCATGGACCTAACATTCCAGGTTCCTATGCAATATTGCTCTTTACAGCATCAGACCTTGCTTCTATCCCCAGTCACATCCACAACTGGGTGTTGTTTTTGCTTTGGCTCCATCACTTCATTCTTTCTGGAGTTATTTCTCCACTGATCTCCAGTAGCATATTGGGCACCTCCTGACCTGGGGAGTTCCTCTTTCAGTATCCTATCATTTTGCCTTTTCGTTCTGTTCATGGGGTTCTCAAGGCAAGAACACTGAAGTGGTTTGCCATCCCCTTCTCCATGGACCATATTCTGTCAGACCTCTCCACCATGACCCAACATCTTGGGTGGCCCCACAGGGCATGGCTTAATTTTATTGAGTTAGACAAGGCTGTGGTCCTAGTGTGATTAGATTGACTAGTTTTCTGTGATTATGGTTTCAGTGTGTCTGTCCTCTGATGCCCTCTTGCAACACCTACCATTTTACTTGGGCTTCTCTTACCTTGGACGTAGGGTATCTCTTCATGGCTGCTCCAGCAAAGCGCAGCCACTGCTCCTTACCTTGGACAAGTGGTATCTCCTCACTACCGCCCCTCCTGACCTTGAACATGAATAGCTCCTCTAGGCCCTTCTGCACCTAGTTCTTCTTCATTTACTTGGATTTCTGTGTTTCTAGTATTTCCTTCATTTATGTAGTATTTATCTGCCTTTTCATTATTCTATTGTAATTTATTGTGTTTGAGGTCTCCTTTTCCCGGGCTTAAAGGTAGAATTCCTTCTTCCTTTTGGTTTCTGCCCTCCTAAGGTTGATCCAGTGGTTTGTGTAAGCTTCATATATGGTGAGATTTGTGCTGAATTTTTGTTTGTTTTTCTTCTGATGGGCAAAGCTGAGTGAGGTGATAATCCTGTCTGCTGATGATTGAGTTTGTGTTTTGTTTTGTTTGTTGTTTAGATGGGGCATCCTGCACGGGGTGCTACGGGTAATTGGGTGTTGCTGGGCCTGGTATTCAAGTAGTTTCTTTTGTGTCAGTTCTCACTATTTGATACTCCCTAGGGTTAGTTCTCTGGTCTAGGTTCTTGGAGTCAGTGCTCTCACTCTGAAGGCTCAGGGCTTGATCTCTGGTCAGGGAAGATGATTCAACAAGTGGTTTGTTATGGCATTAAGTGAGATTTAAACAAATATACAAAAACGAGAAACCAAAGATGAACCCCAGACAAATGACAGTTGCAAAAATCAGGAAAATAATAATTGAAATAATGGAATACACACACACACACACACACACACCCATACACACCCATGAGAAAAGTCAATACAGTCCAACAAAAATAAAGTAGAGTAGCTTGACCTGGCAAACAAAGGAAATCAAAAATTATATTTACCAATTAAGAACAAAACTAAAGCACAAACTGAAAAACAAAACTAAAGCAAGATGCCAAGTGGGTAATAAAGCAGTGAAAACGAACTAACAAATATGTTGAGAGGAAAGGATAGAAAGAAAAGAAAGGAAGAATACATATGTAAAATTAAACAGAGGTAGATGAAGATTTATATTCATTAAAGATTAACTTCAAGTAGAAAAGAGCAGTAGGAAATGCAAACAAAGGAATAAATTTAGAAAAAATAATAATTGGTTTAAAAACTTAAAAATTAAAAAAGGAGAGAGAGAAAAAAAGGAAAACTCCACAGAACTGCAAAAGCCCAACATCAGATCAGATCAGTCGCTCAGTCCTGTCTGACTCTTTGCGACCCCATGAATCGCAGCACTCCAGGCCTCCCTGTCCATCACCAACTCCCGGAGTTCACTTAGACTCATGTCCATCGAGTCAGTGATGCCATCCAGCCATCTCATCCTCTATCGTCCCCTTCTCCTCCTGCCCCCAATCCCTCCCAGCATCAGAGTCTTTTCCAGTGAGTCAACTCCTCGCATGAGGTGGCCAAAGTACGGGAGTTTCAGCTTTAGCATCATTCCTTCCAAAGAAATCCCAGGGCTGATCTCCTTCAGAATGGACTGGTTGGATCTCCTTGCAGTCCAAGGGACTCTCAGGAGTCCCAACATAGAGGCAGAGGTTTATAACAACAATAAAAAATGTGACTGAAACCTTCCCACCAGCTGTACAAGCTGCAGATTAAATCCACATGATCAACTAGGCAGACTCTGTGTCTATTGAATATATAAAAGGACATTGAGAGCTCCCACAATAGAAAACGCACTAATTCTGATAGCTGTGGACACTGGAGGCAAGAAATCTGGTCCTACACAGGAGTAGGACCAGATTAGAATCCGAGCTGTGTACACAAGAGTTCCACAGATCAGCACAGTGTTGGAAGGCATCCTATGTAGGTGAGGTGGATTGTGACTCCCAGCAAAACAAGGGAAAGGACTCTGATAGCGTGATTCAAGTAAAGCATTCATTATTCTTAAAAAAAAAAAAAAAAAAAAGTGAGGAAAAAAACAACAAAAAAAAAGAAGCTCAAAACCTTGACAACTGGAGGAAAGGAAAACAGCCCAAAAAAATCTACAGAACAAGTCAAAACGTAAGAATATTAAATGTTTTTCATGAGTCACTACTGTCAGAGTCCTTTGCCTCGCTGGGAGTCACAGTCCACCTCACCTCCCTAGGATGCCCTCAAACTCTGTGCTGATCTCTGGACCTGCTGTGGGGGCAGCTCAGATTCTGATCTGGTCCTACTCCTTTGTGTTCTTGCCTCCAATGTCCACAGCTATCAGAACAAGTTTATTTTCTTTTGTGGGTGCTCTCAATGACCTTTTATATGTTCCATAGACACAGTCTGCCAAGTTGATTGTGTGGATTTAATCTGCAGCTTGTACAGATGATGGGAAGGTTTTGGGTCTTCTTCCTTAGTCACACTGCCCCTGGGTTTCAATTGTGGTTTTATTTCCACCTCTGCATGTGGGTCATCCATTGGAGTTTGCTCCTGGGGCTGCCCTGGAGGACTTGGGTTTGCCCCTGTGAGGACCAGGTGTGGAGGTGGTGCAGCTGCTTGGGTCACAGGGGTTCTGGTAGCACTAGGTACTCAGGGGAGTTGGTGGCTACGGCAGCAGGAAATATAGTGCTCTAGAAGGGTATGGCAACCAGTATTGGCCAATGTGCTCCAGTATTCTTGCCTGGAGAACCCCCCTCCCTGGCAGGCCACAGTCTACAGGGTTGCAAAGACTCGGACACGACCGAAGTGCCCTGGGCACATAGACACAAGTCATTTTTTGCCTGTGGCTGCTCTGCCCCAGTGAGCGTTGAGCGTGAAGGTGGTGCAGCTGCTTGGCTTGAGGGGACTCTGGCGGCACCTAGTGTACAAGGACATGGACTGCCTCTGCTGCAAGAGTTATGGCCCTATCACAGTCTCCTTTTGAACCTCTTATAGCTGGTGATCAGAAGTCCTCTTTGGCTAGTCTTTCTCTGTAGCTCCTCCTGTTCAGGCACTTAGAGGGCTCCTCTGCCTGGGGTCCTTCTCTGTTGTTTGGCATATAAGGCACATAGAGGGGCTCTCCTGGCTGGGGTTCTACTCTGTAAATCAGCACGTCCCAGGCACTTTAAGGGGCACCCTTAGTGTGGTCTTACTCTGTAGTTCGGCGCATCAGTCACTTAAAGGAGCACCCTGGGTGGGATCCTGCTCTGTAGTTCACTGTGGCAGGTGTTTGATGAGCCAGCCTCTCTATTCTTCAGCTGCTGATGCTGGCGTGTGGGGAGAGAGAGGCTATGGTGATGGCTACACCCCTTATGCCTGACTCAGCAGTATTGCCTTGCTTCCCTGGCTGCCCGGCTTTCCTCCACAGACATTTCCCATTACAATCTCCTCCCTCACATCCCCTTGATCCATCTCTCTGCAGTAAATAGCAGCCCTCACCCTGGGATTGCGCCAGAATCCCTAAACTCCAGCTCCCAGCTGCTGTGCAGGGACCTGCATCCCTGTCTGGGGTATGTATGGCTGTGGCAAGGACTGTCTGATTCTCATTCCACTTAGGCTGCCACAGATCAGCTGTTTCACTCTCAGCCTTAAATGCTTCTCTTCTGACTAAAACAATTGCTCCAGTATGGGGATTGGACCCCTACTTCATTCCCCTCACCTGCTGAGGGCAGGTCTAGTCCTATTAACACTTCTGTTTTTCCCCCTAGTTCCTTTATCCTACTGAGTTTTGTGTGGTTCTAAATATTCTCTTCCACTGGTCAGGTACTCCTGTCTGCTCTCAGCTGGTGTCCTGCATGCACTTCTGTGTCTGATATTGTATTCCTGATGTTTCCATGGAGAGAGATGTACTCCACATCCACCTACTCCTCTGCCATCTTGTTCTCCCAGCCCTCAGCCTTTTTTCTTCTCCTGCTCTCACATCTGTATAGGACTACTGGAAAAAAACATAGTTTTGAGTATATGGACCTATTTGAAAGCTATTCATTCTACAAATATTCTTGAAAAAAAAAATAGTCCAGAATATAGTACTTTGTTCATAAGATATTTACTTTGGAGATGAACAGACTGACATTCAGAAAGATAAAAACAATATACATACATTATCCCGCAGTACTATTTTGGTTTTAATTCAGGTCTATGAATCTCAGATTTTCTGTGTAATGGCATATTGTCAAGCAGAAATACTTGCTTGCTCTTCATTAAATGACCTTGCTTTTAAGGCTGATTTTTCTTTTTTTAAATATCAGCATTTATTTAGTACAGATCTGGAATATAGCAATAAATTGCTATAGTCTTCTAACAAGTTTTGAAGATAGAAAATGTTTTCATCCTAATAGAAGAGCTTGTTAAAAAGACAAATTATTGAACAAGTCTAAGCCTCAGGTTCTGTAGATGTAATATGAGAATGTATTCTGCTTCCCACTATTTTTTAAATACTAATAAAGCAATACATAAAGGAAATATGTTGGGCATATTATACCTTCATGAAATAGCAGCTTCATTCTAAAGGAGATCAGTCCTGGGTTTCCTTTGGAAGGAATGATGCTAAAGCTGAAATTCCAGTACTTTGGCCACCTTATGAGAAGAGTTGACTCATTGGAAAAGACTCTGATGCTGGGAGGGATTGGGGACGACAGAGGATGAGATGGCTGGATGACATCACCAACTCGATGGACGTGAGTCTGAGTGAACTCTGGGAGTTGGTGATGGACAGGGAGGCCTGGCGTGCTGCAATTCATGGGGTCACAAAGAGTTGGACATGACTGAGCGACTGAACTGGAACTGGATCACTTATATGGTTTCCCAGGTGGCTCAATCATAAGGAATCTGCCTGTCAAGCAGGAGATGCAAGCTCGATTCCTGAGTTGGGAAGATCCCCTACAGAAGGAAAGGCAACCCACTCCAGCATTCTTGCCTGGAAAATCCCATGGCCAGAGGAACTGACAGGCTACAGTCTATGGGGTTGCAAAAGAGCCAGACACTACTTAGTGACTAACAACAAAACATCACTTCCAAGTTTGCATAACCAAAAAATATTGATTCTAATATCTACATTTTAAAAGTACTTGGAGCTCGGTAACTGAGAGCTTTATTATCCAGAACACCAAGTAAATTTAAAAGGATTTATTTAAGGCTAATAATTGTGTGTTAAAACAATTGTATTTGCATACTAGGATTTCTAACAAACCTGTGTGTTCTTACGTTCAGTACTATCTGACTCTTTACAAACCTATGGACTGTAGCCTGTCAGGTTCCTCTGCCCATGGAATTTTCCAGGCAAGAATACTGGAGTAGGTTCCCATTTCCTACTCCAGGGGCTCTTCCCAATCCAAGGATCAAACCCACATCTCTTGCATCTCCTGTATTGGCAGGCAGATTCTTTACCTCTGTGCCACCTGGGAAGCCTAACCTTAAGTATGAGTAGCAGAAAAATAATATATATATATATATATATATATATATATATATATATATATGTAATGGACTCCACCAAAAAATGTTATCTATTATTTTAACATACGTATTTGTATTTTTAGAAAGTTACCAGGCACTTTAAGAAATTGTCAAATACATTTGATACATCCTAGCCCCTTATCGCATAGAAAAATGGTAAAATTGATTAATGTTGCCTTTATTCCCTTATCCATAATGTGCATTTTAAATCCTCGGTTGTAAAAATGCAATAAAATGTTTCCTCCCAAGTAATTTTTATAAGTGCCTCTATTCTTTTCAATTACTTTCATGGGCATGTCATTAAGTATGTGTTTTAAAGTTGGCATAATATACAAAAATGAACAACAGGGCTCTCTGTGCTAGACAAGATATTTGTCTGTACTTTATTTTAAACAGATTATCATCCATAAAGGTTTCATCTGCAGCAATATCTGAAATATTCCACATAAGTGCCAGTTAAGTATATTTGTTTCCTGAATCTAGCCAGCATATTAGATATATTTTTGGACCACATAAGTGAATACTTCTGCCAAGCATTTTCAATCAACTGTAACTTTGCAATTTTTCCTCTAGTGCCAGTTGAAAATGCATATGCTCTACCATCTCCATTAAATTCTCATCCATTAAAACATGAGATCTATGTGGAAGCCAAACATTTTATCATCATAATTTTAATTTGCATGAAATTATTTTATGCTTAAAGAACATTGCAGATTTCAAATTTTACATTTTGCCTTATAACATGGTTTTAGTAATTTTAATAGTCACCTAATCATTGGAACGACAGAAAAGTAGAGTGCCTATGAGAATTTTGAAATAGGAATGAAACAGAAATGTGATTGTATTGGATTTTTGCTTAGCTACAAATAATGACCTATATTTCAAAATATCTGACTACCCTAGAAATGATATGGAAGAAAAACAATTATAGATTGAAATTAATTACCAGAAACATTTTTAGCAACTTTTTTCACATAGGATCCTTTCCTTCTTTATATATTATGAGAAATAATTGAATTAAGGCAGCTAGTGCACTATGCATTTGCTGTTATCTTTACGTTTAATTAAATTTAATTTAAACTTAAAATCACCAACAGATTACATTAAGGCGTATGAAAGGTGGAATTTTTATTTTGGCTGTCAAGTTATTCCAATTCAATTAAAAGTAATCAACAGATTTGTTGAATAGGTTAACACATTATATTTCATAAATATAGGGAATATGAAAGTATTTGGTTTACTCCAATTAACTAGAGAAGCTTAAAGAGGAAATACCTGTATATTGTGAAATTTTTGAAAGAAGTGAACAATTTTCTTCATCTTGTATAGTATGGGGTGTATAATATGATGCTTCATGTGTTGTAGAGATGATTGATTTATCATTGGATATTATAAATACAAATTCAAAATTAGAGCAATAATGCATTCAATTTATAAATATATTCTATAAAATAAACTGAATTTAAGTGATTTTTTTTGGCTGATGCAGTACCCCTGTGAAGCAATGTTCATTGTTTTTAGAAGATTATTAATATCCTGTTTAAAACATATTTTTAATTTTTGTTGAATTACGGTCTTAGGACAAACATTTAGAACTTTTTGACATTATGATGATTTACTAAAAAATGCCTTATTGAACTAGATGACATAATAATATGGACCTTTTGTGATCTGGATACAAAAAGGTATATTATGTCTAATAACAGTACATAGAGCCAAAATATGCTTTTTTCTCCCTTGCCAGATGGCAATACAAAAGGATAGGATATGAATCAAGGTTAAGTCTGATTCCTCCTACAATTGTTCATTTCAGGTTTATTGTCAGTCATTGCCCACCTGAGGTTCTGATAGTTGTTATAATCTATCATGAGCTAATTTTGTAATTAGCTAATAGAGTAAATTAGTATCAGTAAGTCAGAACCAGAAAACGGAGAGAAAGATAGGTTTTACGTGCTAATAAATAAGCATGTAAATAAGCAGGATGATAATCATCCAATTAAACAATCGGTGTAGTTTATCTTGCTCATCTCTAAGTATTCTAGTACATGGGTCACTGTCTAAACTTAAGGGAGTGACTATTTTAAGGTGATCCAGAGCAACAACTGGGAAGTCCACCCCTTTAATCTGATTTGCTCCAAGTAACTTTACTCAGTGGAGAAATTTGATTAGCCCTGGACATTCAAGGCCTTTATAAGTTTCATTTTTTACCTTTTGGAGATAAAAGTAATATCTTTCAATATATACAGGATCCTAAATTTATGAACCTTTTCTATTGCCTTTTATTTTTTTTTATTGAGATATAATTTACATATATTGGTTTCATGTGTACAACATAATGATTCAGTATTTGTACATATTGGAAAATGATAACCACAATAATTTCGGTTAACATCCATTGGCATACATAGTTACATTTTTTCTGGTAATGAGAACTTTTAAGACCCATTCTCTTAGCAACTTTCAATATGCGGTACAATATTACTAACTATAGTCACCATGCTGTACATTACATCACTCTGATTTATTTTCTAACTGGATGTTTGTTGTAAGTTTTGATCCCCCTTCACCCATATTATAATATGAATCTTTTGTAATCTGAATCTGCAAGGATGTATCATGTCTTCTAGTAGTATATAGAGTCAAAATATGCTTTCAAATATGAGTTTATTTGAAAAATTTAGATGATGAATATAATCATACAGTTAATGTGCATTTTCCTATATGACCAATCAAGCTATGTGTTTTGTCTATTTAAACCTCAGTGCTATGGTCTGAATATTTGTATCTCACAAATGATATGTTGTAGTCTTAACTGCCAAGTGTCTCCCAAATTCATGTGGGTTCCATAGTTGCCCCAATGCAGGTAGCATCTTAATTTCTGGACCAGGGATTGAACCCATGTCCCCTGCATTGGAAGGTGGATTCTTAACCACTAGACCACCAGAGAAGACTTCCCTGGTGGCTCAGACAGTAAAGCGTCTGTCTACAATGCGGGAGAGCCAGGTTCTATCCCTGGGTTGGGAAGATCCCCTGGAGAAGGAAATGGCAATCCACTCCAGGACTATTGCCTGGAAAATCCCATGGACAGAGGAGCCTGGTAGGCTACAGCCCATGGGGTCTCAAAGAGTCAGACATGACTGAGTGACTTCACTTTTCCCAAATTCATTGTTGTGATCTTTACTCCCAAAGGGGATGGTATTAGTACTTGGAGGCCTTTGGGAGGTGTTTAAGCTATGAGTGTAAAATCTTGAATGGGTGGAATTGGTGCCTTATAAAAGAGACCCCATAGGGCTTCCTAGTGGAGAAAGCAATGGCACCCCACTCCAGTACTCCTGCCTGGAAAATCCCATGGATGGAGGAGCCTGGAAGGCTGCAGTCCATGGGGTCGCTGAGTGTCGGACACGACTGAGAGACTTCACTTTCATTTTTCACTTTCATGCATTGGAGAAGAAAATGGCAACCCACTCCAGTGTTCTTGCCTGAAGAATCCCAGGGACAGGGGAGCCTGGTGGGCTTCTGTCTATGGGGTCACACAGAGTCGGACGCGATTGAAGTGACTTAGCAGCAGCAGCAGGGCTTCTTGGTCCTTTCAACCGTGTACAGTGAGAAGTCTCTGACCCCAAAGAGGGCTCTCATCTAATTGTGCAGACACCTTGCTCTTGGACTTTCAACCTCCAGGACTATGAGTAATAAATTTCTGCTGTTCATAAGGTACCCAGTTTGAAGTGTTTTGTTACAGCAGCCAGAACAGAATAAGAGGCTCAGGAAGATCAATCAGAAGTGCCTTACTCAGTACTCTACTCATGAAATTTTCTATACCAAGAACTAGGTATTATATGTCTTGTAATGTAAGTGGTACTATTACTACCTTAAGAATGAGAAAAATAGGGTGAACAGGAAGAGGTTATCATGAAGAATTAGTAACTAATAATGAGAGATTAGTGGGCTTGTCTGGTGACTCAGACAGTAAAGAATCTACCTCCAATGCAGGAGACCCAGGTTTGACCGCTGAGTCGGGAAGATCCTCTGGAGAATAGAACAGTAACCCAGTCCAGTATTATTGCCTCGGAAATCCCATGGACAGAGGAGCCTGGCGGGCTACAGTCCATGGAGTCACAAATGAGAGGCTAACTACTAAGGTCTAAAGATAATTCAAAAGGATATGGGGAGAGCAGATACAGATACCAGCCACTACCTGTAGGGCTGAAGCATAGTATGCAAAGCAGAAACAAATGTGGAAGAGCTTCCTTAGCTCCCACTAAGGCTGAGATTCAGACCTGAGTGAAGAGGGTGTTGGCATGGCCCAGTGGAGAGTGGAAAACTTCACTGAGGTGCTGTAGACAGGGGCTGGCTAGAGGGCCGAATAAACTCACTATTAACAAGCTACTTGCTGAGTTGCTGATAAGATTCACAGGAAGTTGCCCAAACACTCTGGCAAGCTGTCCTCTGGTTGCTGGTGGAATTTGCTAGGAAGCTGCCTGTGAGAATGTCACTGAAAAGCTCTGCTTGCATGCTAAGTCACTTGTGTGCAACTCTTTGCGACGCTATGGACTGTAGCCGGCCAGGCTCCTCTGTCCATGGGATTCTCCAGGCAAGAATACTGGAGTGGGTTTGCCATGCCCTCCTCCAAGGTCTATTTCTGACCCAGAGATTGAACCTGTGTATTTTACATCTCCTGTATTGGGAGGTGAGTTCTTCATGACTAGCACCACCTTCAGTTCAGTTCAGCTCAGTTGCTTAGTAATGTCCGACTCTGTGACCCCGTGAACCGCAGCACTCCAGGTCTCCCTGTCCATCACCAACTCCCAAGTTGACCCAAACTCGGGTCCATTGAGTCGGGGATGCCATCCAACCATCTCATCCTCTGTCATCCCCTTCTCCTCCTGCCCTCAATCTTTCCCAGAATCAGGGTCTTTTCAAATGAGTCAGCTTGTCACATCAGGTGGCCAAAGTATTGGAGTTTCAGCTTCAATGTCAGTCCTTCCAATGAACACCCAGGACTAATCTCCTTTAGGATGGACGGGTTGGATCTCCTTGCAGTCCAAGGGACTCCCAAGAGTCTCCTCCAACACCACAGTTCAAAAGCATCAATTCTTCAGCACTCAGCTTTATTTGTAGTCCAACTCTCATATCCATACATGACTACTGGAAAAACCATAGCCTTGACTAGACAGACCTCTGTTGACAAAATATTGTCTCTGCTTTTTAATATGCTGTCTAGGTCGGTCATAACTTTCCTTCCAAGGAGTAAGCGTCTTTTAATTTCATGGCTGCAATCACCATCTGCAGTGATTTTGGAGCCCCCAAAAATAAAGTCAGCCACTGTCTCCACTGTTTCCCCATCTATCTGCCATGAAGTGATGGGACCGGATACCATGATCTTCATTTTCTGAATGTTGAGCTTTAAGCCAACTTTTTCTCTCTCCTCTTTCACTTTCATCAAGAGGCTTTTTAGTTCCTCTTCACTTTCTGCCATAAGGGTGGTCTCATCTGCATATCTGAGGTTATTGATATTTCTCCCAGCAATCTTGATTCCAACTTGTGTTTCCTTCAGCCCAGCGTTTCTCACGATATACTTTGCATATAAGTTAAATAAGCAGGGTGATAATATACAGCTTTGAGGTACTCCTTTTCCTATTTGGAACCAGTCTGTTGTTCCATGTCCAGTTCTAACTGTCCAGGAGCGGCGGCTGCACAGCGTAGGAGTGGCCAAGAGGAGTTACCCCACATAGGAGGTCAGACAGAGAAGGCAATGGCAACCCACTCCAGTACTCTTGCCTGGAAAATCCCATGGATGGAGGAGCCTGGTGGGCTGCAGTCCGTGGGGTTGCTAAGAGTCGGACACAACTGAGCAACTTCTCTTTCACTTTTCACTTTCATGCATTGGAGAAGGAAATGGCAACCCACTCCAGTGTTCTTGCCTGGAGAATCCCAGGGATGGTGGAGCCTGGTGGGCTGCCATCAATGGGGTCGCACAGAGGTGGACAGGACTGAAGCGACTTAGCAGCAGCAGCATAAGCAAGGGATAATGAATAAGAAAAATCAGGGTAAATAGTTGGACTAATTTTACTCAGCTTTTGGAAGCATATACATTATATCATCTTATTTACTTATTGCCACCTCCACGCCCTTTCAACTTAGTCCCACCCTTCCTCATTTCACCTGAGTCACCAGTTCCTTCAGTGATATCTCAGTAGAAATTTTTAAATTTTCAGTTGGTTTTGGTTGTTAAGTTTTCTTATTGTAGCTTTCAAAATTTAGGTAATTCAATATAAAGCATGCTTTATATTAGATTCAAAGCTGTAATCTCACTAATGTGGGATGTATTTGTGTCTCCAGTGGCCCAAAAAGAGGGAAGATTGGGGTCATGTAAAACTTTATGTCACCTTTCTTGGACACCAATTTATTTTTCTTGGTGAAAAATACTAAAAATAAGGGTAAGATATTCAATAAAATATATTTCTTTGAATGAGTATTTGAGTCTGTCAGTTAGCCATATTTTTTGTCATTAGCAGAAATTATAGAGCAATAGAAGAGATTTAGCTGCTGCCCTTTCCACTCTTCTTTTGGTCATCATAACTCACCTGAGTCATGTCTTTAGTCTTACTGCAGATAAATACAGTCCACAGCAGGCCTTGCTAACTCCAGCTCTAACACCTGCCTAAAACATTGGCTACCAGTGGACACTTAGTATTGTCAACTTAGTTTTACACCTAGGAAGAGGCCTAGTGGCATGAGAATAATATCCCTGAGGCTGAATCATACTCTGTCATTTCCAGCCAAGTATTGCCAGGTAAATGTATAATCTGTCCTTCAGAGCTCTAACCCTAGGAGGTCATGAGCCTGTTTCTTAGGGGTTTTGTTTTTGGTTGCAACCACCATGCAGCATGTGGGATCTTAATTCCCTGACCAGGAATCAAACCCATGCTCCCTGCAGTTGAAGTGCAAAGTCTTATCCACTGGACTGCCAGCAAAGTTCCTGGGCCTGTTCTTACAGGCAAGGCTAAAGTCCATTTTCTGTACCTTTTGGGAAATGCACACTTAAAGGTTTTCCTTACCTGTTCTTGTCCTGGGCACAGCATTTCTCCTCAATCCTCCTGCTACTTACCCTGATTCTGCATTAATTCTGTATCACATGTACAAGTCATTAAAGCCAATGGCCAAGCGGATATCCTGTTTGGGAGGTTAAGTAATTAGGCCTGCCTTACAAGCAGTTCTCCAATGACTAATGCATGCCAAGGTGGTAATGAAAACCAGTCACTATCCCTTCCTTGAGAATAACTTCTTTTCATGATCTAAAGACCACCTTTGTCCCCATATCTCAACAGTTCTAAATAGGGAAAGACAAGTGCAAGAGGATCACAGTGACAGGTCTTCTGAAATTATGCCTTTCTTAGGCTCTAGTCTCACATCTCACTCTTCTCTGGACTCAGCATGTAGGAGACTGATAGGCAGTTCTTAGATGTTGGCTAGACCAGTCAATTCTGTGACCACTAATCAGTTTCTCCAGCATGTCCATTTAATTTCCTGTGTTACAAAAATGTAATGGATCTGTCATTAGAATTCTAAGGACTTATAAAGAAAAACATTGCATCGGCTTAATGAGTCAGAACTAGACTGGGAGAAGGGCCTGAGAAAGAAATAAGAAACATCATACTTACCCTTTTTATTCTTGCACAATTTTTGTAGTTTGAAACATTTTAAAATTAATTAAATTTTAATTAGTTTTTAAAAGTATAGTTGTTCAGTATTCAAGTGTACAATATACCATGATTAAACATTTTTATAGATTATGCTGCTGCTAAGTCGCTTCAGTCGTGTCCGACTCTGTGCGACCCCATAGATGGTAGTCCACCAGGCTCACCCATCCCTGGGATTCTCCAGGCAAGAACACTTGAGTGGGGTGCCATTGCCTTCTCCGTTTATAGATTATACTCCATTTAAAGTTTTTATAAAACATTGCTTATATTCCATGTGCTGTACAGTATATCCTTATAGCTTATTTTATACATAGTCATTTGTACCTCTTAGACCCCTACTCCTATATTGCCCCTCTCCCAATCTCTCTCCCTACTGGTAATCACTAATTTGTTCCTACATCTATGAGTCTGTTTTGTCATAGTCCTTCCTTTGTTTTATTTTTATATGTTATAAGTGATAACATAGAGTATTCATCTTTCTCTCTGACTTATTTCACTAAGCACCATGCCCTCTAGTTCCATCCACCTTGTTACCTATGGCAGAATTTCATTCATTTTCATGGCTGAGTTAAAATTCCATTGGAGTGTATATACCACATCTTCTCTATCCATTCATTGTTGATGGGAACTTATGTCACTTACATATCTAGGCCATTGTAAATGATACTATAGAGAGCAGTATGGAGGTGCCTTAAGAAAAACTAAAAATAGAGAAACCATATGACCCTACAATCCCACTCCTGGGCATATATCCAGAGGAAAACATGATCCAAAAGGAATCATGCACCCCAGTGTTTATGGCAGCAGCATTTACAATAGCCAGGACATGGAAGTAACCTAAATGTCCATTGACAGAGGAGAGGATAAAGAGGATATGGTACATATATACCATGGAATATTACTCAGTCATAAAAAAGAATGAAATAATGCCATTTGCAGTAACATGGATGGACACAGAGAGTGTCATACTGAGTGAAGTCAGTCAGACAGAGAAGGAGAAATATCATATGATATCCCTTATATATAGAATCTAAAAAGAAATGATATAAAGGAACTTGCTTACAAAATAGAAATAGACTCACAGACTTCAAGAACAAATTTATGGTTGCCAGGGGGGAGGATGGAGGGAAAGGGTAGTTAGCAAGTTTAGGATGGACATGGATGGACATGTACACACGTTATATTTAGAATGGATAATCAACAAGGACCTACTGTATAGCACATGGAGCTTTGTTCAGTGTTATGTGGCAGCCTGGATGGGATGAAGGTTTGAAGGAAAATGGATACATGTATACGTGTGCCTGAATCCCTTAACTGTTCACCTGAAACTATGACAACATTGTTAACTGGCTATGCATGCATGCTCAGCCTCTCAATTGTGTCCAGCTCTGCAAACCCATGGACTATACCTTGTCAGGCTCCTCTGTCCCTGGAATTTTCCAGCCAAGAATACTGGAATGTGTTGTTATTTCCTTCTCCATAATCAGCAATATCCCAATACAAAAAGTTTTTTTTTAAGTAATGCTGTTATGAATATCATGTTTAAATAATTTGAAACATTTTTCAACATATTGAGTATTAACAATTTTATATTTTTGTCTATACTTCCTTATTAGTTGCTTGCTCTAAGTTTCTGTAGAACAAGCTCTAGTTTTATTTCTTTCTTGTTTTAGTGTTTGTGATGTTTTTTTTTATTTTTATGTGTGGTGTATATTGAGATATCATTGTAAATTATAGACAGACTTAGGAAATATAAGAACTATTTTCTGGACCTGTGTTTTCAACATTATACTACATAATGTTGTGCAAAAAGTTTTAAAAATATTTATTTAATTTTTTGTTTATGATTCTACTTTATATACATTTTCTAATTTTATCCTCATAGGAGTGATAAGAAGGTTAGTATAACTGATGTTATTTTCCTGAAAAGAAAATGAAGCTGAAGAAAGAAGCAATAGGTTTCTGTTTCCTAGTTAAAAATATTAGAGTATTGTTTTTCTCCACTTTTTCCAATGTAGTACTCTACTACCAGCATGTAATCAATATATTTATCATGATAATCCATAATGGGCAATAAACTGGCGATCGTCCACAAAGTGCAAATATCATAATAATTCTGACTATAATTTCCAGAATGGATAAAGATGCAGACATCTAATTGAAATAAAATCACAGCTACTTTTCAGTTTTCAGTGAGTTTTAAATTGTGGAGCCAAGCTCCAAGGATCTAGGAACCACAAATGCTGGGATAGCAATTTCAGTAATATGTTTCTCTCCTTGAAGGTTGATATTAATTTGGTTATCTTCTCTGAGATAATTCACATGGAGATGAGGAACAGAAAATAAGCCTCATTTTGCTCTTTAGGTCACGGGAAATTTCATGAGTCAGAATAATCAAGCTAGAGGCAAGATATTAAATCAGGAAAATGGAATATTAAGTTAGGAAAATGGCATAATATTCCAACTACAGCATAATGGTGGTAACTGTATTTCTCAGAATCTTATCTTTATAGAGATTTTCTTAAACATGTGAATGGTTTGTAATAGCTCCTATCAGGACTTACTGAAAGAAGGATTCTCTACCGTCTTTTCTTTCTGAACATGTCAGCTACTCTACTCTAGTATACAAAACATGATTCCTCTGTTTTTGACCTTTTGACCCCCAAATTCTGGAAGGATGGATGCTGTTATTTCTCCATCTGATGAGGTATGAAATGTAAGGGAAAGATTTTGATCTTGCCTTGTTTCTCACCAAGGATTTACTGGGTTAAGTTGGTGACGGCTGTAAAGCTCACCTTTGCCCAGTGCAAGCTGAAGGTCAAGTGATTCTTATCTGAGACCAATTAGCTTGTAAAAAATATAAATGGAAAGGGCATTCCTTGTACAAGTGAGTACAGAAGGAAAACTTACCTGAGACAGTGGAAAACATTTCATTTTTCACTTTTCGGAAATTGACAAAAGGATCTCCCAACATAATATTATCAGTGAATTCCATAGGTAGATGAGCAAAACACCAGTGAAACACTGTCAGAATAATAGGATAAAGAAATTCTCAATACAGAGTTATCATATCTTGGTGAAAGAAATATATTCTAAATCATTGCTGTTCAAAATGTGATTCATGAGTCAGCAGCACTGGTGTCACTTAGGAGAATGGTATAAATGCAAATTATTATGCCCCACTCCAAACTTAGAATCTGTATCTTCATTTTATGAGTGCAGATTCACAGGAGACTCCTGGACTAAATCTCCTGTATCCTAGGATTCATAATCTGATATACAATTTAGTGGAAATTCTAACATAGCACAATTAATTAGCAACAGATGTTTACAGTAATTGTGAAATGTGTATGTTTTTGGGTTTCCTTTCGAAAGCCAAAGATGTGTAACATCATTTTCTAACCCATGTCCCAATAATTAAATTTCTAGCTTTTTTGTAGTGACTTCATGTAATACACATGCACAGAAGATTATATTCAGTTTATGATACATAATTCAAAAGTAATAATAAATATGACATTTTACAGTATATATGATTTATATACTGATTCTACTAACAGGAAAAAAAAACTGAAAAAATGCAGTGGTCTTTAATTCATTTTCAGTTTATTTTGTATATGGTGTGAGAACATTTTTTTTTTTTTTTAATTCATTCTTTTACATGGAGCTGTCCAGTGTTCCCAGTACTACATATCAAACAGTGTCTTTTTTCCTCGGTATATTCTTGGCACTTTTGCCATTGATCAGATTAAACCATTTGGCATGAAGCAGATCGGTTCATGGATGTTTTGGAAAAGACCACATATCCTGCAAGGAAATTCGTTTCTGTTCAGTTGCTCAGTCGTGTCCGACTCTTTGCGACCCCATGACCGCAGCATGCCAGGCCTCCCTGTCCATCACCAACTGCCGGAGTCTACCCAAACCCATAACCATTGAGTTGGTGATGACAGCCAACCATCTCATCCTCTGTCGTCCCCTTCTCCTCCTGCCCTCAATCTTTCCCAGCATCAGGGACTTTTCAAATGAGTGAGCTCTTTGAATCAGGTGACCAAAGTATTGGAGTTTCAGCTTCAACATCAGTCCTTCCAATGAACACCCAGGACTGATCTCCTTTAGGATGGATGGGTTGGATCTCCTTGCAGTCCAAGGGACTCTCAAGAATCTTCACCAATACAACAGTTCAAAAGCATCATTTCTTCTGAGCTCAGCTTTCTTTATAGTCCAATTCTCACATCCATACATAACCACTGGAAAAAACCATAGCCTTGGCTAGACGGACCTTTGTTGGCAAAGTAATGTCTCTGCTTTTTAATATGCTGTCTAGGTCGGTCATAACTTTCCTTCCAAGGAATAAGTGTTTTTTAATTTCATGGCTGCAATCACCATCTGCAATGATTTTGGAGCCAAAAAAAATACAGTCTGCCACTGTTCCACTGTTTCTCCATCTGTTTGCCATGAAGTGATGGGACCAGATGCCATGATCTTAGTTTTCTGAATGTTGAGCTTTAAGCCAACTTTTTCACTCTCCTTTTTCACTTTCATCAAGAGGCTTTTGAGTTCCTCTTCACTTTCTGCCATAAGGGTGGTGTCATCTGCATATCTGAGAGGTATTGATATTTCTCCTGTCAATCTTGATAACACCTTGTGCTTCCTCCAGCCCAGCATTTCTCATGATGTACTCTGCATAGAAGTTAAATAAGCAGGGTGACAATATACAGCCTTGACGATCTCCTTTTCCTATTTGGAACCAGTCTGTTGTTCCATGTCCAGTTCCAACTGTTGCTTCTTGACCTGCATACAGGTTTCTCAAGAGGCAGGTCAGGTAGTCTGGTATTCCCATCTCTTTCAGAATTTTCCACAGTTTATTGTGATCCACACAGTCAAAGGCTTTGGCATAGTCAATAAAGCAGAAATAGATGTTTTTCGGAAACTCTCTTGCTTTCTCAAAAGATGATCCAGCAGATGTTTGCAATTTGATCTCTGGTTCCTCTGCCTTTTCTAAACCCAGCTTGAACATCTGGAAGTTCATGTTTCATATATTGCTGAAGCCAGGCTTGGAGAATTTTCAGCATTACTTTAGTAGTGTGCGAGAGGAGTTCAGGTGTGCAGTAATTTGAGCATTATTTGGCATTGCCTTTCTTTGGGATTGGAATGAAAACTGACCATTCCCGGTCTTGTAGCCACTGCTGAGTTTTCCAAATTTGCTGGCATATTGAGTGCAGCACTTTCACAGCATCATCTTTCAGGATTTGAAATAGATCAACTGGAATTTCATAACCTCCACTAGCTTTGTTCATGGTGATGCTTTCTAAGGCCCACTTGACTTCACATTCCAGGATGTCTGGCTGTAGATGAGTGTGAGTGATCACACCATCATGATTATCTGGGTCATGAAGATCTTTTTTTGTATAGTTCTTCTGTGTATTCTTCCCACCTCTTCTTAATATCTTCTGCTTCTGTTAGGTCTATACCATTTCTGTCCTTTATCAAGCCCATCTTTGCATGAAATGTTCCCTTGGTATCTCTAATTTTCTCGAAGAGATCTCTAGTCTTTCCCATTCTATGTTTTCCCTCTATTTCTTTGTATTGATCACTGAGGAAGGCTTTCTTACCTCTCCTTGCTATTCTTTGGAATTCTGCATTCAAATGGTTATATCTTTCTTTTTCTCCTTTGCTTTTCACTTCTCTTCTCTTCACAGTTATTTGTAATGCCTCCTCAGACAACCATTTTGCTTTTGTGCTTTTCTTGGTGATGGTCTTGATTCCTGTCTCCTATACAATGTGATGAAACTCCAACCATAGTTCATCGGGCATCTTTCTATCACATCTAGTCCCTTAAATCTATTTCTCACTTCCACTGTTTAGTCATAAGGGATTTGATTTAGGTCATACCTGCATACCTGAATGATTATACAGTGGAAGTGAGAAATAGATTTAAGGGCCTAGATCTGATAGATAGAGTGCCTGATGAACCATGGAATGAGGTTCGTGACATTGTACAGGAGACAGGGATCAAGACCATCCCCATGGAAAACAAATGTAAAAAAGCAAAATGGCTGTCTGGGGAAGCCTTACAAATAGCTGTGAAAAGAAGAGAAGCAAAAAGCAAAGGAGAAAAGGAAAGATATAAGCATCTGAATGCAGAGTTCCAAAGAATAGCAAGAAGAGATAAGAAAGCCTTCTTCAGTGATCAATGAAAAGAAATAGAGGAAAACAACAGAATGGGAAAGACTAGAGATCTCTTCAAGAAAATGAGAGATACCTAGGGAACATTTCATGCAAAGATGGGCTCGATAAAGGACAGAAATGGTATGGACCTAACAGAAGCAGAAGATATTAAGAAGAGATGGCAAGAATACACAGAAGAACTGTACAAAAAAGATCTTCATGACCCAGATAATCACGATGGTGTGATCACTGACCTAGAGCCAGGCATCCTGGAATGTGAAGTCAAGTGGGCCTTAGAAAGCATCACTACGAACAAAGCTAGTTGAGGTGATGGAATTCCAGTTGAGCTATTTCAAATCCTGAAAGATGATGCTGTGAAAGTGCTGCACTCAATATGCCAGCAAATTTGGAAAACTCAGCAGTGGCCACAGGACTGGAAAATGTCAGTTTTCATTCCAATCCCAAAGAAAGTCAATGCCAAACAGTGCTCAAACTACCACACAATTGCACTCATCTCACACGCTAGTAAAGTAATGCTCAAAATTCTCCAAGCCAGGCTTCAGTAATACGTGAACTATGAATTTCCTGATGTTCAAGCTGGTTTTAGAAAAGGCAGAGGAACCAGTGATCAAATTGCTAACATCCGCTGGATTATGGAAAAAGCAAGAGAGTTCCAGAAAAACATCTATTTCTGCTTTATTGACTATGTCAAAGCCTTTGACTAGTGGATCACAATAAACTGTGGAAAATTCTGAAAGAGATGGGAATATCAGACCACCTGATCTGCCTCTTGAGAAATTTGTATGCAGGTCAGGAAGCAACAGTTAGAACTGGACATGGAACAACAGACTGGTTCCAAATAGGAAAAGGAGTTCGTCAAGGCTGTATATTGTCACCCTGCTTATTTAACATATATGCAGAATACATCATGAGAAATGCTGGACTGGAAGAAACACAAGCTGGAATCAAGATTGCTGGGAGAAATATCAATAACCTCAGATATGCAGATGACACCACCCTTATGGCAGAAAGTGAAGAGGAACTCAAAAGCCTCTTGATGAAGGTGAAAGCGGAGAGTGAAAAAGTTGGCTTAAAGCTCAACATTCAGAAAACGAAGATCATGGCATCTGGTCCCATCACTTCATGGGAAATAGATGGGGAAACAGTGGAAACAGTGTCGAACTTTATTTTCTTGGGCTTTAAAATCATTGCAGATGGTGACTTCAGCCATGAAATTAAAAGACACTTATTCCTTGGAAGGAAAGTTATGACCAACCTAGATAGCATATTCAAAAGCAGAGACATTACTTTCCCAACAAAGGTCCGTCTAGTCAAGGCTATGGTTTTTCCTGTGGTCATGTATGGATGTGAGAGTTGGACTGTGAAGAAGGCTGACCACCGAAGAATTGATGCTTTTGAACTGTGGTGTTGGAGAAGACTCTTGAGAGTCGCTTGGACTGCAAGGAGATCCAACCAGTCGATTCTGAAGGAGATCAGTCCTGGGATTTCTTTGGAAGGAATGATGCTAAAGCTGAAACTCCAGTACTTTGGCCACCTCATGCAAAGAGTTGACTCATTGGAAAAGTCTCTGATGCTGGGAGGGATTGGGGGCAAAAGGAGAAGGGGACGACAGAGGGTGAGATGGCTGGATGGCATCACTGACTCAATGGACATGTCTGAGTGAACTCCAGGAGTTGGTGATGGACAGGGAGGCCTGGCGTGCTGTGATTCATGGAGTCGCAAAGAGTTGGACACAACTGAGCGACTGAACTGAACTCAATGATCTAGTGGTTTTCCCCACTTTCTTCAATTTAAGTCTGAATTTGGCAATAAGGAGTTCATTTTCTGAGCCACAGTCAGCTCCTGGTCTTGGTTTTGCTGACTGTATAGGGCTTCTCCATCTTTGGCTGCAAAGAATTAATCAATCTGATTTTGGCATTGACCATCTGGTGATGTCCATGTGTAGAGTCTTCTCTTGTGTTATTGGAATAGGGTGTTTGTCATGACCAGTGCGTTCTCTTGGCAAAACTCTATTAGGCTTTGCCCTGCTTCATTCCGTACTCCAAAGCCAATTTGCCTGTTACTGCAGGTTTTTCTTGACTTCCTACTTTTGCATTCCAGTCCCCTATAATGAAAAGGATATCTTTTCAGGGTGTTTGTTCTTGAAAGTCTTGTAGTTCTTCATAGAACTGTTCAACTTCAGCTTCTTCAGTGTTACTGGGTGGATTATAGACTTGGATTACCCAGATATTGAATGGTTTGCCTTGGGAATGAACAGAGATCATTCTGTCATTTTTGAGATTGCATCCAAGTACTGCATTTCAGACCATTTTGGAGTAACCATGCTGGATACTCCATTTCTTCTAAGTGATTCCTGCCCACAGTAGTAGATATAATGGTCATCTGAGTTAAATTCACACATTCCAGTCCATCTTAGTTTGCTGATTCCTAGAATGTCGATGTTCACTCTTGCCATCTCCTGTTTGACCACTCGCAATTTGCCTTGATTCATGGACCTAACATTTCAGGTTCCTATGCAATATTGTTCTTTACAGCATCAGAGCTTGCTCTCATCACCAGTCACATCTACAACTGGGTGTTATTTTTGCTTTTGCTCTGTCTCTTCATTCTTTCTGGAGTTATTTCTCCACTGATCTCCAGTAGCATATTGGGCATCTACTGACCTGGGGAGTTTATCTTTCAGTGTCCTATCTTTTTGCCTTTTCATACTGTTCATGGGGTTCTCAAGGCAAGAATACTGAAAGGTTTGCCATTCCCTTCTCCAGTGGTGCTATTTATAATGCTAACTCTTTATAACCTTTTTAATCTCAGAAACTACATCCTTGATATATTTGTAAGGCCATGATTGACATAACTTATTTAGCAAACTGTTTAGGAAATATGTAGTACAAATATACTATTGTATATAATAAGTATAATGTATATATATTAAGTATACTGTTAAGTATAATATATATTATAAAACATAATATATATATATAATATTTTAAGTATATATTAAGTATAATATAACAAAGGTATGTATATATTGTAGTATATATTATATATAACAAAGTATGTATGTAATAGTGTGAAGATATCATGCCTTTTAAAAACCAGTCTCCTAAATTTGGACATCTATACACAGAATCCAATAGTTTGCATATTACAAATAGTATTGCAGTGGAAAGTCTTGTGCACAACTATTTTCATCTTTTTAGAGGCATTGTTATTCAGCTGCTAAATTGTATCTGCCTCTTTGTGACCCCATGAACTGCAGCACACAGGCTTCCCTGCCCTTCACTATCTCCCTGAGTTTGCTCAAACTCATGTCCATTGAGTCAGTCATGCCATCTAACCATCTCATGCTCTGTTGCCCCCATCTTATTTGCCCTCAATCTTTACCAGCATTCAGGGTCTTTTCCACTGAGTCAGCTCTTCGCATCAGGTGGCAGAGTATTGGAGCTTCAGCATCAGTCGTCCCAGTGAGTGTTCAGGATTTTTTTTAACCTTTCTTTTTTTCTCTCTCTCTCTCTTTTTATTATTATTATTTATTTTTTTTTTTTACTTTACAATATTGTATTGGCTTTGCCATACATCAACATGCATCCTCCATGGGTGTACATGCTGATTTTTCTTTAGAATTGACTGGTTTGATCTCCTTGCTGTCAGGGGGATGCTGAAAGGTCTTCTCCAAAACCACAGTTCAAAAGCATAAATTCTTCAGTGCTCAGCCTTCCTTATGGTCCTACTCTCATATCCATATACGACTACTGGGGAAAAAAAAAAAAAAACATAGCATTGACTATATGGATCTTTGGTGGAAATGTGATGTCTCTGCTTTTTAATACAACTGTTTAGGTTGTCATAGCTTTGCTTCCAAGCAGCAAGTGTCTTTTAATTTTGTGGCTGCAGTCACCTTCTGCAGTGATTTTGGAGCCTATGAAAATGAAATCTGTTAGTTTCTACTTTTTCACCATCTACTTGCCATGATATTGATGAGGCCAAATGCCATGATCTTAGTTTTTTGAATGTTGAGTTTTAAGCCAGCTTTTCGCTCTTCTCTTTCACCTTCATCAAGAGGCTTTTAGTTCCTCTTCACTTTCTACATTTAGTGTGGTATCATCTGCATATCTGAGATTGTTGATATTTCTCCTGGCAATCTTAATTCCAGCTTGTACGTCATCCAGCCACTCATTTAGCATCATGTACTCTGTATTGTTCCATGTCCAGTTCTAACTATGCCTCTTGACCTGCTTGAAGGTTTCCCAAGAGGCAGTAAGGTGGTCTGGTATTCCTATCTCTTTAAGAATTTTCCACAGTTTGTTGTGATCCATGTAGTCAAAGGTTTTAGCATAGTCAATGAAGCAGAAGTAGATGTTTTGTTGTTGTTGTTCTGAAATTCCCTTGCTTTTTCTATGATCCAATTAATGTTGGTGATTTGATCTCTGGTTCTGCTTCCTTTTCTAAATCCAGCTTGTAAATCTGAAAGTTCTCAATTCACATATTGTTGCAGCTTGGCTTGAAGGATTTTGAGCATTACCTTCCTATGTGAAATGAATGCAATTGTGCTGTAGTTTGAACATTGTTTGGCATTGTGCTCCTTTTGGATTAGAATGAAAACTGACCATTTCCAATCCTGTGGCCACTGCTGAGTTTTTGAAATATGCTGGCATATGGAGTACAGCACTTTCATAATCTATTAGGTTTTGAAATAACTCAGCTGGAGTTCCATCACCTCCACTAGCTTTGTTCCTAGTAATTCTTCTTAAGGCCCATTTGAGTTCACATTCCAGGATGTCTGGCTCTAGGGGAGTGACCACACCATTGTGATTACCCAGTTCATTAAGACGTTGTTTTAATAAAGCATACCTTTAAAGTAATGTCTTTTAAGATAAGTTGCTTAATTTCCAAGTCATTTCTGACTCTTTCATGACCCCATGGACTGCAGCCTTCCAGGCTCCTCTGTCCATGGGATTTTCCAGGCAAGAATACTGGAGTGGGTTGCCATTTCTTTCTCCAAGGGATCTTCCCTACTCAGCGATTGAATCTGTGTCTCCTACAGTGGAGATAGATTCTTTAGATTCTTTACCACAAAGCCACTAGGGAAGCCCTTTTAAGATAAATTGCTGAGTTAATGAGAAAATAGATATATAGTTTTATTAGTTATTGACAAATTTTCTTCCATAGGGATTTAACTACTTTATACTTCCCTGAAGCAAAGTTTGTAAGTGATAATTTTCTGGTAGTCTAACAATCTACTTTGAATTTTTGACAATTTAATATTTAAAAATTGTATATAATTTTAATTTTAATGCATTAATCATATTCTGAGTGATACTGAATATATTTTATATGTTCAATAGCCATTTTTATATCTCTGAGTTATCTCCATATGAATTTTATTCATGTTTCTAAGAACTATTGCTTTTTAAATCTATAATTTTAAGTTCTTCATATATTAATGATATTAGACTTTTCCTTGCTTATGCTTTTTCATTAAAATTTTTGTGTAGTCTGTAATGTTGTTTTTCTTTTGCTATAATTGAACTTTTAAAAATAATAGAATACTTTCACTCTTCCACATATAGTTATGAAGTTGCCCATATTTTTCCCTAGTACTTCCTTTGTTTTATCTTTTGTATTTATGTAGACCTCTAAAACATTTTGCATTAATATTTTATACAGAATGACAAATAAATATAATGTATATTATTTCCAAAGATTCACCTAGTTGTCCCAACACAATTATTTAATAGTAGCATATTTTTTTCAGTGATTTGCAATTTCTGTATGCAGATAGAAATATTTCTGAACCTACTCCTATTCCATTGGTGTTTTTGTCTATTCATGTGCGAGTATATTATTGATTTCATTATAGAGTTTTATATATTTTAATATCTACTGTCTCATTTCCCCTCATTTTTTCAGAGTTTTCCTATTCATTCTTACTTATTAATAAGTTCTTCTGAATTGTATTGCCAAATTATGTAACTGCTACTGCTAAGTTGCTTCAGTCATGTCCGACTCTGTGTGACCCCATAGACGGCAGCCCACCAGGCTCCCCCATCCCTGGGATTCTCCAGGCAAGAACACTGGAGTGGGTTGCTATTTCCTTCTCCAATGCAGGAAAGTGAAAAGTGAAAGTGAAGTCGCTCAGTCGTGTCCAACTCTTAGCGATCCCATGGACTGCAGCCTACTAGGCTCCTCCGTCCATGGGATTTTCCAGGCAAGAGTACTGGAGTGGGGTGCCATTGACTTCTCCAAAATTATGTGACACCACCTAAAGAAAAATACTGATGTTTTTGTAGGGATCATATTAATTTTATAAAATCACTCAGGAAGATACTTCGTGTTGATGATATTGAGACCTCCTAGCCATGAATTTTTCAAGGGTTTTCTATAGTTTTCTTTAAACATATTTTGAATATTTCATAATTTCAGAGTGTGTTTTGAGAAAATGAACTTTTTTTATTTTGAATAGTTCAATATTATCTCTTTTAATGATTAATGTCATTTTTATCCTGCTTAAGAAGCTTTAGTTACTCCAACATCACAAAAATACACCTCTATTGGTTTTAAATCTTTGTTGTTTTAATTTTACATTGATATCTGCAAACTATCTGGAGTTGATTTTTGTTCATATGTAGGGTAAAATCCCAAATACATTTTTGCCCTTATGGTAATAAGCTTGGTCCCATATAATTTATCAAAATAAATTTTTACCACTAATTACAGTGCCATATTAGGTAGACATGTATTGATCCATTTTTGGATTCTCTACGTACATGTAATTTGCCAACTTCTTTTATTCTTGCATTAATACCATTCTATCTTGTCTATTGTAGTATTGTAGTGATTTTTGATATCTAGTTGAACAGACTGTTCTGTTTTGTTTTGAATGAGGTAAACCTAGGAATAGGTTTGGGAAGAAATAATATTTGAGAAGTGTTGAATCTTTCAGTTAATAAACTTAATAAGACTCTCACCAACTTAAGTCTTCAATTTCTCTCAGAAATATTTATAGTTTTCAGTAGAACAGTCTAGGAGATATTTCATTAGAATTATTATAGATATTTAATTTTTTATTGAAATGCAGTTGATTTTCATATTATATTCATTTCAGGTGTACAGCATAGTGATTTAGTTTTTTGCTGATTATATGTCATTATCCTGGAGAAGCAGTAAATCTTTGTTGCTTGTCTATTCTTTTTTTTTTTAATTATTATTTTTTTTGAGATTTCTAAATTTTATTTTATTTTTTAACTTTACAATATTGTATTGGTTTTGCCATATATCGAAATGAATCTGCCACAGGTATACCTGTGCTCCCCAACCTGAACCCTCCCTCCTCCTCCCTCCCCATACCATCCCTCTGGGTCATCCCATTGCACCAGCCCCAAGCATCCAGTATCGTGCATCGAACCTGGACTGGCGACTCGTTTCATATATGATATTATACATATTTCAATGCCATTCTCCCAAATCACCCCACCCTCTCCCTCTCCCACAGAGTCCAAAAGACTGTTCTATACATCAGTGTCTCTTTTGCTGTCTCATATACAGGGTTATCGTTACCATCCTTCTAAATTCCAAATATATGCCAAATATATGCATTAGTATACTGTATTGGTGTTTTTCTGGCTTACTTCACTCTGTATAATAGGATCCAGTTTCATCTACCTCATTAGAACTGATTCAAATGTGTTCTTTTTAATGGCTGAGTAATACTGCATTGTGTATATGTACCACCACTTTCTTATCCATTCATCTGCTGATGGACATCTAGGTTGCTTCCATGTCCTGGCTATTATAAACAGTGCTGTGATGAACATTGGGGTACACGTGTCTCTTTCCCTTCTGGTTTCCTCAGTGTGTATGCCCAGCAGTGGGATTGCTGGATCATAAGGCAGTTCTATTTCCAGTTTTTTAAGGAATCTCCACACTGTTCTCCATAGTGGCTGTACTAGTTTGCATTCCCACCAACAGTGGAAGAGGGTTCCCTTTTCTCCACACCCTCTCCAGCATTTATTACTTGTAGACTTTTGGATCGCAGCCATTCTGACTGGCATGAAATGGTACCTCATAGTGGTTTTGATTTTCATTTCTCTGATAATGAGTGATGTTGAGCATCTTTTCATCTGTATGTCTTCTTTGGAGAAATGTCTATTTAGTTCTTTGGCCCATTTTTTGATTGGGTCATTTATTTTTCTGGAGTTGAGCTGTAGGAGTTGCTTGTATATTCTCAAGATTAGTTGTTTGTCAGTTGCTTCATTTGCTATTATCTTCTCCCATTCTGAAGGCTATCTTTTCACCTTGCTTATAGTTTCCTTTGTTGTGCAGAAGCTTTTAAGTTTAATTAGGTCCCATTTGTTTATTTTTGCTTTTATTTCCAATATTCTGGGAGGTGGGTCATAGAGGATCCTGCTGTGATGTATGTCGGAGAGTGTTTTGCCTATGTTCTCCTCTAGGAGTTTTATAGTTTCTGGTCTTACGTTTAGATCTTTAATCCATATTGAGTTTATTTTTGTGTATGGTGTTAGAAAGTGCTCTAGTTTCATTCTTTTACAAGTGGTTGACCAGATTTCCCAGCACCACTTGTTAAAGAGATTATCTTTAATCCATTGTATATTCTTGCCTCTTTTGTCAAAGATAAGGTGTCCATATGTGCGTGGATTTATCTCTGGGCTTTCTATTTTGTCTATTCTATGTATAGTAATTTATATCTGTTAATGCCATACTCCTGTTTATTCCTTACCCTTCTCTCTCCCCTTTGGTAATGATAAATTTGTGTTTTATATTTGTAAATTTGTTTCTGTTTTGTGTATGTATTTATATTGGTAGTATATCCTATATATAAGTAATATCATACATTGTTTCTTTTTCCACTTATTTATTTCACTAAGCATAATATTTTATACGTCCATCCACATTGCTGCAAATAGCAATTTCATTCTTTTACATGGCTGAGTAATATTATATTGTGTGTGTGTGTGTCTCTCACCATTTCTTAAGCCAATCATCTATTGATGGGCCCTTGAGTTGTTTCCATGTGTTGGCTGCTGAAAATACTATTTCTATGCACTTGGTGTACATGTATCTTTTTGAATTAGAGTCTTGTTTTTTGTTTTTTTTCCTGGATACATACCCGGTAGTGGAATTAGTAGGTTATTGGTGGAATTGATAGTTATACTTAGCTTTTTAAAATAATCTTTATGCTGTCCATACTGTTCATTATAGTGGCCACACCAAGTTAGTTACATTACCATCAAGAATGTATTAGGGTTTTCTTTCTGCCACATCCTCTCTAGCATTTGTTATTTGTAGACATTACAATGGTACCTATTCTAACTGGTGTGAGGTGATACCTAATTGTGGTGTTAATTTCAATTTCTCTAATAGTAAGTGATGTTGATCATCTTTTCATGTGTCTGTTGACCATCTATATGTCTTCTTTGAAGAAATCTTCAAGTCTTCTGCTCATATTTTGATTGGATTGTTTGGGTTATTTTGGTCTTGATTGGTTGGAGCTGTTAGTATCTTTTAGATACTAATCTCTTGTTGATCACATTATTTGCAGATATTTTTTCACATTCTACAGGTTATCTTTTAATTTTGTTGATGGTTTCCTTTGTTGTGTAAAAGCTTTTAAGTTGGATTAGGTTGTATATGTTAACTTTTGCTTATATTTCTTTTGCACTGGAAGATTAATGTAAGAAAATATTCTTAGGATTTATATCAAAGAATGTTTTGCCCATGTTCTCGCCTCAAAGTTTTATAGTGCCTTACCTTATATTTGAGTCTTCAAATAATTTTGAATTTCTTTTTCTATATGGTGGAATTTCAGGTCAGTTCATATCAGCCACTCAGTCATGTCCAACTCTTTGTGACCCCATGAATTGCAGCATGTAAGGCTCCCCCGTCCATCACCAACTCTTGAAGCTTACTCAAACTCATGTCCGTGTCAGTGTATTTATATGCCGTCCAACCATCTCATCCTCTGTCATCCCCTTCTCCTCCTGTTTTCAATCATTCCCAGCATCAGAATCTTTTCCAATAAATCAGTTCTTCACATCAGGTGGCCAAAGTATTTGAGCTTCAGCTTCAGCATCAGTCCTTCCAAAAAATATTCAGGACTGATTTTCTTTAGAATGGGCTAGTTGGATCTCCTTGCAGTCCAAGGGACTCTTGAGAATCTTCTCAAACACTACAGTTCAAAAGCATCAATTCTTTGGTGCTCAGCTTTCTTTACAGTCCAACTCTCACATCCACATGACTACTGTATGGTGGAAGGGGATATTCTAATTCCATTTTTTTACAAGTAACTGCCCATCTTTTCTATATTACTTGTCTTCATTGTATATTCTTGCCTACTTTGTCATAGATTACTTGACTGTAGGTGTATGGGTTTATTTCTGGGCACTCTGTTCCATGGATTTGTCTGTTTTTGCATCAAACCATACTGTTTTGATTACTACAGCTATGTGTATTTAGTCACTTAGTTGTGTCCAACTCTTTGCGACCCCATGGACTGTAGCTTGCTAGGCTCCTCTGTCCGTGGGGATTCTCTAGGCAAGAATACTGGAGTGGGTTGTCATGCCCTCCTTCAGGGGATTTTCCCAACCCAGGGATCGAACCCAGGTCTCCCACATTGCAGGTGGATTGTTTACCATCTGATTCACCAGGGAAGTCATTTTGTGGGGGGAGGTGTTTGTTTTGTTCTCAAACACAAGTAAACCAAGTTAGATCCAAGATATTTGCACACTCTCACATTCAGACAGAGGAAGTTGTAACCAGATAATGTGTGAATTTTATAGACTTACCTTCCACAGAGAGTCAGAGATAGATACCCTTGGCCTTCTATCTGTCTCCCAGAATCCTGATTTTCTATCTCCTTGTGATAAAAAGAATTAGTGTGTGACCTGGCTCAGACATGGATGACATCCCTACTTTTGACAAGTCCTAAAATAAACATGAGGAGTTTATGTGCCTTAATGAGGGTCATGCAATACTGAGGTCAACACCTGACTCTAAATCCAAAGTTCTTTCCATGTAGTCTCAAGGGCCAGGTCTCCTTCAGGTGAAGAGCAGATAAAGGCCACCCAGGTCAGGGTTTCGAGGAAGGGCTTCCATTGACCTCAGGTTTCCTCTATAGCCTGGGCACCCAGCCTCAATGTCTCTGGGGAAGGAGGTGAATGAGAAAGATACTTCTGCCAAACATGCCAGCTTTGAGTTCAGCGTAAGCAATACTGATTTTCCTTTTGGAGCAAGGATAATAAAGGACCTGAGGTTCATTTTGGGCAGCCTGTCTCTCTGGACATCTGTGACCAGCCATAGCTTTGTCTGAAGTCTGGAATGGTTATACCTTGAGCTGTGTTCTTTTTTCTCAGTATTGCTTTTGTAATTCTGGGACTTATGTAATTTTATATAAATTTTAGGATGATTTGTTCTGCTGCTGCTGCTGCTAGGTCACTTCAGTTGTGTCCGACTCTGTGCGACCCCATAGACGGCAGCCCACCAGGCTCCCCTGTCCCTGGGATTCTCCAGGCAAGAACACTGGAGTGGGTTGCCATTTCCTTCTCCAATGCAGGAAAGTGAAAAGTGAAAGTGAAGTCATTCAGTCGTGTCCGACTCTTAGTGACCTCATGGACTGCGGCCCACCAGGCTCCTCTGTCCATGGGATTTTCCAGGCAAGAGTACTTGAGTGGGGCTTGTCTAGAAATTATTTATCCTTCCACTGATATTCTTGCTGGGTAGAGTATCCTAAGTTGCAGATTTTTCCTTTTCAAGACCTTGCATAGATCATGCTATTCTCTTCTGACACACAAATTTTCTGCAGAGAAACCAACTGATAGTTTTTCTGGTGTTCTCTTGTAACCAACTTTCTTTTCTCTTGCTGCCTTTACCATCCTCTCTTTAACTTTTGCCATTTTAGTTATGGTATATTTTGGTGTGGGTCTGTTTGGGTTCATTTTGTTGGAGACCCTTTGGACATCCTATATCTGGATACTTGTTTCCTTGTTTAAGTTTGGAAAGTTTTCAGTCAATTTTTTTCAAATACATTTTTGATTTCCTTCTCTCTTCTTCTTGTTCTAGAACCCCTTTTATACATAGGTTTTCATGTTTTATAATATTCCATAGATCTTGTAAGATGCTTTAATCTTCTTTCTTTATTTTTTTGTCTGCTGATCTGATTGAGTGATTTCCATTATTCTATCTTCTGGATCGCTTATTTGTTCTTCCATGTCATTTAGTTGGTTAGTCATTGGTTCTAGGTTGCTTTTTATCTCAGAAATTGAATGATCTATTTTTGATTTTTTTTTCTTTATAGTTGCTAGTTCCTTGTTACTGTGATCTATTTTTATGTCAGTAATCTTTCTTAATTTAGTTAGCATTTTTATTACCATATTTTTGAACTCAGGGTCTTGTTGACTGTTTTAATATTTAGGTGATTTTTCTTGCTCTTTTAACTGGAAATAGTTCCTCTTCCTTTTCATTTACTTTCTCTGGTTCTATAAATTTAGGAGAAACAGTTATCTATAGTGTTCTTAAAAGGGTGTTTTTATGTGGGAGCATCTCTGCGTAGACTCTGTTTATCCATTGTCTTTGTTGCTTGGGCTTATTTTGCTAGGGACACCAACCATATCTGTTCTCAGAGTTTTCTGGCTCCTATCACTTTGATAGGAGGTTTGGTTAATGTTGGAGGAGCTAAAGCCTGTGCAGGGTGTGAGGCAGGACATCCACTCTCCTCCATGACTGTTGTCACTCTACTGAAGAGACAGTGTCTGTTCCTCAGTTGTTTAAGTAGAAGCCCTGACTGTTTGGTTCAATCAGGTTGCATTCCCCTTGAATGCATATCCTATCCAAAGGAAGGGGAATCCTGAAGCAAATCAGGGCTGTCTACTCACAGAGGTCTGACACACTACCTGTGTAGCCATTGACAACTTCACTCAGATGCAGCACAAGTTTGTGTCTTTTTTTCCTGTTGTGGTCATCCCAGATCTTTGGATAGCCCATAGCATGGAATGAGTGGGGTTGGAGACTTTGCTAGGATGGAGCTAAAAGTCATGGCATTGTGGCTGCAAGAATTAATGCACTATACTGCTACCAGAGATCTGGACTAATTCTATGATAGTTTTCTCCTGGGACCTGTCTGCTCCAGATCCAGCACAAAACTGTGGTATGGCATAGGCCAGTGTACTTGATTAGCTGGAAGAGGGACTATAGCCTGCTGATCATGGTGTTTCCCAAGGGGCTGCCTGAATAAGTATTGACAAGGCTGCTCCCCAACTGAGACCATATCCCAGGCCTTTGGGCCACCTCTGTATCCCTAGATCAGTCTTTACTCCAGACCTGCATGCCTCAGATCTAGCCACAAGCTACGGTGTGGAGTGAATGGGGCAAGGGTGTATCTCTACTTGGACTGGAGAGTATGATTGAGGAGCTTCTCTTCCCCTTTTATCTATCCCAGCAACCAGGGGTTTGTCTCCTTAGTATAAGACCCCAGGACTGGGATAATCTGTAGCTCATCCTTTTCCCTCCTCAGGGCAAGAGTCCACTTGTGTGGACCTCCTCTTCCTTCTAGATCCCTCCCAAGTGTAGAGGTTATAACCCTATGCTTTTTTCTTTCCTATTTAGTGTTTCAGAAATTGTTCATGTACCTTTTGCTGTATGGGATTCTTTTGCCATTTTCGTTAGTTTTCCATGAGAATTATTCCAAATGTAGATATATTTTGGAATTGCTTGTTGCAGGTAGGGGTGAGCTCTACATCTTCTTACTCTGACATCTTGATCTGATCCATAGATATTTGCAGTCATTGACATCATTTATGATTTATGTATTTTTTATTGGCAGTATCTCAAATTATAATTATTGTTTTATATTTCCTTTGTAATAATGTAAATTTGCTAACCCTAAGATTTTTCTACAAATTATCTTGGATTTTCTACAAATATCAGCTATTAATAATAGAAATGATTTATATTTTGTACTAATTCAATTATTCTGCTAAATGTATGAAAGAGATTGGGCTATAATATTCTTGTCATAAAAGATGGCAATTCTGATCTTACAATATGAGAAATGTTTACTTGTGTTTCAGTTTTCTAAGAGGTAATTATAAGATGGCTATTTTTTGTTTAATCTTGAATTGACTGTGAAGATATCTAGAGATTTCTGACACAGGAACTTTAACAATGATTTACTTTATTTAAACATATGACCATGATAATTTATTTCTTCTTGAAGAAATTTTGGTTTTCTATAATGGTATACATATATATATATATATAGTAAATATATATTTTATATGTTTTACATATATATATGCATTCTATTTAATTAACCTGATTAACCAACTATAATAAAAAAAGTTATCTACTCTTGGGATCTCTAAAAATTTGTTTAAGAATGGAAAAATATGGGCATTTGGACTAGATATAGTGGATACAGATGAAATAGAAATATGAAGCTTTGTATATAGCAGCTGTATTTGTGTAAATGTCTCAGTTTCAACTTCTTTGCCTCCAGAGGATATGTTCATCTCCTATCTTTGCATATGTTTTAAAAACTTTGGATTAACTCCCTCCTTTCACATCCCTAAGGTTGCTGCAGCATTGGCTTTACATGCTCAGGATTCTGATTATCCGTGCTGTCTTTATTGCTGATTTTGAGTCATTGCCTGTTTTTCTTGTAAGCACAGAACATTATTTCATTTTTCTAAGGTTTTATTTAAAGAGTTGATTTGCAATATTGTGTTAGTTTCAGATGTCCAACAAAGTGATTCAGTTATATATTGTTCAGTCACTCAGTTGTGTCTGACTCTTTGAGACCCCATGGCTTGCATGGTTTCCCTGTCCATCTCCCAGAATTTGCTTACACTTATGTCCATTGAGTCAGTGATGCCATCCAACCATCTTATCCTCTGTCATCCCCTTCTCCTCCTACCCTCAATCTTTCCCAGCAATTTTTCCAATGACTCGGCTCTTTGCATCAGGTAGCCAAAGTATTGGAGATTCAGCTTCAGTCCTTCCAATGCATATTCAGGGTTGATTTCCTTTAGGATTGACTGGTTTGATCTTGCAGTCCAATGGACTCTCAAGCCTTCTCCAGGACCACAGTTCAAAGGCATTCTTCAGCGCTCAGCTTTCTTTATTGTCCAGATCTCACATTCGCACATGGCTACTAGGAAAAAACATAGCTTTGAATATATGGACCTTTGTTGGCAAAGTAATGTCTCTGCTTTTTATTTTTTTTTTTCAGCTTTATTATTTTATTTATTATTTTTTTATTTTTTTAAATTTTATTTTATTTTATTTTTTTTTAATTTAATTTTATTTTATTTTTAAACTTTACATAACTGTATTAGATTTGCCAAATATCAAAATGAATCCGCCACAGGTATACATGTGTTCCCCATCCTGAACCCTCCTCCCTCCTCCCTCCCCATTCCATCCCTCTGGGTCGTCCCAGTGCACCAGCCCCAAGCACCCAGTATCGTGCATCGAACCTGGACTGGCAACTCATTTCATACATGATAAATTTTATTTTATTTTTAAACTTTACAATATTGTATTGGTTTTGCCAAATATCGAAATGAATCCGCCACAGGTATACATGTGTTCCCCATCCTGAACCCTCCTCCCTCCTCCCTTTTTAATATGCTGTCTAGGTTTTCATTGCTTTTCTTCCAAGGAGCAAGTGTCTGAATGTTATGGCTACAGTTACCATCCACAGTGATTTTGGAGCCCAAGAAAATAAAGTTTGTCATCATTTCTCTATCTATTTGCCATGGAGTGATAGGACCAGATGCCACGATCTTCATTTTCTGAATATTGAGTTTTAAGCTACCTTTTGTACTCTCCTCTTTCTCCTTCATCAAGAGTCTCTTTAATACTTCTTTGTTTTCTTCCATAAAGGTGGTGTCATCTACATATCTGTGGTTATTGATATCTCTGCCCACAGTCTTGAATACAACTTGTGTTTCATCCAGCCCAGGATTTAGCTTGATATACTCTGCATTTAGGTTATTTATATATATATATGTATATATATATATATGCTGCTAAGTCACTTCAGTCGTGTCCAACTCTGTGCGACCCCATAGACGGCAGCCTGCCAGGCTCCCCCATCCCTGGGATTCTCCAGGTAATAACCTATAATGAAAGAGAATTATATATAATTATATATTATATAGAATATATATAATTATATAGAATTATATATAATTCTCTTCCATTATAGGTTATTACAAGATACTGAGTTAATTCCCTGTGCTATCCAGTAGATCCTTGTTGATTATCTATTCTGTATATAGCAGTGAATATATGATAATCTCAGCCTCCTAATTTATTCCTCACCCTCCCATGCAGTGTTTCCCTATTGGTAACCATAAGTTTGTTTTTGATATCTGCATGTTTGTTTGTTTTATAAATAAGTTCATTTGTATCATCTTTTAAAATTCCACATATAAGTGGATTTATGTATTTGTCTTTCTCTTAGTTCACTTAGTATGATAATTTCTAGGCTATCCATGCTGCTGTACATAGGATTATGATACTTCATTCTTTTTTATGGCTTAATAAAATTCATTGTATCTATGTACCAAACTTGCTTTATCTGTTCCTCTTTCAGAGAACACCTATCAATGTGTTGGCTGTTTTAAAAAGTGCTGCTATGAATACTGAGCAACATATATCATTTCAAATTATCATTTTCTCCAGCTATATGTCCAGGAGTGGGATTACAGGACCCTATAGTAGCTCTGTGTCTAGTTTTTCAGGGAAACTCCACATTGACTGTACCAATTTTACTTCCCACCAACAGCATCAGAAGATTCCTTTTCTCCATATCCTCCCAGAATTATTTACAGAATTTTTGATGTAAACTACTTTATTTAGTATTGGTTTCCATTCCTCTAATCCTCAGCAATGTTGAACATCTTTTCATCTACCCTTTGGCTATCTGAATCTCTTCTTTGAAGAAATGACTGTCATTGGGGAAACTAGTAATGTAGTCTTGTTCAGGCTTCAGAAATGACACTAGGCCTCTCTCTCTGCCCAGAAAATGACCCTACAACTGACTACATGCCAAACTGCTGAACTACCTACAGGCCAGAGCAGTGTCACCAAAATATCTTATAAATCATTGGATAAGACAGGGAGTTTTGATCCTTGTGGGCCTGGCCAGCTCCTAGGGATAAGAGAACATTCCAGGACTTATAAATGTCTTGGTCTTAATTCATGACAATAACCAGAGCTGCACATTTCCATGTAGGCTGATTATCAACCTAGAGCCTGGTATTAAAAGCTGGACTCCTCCAAGCAGAACACTGAAATATCACCCATGGGGTGGATGCACCTCCTGGGGCCTTTCCCGATTGGGACTCCAGATTGCTGTTCCAGGGACTTCCCAGCACCACTTGGGTCTGGTTTCCCCAATTCAGTGATGTATAAACCTCTATCTCTTATTATTCTTTTGAAATCAGTTCTATTCCTTAATTAGCATATTATAATCTTTGTTAATTCAATATTATTATATTGTAAGCTCTTATCAAGTTAATGAATTCTTTTAATTCTTGCTCAAATAAATGCAAAGTGGTTATTTTACCAGCAAATCCTACAAACCTTAAAACCAAAAGTAAAGCCTTTGGCAAAACAACTGTTTACTTTTTCTGCCCATTTTTTGATTAGGTTGTTTGTCTTTTGGAGATTGAGCTATATGAACTGCTGGTATATTTTGGGATTAATCCCTTGTCAGTTGCATTGTTTGCAAATATTTTCTCCCATTCTGTAGGTTGTTGTTCTGTTTTGTTTATGGTTTCCTTTGCTGTACAGAAGCTTTTAAATTTAATTAGGTCCCATTTGTTTGTTTTGTTTTTATTTCCACTACTCTAGGAGACAGATAAAAAAAGTATTGCTGCTATTTATGTCAAAGAGTGCTCTGCCTAGGTTTTTCTCTAAGAGTCTTATACTATCTGGACTTATATTTAGGTCTTTAATCCATTTTGAGATTATTTTTGTGTCTGTGTTAGAGAATGTCATAATTTTATTCCTTTACACAAATTTGTCCAGTTTTCCTAGTACATTTATTGACGAGACTGTCTTTTCTCCATTGTATGGTTTTGCCTCCTTTGTCATAGGCTAATTGCCCATAGGTCCATGGGTTTATTTCTGGGCTTTCTACCCTATTCCATTGTTTATATGTCTGTTTTTCTGCCAGTATCATATGATTTTAATTACTGTAACTTCATAGTACAGTTTGAAATCAGGGAGTCTTATTCATCCAGCTCCATTTTTTCCCCCCCTCAGATTGCTTTGGCTGTTTGGAGTCTTTCATGTTTCCATGCAAGTTTTAAAAAATCTTTTTTCTTTTTTTTTTTTAAATTTTATTTTATTTTTAAACTTTACATAATTGTATTAGTTTTGCCAAATATCAAAATGAATCTGCCACAGGTATACATGTGTTCCCCATCCTGAACCCTCCTCCCTCCTCCCTCCCCATACCATCCCTCTGGGTCGTCCCAGCGCACCAGCCCCAAGCATCCAGTATCGTGCATAGAACCTGGACTGGCAACTCGTTTCATACATGATATTTTACATGTTTCAATGCCATTCTCCCAAATCTTCCCACCCTCTCCCTCTCCCACAGAGTCCATAAGACTGTTCTATACATCAGTGTCTCTTTTTTCTGTTTAAAATGCCATCATTAGTTTGATAGGAATTGCATTGAATATGTAAATTGCTTTAGATAGTGTAATCATTTTAACAATATGGAATATTCTAATCCAAGAATATGGTGTATCTTTCCATCTGTTTGTGTGAAGCTCCAGTGAACAAGTCCTACTGGCCTTCAAAGCTGAATGTTTTGGGAGCTCCTCCTCTTGATGCCAAATCTTTAGGCTGGGGAGCCTGACATGAGGCTCAGAACTCTCCCATTGGAGAACTTCTGTGATATAATTATTCTCCCAGGGGGTATGTAATTTGATAATTTAATGTATGTACCCTTCATACACGCATCTTGTTGTGGTTTGGTCTTTGTCGTTGGATGTAGATTATCTTTTTTGGTAGGTTTCAGTCTTTTTTATTGATGGTTGTTTCACAGTTAGTTGTGATTTTGGTGTTCTTGTAAGAGGAGTGAGTTCAGGTCCATTGATTGCCATTTTGTTCTCTAGAACAGTTTCACATTACCCTATGTTTTGAAAGCGAGACATTTTGCTTTATATAAAATATACATTTTAAAATTTACATATATCTATACACATTATACATTTATAACATTAAAATAGAGAAAGATATATGCAAACTGTAACAGCATGAATTCCTGAGTAGAAAATATGAAGATCAACCTGGGATTGTGACTCTCTTTATTGATATGTTACACTTCTACATTATTTAAACTGTTTATAAACAAGAGTACTTATTAAAATTTTAATAGAATTTAAACACAATCACCCCAGAAATACAATTTTATAAACCTGAATTATAAATACATTGAAGACAAAATGTGTGAATGCCCCCATTTAAAGACAATATTTTAATTATGTTTCATAAAATAATCATACTTTGAAATATATACTTCAAAATGTATGATTTGAAACATCAAATATAGTGTATTCTGAACTGTGATTTACAGTCTCAGTATCCTCCTGAGAATTAGGTATTTTTACCATTCCCTTTCAATTAGCACAGCCCTACTTAATCTTTTTCTTCTTTCCACACCTAGGTCATCTATTGCATACTACTTGAAGAACAACATTATGGCTAAACTGGAGTTTGAAAATCATCGACTTAGACCAAGGTCAGACTACATTGTTTTTCTCTTTGGAAGTTTTTGTTCTATTCTTGTGTATATTCTGAAAATCTGACTATGCCCTCTTATTTCTCTACTACAAAAATATGAACACATGTGAACCTCTCATGTACTTATATTGTGCTTCTTAGTGTAATTAAAAAATGTCTTACTCTAGTAATCTTTATAAGTAGCAAGCAGTTGATCAACACATTATAAATAGAACACATTTAGATAATTTATAAATGCAGTTAGTTAATAACTTATAAAGTTTATATTTATTAGAAGTACCCAACTTAATGAAATTAATGTTTTGTATTATTCTCATCAGTTCACGTGTTTGGATGATAATTTGTAAATGCTGCAATGAGTAAACACTGAGAAACTTTTTCATAAATATAATTATTATACATGTAAGTAATTTTTCTATAGCAAAGTCACTGAATACTTTAAGCTTCTTCTGATTTCTATGTCAACAAACAAACAAAACAAACCTTGAGTTGGTTTAACATCAGAATTTAATGTTCTCTAGTGATAACTAGATTAAGTCATCTTCAGTTTTATTGAAAACAATGCACCACTAAGTATCTGACCTCCACATTGATTTATTACACAAGTTTTCATGTGAAATGAAATGAGACACCAATATTTTTATTTGCTTTTTCCCTTTTTGTCCAAATGTTCTTTAAATGAAGAAAAATGATAAGAAGTCTTGAAAAGAGAACCAGATTCATGCTTTTCCATATTAAGAGAACTCCTTCTTTTAATGACTCTAATTAAGTGATTCTTCTTATTGTTGAGGAATCCTTTGTTTTCTAATGAATATACATTTTTATTTCATGTTCTGATTTTCTCTTTGAGTATTTTTTTATGTACGTGTATCGACTCCCCTTCCTGCATATGTTTGCACACACATAGTTGAGGACTATATTTTATAATTCATAATACTTTCTATTATTTTCTGTAATTTTTATAATTAGCCACTTCTCTTTGTGAGCGGTCATTGCTATAAACATAGTTTGCTCCTTGGTATTATATTAATGCTCTTCTCATAATTCTCAAAGTCTTTAGGCAAATTTTCAGTTCAAGCCCTAAGTGAGTACATTAAGAATAAAAGTATTCTTGTGATTAAGGATGATTATATTTAATTTTTAGTATCAAACTTAAAGATAAAATAGGTTTATTTTTCTCTAAATGCATATGCCTTAGACAGATGCAAGTTCAATTTCTTGGAATAAAATCGGAATCAAATTGTACTGCTGCCAATCATCTTCCAAACACCTAGTAGAGAGGAGTGCGGAGTGTGGCCTCGTTCAGTAGGGAGGGTTAGTGAATACACCAAGTATCCATAGAGATGTACAGTAACAAACATTCTTATTTGCTGTTTTGGGGTCTAACTCTGTATAATTTTTAAAGGAAAATTTGATATTGTTTATAATTGAAATTCTGTATACCATTTGTTCTACATAAATATTCTATACTGTGTACAGGTGCTTTTGATACAGATCTAGAAACTTGACAGATCATGTCTTTAAAAATTGAGGCTATGTTTTCCACATATAATTGGACATAGGCAGTGTTTGATGTTGGCAAAGAAGTTAACAGTCTAATCAGTGTGGAGACTCTCATTCATTGCTGACATCCTTAGAACATCTTGTGTTTTTCTCCCCATATTTGTTTCATCACATTTTCAATATGTTGAACTCATCCTCAGGAACCAAGTCTACATTCCAAGAGGAAAGAAGGAAAAAGGGACAGCAGCAATGCACACTCTCTTCACTTCTTGTCACTTATTAGAAAGTCAGGTCTATTTGAGAAGCCCCTCTACCCACCCACAGATTTCATATTGTCTATTCGTTTATGAATGAGTTTCTCTAAATATGAATGATGGTAGGAAGGAATGTTGCTTTCAGTACTCAATCGACACTTTCATAATCAATGCTGAAATACATGTAAAATATGTACAAAATTTGTAGGCATGTACCATCCATATGGTAAGAGGGAAAAATCCCATCCATATGGTAACAGCTAAAAATCCACAAAGTAACTATCAGTATGAGATGAGTTATCATGGCCATGTAAGGCAAGGAAGGAGGAGAATGAAGAAGTAGGAGATGCCCCCCATCATACACCTTAGCTTTGTGTGAAGTGTTGAAATAGCTAATCATTCCTCTAATTGTTATGGTGATAGAAAAGTCTAAACTTAGTCTCAACTTAGTTTAGTTTTAAAATGCACTCTTCTTCTAAACTAAAGACACATTTTAGATCTCAAGACTGCAAACATCAAAATGATCTCCTAACACTCTAGGAACTGCTTGGTCTAGTCTTTGGTATACAACCCAAAGACCCATTGTCACAAGCTACTGCAAATAGGAGGCTGATACCATTAATAAAGCATTAATTCACATACTTCTTACAACAACAATTCTAATACTTCTTATTCTCTCGTTTTCCTTGTCCTCAAAATTGTTTTTTTTTTGTTGTTGTTGTTGTTGTCTAGATAGGTTTTTTAGGTTGACATGCTTGCGTATCTTTTTATTTTCATTCCCTAGTTTTAATCAGCAGTATTTATGACTTCAGTATTTATAAATCAAATAGAACAAAGACATATAATGTTCCATTGCTGCAGTTTTTAAAAAAATCAAAGCTATTCTCCCCATCTATAAATATTTCAACCCAAACTGAACTAGTCATAGAAAGACAGATTTCTAAGTCCACATTTTAGCATCATAAATTGATGGGGATATGAGTCATGGTCCATTAGGTGTGATTTATGCTTCTCATTAAATATAGCTATAGCAATATTTTTTTTTTCTGTAAAGAACAGTTAATAGTAAACAAGTTCCCTGGCAAGAAACTTAGATTCTCCATAAATAACACTTTTATGGAACTTCAGCACTTCTGCTTCTATAATGCTAATTACTAGTAGACCTAACTGTGGTATGTGTTGAAATCTCTAACAAACAACTTGTTTAATATTCTTTGTCACAAGCTAGAGCAATGCAAAGAAGTTATAAAAAGCTGCTCAAAATCTTATTAGAATCCTGAAATCAAAAGAGCCTACATTTGGGGAAAACATAAACACATGTTTTTGAAATAAAACATTTCCTAATTTTTTTAATGAACAACATGATCTGAACATTGTAGGTATTTTTCACAAGGAAAATGTGGCCAACTTTGGAGTCATACTGACATAATGTGGTATATTATGCTGTTATTCAGAAAATATTAATCATCCTCACCCCCTTTTAGGGGAACATTTTATTTTCCCACCCTGTGAACGTTGCATTTGGCTATGTGATTCACTTTGGCTAAAACAATATTAGAGGGTATGACATACGAGCAAATCCAAACAGAAGCGTTATCTGTGCTTGCATGGATTGGTTAGTGCAGGTTGCTCAGATGGTAAAGAATTTGCCTGCAAAGCAGCAATTCACTCAATTATTCTTGCCTGGAGAATCCCATAGACAGAGGAGACTGGCGGACTACAGTCCATGTGGTCACAGAGTTGGACACGACTGAGCAGCTAACATTTTGTTTCTTTCTCTTGTGCCCTTGTCCACAGATGTGAGAATTTCATGTCCCAGACAAGGTATCTTTGAGCTTAGATCTAAGCATATTTAGAGCCAAGCTGCATTTTGGAGGTGAATCTTACTGAACCCACTACAGTCGAGCAGAGTCAAGCAGAGACACAGTTCATTCATATACCCATGGACACAAAATGAATAGTTTTGCCTTTAAGTCACTTATTTCCCATGCTATTTGCTATTAAATATTGCTACAGCCAAAAGATAAGTTATACAAATAGTTAGCAACCCAGGTTTATGAATAATGAATAGTCAAAATCACTCTTTAAAATTCTTTGGTCACTAGTAAATCATACTTTAGTTACTTTTGTGTAAACATCTTTGTGATATATCCAAATATATGTATATTCTCAAATATATGATGTATATATAAACTATAATTTTATAATACTACATTTTAAATATCAAAATGTTCATCCTATGGAAGACTCTTAAGATAATAACCATTGAGGAATAGCATGACTTCTCTTCTCATGAGCACTCCTGGGTTTTTAATAGGATTGCCTCTTTAATTAATGGCTATTTTCCTCTCTTCCATTCTTTTTCATAAATATGCATTTAGAACTCTTCTATATAACTCTGCAGTCATCATAAGATCAGCGTGTGTGTGTATACTTACATTTTTGTCATGCTTTATGATTTTTAAAAATACTCAATTATGCAAACTTTTATTAATTGAAATAACTACCAACTGTATATGTTTCCCCGATAGCTCAGTTGGTAAAGAATCCACCTGCAATGCAGCCTCCTGATGCAAAGAACTGATTCATCTGAAAAGACCCTGATGCTGGGAAAAATTGAAGGTGGGAGGAGAAGGCGATGACAGAGGATGAGATGGTTGGATGGCGTCACTGACTCAGTGGACATGAATTTGAGTAAACTCCGGGAGTTGGTGATGGACAGGGAGGCCTGGCGTGCTGCAGTCCATGGGTTCACAAAGAGTAGGACATGACTGAGCGATTGAACTGAACTGAACCGAACCAACCTTATAATCCAATGATAATACTATTTTAGTTTTTGTTCCCCAAAACATTTTTGGATATTTTATCAGCATGACCTGTTCTCTGATAATTGCCCCTCCCTTATCATAGAATTCAGATGGCTGGTTCCATTCATGTATTTATTCATTTAGTCATTTGACCCCAAAATGGAGCATTCTATGATCCAGGGATAGAATCACTATAGTTAAGCACTATCAGGATACTGATATTTATAGATTTTCATATCATATGTAATATTATTAAGAAATATAGAATATCCTTTTGGATTATAATTTTGGAGTTATATCAGTTAACAAAACTATATTTGAGTGTGTACATTGTTTAGTTAAAAACAAAAAATATTAAAAGAATAGTACATACATATTCATTCATCAAGATGTAAATACTCAAGTGGCAATGTGTGATTCAGAACTTAGAGCAAACAAAATAATATCTTCATATAACTTTTATCCAAATGATAGAACATATTATATGTGTTTTATATACACACATATATGTGCAAATAAATATGTATAAACATATATATATACCTTGATATATACTATTAAATAATAATAAATACTATAACAAAGCAAAACCTGACAATGACTATCAGTTCAGTTCAGTCGCTCAGTCGTGTCCAACTCTTTGCGACCCCATGAACCACAGCATGCCAGGCCTCCCTGTTCACCCAAACTCATGTCCATTCAGTTGGTAATGCCATCCAACCATCTCATCCTCTGTCGTCCCCTTCTCCTCCTGCCCTCAATCTTTCCCAGCATCAGGGTCTTTTCAAATGAGTCAGCTCTTCGCATCAGGTGGCCAGAGTGGACAGAGTGGCCAAGGTGGACAAAGACTATAGAGGTGTTGAAAAATTTAGTGAACTTGAAAATATATGTAAAACACAGAAAATGTTAAATAATGATTAACGATGGAGGATTAAATTAAATGTTTAACAATTATTGACTACAGCTTAGATGTAGAGAAAACCAAAAAAATGGAGAAAAGATAATATTTAAAGAAATAATGACTAGAACTTATGAAAGATACAAATCCAAATAAATAATTTGTAAAAAAAATTTCAGCAGGATAAATGAATAGAAATTCATATGCATATTATTGAATGTCAAAGAAAGAAAAAGGTCTTTAAAACAGGCTGAACAACAACAATAACAAAGAATTAGTTACCTAAAAACAATAGACAAATAGAAATAACAGAAATTTTAACAACAAAAATATAATTTAAATGAAGTGAAATAATATCTAGCTGACAACCTAGAATGCTGAACTCAGAAAATAAAATATTACAAATGAGAGGAAAATAAAAATAAAAGTGTGGAAGAAATATTTTTTCATGTTTAGAAGAAAATATAGTATCTTAGATGCAAAATCATTAACCAAAAGTATTGGATAGGAGATGTAACCTAAAAAAATTTCCAGAGCTCAAACAGGTCATGGAGATATTATAAGCATGAGTCAGCCAAGGTTGTGAGTGGAGATTCTTGTTGATCACCTGAGACATTCAATAGACAGAGCACACACACATATCACAATTTAGCAACAAAGCTAAACCATTCCTAGATTAATGTTAGGGCAGGGTTAGATCTGGAGTAGCTTTATTATAGTGGTAATTTTCTGCCATGTGTCATGAAGCTGTGCATCTATTATTCATTAATTTGCAAATATGCAAAAGAATTCTGCAGATTTCGAGAGCTCTTTTCCCATATAGCTTCCAGTGTAGGGGAATGCTGTCTCCCAATTTCCAGCCCCCTCAGCCAGCTTTAGCTCTGATCTGTTTCCTTATTGCAACAGCACCGCCACACTGGACTCCTCCTCCTTGCACCACAGTCAGAATGTATTTATATGGAAAAAACCAGGGCAGTCACTAAGCTCACCTCAACTGTCATCTTCCTCCCAGAGTTCACACTTCTGCATGGACTGCTATTCCGTGTTCAAAAACTACTGTTTTGTATATTTCATCTAGTTTTCTATTTGTTTTTGGTGGGAGAATAAACATAATTTCCAGAATAATGATCACCTCTGAAGGAAAAATGTGAGTTTTACACAGTAGATATAATAGTAATTTGATAGTGGGTTTATTAATGTATTTTTATTTTCAAAACTCCTATCTCATACTTACAAATGCATACACTATCTTTTATCAATTACTACAAAACCTGAAAGGACAGAGATAGGAAAACAAGTTAGATGATAACTATAATATGACCCCATAGACGGCAGCCCACCAGGCTCCACCGTCCCTGGGATTCTCCAGGCGAGAACACTGGAGTGGGTTGCCATTTCCTTCTCCAATGCATGAAAGTGAAAAGTGAAAGTGAAGTTGCTCAGTCATGTCCGACCCTCAGCGACCCCATGGACTGCAGCCTTCCAGGCTCCTCCGTCCATGGGATTTTCCAGGCAAGAGTACTGGAGTGGGGTGCCATTGCCTTCTCCAATATATATATATATTCTCCAGGCAAGAACATTGGAGTGGGTTGCCATTTCCTTCTCCATTATAATATGGGTAAGAAAATATTAATTTGGACAGTCTCACAAAGTTGGAGGAGGTGCAGTCATTAGTTTCATGATTACTTTGAAGGCAGAGTGTCAGGATTGGCTAATGGGTTAGTCCTAGGATATGGAGAAAGAATTTAGAGAAAGAAACTGCAAGTCTTCCACCCCTGAGAAATCGTGTTAATGTTTGTGCTTTGGCAAAGATGTGAAAAACTGAGCTATGAGCTGATCTGAAAAGGAAATTTATCATCTGTAGGTTTGACCTTGTGAGTTTGAGATGCCCATGAGACTTCAAAATAGAGATATAGTAGATCAACCCACTCCTGTGTTCTTGCCTGGAGAATCCCAGGAATGGGGGAGCCTGGTAGGCTGCCGTCTATGGGGTCGCACAGCATTGGACACAACTGAAGCAACTTAGCAGCAGCAGCAGAGCTATTTCAGGGGGCTTCCCTCCCCTGGAAAAGGAAATTGCACAGTACTCTTGCCTGGAAAATTTTATGGACAGAGGAATTTGGTAGGGTATAATCCATGGGGTCGCAAAGAGTTGAACATAACTGAGCATACACACACACACACAAGCACATTTCATGACAGAGTTCAGGATAAAACATTGATTTGGATGTTATATTTGCATATATGAGATTTAAATCTATACACTTAGCTAAGATCTAAGGAATAAGAATAATTAGAGCAGAAAATGTCTGTAGCCAGACAGAGAGTTTCTCGTCCATACGGAGAGAGTTTCAGGAAGGAGTTAGAAAAAGAAACTGGGGAAGCACAGAGGGCATACAAAACAAAAATTAGAAGGAGTATATTAGACATTTAAAGAGAAAAAAGAAATGAGTGTTAAATAATCGTTTTAGAAAATACACAGTAAGGAAAGATTAGGAAGCTAAACTAGTCCCCACTCTGTCAGCCAATTTTCACGCATGTGGTCCATGCTCAGTGGAGCCCGACTCTTTGCAATCCTATGCACTGTAGCCCACCAGGCTACTCTGTCCATGGGATTCTCCAGGCAAGAATATTGGAGTGGGTTGCCATGCCCTCCTCCAGGGGATCCTTCCCACCCAGGGATCAAACCCCAGTCTCCTGCATCTCTTGCATTGCAGATGGATGCTTTACTGCTGAGCTACCAGGGAAGCCCCCAATTTGGCCTGTCTACAAAAAAAAAAGAGAGAGAGAGAAAGAAAAAAGAAGGAATAAAGCCTAAATAAGACATTTGACTAAAGTGTCAAACCTGTTTATATGTGGTGATAAGACAAAAATTTGGAAACCATGTAATTTATTATGTATATTAGAGTTTAATTTTGTAAACATAATAACTTATTGCTGATGGTGCTTAAATGTATTTATTTATCATCTGGAGCTTTGTAAAGAAGCCAATTATTCACAGAGACAGGCTCAGTGTATTATTATATAACTTTCCATTGTAATGTAACTTTGTAAAATGGAGCTGATGATTCAGGTTGCCAACTTATTCACTAGCATAAAATTTGTTTCCCTTGGTAGTGCAACAACTCTCCTAGGGAGACAAACAGATTGTGCACAGTCCTTTACTTCTGCTGCTATTAAAGGATGCTACAAAAACAATTATCTCCTACCTGAAATATCCTAAAGGAAAAATCATCTGGTGATAAATATTTTAATTTTTGAGTCTGAAGCAACATTCTGTTCTCTTTTATCTATAGACATATATGGTTCCCTCTGTCAAGAGCCTCTTTATTTTAGGGGGAACTGTGACTAAAATTTGTTAATTTACAGTCCTTTTAATGGTCACCTTCATGCCTACTTGAAATGTTTATCACAAAGAACATGAAGAGGACATTGACCTGAGCAAGTAGAAAGTTTCTTTCATTCATAATAGCCTTCAGTCACTGTGAGTAAAGGTCAGCTTTACAGCATTTGTAATTAGATTTTTTTCTGTTTTAAAATATGCTTAAGGAGATCATCACACAAAGAATTAAAAATCAAAAGGGAAGCATAATATATACTTATACATTTTTTAAATGAAATGGACTTTTTAAAGACAAAAACGAAAACAGAAATAAAAATTCAGATAGTGCCTTATGCATGAAAGAAACTGAAATCATAATCAAAACCTTTTCATAATGAAAATTCCATATGAAATGATCTTGCTGGAGGGTTTTGTAAAACATATAAGGAAGAAACCATACAGATCCCACACAATAATCTTTCAAAATAAGAGGAGGGTAAAATCTGTTGTATGATAGCAACAGAAACCTAACTCTCAAACCTGAGAAAAATAAGAAAATACAATCAATTTCCTCATAATTGTAGGCACAAACATCCTTAAAATTAATATTGAGTTGAACCCAGTCATGTATAAAATAATAAAATATGGTGTAAAAGAGTAGTTTTACCATAACTGTAGTATTAACATTTGAAATCAATTCAATTAATGTACCATATTATTACAGAATAAAGGAAAAATAAGTGATTATATTGACATGTAAAATAAAAATTAATAAAATTTAGCATCCACTCATAATCTAACTGGTAAAAAGTTTCTTAAAAATGTGAACAGTGTCATACACATGGGAGAAATAAGAAAGCATCTCTGGTGAAGTCAGAGAAGTCACCGTGGTGCCACACCAGTGGAAACTGGTGCTGGTTGATAATGTAAGTTGCTACAGAAGCAGCTCAAGGGGATATATTTTACCAGAGTCACTGAAAGAGTTCCTGGTGAAAGACGACAGTACATGCTGCTGGCTGCCAAGCATCAGAGGGGCCAGCGAACCATTATCCAAATTGCAGGAGGCTGGCAATAGAAAATCTCCCACAGGAGCCTTGTATTGGATTTTTAGTCTATCACATTCTAAACTTCTCCATGGTTTTCTAAAGCATCTTATGCCACACATTGTTTTGTAGCAATCCTACGTTTTGGTGTGAGTCCATGAAAGATATCATCATGCAAGAAATTAGGCAATTATAAATCCTCATGACAAACTCCATTTTTTTTTTCCACCAGCTGCAGTGCCCAGTAACAAATAAGTAAAGAAATGAGTGAAGTTCTTGGATAGAAACCTTAAATATGGGATACTCAACCATCCATCTATATTTATATGGAATGACTGCAAAGACTGCTTCTGAGAGTCTCAGTATATCATATAGGCACCATATGTATAAAAATCTGCAAAATAGCTACCTGGCTTAATTTGTTAATTAAGACAATGGTGCCAAATACTTTGACTAGAAGACTTGCCAAAATATAATTTTATCTGCTGTTTCTGCATTCTCTAGATCTGTCTTTACTTTTTAGTCAATTTATTATTATTACCCTAATCCCCTATTAATGTTAACAGTTCTTTCTCTTTTTTTTATATCAAGGCCTGCAGGCCTATGCACATTTTTTTAACTTTTAATTTTGTATTGTAGTATAGCCGATTAACAATATTGTGATAGTTTAAGGTGATAGGGAAGGGACTCAGTCATACATATACATGTATCCAGGCTGCCACATAACACCCAGCAGAGTTCAATGCAGTAGGTCCTTTTTGGTTATCCATTTTAATTATAGCAGTGTGTACATGTCCATCTAAAACTCTTTAACTATTCCTTCCTCATGAAATCCTCCCTGATAACCATAAGTTTAGGGGATTCCCAAGTGACGCTAGTGGTATAGAACCTGCCTGCCAATGCAGGAGACTTAAGAGATGTCAGAAAGATCCCCTGGAGAAGGGGATGACTACCCATTCTATTATTCTTGCCTGGAAAATTACATGAACAGAGGAGCCTGTTGGGCTACAGTCCATGGGGTCACAAAGAGTCGGACATGACTGAGCACCTTATACTTTCACTCACTTCACTTTCAGTTGAAACAAACTACACAGTGATTTGAATAGAGGAAATTTAATATGGAACAAGAGCAAGAAGGAGAAATATTACTACATCCCTAATATGTGGAATCTGAAAAGAAATAATACAAATGAACTTACCTACAAAACAGAAAGAGACTCATAGAGAACAAACTTATGGTTGCCTGCATGCTAAGTTGCTTCACTCTTATGGAATCCTCTATTCAAATCACTGCGTAGCTTGTTTCAACTGAAAATGAAGTGAGTGAAAGTGTTAGTCGCTCAGTCATGTCCAACTCTTTGCAACCCCATGGACTATAGCCCACCAGGCTCCTCTGTCCATGGAATTCTCCAGGCAAGAATACTGGAGTGAATTGTCATTTCCTTCTCCAGGGGATCTTCCCAACCCAGGGATCAAACCAGGTCTCCTGCATTGCAGGAAGATTCTTTACCATCTGATCCACCAGGGAATTCAACTGGACCATAACTAGTAAACTGCCTGAATGCCTTGTATGCTATAGAAACTCAGCTAACATTAATTGAACAAGCAAATGGATGAAAGCAGAATGTTTACTAATTTTCAAAACCACCAGTGGAGGGACTAGGGGAAAACAACAAAGACCTCTTGGGCATAATTAGAGATGGCTCATAAACAGCTTGGCCAGTGTGGCATGTTGCACAATTTTAGTAGCTATTTCTGAACAGAATCAGGGAAAGCAGAGACTGATAACATCATTGCTACTTAATGCTTCTTTTTAGCCAGACTTGGCAATAATCTCAGTCAATTTGTGAGCAGAACTGCTACCAGTTGAAAACCTGGCATGAAAAGTTATACCTTGGGAAGGGTCATCTGTAGTTCTGAAATAAAACCATTATTACAATGCAGTCACTGAAACTGACCTGGCAGGGGGAAATGCTTATTTGCCCATACCCAACAAATTATGTTTGAATAAGTTGTTATTTATTTTTCCACTTCTGTGCAATCTGAACTACAATCTCAACTGCTGTTGACAATTTTGAAGCATCCAGTTAGTTGGCTTTAACTACAAAAGAGTTATCTGGGGATCTAGAGGCCCCCTGATATTTCCAGATGTATTGAGGCTGTTGTATGCTCAGTGGCCCCAGGCTTATCTCGAGAGAGAGAGAGAGAGATCTCTAATCCTTGCAGTGCCGATGCTTTGCCCTTAGTTGTCATTTTGCAGCAACATGCATATTGAAAGCTCTGTCTGTAGCTCTACTAAACATTGGTTGATCAAGTTATATCTCCTAGTTTGTTTCTAAATATTTAGGGGTGAAATTTCTCAGGGTCAAGCAACGAAAAACAAGAAGAAAATATAAAAGACCAATGTGCTGTATATTTTTAAGAAAGTAGATGAAGTTTCTCAACATATTACAAAATAATAAATGATAATAATAGTTAAAATTATATGATTATCATAGAACAAATCAAAAAGTATAGCAAAGGAGTATTTAAAGTTGGCTAGGCCTAAACTTTGAAACTCCTGATTATTTTTGTCTTTTCCTTTACTTTTACAGGTTTATGTTAGGTTTCTGTTATAAGGACTGCTGTTTTCCATTGCCTTGGGACATTACTAATAGTTCAATATAAGATACAATATCTGACAGTTAACCGTTCCTAAGAAAGAGTCTAAAAGGAACAAATAAAGGCTTTAAGGATGTACAAAAAAGAGAGATCAGAGAATAGAAAGGTGAGGCTATAGAGGAAAAGAAAATGACTGGATGTATCTGTCAACCCAAGCTCCTAATTTATCCCTGTCCCCTCTCTCCCCTTTGGGACCCATAAGTTTGGTTTTTATGTCTGTGAGTCTGTTTCTGTTTTGTAAATAAGTTAATGTATATCAATTTTTTTTTAGATTTTCACATATATGATATATTTCTCTTTCTATGTCCTACTTAGTATGATACTCTCTAGGTCCATCCATATAGCAGCAAATGGCATTATTTCATTCTTTTTATAGCTCAAGGAATTATATTCAATACCTTGTTATAAGCTATAATGGAAAAGAATCTGAAAAATTATACACACACATACATATCTGAATCACTTTGCTGTACATCAGAAACTAACACTCTGCTGTACATCAGAAACTTAACACATCCTTGTAAACCAACTATACTTTAAAAAAAAAAATTCCAGTTTTTTAGGGAATCTCTACACTGTTCTCCATAGTGGCTGTACTAGTTTGCATTCCCACCAACAGTGTAAGAGGGTTCCCTTTTCTGCACACCCTCTCCAGCATTTATTGCTTGTAGACTTTTGGATAGCAGCCATTCTGACTGGCATGAAATGGTACCTCATTGTGGTTTTGATTTGCATTTATCTGATAATTAATGATGTTGAGCATCTTTTCATATGTTTGTTAGCCATCTGTATGTCTTTTTTGGAGAAATGTCTGTTTAGTTCTTTGGCCCACTTTTTGTTTGGGTCATTTATTTTTCTGGAATTGAGCTACAGGAGTTGCTTATATATTTTTGAGATTAATTCTTTGTCCATTGCTTCGTTTGCTATTATTTTCTCCCATTCTGAAGGCTGTCTTTTCACATTGCTTATAGTTTCCTTTGTTGTGCAGAAGCTTTTAATTTTAATTAGGTCCCATTTGTTTATTTTTGCTTTTATTTCCAATATTCTGGGAGGTGGGTCATAGAGGATACTGCTGTGGTTTATATCAGAGAGTGCTTTGCGTATGTTTTCCTCTAGGAGTTTTATAGTTTCTTGTTTTCCGTTTAGATTTTTAATCCATTTTGAGTTTATTTTCATGTATGGTGTTAGTGTTCTAGTTTCATTCTTTTACAAGTGGTTGACCAGTTTTCCCAGCACCACTTGTAAAAGAGATTGTCTTTTCTCCATTGTATATTCTTGCCTCCTTTGTCAAAGATAAGTTGTCCATATGACCCAGCAATCCCACTGCTGGGCATACACACCAAGGAAACCAGAATTGAAAGACACGTGTACCCCAATGTCCATCGCAGCACTGTTTATAATAGCCAGGACATGGAAGCAACTTAAATGTCCATAAAAAGACAAATGGATAAGAAAGCTGTGGTACATATACACAATGGAATATTACTCAGCCATTAAAAAGAATACATTTGAATCAGTTCTAATGAGGTGGATGAAACTGGAGCCTATTATACAGCGTGAAGTAAGCCAGAAAGAAAAACACCAATACAGTATACTAACGCATATGTATGGCATTTAGAAAGGTGGTAACAATAACCCTGTAAGTGAGACAACAAAAGAGACACAGATGTATAGAAGAGTCTTTTGGACTCTGTGGGAGAGGGTGAGGGCAGGATGATATGGGAGAATGGCACTGAAACATATAAATTTATCACATTTGAAATGAATTGCCAGTCCAGGTTCAATGGATGATACAGGGTGCTCGGGGCTGGTACACTGTGATGACCCAGAGGGATGGAATGGGAAGGGAGGTGGGAGGAGGGGTTCAGGATGGGGACCACATGTACACCCATGGCGGATTCAAGTCAATGTATGGCAAAACCAATACAATGTTGTAAAGCAAAATAAATAAATAAAACAGATTTAAAAAAAAGAAAATAATAATAATTTTAAAAATGAAAGATAATGACTATATGTTTCTAATTGAGAGTTGACATCAAACTGACACCATGAGGTATGCACTGACAAAAATTGCCTACAATCTATGCATGCTTTTCTTCCTTTTTAAAGATACATATCTTAGACCCATAGAGAGTCACATGATATGTTCTTAAAGATTCTGTAGTAAATTCTTCATTGTTATATGTTGATTCATTGGCTCCTCATTCTCATTAAGGTGGAGTATCTGAAATATTTTTCCTCAACAAGGAAAAACCTTTTCCCCAACTCAACCAGAATTTATATAAATTCAGAGCAGAGGGCATTTATCATTAAATGTATATTTTCCATTAATTTAGGAGAACACCCAGCTTCCAACACAAGTATCCTTTGAAGGATTAAAGGGCATAATTTTGATTTTTCCTTTTGCATCTACATTATAGAAATGATGAAAAGAAAGAGTTATTAGGAAAAAGTGATATTACTCAAGATGCCACAAACATTTATCTTTATCTATTGTATTTAACATGTAGATGTGATTTACGAGGTATGACGTAAGGAGCCTGTTAAAATTCTAGTATTTCTTAATTATTACTTTCAACTGTGATCATTAGGTTTCTATTTTCTGAGCAATAAGAATATATCAGAAAGATTCCATAGGTTATTGGTTACTCTCTCATATTAAACGTTAACAGAAATGTTTAGAAAGCCAATCTTACTGCTGATTAAATGCTACGTAATCCTTCAGGCACATCCAGAGTTGTTTCTTATAGTAGTTGGAGTGGAATTTCATATAGTGGCTGGAGTGGCATTGGCCACTCCTATTTCTCCTCCTACCCCAGCACCCTGCCCAGGAAGAAGAAGGGTATCATGGTCTGATTCTTACATGGTCATCCTCTCTGTTTTGAAATTTCTTACTATTCTGAGCTTGACAGATTGACACTTAGGAAGAACAATAGAGTAGGCAGGTAACTTCATTCATTCTGTTTATCTTTGGTTTGGTGAATTTGGCAAGCTTTGTTTATGTCTCCTCCTAGTGGCCTCAGACCACAACGTTCATAAATTTCTGGGAGATATGTTCAGCTTTACCCTAGTTCCTGCTTTCTGTGAGGAGCCCTCTAACAAACGATCAACTTTATCTCAACATCACTCCAACAATGGTTCATTGTAAACTATCTTTGGGTATCATGCCACTTTTCCTGGTGCAGCTGACCCTTAGACAGTCCCATGTCCATCTTTAACTTTCATGTTCAAACATGGAGCCAAAGGAACCACTGAGTGCTTCTCATTACTTTATTCCTGGTAGAAAAAGTTCTTAAGAATAAGAATCTTAGCATGGAATCTTACTGTTCCTCTGCTTAAGCTTCTGTCAAGCCACACCTCCTTAAAAAAAATCACTAAACACCAAATCCAGTAACATGTGTCAAGTTATGCAAAGAGCTTATTTTGTTATTATAATAACACAAGGGAGATTATGAAATTCACTGGCCCAGTAAGCTTCTAGTAGGGAAATGAGATACCAGTCTCCTACCTTGCAAGAAGGTCCAGTGTCTGTGTCTTTAAATGTGAATCTCTACCTGTAAATTCTTGTCACTCTGATTGGAGAGGAAAGAATGCTACTTTTGTTCCAAATTGGCAGGGAGAGTAAAATTACTTTATTTATAACATCAATTTACTCACCAGTAGTAACCCAGATTTTCCCTCTTTTCTCCTTGTCTTTATTTTATTTTGATCAGACATCCTAGTGAGGAGTGGAATGGAGTTTAGGAGCACAGCAGTAGGAAAAAGGGCATTCACTGAGAAAGAGGTTTGGTCTGGTATATAAGCCCTGGAAAGTGGTATCTGACTTTATTTATGAATTAACTTTTTAAAAGTATGGAGCATCTTGTTGTTGTTCAGTTGCTCAGTCATGTCCAACTCTTTGTGACCCCATGGACTGAAGCATACCAGGCTTCACTGTTCTTTTCTATCTCCCTGAGTTTGCTCAAACTCATGGCCATTGAGTTGATGGTGCCTTCCAATCATCTCACCTCTGTCACCCCCTTCTTATCCTGCCCTGTCTTTCCTGGCATCAGGGTCTAGAATGCACTGTTTATTACTGTGGTTTCCAGCACTGTTTTGCAGGGCATCAGTAAAATTCTCCACTCAATATCTTTTTGCAAACATATCACTTCAATGCATGCTATGTTCAGTGTTTTCTGGTGATTTCTGCTGTCAATGCTCCCTGCATTGCCTTTCCTATTTTGGTGAGTAGCAGCTTCACTTTACAGTTTTTTTTTTTTTTTTTTCCCCAGTCGGCTTAGAATTATTATTGCTACTCCCATTTTTTTTTATACTTCACATCAAAATTAATGAGAAAATATTTAAAGCTGTGCCTTCAAAATATCCAGAGGTTGAATATTTCTGACATGGAACACCTTTGCTCTACTGGTTTAGGCGATCTTTAACTGTCTTCTGAACTATTTCTGTAGCTTCCTAACCAGCCTGGTTACTGATGCTTTAGCTTTCCACCCTTCACTCAGTTCTCAACAAAGCAGACAGTGCAATTATTTTAAAAGATAAATCTCATATTTCATTCCACAAATACTTTAAAAAATCCCCCAGTGATATCCTATATAATTTAGAGTGAACCTAATGCCTTTAGATGTGTCTCCCTGCTCTACTTACCTCTTTGCTGTCACTTAAATATGGTTGGCACATTCTAGCTTCAGAATTTTTGTTCCTACCATTCTTCTGTCTGGAAATTCTGTCCCCACAGGTATATACATGGCTCATTTCCTCAACAACTTGCAATATTATCATTATTATGCAACCATTTCTGACTTCCTTATTTAAATATTTAATTCTATCTTCTCATCCTCATTTCTATGCCTTATCACTAATTTATTTTTCCTCTATAGAATTGATTATCTCAAGGCTCTCTACTTAGCAAAAGGAATGTTCTCTATTAATACTTGCTTAATAAACAATCATCAAATTTCAGTGACAACTAACACTTAGATTTTCTTTTTCATGTATCTGTGGGTCAGCTACAAGTTAGCTCTGGCCTCCTTATGGTTGCAACTTGTGGTCTGGTCTACTCTGACTTTTAATTTTGAGGCCTATGTTGAAGAGGCAATGGCTACCTAGAGGGAACTCTTTTCCTCAGTGAAAGTTACACAAGAGGGTGTACTGACTGCTCACACACACATTTGGAGAATCTATTTCCATCATGCCTACTAAAATCACATTGCCCAGAATAACTCATTTGATTAAATCCAAAGTCAAGAAATGGACAGGTACACACTCTATCCATGAAGACAGGACAGTGTGATTTTTTAAATTAAGTATTGAATGTTATCACATATGTGGAAATAGAATTTAATCAGCTGTAATAGACAAAAGGACTTAGACTGGAAAATTATAGAAGCATTCTAACTTCTAATATATATATATATATATATATATATCAAATTGTTTTCCATTAAATTAGAAAAATATAAGGATTTTCAAGTAGAAAATGAGATTCCACTTTGATGTTGGCCTTGGCACTTAGTGTTGAATGATACATGTGTTTCATATAAGTGAAAGGAAAGGCAAAGGGAAGTCTTCAGCAAGAAAGCTAGTTTAGCGAAGATTTAGGGGAAGGAAAAAAATGAAAGGTTTCCAAGTAGTGTCTAAATTCTCCTTCGCTCTCACTTACAAAATCAATTCAGTCGAAAACCATTCAGTGAGATGGTGGCACACACCTTTCCGAAGTCTCAATAGGGGAAAAAGACAGGCCGTATGTTAAGAGTACTTTTGTGAATATTCCATCCTGGGTTTTTCTAGTTTCTGCACTGCCTCTTCCTCCTTGTCCCTATTATTTGCCTTACTTCAATACATTTTCTGATAAATTCTATTTGTTGCACTATTTATTTTATTCATTTTCTGATTCATAGTTTTCCTTTAACTTCCTTTGGAATACAAGAAAATTGACTCTTTTTGTGGTGTTTAGCTAGTCTGTATGAGAGCCTAGGTGAACCAGTCAGCTGTAGGGATTCTGAACTCTCCCCTGCTTCTCTTGTTCCTACCATGAGTCACCCACACGCATGTCATTGCTGTTGTTTTAACAATGACATGGCTACATTTCTCCTGAATGTATGGTTTTAAACTTTTCCTTTATGTTTTAGTTTTTGTGGGGGTTTATTGTAGTTTATGTCCTAAATATACTTTAACCACTAAATTAAAGATCCACTAATAAATATATGAACATAACAAAATAGTTACCTTTGCTCATACAGCATACAAAAATGTCAGGTTTACATTATTTAGAGTTATTTGACAGATAATGAAGCTCACTCATATTCTAATTTTAGGGGTGATTAATGAAGAATATTGAAGAGGATTTAGGAGATATTATTTCAAGTTAATCTCTGTCTCCAAAGTATAAATTTTTTAGGGGAATGACACATTTTACAACTTCTCCTCCAATTTTGTAAATTTTATAATAAGGATCAAAGAGAATAAGTTACCTTGCCCTAGAGCCTTGACTCCCAGACTTTCTGCTATACTAGTTATGTCATTAAATACTTATTTTCTCATAAAACTCATAACACCTGATATTTAGCATATAATAAACAGTAATTTGATTTTTATTGTCCCTTCTTAAATTACATGATTCTATGAACTTACTTTGCTTATTTAATCCTCTCCTAGAACTGGACTGGATATATCTGCATTTGGCATATGCTTTAATCCCTTTCCTTTCAGATGGAGAATAAGGAAACTCTAATTCTTTTCCTCTTATATGGAAAATAGATGCACTGAAAATAGCCCAGATTCCATTCCAGGATAGTTGCTATTGCTCTACTGCCAGTTTCCCTGGTTAATATTTATGGAGATTTGCTGTACTTGACATAGAGTGTAATATGTAAGTGCATCACTGCCTATAGCTTTATATAAAAGAATTCTTATTGATTTTTCTATGTGATGTGGTACCACATTTGTGTCAACTTTCTTCAGTTGCTTTATTTATTTCCTTTCTTCTTTGTCACTTTTCCCAAGTTGGAAAAGCATTTCTCATCTAGGTTGGAAAACCTCTGTAATTGCATTTCTAACCCCTATCACTTGCCTTTACTTCTATTATAATATTCTTTCATTTGTCTTGCCACACATCCTTCACAGCATTTTGGGTGTAGTGACTCTTAGAAGAACCATTGAATAAATACACGTCTCAGAAGTTTCTTATCTTAATAGGTAGAAGTGAAGCAAGTATCAATCTCAACTCTCCCACACATTTAGCATCCATTTTGTATTAAGCAAATGAGAGCAGATATTTTAAATTGTAATAGTTTTATAGAATAGCAAGGTAAACATTCACCTCAACTAAATGTTTTTTCCTGATCAAATGCTAAGCAGTGGGATTTCATAAATTTAAATTTTATTCTAATGAGAAATTCACAAAACTACAGCTTATAAGATGTTTTCCTTGCAATGCATGAGAATATTTAGCAGTAAGGAAAAGTGACTTCTGCTGCCAGTTAGAAAAAGACCCAGAGACTTACATCTCACTATCTCAAAAGCTAGTAGGCCAGCGTTTATATAGCTCACAGCACAAGCACAATAGAACTTCAAGAAAACAGATAATGTTAGAGAGTACAAACACTCATGTTACAGTTAAAAAATAAGAAAAGTATAAAAGTGAAACAATATTAGCTGCAAAATAATTTTTAAAACTAGCATTTGTTGAACATATAACACAATTATGCCTTTAGCTTGTATTATACCATTTTATACTGAACTTCCCAGGTGGAACTAGTGGTATAGATCCAGCCTGCCAATGCAGGAGACATATGAGACTCAGGTTCAATCCCTGGGTTGGGAAGAGCCCCTGGAGGAGGGCATGACAACCCACTCCAGTATCCTTGCCTGGAGAATCCCATGGATAGAGGAGCCTGGTGGCCTACAGTCCACGAGATCAAAGAGTCAGACACAACTGAAGCAACTTAGCACAGCACATTCCATTTTATACACGGAACAATTCTTGAGGTAAGTGCCATTATTAAAAAAGAAATACATGTTAATATAGAGGAAGAATTATAAACTAGATTTTTAATCTCAATGCAGGGTTATTTTTAACTCACTACATCCTAATCATAAATATTTTGTAAACATTAAAATATTTTTCCAGTTTCTGTGGATTGTATGAGGCATTTATGCTAAATTAGATGGTAAGAATTTGCCTGCAATGCAGGAGACTTGGATTCGATCCTTGGGTCAGGAAGATGTCCTGGAGAAGGGAATGGCAACCCACTCCCATGTTCTTGCCTGGAGAATTCCATGGACAGAGGACCCTGGCGGGCTACAGTCCATGAGGTCACAAAGGGTTGCACATGACTGATAGACTACACTAGATCTAAATAATATATATCATATTAAAATAAAAACATAACTATGATTTAATATAGGGTTAATTGGCAAATACAAACCAATAAGGTCTAAATCTTCTTTCTAATGAATTTAGTGGAAGAAAATTATTTCAACCATTTCCCTTCAATCTTACAAAAAACTCATCCTATACTTAGATCAGGCACAGCCACTCATATTTCTGGTAATTACAGTAAAGTTTGTGACTCATCAGTAAGAAAATTATATGAAAAACCCTTCAGTATATTGATGACTCCTGTGTAAAATTCATACCAATGATATTTTAATTAACCATGGAATAATTTGGCAACTGGTAATTTTGGGAGTGTCCAGTATAGATAATTTTGGTTCACTCAATCAATTATACTGATTGATTCAATCAAAAGTTAAACTACACTTTTTTTTTAGTCATTAATCAATTGTTTTTATGTAAACTACATTTTAAAACCCACAGTTAAATTTAATCTAGGGTTCTGTAATGTGTTAGAAAGAGGAAATATAGCAGGTATACATAGGAAATAATATTTCTGAAAATCTAAAACAGAGCTTTTAGAGTTCATTTACTTCCATTGAACTTATTCAACGAAATACCTATTCTGGTAGTTGTATATCTACTAACTCAAGTTAGCAATAAATAATCATTTTTAAAGGTAAATCTAGAAGATAAAAATGATACTAAATATGATATACTTTGGATAGTAAATACCACTGAAATAATTTAACCTCTATTTGCTCAACAAATAGCCTACTAGGGTTCTCTCTCCTTGGGATTTTTCAGGTAAGAATACTTGAGTGAGTTGCCATTCACTACTCCAAGACATCCTCCTGACCCAGGGGTTGAACCTGTCTCTGTGTCTACTGCACTGGCAGGCAGATTCTTTAAAACTACACCATCTGGGCAGTTGCCAGTGAGGTACCTGGAAACAGTGCTGTTCTTCCTATTGGTAAACAGCCACATACCTATTAAAAATTTAACCCTGAGAGTGTGCATTGGCAATTTCTGGATTGATCCTTGCCCATTCCTCTATCCTATTCTTATATTCAAAGAAATATTTCAATATTTTATCTTATGAAATGAATCTTGAAATAATGATTTAAGCCTTGTAACCACTTTATACCATTACTTCACTTTTGTTCTCTCAAGTTTTTATTAACTTTACTTTTACTACTCTCTTATTCTTCACCTTTTACTTTTTGAAAAGCATTTAATATTTATCTGTTTTTTCTGCCTTTCAGCCATCTATGCTTCTGATTGTCAATAATCCTATTGTACCAAGTATTAATATCTCAATGGGAATTCTCAGAACTAAAGATAAGGCGACAGTCACAGAGGATTTTTGTTTTAACCTAGGTTTTAGTGTGTAAGAGAAACACCAATTCATTAAGGTTTTAGAAAGTCTTTACCAATAAGGAAATGAATAGTTTCATTTTACAATTATTAAAGCTAAGAGGTAATCTGACATACACTCTGTCCATAAATTATAGATAAAGCTGTGGCATTTTTGCCAGTCATTGGTTTATACTTTTCTCTCTCCTCATAGAAATAATTTGTAGAGAGAGAAACAGAATAAGAGGAAGAGAGAAAATAACAAAATTATATCACTATTATTAGCAATCAAATATATGTCCATATATACAAAAAAAGAGAGGGATTCCAAGGGAATTGCATACTTGGCAGACAACCTGTTCTATGTTGTCTGAAATATTAATAGTCCTTTTCACCATGTCTGCATAGCTCCATTAATTTATAGATACAGCATCAATCCCACTCAAATTTTATCTAACACTGGCCTATTCTCTAATTTACTGTTCACAATTATTCAAATATTGAAAATTCTTTCCCAGTCTGGAATAGTCCCACTCTAATGTGATCTTTTGCTAAAATATGTTAACTTTCATGCATGCTTTGGTCAAATAAACCCGTTTCACAAATCTCAAAGAAATGCTTATAATAGACTAATGTTTCCTGGTGAATTCAGTAATCATCAATGCACTTTCAATTACAATGGAAAAAACAGCATTTTTCCATTTGAGTAACAGCTTAGAATTTACTATTGTTCTTGATTACATTATTTCCCATTTTAAAAAGTAGCTTTAAGTATAAGCAGAAGAGGCAACTATCATGCAATAGTATATACAAAATAAAAAACAAAAAAGAAATTAAAAAGGTTAGCCTCGTACACATTTATAAAACTTATCATTGCCACCTCTATAAACAACATTGCCCCAAAGAGATTCTCCAACAGTCTACAAAAATACCTAATATTAAAGACATATTTCGGAGATTCATTTGTTTTTAAGAGTCCATTTGAGATAACACATAGAAAAGTCAAACTAACATTTTTAAACTTAGTGAAGCTCCAATACCTTGGCCATGTGATGCAAAGAGCCAACTCATTGGAAAAGACCCCAATGCTGGGAAAGACTGAAGGCAAAAAGAGAAGGGAACCGCAGAGAGATGAGATGGTTAGATAGTATCACCGACTCGATGGATATGAATTTGAATAAACTCCAGAAGTTAGTGAAGGACAGTGGAGCCTAGCATGCTGCCTTCCATTGGGCCAAAAAGAGTTGGATATGACTTAGTGACTGAATAACAGCAACTCTCTCTGACTTGGAGCATGTCAGGTACCAAAGTCCATACACAATTAACTTTTTTTAAAAGCCCTTCATGCCCAGAGATAATCAGAAATTAAAATTAAAAACTTAGCATCAAAAAAATAAGATACTGCAGGTTATTTCTCATTTTTTTCCATAAAAACTAGGGACTTTCCTGGTGGCTCAGATGGTAAAAAATCTGCCTGCATGCAGGAGAAACCGAGTTTTATTCCTGGGTTGAGAAGATCCCCTGGAGAAGGGAATAGATACCCACTCCAGTATTCTTGCCTGGAGAATTCCATGGACAGAGGAGCCTGACAGGCTACAGTCCACGGGGTGACAAAGAGTTGGACATGACTGAGTGACTAACAGCACATCCCAAACATTATCTGAACACAATTTATGGTTGTCATATAATAAGATTGCTTGTAAGTAAAGTCTTCTTTTTTATCTGAAACCTGGGTGTCCCAGAACCTGTAGTTCCTTGCATTATGCCAGTAAATTCTTTCATGTGATTTTATAGTGTGTGTGTGTGTGTGTGTGTGTGTGTGTGTGTATCTGTGTATGTGCAGTTGTGTCTGACTCTTTGCAACCCCATGAACTGTAGCCCACCAGGCTTCTCTGCCCATGGCATTCTCCATGCAAGAATACTGGAGTGGGTTGCCATATCTTACTCCAGGGTTCTTCCCAACCCAAAGATTAAACCCATGTTTCTTGCATCTCTTGCATTGGCAGGTGGCTTCTTTAACCACTGTCTACTGTGGTAGACTGTGTCTACGGTGGTATTCCCATCTCTTGAAGAGATGGGAATACGAGACCACCTGATCTGCCTCTTGAGAAATTTGTATGCAGGTCAGGAAGCAACAGTTAGAACTGGACATAGAACAACAGACTGGTTCCAAATAGGAAAAGGAGTTCATCAAGGCTGTATATTGTCAACCTGCTTATTTAACTTATATGCCGAGTACATCATGAGAAACGCTGGACTGGAAGAAGCACAAGCTGGAATCAAGATTGCTGGGAGAAATATCAATAACCTCAGATATGCAGATGACACCACCCTTATGGCAGAAAGTGAAGAGGAACTCAAAAGCTTCTTGATGAAAGTGAAAGTGGAGAGTGAAAAAGTTGGCTTAAAGCTCAACATTCAGAAAACGAAGATCATGGCATCCGGTTCCATCACTTCATGGGAAATAGATGGGGAAACAGTGTCAGACTTAGTTTTCTGGGCTCCAAAATCACTGCAGATGGTGACTGCAGCCATGAAATTAAAAGACGCTTGCTCCTTGGAAGGAAAGTTATGACCAATCTAGATAGCATATTCAAAAGCAGAGACATTACTTTGCCAACAAAGGTTCGTCTAGTCAAGGCTATGGTTTTTCTTGTGGTCATGTATGGATGTGAGAGTTGGACTGTGAAGAAGGCTGAGCACCAAAGAATTGATGCTTTTGAACTGTGGTGTTGGAGAAGACTCTTGAGAGGAGTCTGCAAGGAGATCCAACCAGTCCATTCTGAAGGAGATGAGCCCTGGGATTTCTTTGGAAGGAATGATACTAAAGCTGAAACTCCAGTACTTTGGTCACCTCATGTGAAGAGTTGACTCATTGGAAAAGACTCTGATCCTGGGAGGGATTGGGGGCAGGAGGAGAAGGGGACAACAGAGGATGAGATGGCTGGATGCCATCACTGACTCGATGGACGTGAGTCTGAGTGAACTCCGGGAGCTGGTGATGGACAGGGAGGCCTGGTGTGCTGCGATTCATGGGGTCGCAAAGAGTCGGACATGACTGAGTGACTGATCTCTGATCTGACTGTCTACCTATACATATGAAAGTCAATATCTGTGTGTCAGCATATAATTTTATTCTATTCTTTTTTTCTCTTTACTTCAGTTCAGTCGCTCAGTTGTGTCTGACTCTTTGCAACCCCATGAACCTCAATACGCCAGGCCTCCCTGTCCATCACCAACTACCAGAGTCCACCCAAACTCATTTCCATTGTGTCGGTGAGGCCATCCAACCATTTCATCCTCTGTCATCCCCTTCTCCTCTTGCCCTCAATCTTTCCCATCATCAGGGTCTTTTCAAATGAGTCAGCTCTTCATATCAGGTGGCCAAAGTATTGGAGTTTTAGCTTCAACATCAGTCCCTCCAATGAACACCCAGGACTGATATCCTTTAGGATGGACTGGTTGGATCTCCTTGTAGTTCAAGGGACTCTCAAGAGTCTTCTCCAACACCACAGTTCAAAAGCATCAATTCTTCAGTTCTCAGCTTTCTTTATAGTCCAACTCTCACATCCATACATGACTGCTGGAAAAATCATAGCAGATGATGGACCTGATGACCCTTGACTAGATGGACCTTTGTTGGCAAAGTCGTGTCTCTGCTTTTTAATACACTGTCTAGGTTGGTCATAACTTTCCTTCCAAGGAGTAAGTGTCTTAATTTCATGGCTGCAATCACCATCCGCAGTGATTTTGGAGCCCCCATAAATAATGTCTGACACTACTTCTCCATCTATTTGCAATGAAGTGATGGGACCAGATGCCATGATCTTCATTTTCCGAAAGTTGAGCTTTAAGCCAATTTTTTCACTCTCCTCTTTCACTTTCATCAAGAGGCTCTTTAGTTCTTCTTCACTTTCTGCCATAAGGGTGGTGTCATCTGAATATATGAGGTTATTGATATTTCTCCCAGCAATCTTGATTCCAGATTTTGCTTCCTCCAGCCCAGCGTTTCTCATGATGTGCTCTGCATATAAGTTAAATAAGCAGGGTGACAATATACAGCCTTGATGTACTCCATTTTCTATTTGGAACAGTGTGTTGTTCCATGTCCAGTTTTAACTGTTGCATCCTGACCTGCATACAGGTTTCTCAAAAGACATGTCAGGTGGTCCGGTATTCCCATCTCTTTCAGAATTTTCCACATTTTATTGTGATCCACACAGTCAAAGGCTTTGGCATAGTCAATAAAGCAGAAGTAGATGTTTTTCTGGAACTCTCTTGCTTTTTCGATGATGTAGCAGATGTTGGCAATTTGATCTCTGGTTTCTCTGCCTTTTCTAAAACCAGCTTGAACATCAGGAAGTTCACAGTTCACATATTGCTGAAGCCTGGCTTGAAGAATTTTGAGCATTACTTTACTAGTGTGTGAGATGAGTGCAATTGTGTGGTAGTTTGAGCATTCTTTGGCATTGCCTTTCTTTGGGATTGGAATGAAAACTGACCTTTTCCAGTCCTGTGGCCACTGCTGACTTTTCCAAATTTGCTGGCATATTGAGGGCAGCACTTTCACAGCATCATCTTTTAGATTTTGAAATACCTCAATGGAATTCCTTCGCCTCCACCAGCTTTGTTCGTAGTGATGCTTCCTAAGGCCCACCTGACTTCACATTCCAAGATGTCTGGCTCTAGGTGAGTAGGAGTGATCACACCTTCGTGATTATCTCGGTTGTGAAGATTTTATTTGTACAGTTCTTCTGTGTATTCTTGCCACCTCTTCTTAATATCTTCTGCTTCTGTTAGGTCCACACCATTTCTGTCCTTTATTGAGCCCATCGTTGCATGAAATGTTCCTTTGTTATCTCTAATTTTCTTGAAGAGATCTCTAGTCTTTCCCATTCTATTGTTTTGCTCTATTTCTTTGCATTGATCACTGAGGAAGGCTTTCTTATCTCTCCTTGCTATTCTTTGGAACTCTGCATTCAAATGAGTATGTCTTTCCGTTTCTCCTTTGCTTTTCTCTTCTCTTCTTTTCACAGCTATTTGTAAGGCCTCCCCAGACAGCCATTTTGCTTTTCTTTTTCTTGGGGATGGTCTTTAGGCTATACAAACAGAAAATGACTATTAACTGATACTATTTAGTGTTAAATTTTGATAAGATGTGCAGATAAAATGTTATAGACACTACTAAGAATGCTGGAGAGTGTTGCCATTTCCTTTTCCAGGGGACTTTCCAGACACAGGGATTGAACCCACGTCTCCAGTTTTGGCTGGTGGATTCTTTGCCACTGAACCACAGGGAAGCCCAAGTTTAGTTATAGACAGACAATAATTAGCTAAGATATAAAATCTAAGGTCAGGTGGTATTTTGATTAGATATAAATCTTATTTTTCTTTGTATAAACCTGGACACTAGAACTCCTAAAAGTGCATCATTACGATATATGATCAGAGAAGGCAATGGAACCCCACTTCAGTATTCTTGCCTGAAAAATCCCATGGGTGGAGGAGCCTGGTAGTCTGCAGTCCATGGGGTCGCGAAGAGTGGGACACAGCTGAGCGACTTCACTTTCACTTTTCCCTTTCATGCATTGGAGGAGGAAATGGCAACCCACTCCAGTGTTCTCGCCTGGAGAATCCCAGGGATCGGGGAGCCTGGTGGGCTGCCGTCTATGGGGTCGCACAGAATTGGACACGACTGAAGTGACTTAGCAGCAGCAGCAGCACAATATCTGATACGACACAGTATGCCTGCAGGATTAGAATTGTACTTATCTTTTGTTCTGGCTCTTTTCCCAATACCTGTTCCCTCTCTTCAACAAGAAAATAATTACAGGCTTGCCTCATTTTATTGTGCTTCACTTCATTGTATTTCATCGCTAATTGTGTTTTTTACAAATTGAATGTTTTGGCAGACCTGTTTTGTAAGCAAGTTTATCAGGGTCATTTTTCCAACAGCATTTGCTCACTTTTTGACTCAATGTCACATTTTGGAAATCCTCAAAATAGTTCAGATATTTTCAATTATCAGTATATTTGCCATGGTGATCTGTGATCAGTGATCTTTGATGCTACTACCATTATTTATTGAAGGCTCAAATGATGGTTAGCATTTTTTAGTCATCCAGTATGACCTAAATCAAATATTTAATGATTATACAGTAGAAGTGATGAATAGATTCAAGGGATTAAATCTGGTATACAGAGTACCTGAAGAACTATGGATGGAGATTTTGTAACATTGTACAATAGGCAGTGACCAAAACCATCCCAAAGAAGAAGAAATGCAAGAAGACAAAGTGGTTGTCTGAGGAGGCTTTACAAATAGCTGAATAAAGAGGAGAAGTGAAAAGCAAGAGGGAAAGGAAAAGATATACCTTTCTGAATGCAAAGTTCCAGAGAAAAGCAAGGAGAGGTAAGAAGGCCTTCTTAAATGAACAATGCAAAGAAATAGAGGAAAATAATAGAATAGGAAGGACTAGAGATCTCTTCAAGAAAATTGGAGATTTATAAAGGGAACATTTCATGCAATAATAGGCACAATAAAGGGAAGAAATGGTAAGGACCTAACAGAAGCAAAATAGATAAGGAAGGGGTGGCAAGAATACATGGAAGAACTTTCCAAAATGGTCTTCATGACCTGGATAACCACGATGGTGTGGTTGTTCACCTAGAGTGAGACATCTTGGAGTGTGAAGTGAAGTGGGCCTTAAGAAGCATCACTACAAACAAAGCTAGTGGAAGTGATGGAATTCCAGCTGAGCTATTTCTAATTCTAAAAGATGATGCTGTAAAAGTGCTGCATTCAATATGCCAGCAAATTTGGAAAACTCACCAGTGGCCACAGAACTGGAAAAGCCAGTTTTGAATGTAATAAGAAAGAAGAGCAATGCTAAAGAATGTTCAAACTACCACATGATTGACCTCTTTTTGCATGCTAGTAAGGTAATGCTCATAATCCTCAAACTTATGTGTCAGCAATACATGAACTGAGAACTTCAGATGTAAAGCAAGTTTTAGAAAAGGCAGAGTGATGAGAGATCAAATTGCCAACTTTTGTTGGATCATAAAGAAAACAAGGGAATTACAGAAAAACATCTTCTTCTTTGACTAAATGAAAACCTTTGACTGTATGGATCACAACAAACTGTGCAAAATTCTTAAAGATATGGGAATATCAGACCACCTTACCTGTCTTCTGAGAAACCTGTTTGCAGGTCAAAAATAACAGTTAGAACTGGACATGAAAAAATTGACTGGTTCAAAATTCAGAGAAGAGTATAACAAGGCTGTATACTGTCACCCTGTTTATTTAACTTATATGCAGATTACATAATGTGAAATGCCAGGGTGGATGAATCACAAGCTGGAATCAAGATTGCTGGGAGAAATATCAACAACCTCAGATATGTTGATGAAACCACTCTAATGGCAAAAAAGTGAAGAGTAGCTAAAGAGCTTTGTGATGAGGGTGACTGAAGAGAGTGAAAAAGTTGGCTTAAAAGTCAACATTAAAAAACTAAGATTGTGTCATCTGGTCCCATCACTTCATGGAAAATAGAAGGGGAAAAATTGGAAGCTGTGACAGATTTTATTTTCTTGGGCTCCAAAATCACTGCAGATGGTGACTGTAGCCATGAAATTAAAAGACACTTATTCCTTGGAAGGAAAGCTATGACAATCCTACACAGCATATGAAAAAGCAGGTAAATCACTTTGCCAGCAAAGTGATATGATACAGGCAAAGCTATGGATTTTCCAGTAGTCATGTACAGATGTTAGATTTGGACCATAAAGAAAGCTAAGGACTGAAGAATTGATGCTTTTGAACTGGAGAAGACTCTTGAGAGTCCCTTGGACAGCAAGGAGATCAAACCAGTTAATCCAAAAGGAAATCAACCCTGAATATTCACTGGAAGGACTGACACTGATATTCCAATACTTTGACCACCTGATCCAAAGAGCCAGTCATTGAAAAAGACTCTGATGCTGGGAAAGATTGAAGGCAAAAAGAGAAGAGACAGTGGAGGATGAGATGGTTAGATAGTATCACCGACTCAGTGAACATGCATTTAAGCAAATTCTGGGAGATGGTGACAGACAGGGGAACCTGGCAGGCTGAAGTGAGTCCATAGGGTCATGAAGAGTCAGACATGACTTAGTGACTGAGCAACATCAAAAGTTTTAAATTTATGTATATTTTTTAGACATAATGCTATTGAACACTTAATACACTAGAGAATAATATAAGCATAAACCTTTTGCACTAGGAAACCAAAAAATTTACAATTCACATTATTTCAGTAGTTGCTTTATCATAGTGGTCTGGAACCAAACTGGTAATATTCTAGGATATGCCACCTTGAGAAATATGTCAATGTTGATAAATCATAATTTTATAGTATATAAATTGATTATGACATTTTACTGTGAACTATATTCATTTATAATACAATTTTTAAACTATATCCTCTCATGAAAATTACTTAGATATAAATATATAATAATTCTATATATACATGATTCTGTACCATATTTGAATAACGGTTTTAAATTCCTAAAATATCATAGTGAAAAATTTCATACAAATGAACTTGAATTATTTTTCCTTTTTTTTTCTTAGTGGAAAGATAATCACTGAAGACTACTTCTCTGAAATCTGACACATGAGAAAAATACATATATATGTTGCCTATAAGATACAAGAAAAATATTTAATGCTCTTTATAAAACATTGGTAGTTTCTCACATTCAGTGTTTTTATGTGAAATTAACATTGCCATCAAGTTTTCAAGCCTCATTTTCATTTAATTAATTATACTTTCAACCTTGAATTAAGACTGTATTTGGTGGTAGATGTGAGGCTTTAAGACAATTCTGCAGAAATGTCTTCATTTCTTAAATTCTCAAATAATGATCTTATAAACTTAACTTACTTTATAGATAGAATCTTCAACAGTATAACTATGTCGTAGGGTAGCTAAGAAAAGGAATTCCTCAAAAATTATAATTCATAGTTCTCCCTTTCATACTTTAATGTCCAGTGTTAGAGATGCCAAAACTGACAACGTGAGTATTCTGTATTCTTTCTAAAATCATTTATCACTCACCATGTCAATTGTTTGTTATAATTACACATGTTCTATAGTTCAGAAAAGTTAAAAACCAAATATTTTTGAAAGTTATTAACAGTGTTAGGGTTAATTGGAAACTGCTAAATGTTTACATTCATTCCATTTTTCCTTATTTTCCATCCCTTAGCTTTTTTTCCCCTTCCATCAGATCCATTTTTAGAATGTCTACTATGTGACCAACACTCTGATAGGCACTCTCTGCTCTTGATCTGCTCACAGTAGTGGTTGGAGGAATGTATAAAATAATCAGGATTCACACATAACTCCATTAAAGCATAATTACAATATGATTAAATTGTAGACCCAAAAAACGTACCCTTCTTTTTAGATATAAAGACATAAAGAGGTACAAATATTATTTCAGTGGAACTAGGAGGACAAGCACTGTTAAAGCATGGATAATGGTATGTAGAAGTAGGTATATATGCAAAAATCACAACTTTCCACATGAAAATTATAAGGATCAGATGGTTAAATGAGTATAAGAATATTAATTCCTATTTATCATGATATGATCAGGAGAAATGATGGGAGATTATGGCTAATTGTTCCTGAATTCATCCTTTAACCTTCCTGTTCCCATTTTGCCCATTACACATATGTCTGCAGTCATTACTAAGCCTTGTCCCTTCCCAAGACTGCATGAACCCTGATGCATTTTGATTAACTTCATGGTATGAGTGCACAATAGTATTATAGAATAGATAAATAAAAGGAGATACATTTAGTATATGTCATAGAACATTTACATATTTGGCCATATCTAATAAAGTAGATTATTAATCTTTTTCTGAGAAGAGTATTTTATTAAAATGTGATATCAGAGAGTTGATTTTTTATCTTGGCTTTATCTTAGGTACTTTCTACTTTTGCCACTTTGGTATGTTTTTAAATGGCAGGATTCTGATTTTGCTTTATGGAGTTAAAAAAACAATGCACACATTTTTCAAGATTATTATATAAGATATATTGATGTTGTTTAGTCACTAAGTCATGTCCAACTCTCTTGTGATCCATGGATTGTAGTCAGGCTATCCCTGGGATTTCCTAGGCAAGATACTGGAGTGGGTTGCCATTTTATTCTCTAGGGGATCTACCTGACCCAGGTATCAAACCCATGTCTCCTGCATTGGCAAGCAGATTCTTTACCACTGAGCCACTAAGGAAGCCCATATATGATATCTGCATATTATTTAACACTGAATGATAAATTAATGGTTTAAAATAGTGTCTAGTGCTGAATATAATACATGACACATTCTAGGCAGTCTCCCTTTATCTGCCACATATATTAAAAAATACTAAACATATCAATTATAGTTTTTAACTAAATAAAATATGGAGTTCATTGGTTTTGTGGGAAAATAATGCACTTAACTGGTTTACTATTCAGATATTTTGGTTTCTCTAGGCCATTCTTTGGTATAAAACTGTAATTGTAATCAGAGTTGCCCTTAGCAGCTACTTTAGCTTGGACCTTGGACATAAGATGGACTGAGAAGTATTGGGTTGGTGCAAAAGTAATTGTGGTTTTTGCAACAACAAATGGTTGAGATTTATTGTTTGATATTGGAATACATTCTAAATAAATGTGGTTATGTTATACAACACTTTCATGTGCATCTCTCACTTTATGTATTTTGCTAATGACTTATTACTTACTGTTTATATTTATTTTAGACTATGGAAATGATGTTTGACAAAAAGCAAATTCAAGCAGTTTTTTTTTTTTAATTTGAGCTCAAAATAGATCCTAAAGCAGCAGAGACAACTCACAACATCAGTGACAGATTTGGCTCAGGAATTGCTAATGAATGTAAAGTGCAGTGGTGGTTCAAGAAATTTTGAAAAGGAGATGAGAGACCTGAAGGTGAGAAGTATAATGGTTGGCCATAGGAAGTTGACAGCAATTCATTGAGAGGATCGTGGAAGCTGATCTCTTACAACACATGAAAAGTTACTGAAGAACTCAGTGTCAGCTCTTCTATAGTCAGTTGGCATTTGAAGCGAATTGGAAAGGTGAAAAAGCTCAATAAGTAGTTGTCTTGTGAGCTGACCAAAAAACAAAACAAAACAAAATCATTGTTTTAAAATGCTGTCTTCTCTTATTCTCTGCAACAATGAACCACTTCTCAATCAGATTGTGAAGTGCAACGAAAAATGGATTGTATACAGCAACCAGCAACAACCAGCTCAGTGGCGGGGCTGAGAAGAAGCTCCAACGCACTTCCCGAAGCCAAACTTGCACCCCTGTTTGGTTGTTGCTGCCTGCTGATCCACTATGATGAATCCCAGCGAAACTATTACAACTGAGAGTTATGCTCAGCAAATCTATGAGATGCACTGAAATCGGCAATGACTGCAGCCAGCTTTGGTCAACAGAAAGGAACCAATCCTTCTTCAGGACAAAGTCAGACCACACGTCACACAACCAACACTTCAAAAGTTGAATGAATTGGGTTACCGAGTTTTGCTTCATCTGTAATGTTCACCTGACTCTCTCCAACAGACTACCACTTCTTCAAGCAACTCAACAACTTTTTGCAGGGAAAATGCTTTCTAAGAGTCCATTGAATCCCGAAGCATGGAATTTTATGCTACAGGGATAAACAAATGTATTTCCCATTGGGGAAAAATGTGTTGATCGTAATGGTTCATATTTTGATTAATAAAGTTGTGTTTACCTATAATTATAATGATTTAAAATTCACAGTCCAAATTACTTTTGCACCAACCTAATATATCTCCAGTGTCTACTTACAATCTTTGGTACTGTTTATGTTTATAGTTGTTTAAATCAAACTGGATATTTAAACATATTGAATATATTTAAGGACCATAACACCTTTTCTTGGTTTTGGTCCTGAAGCTTATTGTGCCTAAGTGATCTGTAGAAATGAAAAATTTGCCACAAAAATATTCCCATACTAAATATCAACATCTGGAATAAGGTATGGCAAGCCTAGAAGAAAAGTAATAAAATCTGTGTTTTTATAAGGCTTAACTAAATATGACTGTAATACACATAATCAAGACACTTTGATCATCTCTTAGGGAAAAGAGCAGTCCAAGGAGATAAAGAAAATTTATTTGAGTTTTAAAAACAATTGTGTAAGTGTACGCACTTAGGGAACACAGCCCTGCCCATCAACAGAAAATTAAAGATTTACTGAGCATGGCACCACCCATCAGAACAAGACCCAGTTTCCCCCTCACTCAGTCTCTCTCATCAGGAGGCTGCCATACCCTCTTATCCTTCTCTATCAGAGAGCAGAGGAACAAAATCCACAATCACAGAAAACTAACCAAACTGATCACATGGACCACAGTATTGTCTAGCTCAATGAAACTATGAGTCATGCTGTGTAGGGCCACCCAAGAGGGACAGGTCGTGGTGGAGAGTTCTGACAAAACGTAGTCCACTGGAAAAGGGAATGGCAAACCACTTCAGTATTCTTGCCTTGAGAACCCCATGAACAGTATGAAAAGTGAAAAAGATAGGACACTGAAAGATGAACTCCCCAGGTCAGTACGTGCCCGAAATGCTAGTGGGGGTCAGTGGAGAAATAACTCCAGAAAGAATGAAGAGATGGAGCCAAAGCAAAAAGAACACCCAGTTTTGGATGTGACTGCTGATGGAAGTAAAGTTCAATGCTGTAAAGAGCAATATTGCATTGGAACCTGGAATGTTAGGTCCATGAATCAAGGCAAATTGGAAATGGATGAACAGGAGATGGCAAGAGTGAACATCGGCACTTTAGGAATCAGTGAATTAAAATGGACTGGAATGCGGCATTTTAACTCAAATGACCATTATATCTACTACTTTGGGCAAGAATCCCTTAGAAGGAATGGAGTAGCCATCATAGTCAACAAAGAGTTAGAAATACAGTATGTGTACTCAATCTAAAAAATGACAGATTCATCTCTGTTCCTTTCCAAGGCAAACCATTCAATATCACAGTAATCTAAGTCTGTGCCACAGCCAGTAATGCTGAAGAAGCTGAAGTTGAACAGTTCTATGAAGACCTATAAGACCTTCTAGAACTAACATCCAAAAAAGATGTCCTTTTCATTATAGGGGACTAGAATGCAAAAGGAGGAAGTCGAGAGATACCTGGAGTAACAGGCGAATTTGACCTTGGAGTACAAAAATGAAACAGGGCAATGGCTAACAGTTTTGCCAAGAAAACACACTGGTCATAGCAACACCCTCTTCCAACAGCACAAGAGAAGACTCTACACATGGACATCACCAGATGGTCAATATTGAAATCAGATTTATTATATTCTTTGCAGCCAAAGATGAAGAAACTCTAGACAGTCAGCAAAAACAAGACCAGGAGCTGACTGTTACTCAGATCATGAGTTCCTTATTGCCAAATTCAGACTCAAATTGAAGAAAGTAGGGGAAAACCACTAGACCATTCAGGGATGACCTAAATCAAATTCCTTACCATTATACAGTGGAAGTGACACATAGATTCAAGGGATTAGATCTGATAGACAGAGTGCCTGAAGAATTATGGACAGAGGTCCATGACATTGGACAGGAGGCAGTGATCATGACCATACCCAAGAAAAAGAAATGCGAAAAAAAAAGGCAAAATGGTTGTCGGAGGAGGCCTTACCAATATCTGAGAAGAGAAGAGAAGTGAAAGGGAAAGGAGGAAAGGAAAGATATACGCATTTGAATGCAGAGTTCCAAAGAATAGCAAGGAGAGATAAGTAAGCCTTCCTCAGTGATCAATGCAAAAAAAATAGAGGAAAACATTAGAATGGGAAAGACTAGAGATCTCTTCAAGAAAATTGGAGATGCCAAGGGAACACTTCATGCAAAAATGGTCTCAATAAAGGACAGAAATTGTATGGACCTAACAGAAACAGAAGATATTAAGAAGAGGTGGCAAGAATACACAGAAAAATTATACAAAAAAAGATCTTCAGGACCCAGGATAACCACGATGGTGTAATCACTTACCTAAAGCAAGACATCATGGAATGTAAAGTCAAGTGGGCCATAGGAAGCACCATAATGAATAAAGCTAGTGGAGGCAATGAAATTCCATTTGAGCTAATTCAAATCCTAAAAGATGATGCTGTGAAAGTTCTGCACTCTATATGCCAGCAAATTTGGAAAAGTCAGCAGTGGCACAGGACTGGAAAAGGTCAGTTTTCATTCCAATCCCAAAGGAAGGCAATGCCAAAGAAATTTCAAACTACCTCACAATGCACTAATCTCACATACTAGCAAAAGAATGCTCAAAATTCTCCAAGCCAGGCTTCAACAGTACGTGAACCAAAACTTCCAGATATTCAAGTTGGATTTAGAAAAGGCAGAGGAAACAAAGATCAAATTTCCAACATTTGTTGGGTCATCAAAAAAGCAAGAAGTTCCAGAAAAACATCTACTTCTGTTTTATTGACTATGCCAAATCCTTTGTGTGGATCAAAACAAGCTGGAAAATTTTTCAAGAGATAGGAACCCCAGGAGGCTTACCTGCCTCCTGAGAAATCTTTATGCAAGTCAAGAAGCAAAAGTTAAAACTGAACATGGAAAAACAGACTGGTTTCAAATCAGGAAAGGAGTATGTCAAGGCTATCTATTGTCACCCTGCTTATTTAAATTAGACACAGAGTACATCAAGCAAAATGCCAGGCTGAATGAAGCACAAGCTGGAATCAAAACTGCTGGGAGAAATATCAATAACCTCAGATATGCAAATGACACCACCCTTATGGCAGAAAGCAAAGAAGAACTAAAAAGAGCCTCTTGATGCAAGTGAAAGAGGAGAGTGAAAAATTTGGCTTAAAACTAAACATTCAGAAAACTAACATCATGGCATCTGGTCCCATCACTTCATAGCAGATAGATGAGGAAACCATGGAAACAGTCAGAGACTTTATATTTTGGGCTCCAAAATCACTGCAGATTGTGACTGCAGCCATGAAATTGAAAGATGCTTGCTCCTTGGAAGGAAAGTTATGACAAACTTAGACAATGTATTGAAAAGCAGAGACATTACTTTGCCAACAAAAGTCTGTCTAGTTAAAGCTATGATGTTTCCAGTAGTTTTCTATGGATGTGAGAGATGGACTATAAAGAAAGCTGAGCTTCAAGAATTGAGGCTTTTGAACTGTGGTGTTGAAGAAGACTCTTGAGACTCCCTGGACTGCAAGGAGATCAATCCAGTCTATGCTAAAGGAAATCAGTCCTGAGTATTCATTGGAAGGACTGATGCTGAAGCTGAAACTCCAATACTTTGTCCACCTGTTGAGAAGAACTGACTCATTGGAAAAGACCCTGATGCTGGGAAAGATTGAAGGCAGGAGGTTCAAGGGATGACAGAGGATGAGATGGTTGGATGGCATCATCAGTGAGATGGACATGGGTTTGATTAAGCTCCAGGAGTTGGTGATGGACAGTGAAGCCTGGCATGCTGCAGTCCATGGGTCACAAGACATACGACATGACTGAGCGACTGACCTGACTGACACTCTTACACTTACAGGGATTCCCTTGTGACTCAGACAGTAAAGAATCCACCTGCAATGTGAACACCTGGGTTTGATCCCTGGGTTGGGAAGATCCCTTGGAGGAGAGCAAGACAGCCCACTTCAGTATTCTTGCCCATACCCATAGACATAGGAGCCCAGCTTGTTGCAGTCCATGGGGTCACAAAGAGTGGGACAAAGGACAAGTCTGAGTGCCTAAGCACATACGCATGCACCCTCTTACAAATGTATCCACTATCATTACTAGTGGTAGAAGGAAATTTGGTCTATCGTTTTGGTCTTTCTTACACATTTGAAAATTTAGCATGAAAATGGAGTTTATAAAATAAGATGATTGAAAGTGAAAGTGAAGTCGCTCAGTTGTGTCCGACTCTTTGCGACCCCGTGGACTGTAGGCTACCAGGCTCCTCCACCCATGGGATTTTCTGGAAAGAGTACTGGAGTGAGCTGCCATTTCCTTCTCCAGGAGATCTTCCCAACCCAGGGATTGAACCCAGGTCTCCCGCATTGTAGGCAGACGCTTTACCGTCTGAGCCACCAGGGAACTATCTAATTAGTGCTTTCAAAAATAATTATGATAATGACTATTAACTTTTGTTGGTCATTATCAATGTACGTAATTCTAGGCCAAACATTTTACATGGCTTATCTCAGTTAATCCCCCTAACACCCTGGTAAGATAAATCCCTAATATTATTCAGATTTTGTACACTAGAAATCCGAGAATTAATTTTTCAAACTGCCATGGCTAATAAGTTGAGAAATTGCAATTCAGACAAAGGCAGTAATGAACAGCTTAATTGGAAAATATTTGTGGGTTTACTTTAAATTGAAAAGTAAACTACATTTTGATCTTATATATAGAAACAAAACAAAATAACCAGATTTGTGTATAAATATGGGCTTCCTCTGGAGGAGGGGATGGCAGCCCCTCCGGTATTCTTGCCTGGAGAATCCCTATGGACTAAGGAGCCTGGTGCACTACAGTCCATAGGGTCACATAGAGCTGGACACGACTACACAGCTAATGATAGCACAGCATGGGCTTCCCAGGTAGCACTATTGCAAATGCAGGAGACATAATACGTATGGGTTCAATTCCTCCATTAGGAAGATCCCCTGGAGGAGGGCGTGGCAACCCACTGTAGTATTTTTGCCCAGATGGGATTGTTGTCCTAGTTACATTGTATTTATCCTATGATATCTCAAGTTTGTTTCTTTTACCTGTCACTGTTTTGTATGACAACCAAGAAATAAGCATATCCTTTTTCTGTTCATTTTATGTATTAAGTGATTTGCAATGCAGAATCATTAAATCATATAGAAGTATTTACTGTCTGTTTTAAATGAAATACGGACAGAAAATTCCTTCCTCTATGAGAGTATTATGCTATTTAAAGTGGACTAGATGAGTGGTGCTAATTAAACATCTGGCATTCAACCTCACTTCACTATTTTCCCTTATCCAAACAACATTCTGTAGAGGGAATTGAGTACTTTAGAAGATTGATGAGGATAAGTAACATCCAAAACCATGAGCATTTCATGATAATAAAATTTCACTCTTTTAATTTATTATAATTTTTAATCAGATTAATTTATAGGATTTTGCACTTTCTAATGCAAACATATAAATATATCTCAAATAGAGCAATACATCATTAAGTGAATACTATTGTGCTTCTAAGAAGAGGTTAAAGTTATTTGTGAAACAGTAGACCAGTCTTCCTTCTAGGATTGTATAACATTAAAAATAGAATACATGCAGTTGTATATGTAAATATAGATGTGTTTAACATATGCATATGACAGGCATAAAGATCTTATAAGGTTTTTCATCTTTAAGTAGTATAATCAGATTTTCATATCTAAGATTACACATGAGAAATGATATTTACAGACTGTGACAAAATTATTTTAGATAAAAATAAATTATCTTTTAGGTAATGATATGGTACTGAAAAATAAGTTTCCCTCAGCTTTATTGTCTGGTGTGTGATTTTAAATTAACTGATTAATGCGATTTTTTTAACCATTGGTTCTGAACCAAATGAAAAGAGACCAACGAATGCAAAATGGTAGATTTGATACAGGATTGGAATGCTCATGATGTATCTTCCTGTGAATGAACATAAGGCATCCCTTGGCCTTTGCCCTGCATGCGCGTGTGTGCTCAGTCACTTCAGTCATGTCTGACGCTTTGCAACCCCATGGACTGTAGCCCACCAGGCTCCTCTGTCCATGGGATTCTCCATGCAAGAATACTGGAGTGGATTATCACGTGCTCCTCCAAGGGATCTTCGCAACCCAGTGGTGGAACCCACGTCTCTTGTGTCTCCTGTATTGGTAGGCAGATTCTTTGTCACTAGCACCAGCTGGGAAGCCCAATGCCTTGGCAGATGAGCCGCTAGTGCCACAAGAATCACAAATAGAGCAGAGTTGGGAAAATGCAAGCTTTCCTAGTAGTTTAGAGAAGCCAGTACCATTGACAGCAATAATAAAAACAACAAATACTGTTTTAGAAGGCAGGTCCTAGTGAATGAAGTGGAAGAAAAGTCTGAACCTAAGAGTTCAATGGAATTCAGGTTCGCTACAGTTATCAGCATTTCTCCAATCTGGGGTGGAGCAAGTTATGGATGTGAGGAAATATTAAGGCAGGTAATAATCTTTCAGTATTGTTTCCTAAGGGGGATTATAATTAATCATCCATCTATGAAAAAATACACATAAGTATCCATCTACTAGGAACAAGCATATGAAAATATGCAAGTGAAAATATTTCTCTTTTAGAAAGCTCACAGTTTCAAGGAAATAATGATTTTTAAGTAGGAAAAATTATCATTGCCAACTATGGACAATTTTCTTAGAATGAACTATTTGGAAACAAAAAATGGTTAATTGCTGGGATATACTAAAAACCCCTTTAGATTAATCTTTATTGGCATAATAATTTTCAGAAAGGATAGTGACTTTTCACTGATATACTTGGTAGTTAATAAATCATTCCCAAGATTTCACTCCATCACTACAAATGCATCATTCTGGCATGCATTCTATAAATATTTATTTTGCATAAATTCTGTCTTGTGCTTTGTGCTGGGCCTAAGCAGTTAACAGATTTATAGTCTTTGTCTTCACGGAGCTTATAGTCAAAGATGGGGAGACACACAAGTTGATAATTACCAGAGGATGCCTTAAGTGTTTTGATGGAAATAAATCAGTGTATGGGAAGACATAAGTGGAGAACTCAACAGACTTGGTAGTTCAGGTAGGTTTTTGGAAGAGATGTTATCTATGATGAATTGTGTGATGAGTTCGTAGAAATTAGCCAGATACAATAAGAAAGGTTAGAAAATCAAGGATATTGAAATATTAAAGAGCCTGGTAATATGGGAACATAAAGTATTTGAGATTACTTCACGGTAAAATGGAGAAAGGGCAGTGATCAGGAATAAAGTTTGAGCAGGTGAAGTCAAGATTATGAATGTGTACTAATTTTCTATTTCTGCTGTAAAAAATTATCACAAATTTAGAAGCACAACTTAATATTTCACAATTCTGTAGGTCAGAAGTTAGGGTCTGCTTGATTGGTGTCACTGCTCTAGGTTTTATAAAGCCCATACCAAGCTGTCGTTAGCCTTCTGGGCTCCTCTCAGGAAAGATAAGAAAGATAAGAAGGTCTATAAAGGATCATCTTCTTTTTTTTTAATTAATTTATTTAACTTTACAATATTGTATTGGTTTTTCCATACATTGACATGAATCTGCCATGGGTGTACATGTGTTCCCCATCCTGAACCTCCCTCCCACCTCCCTTCCCATCCCATCCCTCTGGGTCATCCCAGTGCATCAGCCCCGAGCACCCTGTATCATCCATCGAACCTGGACTGGTGATTCATTTCACATACGATAATTTACATGTTTCAATGTCATTCTCCCATATCATCCCACCCTCACCCTCTCCCACAGAGTCCAAAAGACTGTTCAATATATCTGTGTCTCTTTTGCTGTCTCGCATACGGGGTTATCTTTACCTTCTTTCTAAATTCCATATATATGCGTTAGTATACTGTATTGGTGTTTTTCTTTCTGGTTTACTTCACTCTGTATAATAGGCTCCAGTTTCATCCACCTCATTAGAACTGATTCAAATGTATTCTTTTTAAATGCTGAGTAATATTCCATTGTGTATATGTACCACAGCTTTCTTATCCATTTGTCTGCTGATGGACATCTAAGTTGCTTCCATGTCCTGGCTATTATAAACAGTGCTGTGATGAACATTGGGGTACACGTGTCTCTTTCAATTCTGGTTTCCTCAGTGTGTATGCCCAGCAGTGGGATTGCAGGGTCATATGACAGTTATATTTCGTTTTTTAAGGAATCTCCACACTGTTGTCTATAATGGCTGTACTAGTTTGCATTCCCACCAACAGTGTAAGAGAGTTCCCTTTTCTCCACACCCTCTCCAGCATCTTCCAAGTTCCTTATAAATAGGCAGAATCTGGTTTTTCATGGTTGTAAGACTGGGTTCCATTTTTTTGCTGTCAGGTTTTTTTCTTATATAGTACCCACATTGCTTTTCATGTCTTCCATGTCACCTCCTTCAACAATGTAGGGTTCAGTTCCTCTCAGGCTTTGAGGATCTCTGACTTCCATTTCTACCTTGTCTCCATGACTCATTCTTCATCTGTATCTCTCTCCTGCTTTCCTATTCTTTTAAAATCTCATGTGAGTAGACTGAGCCCATCATAATAATTCAGAATAACCTATTTTTTTTCCATTTTATTTTTTTATTTTTTATTTTATTTTTAAACCTGAAACACTGTATTAGTTTTGCCAAACATCAAAACGAATCCGCCACAGGTATACATACGCTCCCCATCCTGAACCCCCCTCCCTCCTCCCTCCCCACACCATCCCTCTGGGTCCTCCTATTTTAAAGTGAGATGAAAGGGCTTCTCAGGTGTCACTAGTGGTAAACAACCTTCCTGCCAATGCAGGAGACGTAAGAGACGCATGTTCAATCCCTGGGTCAGGAAGATCTCCTGGAGGAGGGCATGGCAACCCATTTCAGTATTCTTGCCTGGAGAATCCCATGGATGGAGGAGCCTGGGGGGCTACAGTCCAAAGGGTCACAAAGAGTCAGACATGACTGAAGTGATTGAGCACACACATGATAGGTAACCTACTCCCTTCACAATAATACCTAGAGCACAGAGCCAGAGGACAAGCTTGGAGGAATACCTTTATAATTCTACTGCCACAGAATTTTTTTTTCCATGTAAAATTGAAAATGTCTGCTTTATATTGAAGAAAATAATTCTGAGAAATGACTCTGTGCATAGAAGTAACAGAATCAACTTAACATTTAAGAAAATCACTTTATACCGTTGAAATATTAGAGTGGAAGATACTGAATGGCTTTGGAGAGACCAATTAAAATGGTCACTTCACATTTTAAGTTTAGAAATAAGTGAAGAGGAAAATAAAACAGTAAGAGCAAGGAGATATCAGAGGGGATATATCTGGATGGCACTGAGGAACCTGCTGTAGTTCATTCATGATCGACTGTAATAGAGGAGATTCAAATATGATTTCCCTTTTTGGCTTAGGTAACTAGATCAATAAGAGTAACTTTTACCAAAGCAGGAATATGATACTGAAGAACATAATTGATTAATAAATAACACTAGACTTAGATTTAGAGAAAACAATTTATTCTTGTTTAGAAATGTTGATTTTCATATGCCCATGGTATTAAACAATTTCTAGTCAGTTATCATAAGGCTGAATGTAAAAAGTGGATTGAGTTGGCTGTGGAGATTTGTGAGTAACCACTGATTAGTACTGGAGTACTGCAGAAAAGTTATATCCATTTAAAATAGAAATTTTAATTTTAATTTTATGAAATATTGGCAGAAGTAAGAGAATGAATAAAAGAAATAATGGACATGGTAGAAGATGGGAAGGAAAAAACAGGTGAGTAGTTAATATAGTTTGGGAGTAGTATGCATTTATTAGGCAATATCAACCATTTTGTACATGTAAAACCTGAAATGTACAATTATCAAGAGAAAGTATTTAATTAAAAACAGTAATATTTATCACAGAGCATATATTAATCTATTTATGTTGATAATAATGGGATTATACCAACTAATATACATATGTATTCACAAGATAACTCTGTAGAGTAGGAAGAAGAGTAAATTTTCATTATACTTATGTCTGTTAAAAACAAAAGCACTTGCATTATTTTCAAAATGTTATAAAACCAAAAGGGATATATATACATTCATAAGCTGTAATTATCTATAGAAGGGCCCATGTATTATATTAAAAGGATATTTATGACCTAAATTAATATTTATGATTATCTATATTGATAAAAACTGTGTGTACAACATAATTTAGAGTACAATGTAAACTTTGTAAGATGTAATACTCATAAACATATTTTTTTTTCCCTCTATCTTATTCTTAAAATATATTACTTTTTAAAATAGGGGAAAATCACCAATCTTATTATCAAAAAATGAGCCAAAATATATTGAATAGAAGATAAAAAATGAAAAGGGAATTGAATTAATGGTATATAGTACCTGGGAAAATGGGAAGAGATGGAATTCAAACTATACTCGTAGTTGTTGCTATAAATGGCAGTAACATCTCCTCTCCTCAAACTGGAAGAAAGGCTGTAAGGATGATTGATGATGCTGATCCATTTGGAGGTGGAAAGCCTGGAAGCCATTATGTTCTCTATTAAGTGGGATTCAAGGTATTCTGCCGAGTGTAGTGGGTAAAGTGGCCAGGCAAGAGCTTTGAGATGTATAGTAATGGTTAGAAATAGGTATTGTAAGGGCTGGGAAAGGAACGTGATTAGAGGGAAAGGACTAACTGCTCTCTGAGAGCTTTATGTAGCTTGAAGGACCACTGCAGAGTTGTAGCAATTGAGACAGCTTGAAAACAGTGAAAGAATAGACAGATAAAATACTTATACATACTAGAAAACCCCAAAAAACAGACTCATAAATAAACACCGTGCATGAGAGAGGTACCCTTGGACAATGAGAAAGGTTAAACATTTTGGGGGCCAAGTAGTTATCCATAGTTTAAAAAAAATGAAATCTTACCAATTCCAGGGATATCAAAGATTTAATCTGAGAGGAAAGCTATAAAGAATTTAGAAGTTATTATGGAAGAATATCTACCTGACTAAATTCTAGTCTCTCTCCTATGTGTAATATGACAAGAAGAAGGGCACATAATATTCATCATGGGGTCACTCTTGTGTGAGGCATACATTATAAAATCTCTTGGTATTCATCAGCTAATTTTGTCCTTACAAAAAAATCAGTATATTTTTAAGTCACTTACTATATGCAAAGGTAAAAAGTAAATAGTATTAATTAAATTCTGTTAAATTATATAACTGTTTCACAGGAGCTAGGAATAAGGTGTATATACTAATAATTTAGGATGCTTCTTGGCCTGGCTTCAACAAGCTAACTTGGAGCCAATGTTGTCAATATGATGCTTATAAGAACAATGCAGTTAGAACTGTTCTGGAAAATCAAAAATAGTAGACATTAAAATTCAATATGGTATTTTCCATATGCTGTCTGGAAGTCTGAACTCTCCCTTTCTCACATATGAGCTGGTAATTGTAGTCCTGGTAGAAGGATAGATGTTTCCACTTTTCCCACATCTGTTAGTTGTGCCATTAAAAGGTTGGGAAGAACCAGAGATGAGAGTAGAGAGTTACTGAAAGCCTCTCCTTCTCCAGTGCTTGTGAAAAGAATCAAACAGCTTATCCAGAACAGTTTAAAATTATTTTTTCCTACGTTCTTTGGAAAAAAGAAAAATATAATGTTGCTTGATACTGCCAACAAATCTTAACAGTAGTTTCCAAATCAGTTTATTCAAGTTATTCACTAAAAATTCCAAATTAAAAAAATCATGTCTAGACTATTAATATTGAATCTACTGACTTAGTTTGATAGCATATAAATGCTATCTAGATATTAACCCATTCAAATGAACACAAAAAGTATTGATAACTGTTACAAAGAGGAATAAGGGTCTTTTAGGGGATTGAACTGGAGAAGGCAATGGCACCCCACTCCAGTACTCTTGCCTGGAAAATCCCATGGATGGGGGAGCCTGGTAGGCTACAGTCCATGGGGTCACTACAAGTCAGACATGACTGAGCGACTTCACTTTGACTTTTCACTTTCATGCATTGGAGAAGGACATGACAACCCACTCCAGTGTTCTTGCCTGGAGAATCCCAGGGATGGGGGAGCCTGGTGGGCTGCCGTCTATGGGGTCATGCAGAGTCGGACACGACTGAAGCGACTTAGCAGCAGCAGCAGTAGCAGGGGATAGAACATGTGTTTCTCTTTATCTGAAAAATTTCACTAAGAAAACGTAAGGAAAGGATGATGCCTCTGAATATATGTGAGTATTCATATTTACATCTGAATTCATACATCTCTCTTTCCTTAAACTGTGTCCACAGCTGTGTAAGTATATAAAGATATAATCTAAATGGTAATACAATCTACCCACACGAGGCCTGATTAGACTATTCAGAATATAGTCACAAAAATGCTTAGAAAAGGAAACCTAAGTGTGTAAATGACACCTGGCTAAATGATTGGTTCTCTGGAACATTCATGGAAAGGTACATGTACGTCTTGAGCAGTTACTGCTATTTTAAAATATCAAATATGATAAGTTACATAAGAAACTTCTAAAATATTGTGATTTTTTTCACATGCTTGATGATTACTAATTTAAACTACTTGTTTCTTATAAAAAATGATTCTGATTTCTAAGTGGTGCTGTTGTTCACTTGCTAAGTCATATCTAATTCTTTTGGATCCCATGGACTAGAGCATGCCAGGCTCTCCTGTCCTTCACTATCTCCATGTTTGCTCAAATTCATGTCCATTAGGTTGGTGATGCTATTAATATCTAACCATCTCATCCTCTGCCACCCCCTCTGCCTCCTGCCCTCAATCTTTCCCAGCATCAGATCTCTTCCAGTGAGTCGGCTCTAAGATTCAGGTGGCCAAAGGGTTAGAACTTCAGCTTCAGCATCAGTCCTTTCAGTGAATATTCAAGGTTGATTTCATTTGGGATTGACTGGTTTGATGCAGTCCAAGGGACTCTCAAGAGTCTTCTCCAGAACCACAATTCAAAAACATCAATTCTTTAGTGCTCAGCCTTCTTTATGGTCAAGCTCTCATATCTGCACATGATGACTGGAAAAAATATAATTTTAACTATGAACCTTAGTTGGCAAAATTATAAACCCTGTGAACTCTAGTTGGCAAAATTATGTCTCTGCTTTTTTAATACGTTGTTTGTCATAGCTTTCCTTCCAAGGAGCAAGTGTCTTTTAATTTCATGGGTGCAGTCACCATCCTTAGTGATTTTGGCGCCCAAGAAAATTAATTCTGTCACTGCTTCCACTTTCCCCCCTTCTATTTGGCATGAAGTAATGGGACCAGATGCCATGATCTTATATTTTTGAATGTTGACTTTTAAGCAGCTTTTTTCACTCTATAGTATAGACCCCATGGACTACAGAATGCCAGGCTCTTCTGTCCTTCACTATCTCCACCTTTGCTCAAATTTCACTCTTTCACTGTCATTAAGAGGCTCTTTAGTTCCTCTTCACTTTCTGCTATTAGAGGGGTATCATCTGCATATCTGAGGTTGTTGATATTTCTCCCAGAAATCTTGATTCCAACTTGTGATTAATCCAGCCTGGAATTTTGCATGATGTACTCTGCTTAGAAGTCAAATAAGCAGGGTGACAATATATAATTGATGTACTCCTTTCCCAATTTTGAACCAGTCAGTTTGGTTTCTCAGAAGGCAGGGAAGGTGGTCTAGTATTACTATCTCTTTAAGATTTATAAGTAGTATTGGTCTTATTTTGTTTCCTATTTTAGTCATTCCCTACAAACTATCACTAGTATAATGCTTTAAAATGTTTGCATAATTAAAGACCTCTCAAAACTGGCCTTGTTTAAATTTCTCTGAATAATGCTAGATTGCACACTTATATAACTATTAAAATGTTAACTTTGGGAAGACAATAATTTTTATAATTGATGAAAATTAATGTACTAAAAAAACTCGAAATTCAAGCTATACAGTCTTGAAAACTATATGCACCTTGAACTGATTAGCAGATCAGAAGTTTCCAACCTTTCAGTGGTGGTGTAGCCAATCATAATTTATGTGCAGTCTCTGTGGTAGGAACTCTCTCTCTCAGGGCACTTCTTTTCATTTTTAAAGCCATTTTTCAATGAGAGTCTTTTTATTCTTTACAAGTCCTCTTTTAATACTTGAGATCCCCAGGAAGGACATTACAGCGTAACCAGTTCTTGCAAAATGAGGAGGCCTGTTGATTTCTATCCCCCTCTCTGATCTACTGAACAGAAAAGAAAATCCTAATATCACGCCCCCTTAAACATGCCGTGGGGCCAGTACATGTTAAACGTTCACATATTTTTCTCTCTGTTGTCTCTTCATTTAAGAGATTCTTTATCCTTTTTCCTTTTGGCTCCCCCTCATCCTCCCTACCTACCCACTTAGGAGTTGCTCATCACTGTTTAAAGTTCTAATCTAGCTGCTGGCTTGAATTAAATTAGCAATGGGGAGTGGATGGTCTCAGACTGTTAACCCACCTTGCTTGGCAAATCAACACTGAACACTGGTCTATCTATCACTGAAGCACTAAGTTTTCCTTTCCTTCTTAATCTTTGTGTGTAAAGATCTCTTACAAAAAGAATTGCCCAGGGTGTTTTTGGTAGAAAACAACTACTATGAAATGTTTCACATTTTCTTCCTTAGGTTCGCTCCTGGTGCCTCTGTTGGCAGAACCTGATACACGTACAAGGTTCTCTCTTCTGTAGAGCCTAAGAAATACACTTTTTTCTTTGTTCCCTGTTACATGACAAACTAGGTTAGGATTAGAGTTGGCAATGAATATGCTTATATTGGTCCCTGAGTCAGTAAGATCCCTTGGACAAGGAAATGGCAACCACTCCAGTATTCTTGCCTGGGAAATCCATGGACTGAAGAGCATGGTGTGCTGTAGTTCATGGGGTCACAAAGAGTCAGATATGACTTAGCAACTGAACAACAACAACAAAAGCCAATGTGGAGAAAGTTTTATTGTAGCAGAGCAAGATACAGACACCCCGTGTTCCTTTACTAAATATGATTAAAAATTCCACTAACAGCCACATCGTATTACAACATATGGACAGAGCATAGCACTTAGGAGAAAACTGAATTTTTATTTACCCCATTGTCAAATGCTTTCCTGGTCAAGCAGTAAAGCATGATGGAAATAATCCTTAGAGTCACGTTTCTGTTTCAGTGTATTCAACTGCAGTGGGTATTTTAATGAATAAATGGCGGGAAATTAGCCTATACAGACCAATATCGTATACAGACCAATATCGTTTTCTTTGAAAAATATGGAAAGTAAAAGTCTTAATGAACATTTAATTTATAAAGCTAGAATTAAACAAAATGAGAAAGTAATGTTCCTAAAATATTCCAGCTCTAAGAATAGAGCTATGGTAACACATTAAAGGAAGATAAATGTTTTTAAAATAGGAAGATTTGCTATATAAATATAAAATTAAGAATGACTTAAAAGTGAAAGAAAGTAAAAGTGTTAGTCACTCAGTTGTGTCTGACTTTTTGCAGTCCTACAGACTGCAGCCCACCAGGCTCCTCTGGGAGTCCTCTGTCCATGGAATTTTACAGGCAAGAATATTGGAGTGGGTTGCCATTCTCTTCTCCAAGGGATCTTCCTGATCCAGAGATCAATCCTAGGTCTTCTGTACTGCAAGCAGATTCTTTACCATTTGAGCCACCAGGGAAGCCTTCCTTTGTAGAAATATATGATCTTTGAGGCTAATTGTTTTGATCTTTCTTCTCTCTTTCTAATCCAGTAACAACTGAAATATTTCTCTGCAATATGTTGTTGTTTAGTCACTAAGTTATATTTGATTCTTTGTGACCCTGTGGACTGCAATCCACCAGGCTCCTCTGTCCGTGAATTACCCAGGCGAGAATACTGGAATGGGTAGCTATTCCTTTCTCCAGGGAATTTTCCCAACCCAAGGATAGAATCCTGGTCTCCTGTATTGCAGGTAGATTCTTTACTGCCTGAGCCACCAGGAAAGCCCTTTCTACAATATGTCTGTATGTAAACAGAGCTACCCATGAGATGAATATACCTCTTGTCTTCATGACCTATACTTTACTGATTTTAAAAACTTGGATAGGAAAGAGGCATTTTCTTACTCATTTTAGGTCATGGAGAGGTACAGGAACTTAGAATTAAAAGAGAAAAAAGAGAATTCATTGAAAATTTTGAATAAACCCCATAATGGAATTGGGATAAAAAAAATCAGTGAGTATCAACCCTTAAAATGTAAAGCTAGAATTTAGAAAGATGGTAACAATAACCCTGTGTACGAGACAGCAAAAGAGACACTGATGTATAGAACAGTCTTATGGACTCTGTGGGAGAGGGAGAGGGTGGGAAGATTTCGGAGAATGGCATTGAAACACGTAAAATATCATGTATGAAATGAGTTGCCAGTCCAGGTTCGATGCACGATACTGGATGCTTGGGGCTGGTGCACTGGGACGACCCAGAGGGATGGAATGGGGAGGGAGGAGAGAGGAGGGTTCAGGATGGGGAACACATGTATACCTGTGGCGGATTCATTTTGATATTTGGCAAATCTAATACAGTTATGTAAAGTTTAAAAATAAAATAAAATTAAAAAAAAAAGAATATACCAACAAAAAAAAAAATGTAAAGCTAGAAGGAAACCAATAATAAAAATAAATAATGAAAGTTCCTTTTATTGCAACAACTAATCTTGTGGATCGGAGAAGGCAATGGCAACCCACTCCAGTACTCTTGCCTGGAAAATCCCATGGACGGAGGAGCCTGGAAGGCTTCATTCAGTCCATGGGGTTGCTAAGAGTCGGACATGACTGAGCAACTTCACTTTCATGCATTGGAGACGGAAATGGCAACCCACTCCAGTGTTCTTGCCTGGAGAACCTCAGGAACGGCGGAGCCTGGTGGGCTGCCGTCTATGGGGTCGCACAGAGTTAGACAGGACGGACATGACTTAGCAACTTAGCAGCAATCTTGTGGATAAATTAAAATTTAAACGTATTTGAACTAAAGTTATGAGAAATATATTTAAAATGAACATAAACACTTCATTAATATTCTAGCCATCATTTAATTTCTTGTACTATGAAGGTGGCTGAAAATTGGTGAGATTTAAGATTAAGCATAGGCAGTCATTTGTTCTAGCAATGGCACTGACCAAGATTTACAAGAGAAATGCTATTTTTCTCTCCTCTTACTGTTTTACTTTTATGCTATAACTTCTATCAAAATTTTCCAGGCATGAGGAGGATGAGGTGGGGGAAGGGTCAGTGGAAAGATATGAAGCATGTATCTATTTCTTGTTTCTCTAGCCAAATTCCATTAGAACTGCTACAATTACCACCTTAATCAGTGTCTTTCTGGGTCAATCAGAATCCTCAGCTTAAAATGGGTGGAAAAGTAAACCGTTTCCGTTTCCCATAATGACTACTCAATCAGACCAAAACCAGAGCAATAAGCCGACTGACTTTGGACGGACTGACTTTCCTATATCAGAAAGGGATCTAAAAAGAGGAATGAGATTATTCCGACTGGGTATAGGGGCAAGATCAATCCTAGCATCATGGAACAGCAATCAAAGTGTCACTTGTATTAAAGAAAGAGACTCCATTATGGATATTTGGCCTCTGAGAGTTTTCAAGCCCTCAAATTCCCCTTTATTCTTTGCCCCACATCTGTGCAATCTGAAAGGAAGCCCATTTTTCTTTCTCCCCTTGGGATCCCTTGAAATTTCAAACCACATGAGACCCAGATCACCCCAAACCATGATCTACCCTGAACACAATTAAAAATGCAAAACCATTTGTCTTCCTCTGACTCTACTACTCTGCTCATTCTGTACTTCTCATCTTGTTCCACACCTGCTTAAATCTGAGCCCTTATCTTTGGGTAATCTTTTTGCTATTTTCTGTGTGAGTAATAGCTTTATTTTGCATCTTGGTGCCTAAGTGTCATTCATAAGCATCTTTATATTTCTGGATGGAGGGGGGAGGGATTGCTCAGCAGTTAGCAGAAGATGACCAATAAAACACTGATGTAACCAAATAATTGTTAACAGATGGATAGATGAAAAGATGGTTGGATGAGACAGAAGACAGACCTCTGAGTAAAAGGAAAAGAAGGAATGTGTGTTAGTAGAAACTGAACAGCAGAAACTAGAAACCTGACAATTATATAAGCCTAAATTATGATAGTGTTTTTTTTATTTTATTTTATTTTTAAACTTTACAAAATTATATTAGTTTTGCCAAATATCAAAATGAATCCGCCACAGGTATACATGTGTTCCCCACCCTGAACCCTCCTCCCTCCTCCCTCCCCATACCATCCCTCTGGGTCATCCCAGTGCCCTAGCCCCAAGCATCCAATATCGTGCATTGAACCTGGACTGGCAACTCGTTTCATACATGATATTATACATGTTTCAATGCCATTCTCCCAAATCTTCCCACCCTCTCCCTCTCCCACAGAGTCCATAAGACTGTTCTATACATCAGTGTCTCTTTTATTTCATAATTTTAAAACCATTTTGGTCACCCATCTTAAACAATACCACAAATAGAAAACCCCTATGGTAAGCAACATTGTTGCAAAGCTTACTTTATAGGATCTATATTTAAAATGCTATTTATTAATTCATCTTTTTTGCACAGACACCATTTGGGGAAACTGAGCTTTGTTGTCCTGGCAAAATGCCTATTTAGAGGTGAAGGAAACCCGTTTTAAGTTATAGTAATTGACTTATGTTTAGAGTCCTTAACAGGTCACTTAGAGGAGAGATTTGATGGAATGCCTAACAAATATAAATAGATAGATAGACATTCATATTATGGATATCTATACTTATGTTGGACTTCCCTAGTAGCTCAGCTGGTAAAGAATCCACCTGCAATACAGGAGACCTGGGTTCGATCACTAGGTTGGGAAGATCCCCTGGAGTAGGAAATGGCATCCCACTCCAGTATTCTTGCCTGGAAAGTCCCATGGACAGAGGAGCCTGGCAGGCTACAGTCCATAGGTTTGCAAACAGTTGGACATGACTGAGAGGCTAAGGACAGCACAGCACATGCTTATGCTATATATAATCTAAGATGTTTATATACATATACATATATATATATATAAGATTATAGGATGTGCATTTGGTTGCTTCTTCACAAATGTTGAAAACAAATAGAAAGCAGAAAAACCATTCTGTCCAAACTGATGAATAGTTCAATTTTAGTATGATTAGATCTTTTGTTTTTCTTTTCTCCATGTATATTTTGCTTATATTTTCATCTAGATAGCACCCAGAACTTTAAGTACTTTCTTCTTAAAATATTGTTTAAAGCAACAATAAATCTGCAAAGTGCTTTTGGGAAACCCGGGAGTTCATGCCCCTGTGCTGTGTGCTGGGAAGGAGAATGCACAGCAGGACAATTTTTGAAGGTGACATAAAATCCTTGTTCTTTGTGATTTTCTTCCATTACTGCCCTATGGATACAAGTAAATGTACAACACCCAAAATCCAGTGGCCTTAATCACTTCCCACAACCCCACTGCATACAAAACGAGCACAGCTGAGAGGGTACTATGTACTTCAGCATTTGAAAACTCTTAAAACCTAAGAAGAAAAAGCAGCAAAAGCATGTTTTTCCAAACTTACAAGTGTCTGGGTGTGACAGTCCTGACTTTTTTGACATCATAGAAACTATAATGTCTGAATTCAGTTTGACAGTTGATTTCCCCCAGGCATTTCACTTTTGCATTCATCATAGAGTGCTGTGCAGCATAAATAAACCCCAGCATTCAGAAAGAAGTCAACAGAAAAAGCTGGCCTTGTAATAAAAATTTAAACAGAAACTGTCAACCAATTATTTGCAGATGCATTTTGCCCCCGATTTGACATGAATTGAAGTATAAAAATATTTTGCCCATTAATTTCGACTTCATATTTGCCGTGACTGCAGTTCTGATTTTGGTTTCCTTTTTTTTCAGATTTAAACAGATATGGATGTAGATATAGAAAGATACAGATAGAGATAGGTAGATATGGATACCTATAAACACATATGAACATCGACACATACATATGGATACACTGATATAGATTCTTGCCCTCCTGTTAAAGGATCTTTTTGATGATGGACTCACATAAATAATTGATGTCAACATAGCTCAGAAGTTTGATAATGCAAATAGTCAAGGAAAGAACAAATTTCTGGGACTGATTTTTGTATTCTTCTTTTCATTTTGTGTAAACATAAAACATATGTAAGGTTTAAACTGGAAATATTACTATTGCTCTATGACTTTGAAGGTGTTATTCATTAGTGCTAAAGTTTTCCTTATTAGTACTCCAGTTTTCCTTTAGCCCATGTCAAATAATACATATCATAGTCCATATTATTTACTTAGCTGTAGAATATATAAGTGCTAAGATCAACCAAATCAACCAATCATCATGCAATTATTAAAAAGATGAAAACAAACCAATTTACATGAAAAATTATATTTTAAGATTTTACATATGTGTGATGTTGAAGTCAGGAACATCTTAAACATTTAAAAATGGCTAACCAATTTAGAATTACCACATATATATTTTTATATCATTTAAAAATTATCATTTTTAAAGTGTAAATTTTAATAGAATTACAGTAGAGATATACAGATGTTCAAATGCATTTCTTCCTTTGGACTATAATAAAATTTGTTTGCAACTATATTTTTGCATTTCTTCCTATATATGCAATTTTTAACAGTAAGCAGAAAACCCCATGTGCTCAACTAGGCATAGAATTACTCTCACTAAATAGTTCACAGCATATTCTATTGAATAATTGAGGAGAAAATGCTACATTTTCTTGAGGGAAATTTAGTAAGGATAGAATGAAAAGAGAATTTGAATGGGAAGAAATAGAGAACCCAATAAGAGGAGGAGAGTTTGAAACATAATGTGGAGTAGCATATCACAATTAAATTATTTGCTTGTTAAGATAGTGTCTCCCTAGTACGCTTCCTCATTGAAGTGTGGATTACTTGTTCTCAATTATTCAGTGCCCTTCCATACAGGAGGATCATATTTTCCAACCCTGTTGAACTCAGGTATGAACAGCTAACAGGGTTTACTTTGGACAATGCAATATGAGCAAAATAATGAATCATTTCTAACTAGAAGTTACACAAACCAAGATGTGCTTCACTCAGCTCTTTTCCCTTCTGCCTTTTGAAATATTCTTGATGGGAGCTATTCTGGCAGCTTGTGTCTGGGGGGAAAAGGGTGTCGAATAGAGCTGTAGCTAACCTGAGATGGGCATTCAACATGGAGTAAAAATAACTTTATTTTATAAACCACTGAAGTTGGAGGATTGACCACTTTCCACTACAGCAAAAGCCTGTGATATGGAACACAAAGACTTGATGGGTATTTTGTTTATTAGATTGTTTGTTTGCTTGTTTGCTTGCTGTTACTAAACAGTCTGAGTACCACTTTTTTTTGGCAAAAGTGATAGGCAAGAAATGGATAGCATTACCTGGATGCTGAGATGAGCTATAAACTAAACATATGAAAGTAAGAGCACAGAATCCAAGATAATCATGAAGCATAAGCACTCCCTACACACCGTCTTAGAGAATTCTCGGAAAGGAATTGGAAGTTTTATAACTTCTGGAAATGGAATTGGAGTCTTTCTTAGTAGTAAGATTTACTAATACTAAAATTATATAATAAGATACAAAGATGATTACTTAGTAATGTTGTTAGCTTGATTTGAATGAAACTATTTCTGATATATCTCTGAAAAGTCATCACAATTATATTGTGTCCACTATTTTTTCTTCTAGTGTGGTTATCTGATCATCTTAATATCCATGAATAAATCCACCTTCCTTGTAAATAAAATTAGTGGTTCATAGTATCTGTTTGTACTTTCTAGTAGAATAGTTGTGACATATTTTCTGGGCCTCATGATATAAATCATATGAGGTTTAAGTTGTTTTTCCAGATTTCCAGATAAGTTTATTAAAAACTTATTTGATGTATTAATGTTATAAGCATTAGAAAAAATGCAACATGTTTTGTAAAAAGCAAAATTTTAACCTCCTTAGAAATTCTATAATTTGTTTTTTTTTTCTTTTTTTTAATTGTATTTTATTTTTAAACTTTACATAACTGTATTAGTTTTGCCAAATATCAAAATGAATCCGCCACAGGTATACATGTGTTCCCGACCCTGAACCCTCCTCCCTCCTCCCTCCCCATACCATCCCTCTGGGTCGTCCCAGTGCACTAGCCCCAAGCATCCAGTATCGTGCATCGAACCTGGATGGGCAACTCGTTTCATACATGATATTTTACATGTTTCAATGCCATTCTCCCAAATCTTCCCACCCTCTCCCTCTCCCACAGAGTCCATAAGACTGTTCTATACATCAGTGTCTCTTTTGCTGTCTCATACACAGGGTTATTGAATCCTTTTTCCCTTGTGGAATGTTTCACAAAAATATAAGAATGATAAAAGTAGGATATAAACTCAAAGAAATTTATATAAGCTTTTTTTTTAATTTTATTTTATTTTTAAACTTTACATAATTGTATTAGTTTTGCCAAATATCAAAATGAATCCGCCACAGGTATACATGTGTTCTCCATAAGCTAATTAGAAGAATTTCCAGTAATCATTTTACTTTTTATTTGAGTATTCATTGCCCTCATAAATAAATGAAATTATATTTAAATATTCTATCAAGTTATAGCATATACATTCCCTGTAGTGATCTCTGAAGCACCAACTGGATATTAAAATAATCAAATAATATTTATAGTAAAGAATAAAATTTAACTGAAATTATATAAAGTTGGTGATATGATGATTTTATCTACATAATTCATTTATAGCAAGTTATAACTATTAAGCATATTCTGTGCTACACTATGCTTTAGTTACAATTCCACCAAAGGAGTGTAACATTCAAAGAGATCTCGTAGATAAAGGGGAAAAATTAAAACAAGACTTGTATTACTTCTTCATTTCCAATTTGAATTCTTTTTATTTCTTTTTATTTTCTGATTGCCTTGGCTAGGACTTCCAAAGCTATGCTGAATAAAAGTGGTGAGAGCTGAAAAAGAAATAAAAAAGAATCCAAATTGGAAAAAAAGAAGTAAAGCTGTCACTGCAGATGACATGATACTATGCATAGAAAATCCTAAAGATGCTACCAGAAAACTACTAAAATTCATCAATGAATTTGATAAATTTGCAGGATAAAGAATTAATACACAGAAGTTTCTTTCATTTCTATACACTACCAGTGAAGGAAAGCTACATGGCTCAGAATAGTTTGGAGTTAAAACTCCCCTTCAGGTCCTCCCCACCATTCTATACAGAATAAAGAACTTTCTCCCCCAAAGAAAGGAATGGACATTAAGATTGATTACGTTCAGCTCCTAGCCGATCCCAGTCTCCGGTGGTCTCAAATCAGATCAGATCAGATCAGTCGCTCAGTCGTGTCCAACTCTTTGTGACCCCATGAATCGCAGCATGCCAGGCCTCCCTGTCCATCACCAACTCCCAGAGTTCACTCAGACTCATGTCCATCGAGTCAGTGATGCCATCCAGCCATCTCATCCTCTGTCGTCCCCTTGTCCTCTTGCCCCCAATCCCTCCCAGCATCAGAGTCTTTTCCGATGAGTCAACTCTTCGCATGAGGTGGCCCAAGTGCTGGAGTTTCAGCTTTAGCATCATTCCTTCCAAAGAACACCCAGGGCTGATCTCCTTTAGAATGGACTGGTTGGATCTCCTTGCACTCCAAGGGACTCTCAAGAGTCTTCTCCAACACCACAGTTCAAAAGCACCAATTCTTCGGCTCTCAGCCTTCTTCACAGTCCAACTCTCACATCCATACATGACCACAGGAAAAACCATAGCCTTGACTAGACGAAACTTTGTTGGTAAAGTAATGTCTCTGCTTTTGAATATGCTATCTAGATTGGTTATAACTTTCCTTCCAAGGAGTAAGCATTTTTTAATTTCATGGATGCAGTCACAATCTGCAGTGATTTTCGAGCCCCCAAAAATAAAGTCTGACACAGTTTCCTCTGTTTCCCCATCTATTTCCCATGAAGTGATGGGACCGGATGCCATGATCTTCGTTTTCTGAATGTTGAGCTTTAAGTCAACTTTTTCACTCTCCACTTTCACCTTCATCAAGAGGCTTTTTAGTTCCTCTTCACTTTCTGCCATAAGGGTGGTGTCATCTGCATAACTGAGGTTTTGATATTTCTCCCGGAAATCTTGATTCCAGCTTGTGTTTTTTCCAGCCCAGCGTTTCTCATGGTGTACTCTGCATATAAGTTAAATAAACAGGGTGACAATATACAGCCTTGACATACTCCTTTTCCTATTTGAAACCAGTCTGTTGTTCCATGTCCAGTTCTAACTGTTGCTTCCTGACCTGCATACAAGTTTCTCAAAAGGCAGGTCAGGTGGTCTGGTATTCCCATCTCTTGAAGAATTTTCCACAGTTTATTGTGATCCACACAGTCAAAGGCTTTGGCATAGTCAATAAAGCAGAAATAGATGATTTTCCGGAACTCTCTTGTTTCTTCCATGATCCAGCGGATGTTGGCAATTTGATCTCTGGTTCCTCTGCCTTTTCTAAAACCAGCTTGAACATCAGGAAGTTCACCGTTCACGTATTGCTGAAGCCTGGCTTGGAGAATTTTGAGCATTACTTTACTAGCGTGTGAGATGAGTGCAATTGTGTGGTAGTTTGAGCATTCTTTGGCATTGCCTTTCTTTAGGATTGGAATGAAAACCTACCTTTTCCAGTCCTGTGGCCACTGCTGAGTTTTCCAAATTTGCTGGCATATTGAGTGCAGCACTTTCACAGCATCATCTTTCAGGATTTGGAATAGCTCAACTGGAATGGTCTCAGGAATTCCTTACCCCAGTTGTTGAAAGCTAACTAATCAAAAATAATCATGAGGAAAAACAGACCTCCTCAAAACAATGTATCTCTGCATAGATATGTTTTCTATATATACCTACTCTCTTCTTGACTTAGCACAGCAGCCCACTAATCTGACTGCTGCCCCTTCTCACCTCATCAAATGTGATCTGTTCCTGTAAAGCGCCAGTCTCATTCTTTTTCTGAACCTCTCCTTCTCTAACTCCCTTTCCCTTACAACCAGAAAGATCAAGAAAAAGAAATTAAGGAAATAATTCCATTTACTATTGCATCACAAAGAATTAATTACCTAGGAATAAACCTACTGAAGGAGGCAAACCACCTGTACTTTGAAAACTATAAGATGCTGATGAAAGAAACCAAAGTGACAGAGATGTAGAGATATATCATAATCTTAGATTGTAAGAATCAGTATTGTCAGAATGACAGTACTACCCAAGGAAATCTGTAGATTCATTTCAATCCTTATCCAATTATCAATGATATTTTACACAGAAGTAGGACAAAAATTTTTCAATTTGTTTAGAAATACAAAAGACCCTGAATAGTTCAAGCAATCTTGAGAAAGTAAAACGGAGCTGGAAGAATCTAGCCCTCTGACATCAGACTATACTAATAAGCTACAGTCATCAAAATAGCATGGGACTGTATCACAAAAACAGAAATACATACACATCAATGGAACAGGATAGAAATTCAAGAGATAAACCCACATATCTGTGGTCAATAATCCATGACAAAGGATGCAAGAATACACAATGGTAAAAAAGTCCATCTCCTAAGTAAATGGTATAAGGAAAACTGGACACCTACATATAAAAGAATGAAACTAAACAGTCCCTAACACCATACAGAAAAATAAACTCAAAATGAATTAAAGATCTAAATGTAAGGATGAAAACATGTTTTCTCAGTGGAAAACATAGGTAGAATACTCTCTGACATAAATTATAGCAGTAGTTTTTTAATTTACCACCTAAAGTAATGAACATAAAAACAAAAATAAACAACTGGGCTCTAAGAAAACTTAAAAGCTTTTACACAGAAAAGGAAACCATAAACAAAACAAAAAGACAACCTTCAGAATGAGAGAAAATATTTACAAACAATGAAACTGTCAAGGGATTAATCTCTAAAATGTACAAACAGCTCATGAAGGTCAATAAAAAAAAAAAAATAGGCAGAAGATCTAAACAGACATTTCTCCAAAGAAGACATGCTGCTGCTGCTGCTAAGTCACTTCAGTCATGTCCAACTCTGTGCAACCCCATCAACAGCAGCCCACTAGGCTCATCTGTCCCTGGGATTCTCCAGGCAAGAATACTGGAATGGGTTGCCATTTCCTTCTCCAATGCATGAAAGTGAAAAGTGAAAGTGAAGTCACTCAGTCGTGCCCAACTCTTAGCGACTCCATGGACTGGAGCCTACCAGGCTCCTCTGTCCATTGGATTTTCTAGGCAAGACTACTGGAGTGGGGTGCCATTGCCTTCTCCGAAGAAGACATACAGATGGCCCAAAAGCAAGTGAAATGATGCACTACTATCACTAGTTATTAAAGAAATGCAAATCAAAACTACAATAAGGTCTCACCTCACACCAGTCAGAATGGCCATCATCAAACAATTTACAAACAATAAATGCTGGAGAGGGTGTGAGGAAAGGGAACCCTCCTAATTGTTGGTGGGAATGTAAATTGATACAACCATTATGGAGAACAGTACGGAGATTCCTTAAAAATCTAAATACAGAACTAGTGTATAGTCTGCAATCCCACTCCTAGGTTTATATCTTGAAAAAAAAATTAAAGTATGTGCACCCCACTGTTCAGTGCAGCACTATTTACAATAACCAAGACATGGAGGCAACGTAAATATTCATCGACAGAGAAATGGATAAAGAAGACGTGGTACATATACACAATGGAATTTTACTCAGCTTAAAAAAAATGAAATAATGCCATTTTCTGCAATGTGGATGGACTTACAAACTATCATACTGAGTGAAATAAGTCGGACAGAGAAAGACAAATATTACATGATATCACTTACATGTGAAATGTGATGCAAATGGACTTATTTACAAATCAGAAACTGGCTCACAGATCTCTAAATCAAATTTATAGTTGCCAATGTGTCAACATGGAGGGAAGTTAACAAATTAGGAAAATTATTTTAACATATATATACTAGTATATATAAAATAGATAACTAATAAGGACCTATTGTATAACATACAGAACTCTACTCAATATTCTATATGGGAAAATAATCTAAAAATAACATGTATATATATATATATGCATATATATATGCATATATACATATATGTGTGTGTGTGTGTCTATACACACACATATGCACACACACACACATATATATATATAACTGATTCACTTTGTATCTGAAACTAACAACATTTTAAGTCAACTATACACCAACATGCACTGGAGAAGGAAATGGCAACCCACTCCAGTATTCTTGCCTGGAGAATCCCAGAGACAGGGGAGCCTGGTGGGCTGCCGACTATGGGGTCGCACAGAGTCAGACACGACTGAAGCAACTTAGCAGCAGCAGCATACGCCAACAAAGTATTTTTTTAGAAAAGAGTAGTCTTGCTGACCATTGTGAGTGAGGTTTCCTTATACAATGACATAATGCATCTTGCTTTAGAATTGAATGCTATCTAGAAATTTTAGAAAAAGAATCATGGCAAAGAAGATATAAATATTCCAGAAAACAGAACTGTTACGAAATAAGATTCAGATTTATATATAACTATATTCAAGCTGAGATAAAGACATTAAAGATATTATAAGCAGAGATTTTAAAGAATGCAAGGCAAGTTAAAAAGTTAGAGTCAAAATAATGAAAAGCCTTGAGAAACAGATAACTTCTTGATAGTCATATAATTTACTTGATTATGACGAAATGATCATTTTGCTAGGATCTGTGGAGAGTTAGATAAATATAGCTGTTGTTTAATGTCTCTGTCAAGTAGTAATAATTTTTCAACTGACTATTTTTAACACATTTCTGTTTAAGCATCTTCTTTTTCCTTATCTTTCTGATCTTCTCTGAACACTACACCACCATTTCCATTGCTTTTCTAACTCTAAAAATTTGCCTTTTCAAATAGAATGGGATTATCAGGAGCACATTGTTTTCAAGTTTTCATAAAATTTTCAAAATTTCATAAAATTTAACTCTCCCCAGATTTTCACACTGGCTGATTTTAAAACAGAATATATAACCATGATGGTGTGATCAGTCACCTAGAGTGAGACATCTTAGAATGTGAAGTCAAGCGGGCCTTAAGAAGCACCACTACAAACAAAGTTAGTAGAGGTGATGGAATTCCAGTTGAGCTATTTCAAATCCTGAAAGATGATGCTGTGAAAGTGCTGCATTCTATATGCCAGCAAATTTGGAAAACTCAGGAGTGGCCACAGGACTGGAAAAGGTCAGTTTTCATTCCAATCCCAAAGAAATACAATACCAAAGAATGCTCAAGCTATGGCACAGTTGCACTCATCTCACATACTAGCACAGTAATGCTCAAAATTCTCCAAGCCAAACTTCAACAGTACATGAACCATGAACTTCCAGATGTTCAATCTGGATTTAGAAAAGGCAGAGGAATGAGAGAACAAATTACCAACATCTATTGGATGATCAGAAAAGCAAGAACATTCAGAAAAACATCTACTTCTGCTTTATTGACTATGCCAAAGCCTTTGACTATGTGGATCAAAACAAACTGTGGAAAATACGTAAAAGATGGGACTACCAGACAACCTTACCTGCCTCCTGAGAAATCTGTATGCAAGTCAAGTAGCAGCAGTTAGAACTGGACATGGAGTGACAGACTGTTTCCAAATTGGGAAAGGAGTACATCAAGGCTGTATATTGTCATCCTTCTTATTTAACTTCTATGCAGAATACATCACTTGAAATGCTGGGCTGGATGAAGCACAAGCTGGAATCAAGATTGCTGGGAGAAATGTCAATAACCTCAGATAGGCAAATGACACCTCCCTTATGGCAGAAAGCAAAGAACTAAATATCCTCATGATGAAAGTGAAAGAGGAGAGTAAAAATTTGGCTTAAAACTGAACATTCAGAAAATTAAGATCATGGCATCCAGTCCCATCACTTCATGGCAAATAGATGGGGGAACAAAGGAAATAGTGAGAGACTTTATTTCTTTGGACTCCAAAATCACTGCAGATGGTAACTGCAGCCATGAAATTGAAAGTCTCTTACTCCTTGGCAGAAAAGGTATGACCAACCTAAACAGCATATTAAAAAGCAGAGACACTGCATTACCATCAAATGTCTGTCTAGTCTAAACCATATTTTTTCCAGTTGTCATGTATGGATGTGAGAGTTGGACCATAAGGAAGGCTGAGCACTGAAGAATTTATGCTTTTGAACTGCGGTGTTGGAAAGTTTTCCTGACAGTCCCTTGGACTGCAAGGGGATCAAACCAGTATCCTAAAGGAAATCATCCTGAATATTCATTGGAAGGACTGATGCTGAAGTATTGGAGAATACTTTGGATACCTGATGGTAAGAGCCGACTCATTGGAAAAGACCCTGATGCTCAGAAAGATTGAAGGCAGGAGGAGAAGGGGACGACAGAGGATGAGATGGTTGGATGACATCACCGACAAGATGGACATGAATATGATCGAGCTCCAGGAATTGGTGAAGGTCAGGGAAGCCTGCTGTGCTGCAGTCCATGGGGTCGCAAAGAGTCATGCACAACTGAGTGACAACTGGAACTGAAAATTAGAAAGTTTTGATTCTAGAACATATTTGTGGACACAGTGGGAGAATGATAGGATGAATTAAAAGAGTAACATTGAAATACATTGAAACATATGTATAGATAGTCAATGTGATTTTGCTGTGTGATGTAGGGAACTCAGACCTGGTGCTCTGTAACAACTTAGAGTCAGGGAATGAGGTGAAGGGGAGGTTCAAGAGAGGAGATACATGTATACCTATGGCTGATTCATGTTGATGTATAGCAGAAACTAACACAATATTGTAAAACAATTGCCCTCTAATTAAAATTTAAAAAAAAAAAGAAAAGAAAAGATTAACCTCCATTCACCTGAAGAACATGTAAATTTAAAATTGGTGAATAATACATGTACACATGTGGCTGAGTCCCTTTGCTGTTCACCTGAAAATAACACAACATTGTTAATCACCTATTCCTCAATACAAAATAAAAAGTTTAAAAAATAAATGAAATCACTGAGTGTATAACATGTAAATTAGCCATATCAAAATACTTTTAGCAGTATTGCCTCTTGCAACAATTTTATGTTGTATTACAGTTTAATTGCTATAAGAATTTGGATGATTTTCTATTCCTTATTCAATCTGCTATAATGACTTTTCAATGAAAAGACACAGTGGAGACTTAAATACAGAAGATAATTAAGATGTCAAGTGCTTTAAAATCTCTAATATGATACAAAGTATACAATGCCGTTCTTAACTGAAGATTATTTCTATACTAACATTCCATGTTGTCTATATAATGATAATATGTTTTAGAACAACCAAACCAGCAAATCATAGTATAAATATTTGTTAAAATATTCCTCTGTCCATGTCAAATATATACCTTGTTATGTTTCTAACCAGTTCTCTTTTGGAAAGTAAAGTTCAGTGTTGAGGTTGATAGTAAATGTATGCATGTCACTCAGGTTTCTTATTATTGGGCTATGCCAAGATTTTCCTCTACTCTAAGCACCAGGCTTGCAAATGTTCTTACCTTCTCACATTATCTGATCTAAACTGGATTTTCTATGAATTTTCTTGTAGTCTAATCACTGATAAGAAAACTTGTCAAGCCAGAACATCTGTAAGTTCCTAAAAGTATAAATTTAAGTATAGCTTAAGTTATAGAATATTTCTTAACCTCCTGTATCATTTTGGAAATAATAAAAAAAGTCTCCTTTCTCATCATTTTCCCTCTATATTCACTTTTTATTTACAGTTTGTTATACCTCTTTGCTTCTTTTCTCCTTCTCTTTTCTTATCCCTCTCCTTTTAAGTTTCCATTCATTATCCCAAATTTCTGCCTTAAGCCAAGGATTTAAAAAAAAAAAAACTATTGAATCACATAATTTTGTTCTTATTTGACTGTTCCCACATAAGAATATCTGGAAAGGATTATGATATTTGGGAGCAACACTAATAGTTTTGTGTTTTCCAACTGTTAAGCATATTGTTGGTGCCATTAGTTTCTGGCAAAGTCTCCAGAGCCTCAGAAGTTGTTTTCTCTACATTATGTCAAAATCAGAACAGGTAATGGCAGGACCTTGCCTTTTTTGTACAAGTCCCCCCAAAAGGCAGGGGACTCTTACGATAGAAAAGCTTACATCGCTGTGAGTCCTGCCAGATACTGTAATTTTGTCTCCTTTTAAATTTAAAAGTACTTGATCAGATCAGGAAGAATACACTGGGACAAGAGGGTGAGGTAGAGTTCTTGGGAATAATGACTAGAATTTTTGTAGGACAAAGTCTCTGTCTTGAGACCTTTAATACTTAAATATGTTAAATGATTTTCTTTACAATATTCTAAATACTTCCTCTTCAGTAGTTGCTAAGAATTCTGTCTTATACATAGGTGAAAGAGGTGAATTATTTATTCATAAGTTCTATAAATGAATACTGATAAAAGTATAATAGACAATGTAGCTATTATAAAATAATGATATTAGTTCAGTTCAGTCATTCCGTCGTGTCTGACTCTTTGTGACCCCATGGACTGCAGCATGCCAGGCTTACTTGTCCATCACCAAGTCCCAGAGATTATTCAAACTCATGTCCATCAAGTCGGTGATGCCATGTAACCATCTCATCCTCTTTTGTCCCCTTCTCCTCCTGCCTTCAATCTTTCCCAGCACCAGAATCTTTTCCAATGAGTCAGTTCTTCACATCAGGTGGTCAAAGCATTAGAGCTTCGGCTGTATCACCAGTCCTTCCAATGAATATTAAGGACTGATTTCCTTTAGGATAGACTGGATCTTCTTACAGTCCAAGGGACTCTCAAGAGTCTTCTCCAACACCACAGATCAAAAGCATCAATTCTTCGGTGCTCAGCTTTTTTTATAGTCCAACTCACATCCATGCATGACTACTGGAAAAAACATAGCTTTAACTAGACGGATCTTTGTTGGCTTTGACTAGACGGACCTTTGTTGGCAAAGTAACATCTCTGCTTTTTAATATGATGTCTAGGTTCGTCATAGCTCTTCTTCCAAGGAGCAAGTGTCTTTTAATTTCATTGCTGTAGTCATCATCTGCAGTGATTTTGGAGTCCAAAAAAATAAAATCTCTCACTGTTTCACTATAATATAGTATAGTATATATTATCTACTATTAATGTGGGGTTACCTGATGACTCAGACAGAAAAGAATCTGCCTGCCATGCAGGAGACCCAGATATGATTCTTGGGGCGGGAAGATCCTCTGGAGAAGGGGATAATATCAATATAATTAATATAAATTTAAATTCACAAATATAGCTTTATAATCAAATTATATCCATACATCTATGTAACTATATAAGTATAGGGACATGTATATGAAACAATAATATGAAATAGGAAAATAAATTGTATAGCCTCTTATTATAATTCTGACATTTTCTCTCCACACACTTTATTCCTCTTTTTATCATAGGACACGGTTGTTATTTTTACTGAAGAGTAATGTGCCATTCTGTTTAAAACTAAATCTGACTTGACATTTCTATGTACAAACTTTTTCAGGTGTTTATGGGATGTACTGATTCTCATTATATCTGGGCAGCTGTCACCAAACAATATCCGAGTCCTGAATGCTAAGCACAGGACTCTGCCTGCCTAAATGTACTGTACCTGATGTCCCAAAGCCACCATCTGGGCAGCTAGGGCATGCCTCCAGATTCTTAGGATTGCAAACATTAACAGCCTCTTGAACTATAAGCTGACTAGGCAGCAGGAAAATTAGCCCCTGGGAATTGGGACAGGTGGCAACCATTTCCACCAAAGCATGTTGACAGAAGAAGTGCCTACATTCAAATAATTTCTGAATCTGAGCCAAGAACTGCCCGTTCCTTTTGCCAGCTAACCGTTCACTATTCAGCCTCCTCACCTGCTTCATTCTCTTGGGAGCTATACAAGCAGTACCCACCAGCTGCCCTGCTGAAGAAGGCTCTGCTCTGACACCGGAAAAAGCTGGGCGGAGAAAGCAGGGAGTATGGGCAACCAGGTAACTCAGTGTAAAGGTAAACAAAGGCTTCTTTGCTCTTTTTTTTTTTTTTTTTTTTTTACACTCTTCTACAAAGAAATCAATGTATGTAATGGATGTGAGCAAAAGTCCTTTAAAACACAACCTATTTTTCAATAGCTTTATTGTATACATTAAAAAATATAGTGAAGGCTAATCAGGACATAATTAATTCCCATACATAGTAGGCATGCATTAAATAAAGTTTGTACATACAAATACTAACACTGATGAATTTTCATTAAAGATTGTTCCTGTCTGTGCCTGTTCCTGCTTCCTTTGCTTTTTTTTTTTTTCCTACCTTTACTTCCTCTGATTACATAAAGATTAGGAGCTACCCTCTTTCTCAGCAACCATCTCTGTTTCCTTGCTACATAAAGTAAGGTTCATGGACCAGCAACAACAGCATCACCCAAGAACTGATTAGAAAAATGCAAAATCTAGCATCCCAACCCTAGACCTGCTAAACCAAAATCTGCATTTTTATCAAAGCATCTATGTGTTCCCAATGCATGTTAATGTTGGTTAACATGGTATAGTGTCAGTGATTCTCAGGACTGGGATCACATTAAAACTACCTGAGGAGTTTATTTATTTATTTATTTTTAATTTTATTTTATTTTTAAACTTTACATAATTGTATTAGTTTTGCCAAATATCAAAATGAATCTGCCACAGGTATACATGTGTTCCCCATCCTGAACCCTCCTCCCTCCTCCCTCCCCATTCCATCCCTCTGGGTCGTCCCAGTGCACCAGCCCTAAGCATCCAGTATTGTGCATCGAACCTGGACTGGCAACTCGTTTCATACATGATATTTTTAAAACTAATAATGCCTAAACATACTACCAGATTTTTTATTGCTTTGTTTTGTTTTCTAAATTTTAAATTTATATTTTTAATTGAAAAATAATTGTTTTACAGAATTGTATTGGTTTCTGCCAAACATTAACAAGAATCAGCCCTTGCTATTGATCTGGGAAAGTACCTCAGAATCAGTGTTTTTCAAATGTCTCTGAGTTGTTTCTAAATCACTTTTGAGGAACAAAGGTAAACATAGATTCCTAAAATATATTTTGAAAAGCTTAAATTTAAGCATATATTAGGGAATTCAATTCATACAGAATTGTGAAAATAATATCTGGACCTAGAGTAGAATTATAGGAAAGAGGAACTGCTTTTGATAAAGGAAATTATAAATAACAAGTAGATTTTAAAGCTAGACTTTTATAATGGTGACAATTTCTTAAACAATATTTAGTAAATTTTGTAAGGATAAGAAGCACATTGTATGCTGCCTCACTGACCACAGCATTGTTTTCTTTTTAAAACAATGAGATCACGCACTCCGGTAGGAAATAGAAAAGTGGTATATTAGAAATGCAATGGCACCCCACTCCAGTACTCTTGCTTGGAAAATCCCATGGATGGAGGAGCCTGCTAGGCTGCAACCCATGGGGTCGCCAAGAGTCGGACACAACTGAGCGACTTCACTTTCACTTTTCACTTTCATGCATTGGAGAAGGAAATGGCAACCCACTCCAGTGTTCTTGCCTGGAGAATCCCAGGGACGGGGGAGCCTGGTAGGCTGCCGTCTATGGGGTCACACAGAGTCAGACACGACTGAAGTGACTTAGCATAGCATAGCATATTAGAAATGGGATAGTTTTCCAAGAATCTGTTGGACTTAACTATAAACAAATAACAATGATTCTAATTCTAAATGAGGAATGTATAGAAATTAAGAGCTGGCAAGATAAAATAAACCAGTACCATAATTCAATCCTGTTATTTTTATCTTGTGAAGGCCTTCTGTACTTTACAGAAAATATGAGAGAATTACAAAAATATATTCTTTAAATTCATGTAAAATAGAAAGTATTTGTCTAAGGCAGCAACAGATATAAAATTGCATAACTTTCTGAATCATCCAGGAAGAAGTATAAAGACAATAGGAGAAACAATGTTAGCATAAAGGCTGATGTTGTCTAGTCTCTAAATTGTGTCCAACTCTTTTGTTACCCCAAGGACTGTAGCTGGCCTGTTAGGTATATTTCTTGCTTAAAGAAATTTTAAAACACTTATTAGCATCTGCCATAAAGTTCACATGTTTCCAAGTATTGTTGATAGAAGATTAAAATGCAGTTGAAAAATAAAATTCCATATACCACTGTGGGTTTACATAATGAGGTATTATATCAAGGAAATTATGAAGTTGACCTGTTAATTATCTTATATCTAGCATGCTATTTGGGCTTCCCTAGTGGGTCAGATGGTAAAGAATCTGCCTGCAATGTGGGAGACCTGGGTTTGATCTCTGGGTCCAGAAGGTCTCCTGGAGAAGGAAATAGCAACCCACTCTAGTATTCTTGCCTGGAGAATTCCAGGGACAGAGGAGCCTGGTGGGCTACAGTCCATGGGATTACAAAGAGTAGGACACAACTGAATGACTTTCACTTTCAGCATGCTATTTAAATTATACTAGAGGTAATGACACCCCACTCCAGTACTCTTGCCTGGAAAATCCCATGGATGGAGGAGCCTGATGGGTTACAGTCCATGGGGTCGCTAAGAGTCAGACACGACTGAGTGACTTCAATTTCACTTTTTACTTACATGCATTGGAGAAGGAAATGACAACCCACTCCAGTGTTCTTGCCTGGAGAATCCCAGGGACACAGTAGCCTGGTGGGCTGCCGTCTACGGGGTCGCACAGAGTTGGACATGACTGAAGCGACTTAGCAGTAGCAGCGGAATATATTGAACTCAAAATCTTATCTATTGACATTTTAAAATAAAAGCAATTGTAATTTCCAAATTGTATGTAGAAATTAGCCAAAAAATGTATAATTCTATAGTCCCCATTTGTAAATATGATTACAAGTGGTAAATATGATATTTCCAAATGTTGTAATTTTAATACATATAGTATTCCAAAACTGATATTTAAGCTATAACTAATTCATGTCAAAAAACAGACTTCTTGCCATGTAATTAGCTATATTATACTTTATTCATTATATATTCAGCCTTGAACAGAACACTGTTTTCTTAAAAACCTTAGCTTTTTGAAGTTACTAATATAATAATGGGTGGAAAACGAGAATATTAATGAAGGTAATGCCTACAAGAGCCAACTTTCAACAAATTTCATAATGAAACTTTGTTAAAGCACTGAATCTATCTTGAGATAAATTTAATTCCCTTCGAAATATGGTTTTACTTATTGAAAAAAGATTCTTTCCAGGATACATAGCTGCTTACAACACAATTCTTTTCCTTTACAAGAAAAACAACACAATAATCATCAAACATAATTATAGCTATGAAGCATTTGTACATGCACTCAAAAATAATTTTTGCAAAACTACTAATGTGCCAAGTACACATGAAAATAAAATGCAACAAGACATGGAGAACAGACTTATGGACATGGTGGGAGGGGAGGAGAGAGAGGTATGGAGAGAGCAACATGGAAACTTACATTACCATATGTAATGGCACATTACCATATGTAAAGTAGATAGCCAATGGGAATTTGCTGTATGACTCAGTGAATTCAAACAGGGGCTTTTTAACAAGCTAGGAGGGTGGGAGTAAGGTTTTGGAGAGAGGGGATGTAGGTGTACCTATAGCTGATTCTTATTGATTTTTGACAGAAAACAACAAAATTCTGTAAAGTAATTATCCTTCAATTAAAAAATAAGTTAAAAAATTGCAACCAGGAACAAATTCTAAGGAACTAATATTCTCCCAGTGAACTCAGAAAAATACAAAATAAGTTAATCTCAGAGAGTGACATAAGTGCTTTGAAGAAAATAAGGTGATAAAGCTTAACATGCTACCCATGGATGTCTACAGATCTGGTTTTTGGTGTAACTTTCATCATTTGATGACGATCTCAGTTGATTGCAGTGTTGGACTACTATGAATATAGCTGCTGATATTTATGTACAGATCTTTATGTGGACATATGTTTTTAAGATTTCTTTTGGCTAAAAACCTAGGAGTGGATTGCCCAGTCTTATAGTGGGAATAACTAATATAATGCTTGCCTGAAGGATTATACTCTCGAAAGACATAAAAGCAAAGTATGAATACAGACTTCAAAGAAGTCTTGAATGATTTGGTATAAATATATATCAAAAATAATAATAATAATATATCATATTTCATGTTGTTTTTAAAGGAAAGGTACAGTTCTTTCAGAATATAGACATGATTTGTCATTCCCACATTTTATTTTATTTTTTAACTTTACAATATTGTATTGGTTTTGCCATATATCAAAATGAATCCGCCACAGGTATACACACGCTCCCCATCCTGAACCCTTCTCCCTCCTCCCTCCCCATACCATCCCTCTGGGTCGTCCCAGTGCACTAGCCCCAAGCATCCAGTATCGTGAATCGAACCTGGACTGGTGACTCGTTTCATGTATGATATTAAACACGTTTCAATGCCATTCTCCCAAATCATTCCCACATTTTAGAGAACCAAAGCATCTTTACCCTACAGTCATCACAAGGTGACTAATGGTAAATTAATTATAATTAATTATAAAATATATAGCAAATGTTGTTAATTTTGGTCTTATTTTGCATTATTTTATTTTAATGATAGCTCTATAAATAATTTAATATATTTACTTAAATATTTTAAAACTTCAGCTCTCACTTTTCCTTACCAAAGAAGTTATTAAACTATATATTATTACTCTAATTCTTAATATGCTATTAGTATTTTCACATATCAGAGATTAATTAATCTTCTAAAGGGAAATATTAAATTTCCAAAGAATTTGAACAGAGGCGTAATATTGGAGAAAAGAGAAGGTCATGATAATAGGAATAAATACAGAATGGAATAAAGCTAGGTACCTTAATGAAAATATTGAAAACTTTCAACAGCATTTTGTGGAAAAGGTCTAGACTATTAATATGCTATGTTTAAGATCTAAAAACTATTTTTCAGGAAGAAGTAATAAAAAGTCTTGAGACTTTTTGATGGAAAGTTTGCTTTCCTTAGTAGACTGTTGTACAACAAAGGAAAAAACATTTTGGGCCTTCAGGGGACACTTTCTCTTTCTCTCTCTCTTTCTTTTTATTTTTATTTTTTAATTTAACCAGTACTGGAACATCCTGGGAAGTTATCTCATTAGGGAGTCCAATATTTTCTTTTACATTGAACTTGATTTATTGAATTTCTTTTTTTTTTTTTTTTTTTAACAGTAAAAAGGATCTTTATTTAGTTATAATCCTATAAGAATGAGAATGATGTCAGATAAGATCTTGGCAACACGTTGGAAGATGGGCAGCAAATAGAGCAATGGGAAATAATAGCAGACCTAGGGAACTGACTTCTACAGTGGCAGTGAGAAAACTGAGAACCAACCAGATTTTCACCAAGTAATTCTCCAAAGCCTTGTATTCAGTAGTGTCTGACTTTTTGCAACCCTTTCGACTGTAACTCGACAGGTTCCTCTCTCTATGGGGTTTTTTTTTTTTAGGCAAGAATACTGGAGTGGGTTGCCATTTTCTCCTCCAGGGGAGCTTTCTGACCCTAGAATTGAACCCGAGTCTCCTGAATCTCCTGCATTGTAAGCAGATTCTTTACCTGCTGAACAATTGGGGAAGCCTGTCCAAAGCCTTGGGAACTGGCAAAACAAGCTCCTGCAAGAAGTGCAGAAGCTAATGCCCGAAGTACAGAAGATTGGGCAAAGTCTGTTAAAGGAACAATCTGAGGCTTTGGTCTCCTTCCTTGCTCTGTACAAATGGTCACTCTTCTACTGCTACCCAGAAAAGAGATAAAAGTAAATGTTCTTAGGAATCAGATGAGATCAGATCAGATCTGTTGCTCAGTCGTGTCTGACTCTTTATGACCCCATGAATCGCAGCACGCCAGGCCTCCCAGTCCATCACCAACTCCCGGAGTTCACCCAGGTCATGTCCATCAAGTCAGCGATGCCATCCAGCCATTTCATCCTCTGTCGGCCCCTTCTCCTCTTGCCCCCAATCCCTCCCAGCATCAGAGTCTTTTCCAATGAGTCAACTCTTCGCATGAGGTGGCCAAAGTACTGGAGTTTCAGCTTTAGCATCATTCCTTCCAAAGAAATCCCAGGGCTGATCTCCTTCAGAATGGACTGGTTGGATCTCCTTACAGTCCAAGGGACTCTCAAGAGTCTTCTCCAACACCACAGTTCAAAAGCATCAATTCTTTGGCACTCAGCTTTCTTCACAGTTCAACTCTCACATCCATACATGACCACAGGAAAATCCATAGCCTTGACTAGACGAACCTTTGTTGGCAAAGTAATGTCTCTGCTTTTGAATATGCTATCTAGGCTGGTCATAACTTTCCTTCCAAGGAGTAAGAGTCTTTTAATTTCATGGCTGCAGTCCCTATCTGCAGTGATTTTGGAGCCCAGAAAAATAAAGTCTGACACTGTTTCCACTGTTTCCCCATCTATTTCCCATGAAGTGATGGGACCGGATGCCATGATCTTCATTTTCTGAATGTTGAGATTTAAGCCAACTTTTTCACTCTCCACTTTCACTTTCATCAAGAGTCTTTTTAGTTCCTCTACACTTTCTGCCATAAGGGTGGTGTCATCTGCATATCTGAGGTTATTGATATTTCTCCCGGCAATCTTGATTCCAGCTTGTGTTTCTTCCAGTCCAGCGATTCTCATGATGTACTCTGCATATAAGTTAAATAAGCAGGGTGACAATATACAGCCTTGATATACTCCTTTTCCTGTTTGGAACCAGTCTGTTTTTCCATGTCCAGTTCTAACTGTTGCTTCCTGACCTGAATTTCTTACATTCTAAGGAATGCATAGTTTCCTTGTGGGGGGAAAAAAAAAAAAGCAAAAAAGGCCTTTAGGTCGATTTGTTTCAGTTCACCCATTTTTTTCTCCATAGGACAAGTTCTTTGGCCAATTAGGCCTGTTTAGATTACTGAGAAATACTTCTGCAGTAGCCCTGGAGAATCAATTCAGTGCTAAAGTTTGATATGCATGTAAAATCATAACTATTGTGTAGGTTGAAAGTTTGCTTCACTTTCCTACTTCATTGACATTTGCCCAGTTACAAGAGATCATTCTACCACCAGCAGGGAGCCCTGAAAAAACACTGCATCTGAATTTTTTAACAAATTTTATTCCAAGCCATTTTATAATGCAATATTAGTTCAGATCACCTTATTCTTTTTAAATTAGGAAACACACATACAGATACCTTAAAATACCATTTATTATTGATGTATATAGCAAAGGAGTTTCATTAATATTATGTGCAGAAGTGAAGTGAAGTGAAGTGAAGTCGCTCAGCTGTGTCTGACTCTTTGCAACCCCGTGGACTGTTGCCTACCAGGATTCTCCATCCATGGGATTTTCCAGGCAAGAGTACTGGAGTGGGTTGCCATTTCCTTCTCCAGGGGATCTTCCCGACCCAGGGATCGAACCTGGGTTTCCCACATTGTAGGCAGACGCTTTACTGTCTGAGCCAGCAGGGAAGTCCATTATATGCAGAGAAAATACTTAAATCTTGCCTGTTATTGTTTAGTCACTAAGTCATGTTGACTCTCTTGCAACCCCATGAACTGTGTTGCAACCCCATGAACTGTAGCCTTCCAGGCTCCTCTGTCCACGGGATTTCCTAGGCAGGAATGGCAAAATGTGTTGCCAAAATTTCAGAGGATTTTCCTGACCCAGGGGAGGAACCCATGTCACCTGCATTGGCAGTTGGATTCTTTACCTCTGAGCCATCTGGGAAGCCCAAAATGTTGCTGAAACGGCAACTCACTCCAGTATTCTTGCCTAGAGAATCCTGTGGACAAAGGAGCCTGGTAGGCTGCTGTCTGTGGGGTCGCACAGAGTCAGACACGACTGAAGTGACTTACCATGCATGCATGCATTGGAGAAGGAAATGGCAACCCACTCCAGTATTCTTGCCTGGGGCATCCCAGGGACAGAGGAGCCTGGTGGGCTGCCATCTTTGGGGTCACACAGAGTTGGACACGACTGAAATAACTTAGCAGCAGCAGCGGCATTGCAAAGTATATATTAAAAATTTCTTTGAAAATTTAATTTTGATATAATATAAATCATACAAACATAGTTTTTCCAAAAATAAAACTGCATAAACTTAATAACAAACAAGGTTATAGAGATTGAATGCAGAGATGATTTTAGAATTATTTTAAAGAAAATATCAACAGAAACTAGTGACTAATGTATCATAATGGTTAAGGAAAAATGAATACGTAAAATATGAAACATGAATGAGTGAGCTATTAGTGAGTCTTCTAATAAAACTTATGATTTTCAGTAGTAGTCTCCATGTGTAGAATGATATTAAGAAATTCATATTGTAATAAATTTGGAATATGTAAATTGTGTCTTAAATGGTTATTTTCTGTGTTTATGTGTGTGTGTGTTTTCAAGTATAGACTCAGAAATTAAATGCTTGGTAAATGCTAGAAGTAGGGTATTTTTAATTCATTTTAACTGTTCAAGAAAGAAAGCAGACATGCATGACATAATTTGTGAAATTATGTTTAGTTGCAAAGCCAGCAGTTCTTATAGCAAGAAAGCGTGGCTAGGAAGTGAGCCTCAATACTCTTCTTGTATATAAATCTATTTTGGGGTCCAGAATTGACATCTCAACATAGTTCAGTTATTCTTTACCCTGTTATCACTAAATAGAGCCTCTTGTAATGGATAAAAATGGTGTTTGTCTCTGGCAAACAGTCCAAGAGATAAAGAAAAAAAATAATAACAAAAAATTACCTATCAGGATATAAAAGTAGGAAAGATTGCTAAGAAAATACTGGTTCTTAGCCAGATCATGGTTTTATATGCATTGAAGGTGGACTGTCCTTAATGTATTTAAAATTATTCAACACTGATGACTTGAATAGAGAGTATGCTATTATTTTAAAATAATTAAAATTATAAAGGGACCTACGAAGTGTAAAAATCTCTGAATGACAGGTGAAAGTTTAGTAAAAGCTGAAAAAGCATTAATCGTATAATAAGAGTATATACTCATAGACATTGTTTGAAAAAAAAAAAATAGAATTCTTAGACCCCTTCATGAAGTTTCGGGCAGAGATGAGGCCACTGAAATGAATATTACTTTGAGTAAATGTTGATTTGAATATGTTAAGAAAGATATTTCCTCCAACAAATTAAAATATAAGGGAAATGGCATTAACTATGTGTCACAAAATCATTTTCCAGAGATCTAAGCATGCTCATAAGCGAACAGAATTACCGGCTGGAATAAATGTTCAAATCAATAAAAATAGCCTTTCATACACGATACTGGATGCTTGGGGCTGGTGCACTGGGACGACCCAGAGGGATGGAATGGGGAGGGAGAAGGGAGGAGGGTTCAGGATGGGGAACACATGTATACCTGTGGTGGATTCATTTTGATATTTGGCAAATCTAATACAGTTATGTAAAGTTTAAAAATAAAATAAAATTAAAAAAAAAAAATAAAATAAAAATAGCCTTATGGAATATAATAGTTCCTTGAACATGTATGAATAGAAGGAGGAGAGGGACTGTCAGGATTTAATTTGGCAAATGACATTTTCATCAACTACAATCTACTAATTAAATGGAAAATGCATGAAATAATATAGGCCTTGGATCTCTACATGGTAATCTGTAGAGACTATTATATTTGTAATATCCAACTACCAGTTTTAAGAAAGAACCTATGTTATGCATAAATCACCCCTTCCTGGTATTGCTGACAAGTCAGAAAGTCAAGGGGAAAAAAACTATACCACCTGGGTAAATTCACCTGTGTTCTTTAGCTGGTAAGTTTTACAGTCACACTCATTCAAACTATTGATTGTTCTATGTTTTTATCTTATTTATTTTCATATTTTTAGATATAACATTGGTGGTTAATATTACTAGAGTCATTGAAGTAATTGTCCACTGTTGAGTATATTTAGAAACCTTCAATCTCTGAAGGTTTTATCTTGATTTTTATGTACAGGTTCATTATGTGCATGATGCTTTTTAACTGTTTAATGGGGGGAAATATAAATATGTGATATGGGTATATGCAGTTTTTGGAAATGTTCATGGAGTCAAACATACTCTGATAAAATACCTTTAACCAAATGAGTTCAGTGGGCTTAGGGGTGGAAAGATTTAAAAAATCTGTGGAGTTTAGATAAACAGAATCATGAAAAATAACTAAGGAGAAGCAAGATAGATTACAGATAAGCAAGCCCGCCAGCCTGCCAAAGTCAATACAACTATCAGCTAAATAGCAAAAAAGTTAATAATGGATAGTGAGGTCATCAAAATTCATATATAACGTTTCTGTATGAAAACAAAATCTTAAAATTTGAAATCATCTCTAAGTGATCCATGCAGAACACTTACTATGGTAATTTAAGTGTTTATTCTGAGGAGCTGTGAGCAAAATAAAAGTAATTATGTAAAACTGTGAAATATATGTGTACCTGAAAGTCCAAAGAACAGTGTTGGTCTGAGAATTAAAATGTGGCCCTGCTGCCAGCAATTAGTGTTAATTTGGTACCAAGTTTTCATTTGAGTTCACATGAAATTTTTAAATATGGCATATTCTGCCAAGCCCAATGTTCTTGACTGCAGCTTTATGTGTCAAATATTACCAAGGGCAAGCTAGAAGCCGGGTGGGGGGGCGGGGCTGTGGAACTATCCCTGACTCATGATGCCATGAACAAGATTCTTGACATCACAGAGAGATGACTCAAAGGATTTCAACTCAATGCCCCACCTCTCCATGTCACTCAGGGCTGGAGCTGAGCTACACATACTTAGTTTCTTTGATACTGATACACAACCATTTGTTCACAAAATATGCCACTTCAAATAGAATTTTCTTAATAAAATACTGGTACCTTTCCAGAGCAGTGTAATTTAAAACATAAAAAGTGTGCTGTTTGTTTGCTTTTTCAGGGTAAGTCTACCAGTTTACTCTGAAAGATCAGACACCTCCTATTTTTGCATAAATCAGGCAATTGTAAAATGGCACTTTATGAAGTGTCTTGATAGATTTGAGCATATTTTTCCTGGAGTTTCTAACATATATAAGGATAAAGTAAGTCTGAGATAGTTCTATGAGGTCTACTTATTGTTGCAATTAAAAGATTTATTCACTTTTGATACAGATAAAATAATGTGGGCCAAGCTGCAGTAAAGAATTTATAAACATAACTTAGTAAGGGATAGATCAAGCGAAATAGTATAGACACATTTCTGTCAATGTTCATTCCCATTGTTAACAATATGCAAGACCTAAATAAGAACCACTGTCTCTCGACTAATTATGTAACTATTCATGCAAATATCTTCAATAAGGCAATTTTACTTTTTCCAAATATCTATAAAGGGAAATATATGTATAGTTCTATTACAGTGCTTCCATCTATCTAGATGGAGAGATAGACAGACAGGTATATTCCCCAAAAGTATTATTTTTGTGACTCTAGCAAGAGTTCCATTTATATCCCTTTTTTAGTAATTCTGAGGTCTCAGCATTGGACAACTGAAGATATATTTTGCCTCCAGGCTTCCTGGGAAAATCTTTGAGGGGGAATTAAGGGCTGACAGCACTCAGATAAAAGTGATTAAAACTCTGGAGGAATTAAAGGTCAGAAAAAAATAATGGGTGCTGAAGAAACTGCCCTTATAGACATATCAGGAAAGGAATTGTTTTAGTTTCACTTGATGCTAGTTATTCAAATTTCTTGTGCTACAAAAAAACTGGGAAAGTTTGAAGTTTTCTGAGTAGCTCAGATAATGAGAGGACATAGACTAGGGGATATGAGGGAGAAGGGTCCTGAAATCTTAGTGGAAAAAGAAACTCATAGTGATATTCCCATTTTACTGTCTTTAAAGCTACATTCCCTACATATAGCTGATTCACATTATTGTACAGCAGAAATTAACACAGCATTGTAATTATAATCCAATTAAAAACAACAACAACAACAAAACTGCATTCTCAGTTTCTGCCTCTCTTTGTCTCTTATACTACAATTATCTAGGTTATCCCTTTCGTCCTTCTTTCTCTTCCTTTGTTTCTCCCTTCCTCCTATCTTCCGTCCCTTATTTATTTTGTGTGTTTGCGGGGGTGTTTGTGTGCTTCCTCTGTCCATGGTCTCTATTATCAGCATCTTTACAGATTTGCTCTTCTGTAACATGTAGACCTGGGCTTTCCTAGTGGCTCAGCAGTTTAGAATCTGCCTGACAATGCAGGAGATGTGAGTTCAATGTCTGGATCAGGAAGATCCCCTTGAACAGGAGAGCAAGCCAGCTAAGTATTCATGCCTGGGAAATTCCATGGATAGAGGAGCCTGGAGGGCTACGGTCCATGGGGTTGCATAAGAGTCAGACATGACTTAATGACTAAACAACAACAACCACAACAACATGTGGAGCAGCTTTTATTGTTCCCTAATGTTTCACTTTATGACCAACCTAGATAGCATTTTGAAAAGCAGAGCCATTACTTTGCCAACAAATGTCCATCTAGTCAAGGCTATGGTTTTTCCAGTGGTCATGTATGGATGCGAGAGTTGGACTGTGAAGAAAGCTGAGCACCGAAAAATTGATGCTTTTGAACTGTGGTGTTGGAGAAGACTCTTGAGAGTCCCTTGGACTGCAAGGAGATCCAACCAGTCCATTCTGAAGGAGATCAGCCCTGGGTGTCCTTTGGAAGGAATGATGCTGAAGCTGAAACTCCAATACTTTGGCCACCTCATGCAAAGAGTTGATGCATTGGAAAAGACTCTGATGCTGGGAGGGATTGGGGGCAGGAGGAAAAGGGGACAACAGAGGATGAGATGGTTGGATGGCATCACTGACTCGATGGATGTGAGTTTGAGTGAATTCCAGGAGTTGGTGATGGACAGGGAGGCCTGGCGTGCTGCAGTTCATGGGGTCACAAAGAGTCAGACATGACTGAGCAACTGAACTGAACTGAATGTGTTAACTTCAGGTTTAGGACACTATTGAATTGTCGTGACTTCATTTATCAACCCAATGATACATGTATTGTGACTGGGAGTCCCTTGCAGCTGACACTCTTTTAAATGTCCCAATTCCAACTTCTCACAAAAGACTATTTGAGTAAATCAACTTGGAGTTTGGTGTTCATGTCTGGTTTTATTATGAACTGGTTCCCAATTGGGAAAGGAGTATGTTAAGGCTGTATATTGTCACCCTGCTTATTTAACTTTTATGCAGAGTACATCTTGTGAAATGCTGGGCTGATGAAGCAAAATCTGGAATCAAGATTGCTGGGGAAATATCAGTAACTTCAGATACGCAGACGACACCACCCTTATGGCAGAAAATGAAAAAGAACTAAAGAGCCTCCTTTTGAAAGTGAAAGAGTAGAGTAAAAATTTTGGCTTAAAGCTCAACATTCAGAAAACTAAGATCATGGCATCTGGTCCCTTCACTTCATGGCAAATAGATGGAAACAGTAGGCTGACTTTATTTTCTTGGGCTCCAAAATCACTGCAGATGGTGGCTGCAGCCATGAAATTAAAAGACACATACTTCTTGGAATAAAAGTTATGGCCAACCTAGACAGCATATTAAAAAGCAGAGACATTACTTTGTCAACAAAGGTCCATCTAGTCAACCCTATGTTTTTTCCAGTAGTCATGTATGGATATGAGAGTTGGACTATAAAGAAAGTTGAGTGCCAAAGAATTGATGCTTTTGAACTGTGGTGTTGGAGAAGACTCTTGAGAGTCCCTTGGACTGCAAGGAGATCCAACCATCCTAAAGGAAATCAGTCCTGAATATTAATTGGAAGGACCAATGCTGAAGCTGAAGCTCCAATGTTTTGGCCACCTGATGCTAAGAACAGACTCATTGGAAAAGACCTGATGCTGGGAAAGATTGAAGGCAGGAGGAGAAGGGGACAACAGAGGATGAGATGGTTGGATGGCATCACCGACTCAATGGACATGAGTTTGAATACTTTCCAGTGATGGACAGGGAAGCCTGGCGGGCTGCAGTCCATGGGATCTCAAAGAGTTGGACAGGACTGAGTGACTGAACTGAACTGAATTGAACCAGAGGTTATAAGAGAGGAGGAATTGCGGTCCGCTCTTCAAATTGTTGCCCAGTTCCACTTCTTAGGAAAAACCATAGGTAGCTAGCATCATTTGTCAGAATGTATGATTGAGGAGGCAGTAGCTGTTATCTTTTCTGTAACCCATGACAATTCTGAATTTAAAAATTTTCTGTGAGATTTTAAACATTCTTAAAAATGTTGGATTTCAACCATTTGTTTTTGTTGTTGTTGTTGTTTTGGACAGTCTGAGTTGACATGAAACCTTGAAGAAACTTCTCAAGAATTTGGAGACCACAAAACAAAAATAAAATAATTCTAATTACCCATTTGTTTGCCAGCCAAGTTTACAATTGTTTCTGTGGGTAAATTAATCAGATAAAAAAACATAGACTATGAAATATTATACATGTTTAAGAACCCTTATTATTTTCTGCTCTAAAATGACTCTTCTACTAAGTATGAAATCTAAAATCATTAGGGAATGAAACAAGGCAAGAAAGTAGACATGGCTGGATCTTTATCCTTTGGTAATCTTATATGTAGGATATAAGAATTGCTTATAAGTAAAAGTCTTAGAAACCTTGCCTCATTGATCATAAGACCACTCAGAAAATTTCCAATTCATTATGTTCTTAGATCACTGCACAAATAAAATGTAATAGTAGCCGTATTGGCAAATTACATATACATATGAAATTAGCTTTTCATGAAATTCTTTGTGAAAACTACACTGTTTTACTTTGAAGGTAGCTAAAATTATGTATAACTTTAGGATGACTAAATAATATTAGGGTCAGATGAGTCTAAGAATATCATTTAAAAAGACTTTTAAGTGTGTAGAAGAAATCATTAACTAGCTAGCAGTCGTTTCTATTCTCAGACTCTACAAGAATAACTGATGACCCTGCCATCAACTTCTAACAATCAGCTACCTACCCACTTGACCGTCTACACTTTTGCTCATATGCCAGGCTGAAATGATAGGAAGAACATCTGGGCATCTTGCATACCCAAAGTCTCTAGGGCTCTTGTTTCTGCTCTGAGCTTAATCTTTATTTAACCTTTGTTTTAATGATGAAAGTCTGTCTCTCTGTCTTCGCTTCTCCACCTACAGTACATTTTTGTCACTGGTTCCCAATTTAAACACTTAGGAGTCAGGAAGCATGACTTTGCCAATTTATGTGATTTTTTTTGGTCTGTTTGTTTGCGTTCTTCCTCAAATTCTAGTATAGCTAATATACTGACCTTAAATGTGAGATTATTGATTCTCCTTGTGCATTAGATACTCCCTTGGCCTAAATTTGGCACAATAAGAAGTTGCATTAACTTTTAATACATCAGTATGTCTCGTATAAAATCACACATCAAAAGTTGTGAATGTTTCGAATTAAAAAAAAAAAATGCTGTTGGCTCGTTTTGAGTTGCTAATGCACAGAAAGTTCTGACTCCCTGTTTTAGCTGAACCATCAGTTTACTTAATAACATATATTTTTAATAGCATGAAAGAGAGAAAAATCTCAAAGAAATAACTTAACTTTCCACCTAACGCAATCAGGGAAAGTACAACAAACAAAACCCGAAGAAGGAAAGAAATCATAAAGAACAGACCAGAAATAAATAGGGACAAAGAAAGCAATAGAAAAAACTCAATGAAACTAAAAGCTGGGTCTTTGAAAAGATAAACAAAATTAATCAATCTTTAGCCATACTCAAAGAAAAAATGGTAAAGAGCTCAAATCAATAAAATTAGAAATGAAAAAGGAAAAGTTACAATTGACATCACAGAAATACAAAGGTTCATAAAAGAATACTTCAAATAACTATATAACAATAAAATGGACAACCTAAAAGAAATAGACAAATTCCTAGAAATGTACAAGCTGACTAAGGAAGAATAGAAAATATGAACAGACCAATAACACTAATGAAATGGAAACTGTTTAAAAACCTCCAACAGACAAAAGTTCAAGAAGAAATGGTTTTACAGGCAAATTCTATCAAACATTTAGAAAAGAGTTAACACCTATCCTTCTGAAACTATTCCAAAAAATTGCAGAGAAAAGAACACTGCTAAACTCATTCTCTGAGGCCACCATGGCCTTGATACCAAAACCAGACAGAGATACTACAAAAATAGAAATACACAGACCAATATCACTGATAAACATAGATGCAAAAATCCTCAGCAAAATAAGATCAAACCAAATCCAACAATATATTAAAAGGATCATACACCATGACCAAGTGGGATATCCCAGGGATGCAAGGACTTTTCGATATCTGCAAATCATTCAGTGTGATATAACACATTAACAAGTTGAAGAATAAAAACTATACACCCATTTATGATGATAACTCTCTAGAAGGTGGGCATAGAGGGAATGTGTATATGATGAACCCATAGCTAACATCATACTCAGTGGTGGAAAGAAACCTGAAAGCATCTCCTTTGGGATCAGGAACAAGACAAGAATGTCAACTCTTGCCACTTTTATTCAACATTTAGAAGTCTTGGCCATGACAATCAGAGAAGAAAAATAAATAAAAGGCATCCAAACATGAAAGAAGTAAAACTGTCTCTGTGTGAAGATGACACGATATATAGAAAATCCTTAAGATGCTACCAGAAAACTACAAGAGTTCATCAATGAATTCAGTAAAGTGCAGAATACAAAATTAGTGAACACAAATTTCCTGCAATTCTATACACTAACAACAGATCAGTAAAATAAATTAAGGAAAAAAATAGTTTACCATCAAATTAACATTACCATTATAAATTACCAAATTGCCATTAATTTAGCATCAAAAAGAATAAAATGCCAAGGAACAAATCTACCTAAGGAGGCAAAAGACCTATACTCTGAAAATTATAAGACAGTGCTATGATCAAAGATGACACAAACATATGGAAAGATACATCATGTTCTTGCATTGGAAGAATCAACATTGTCAAAATGACTAGGCTACCCAAGTAAATCTACAAATTCAGTGCAATTCTTAGAAATTACCAACAGCATTTCCCACAGAATTAGAATAAACAATTTTTTAGTTTGTATGGAAACACAAAAGAGCCTGAATAGCCACAGCAATCCTGACAAAGAAAAATGAAGCTGGAGGCATCTGGCCCCCTGACTTCAAATTAGACTACAAAACTATAGTCATGAAAACAGATTGGTATTGGCACAAAAATAGGAAAACATATCAATAGAATAGGACAGAAAGTCCAGAGATAAACTTACACATCTATGGTAAATTAATCTAATCCACTTTGCTCTATACTTGAAACTAACACAACATGGTAAATCAACTATCTCTTTCTCTCTTTAGTCACTAAGTCATGTTCGACTCTTGTGACCCTATGAACTCTAGCCTGCCACGCTCCTCGGTCCTTGGGATTCTCCAAGTAAGAATACTGGAGAGGGTTGGCATTTCCTTCTCCAGGGGATCATCCCAACCCAGCGATTGAACCTGGGTCTCCTAGGCTGCAGGCGGATTCTTTATCGACTGAACTACAAGGGAAGCTATAAAATTATATAGTACATAATATATAAATCAACTATACTCCAATAAAAAATAGAAATTAAATGAAAAATAAAAGCATGAATGAGAGAAGCAAAGCCTTTTTGATGCATGTACCATAACGTTTAGGTATCAGATACATTTCCACAATCCAGAACAATGCAGAAGCTAAGGAAAGTGCTGACTGGAGAAAAATAAGGAGGCAACTTGGCAAATTGTTTTTGTAGATACTGTTTGTTAGGTATTCTTTAGTGAAAGGTGAATACATGCTGGGCTTTGCAGCTCATGTGGAGAAATTAAATGTCTATTAGTAAGCATTTAAGGAAACTAAAAATGATTATTTTTTTCCAAAGAAGAAAAAAATCTAACAAAGTTTTAATAATTATATATAGTTATGTTTTTTTCTCATTATGTTAACAGCCAGAACATCAGCTGGAGGAAATAAATAGCAGTAGTGTATGTTTCCTTGGGCAGAGCTAGGACTTGATCAGCAATGATAAGATCCTCTGAGAAATAATTGTTTCACGCCAGATAACTCACAAGTGTCAGGCTGCTTAGCACCCAGACATAAGAGCTATGACCTCTATTGATTAATGTCTGTTCACATTATCACCATCAGTTAAACAGCTATTTTCAAATTCATGCATATTAACAAAGTGAAATGAAACAGGTCTCTAACCTGAATTTCCATAACAATAATATAAACACACCAGCCATAATATAAAAGGGTTATTAGAACAAAAACAAATGGGAAGGATGTGGTACCATTATGGAAGTGTCAACTGGGATGAAAATATGAGAAATATTAATCCAGTACACTTCTGTTAGGCTGTAAATTTGCCTCTGAATACACCTTTGATATACCTCATTTTCTTTCCATCTGCATTATTCTCCTTCTCAATCTCCCAGAACAGAACCACTAGCTTTAGCTATAGTTTATTATTTATTTTAGGCCTTCAAAGATCTATTTATCGTAACCCCCTTCCCTGAGGTTTGGATATTTTTATTATCAAAGTGATTTTTCCTTCATTAAGCTACTAATCCTGCAACACCACCTGTTCTATATCCTTCATGGGTAAACGATCACATCAATCCAGTCCCTCAAAAATTGTTAGTAATTTAAATAAGTATAATATTTAATAGGAAATTAGGAGAGGGATAGAAAATTTTGATAGTTCATAGAGCTGTGGACTATTTGATTGCTGAAATGGATTTTCTGTGATCAGTGGGCTGAGTTTGGTCTAGAGGGTTCTAATACTATATGTCCCAGTCTGTATTTCAGACTTTTGTGCTTTTAATACCTGGGGTATGGATGGGAACTTCCTTTGGCCTTTCTGAAGTGTTACATGCATAAGGAATATAATAACTTGACTTTGGTTCACCAAGAACTGAAAACCAAATGTTCAATACCACCCTGCATCTTAGAAAACTCAGCATTGCATAACCTTAGAAGATAGATGTCACCTAAAGAAAAAAAGGGATAGGATCTAAAATTTTGTTGCATTAAATTTTCTTTTTTTTTTTTTTTTTGCCTTTTTCTATTTTTTTTTTATTGAGGGAAAATATTCATAACACAAAGTTTACAACCTTAACCACTTTAAAGTGTACAGTTCAATGGTATTAAGTACATTCATAACCATGTGTAACCATCACCACTATCCATACTTGGAACTCTTTATCTTGCAAAACAAACTCTTTACACATTAAACAACAATACCCATACTTCCTTTCTCACAGCTCCTGGAAAGCATCATTCTACTTTTTGTCTCTAAAGTACTTCATGTAAGTGAAATCACAAAGTGTTTGTCTTTTTGTGACTGGCTTATTTATCTTACCATAATGTCCTCATGCTTCGTCCATAATAGTGCCAGATTTACATCTTGTTAACAGGTAAATAATATTCCATTCTATGGGTATACCACATTTTGCTTATCCATTCATCCAGCAGTGAACACCTGAATGACTTCCACTTTTTAGCTATTGTGAAAAATGCTTCTATGAATGTGGTTTTACAAATTTCTCTTCAAGATTCTGCTTTCAATTCTTTGCAGCATAGACCCAGTAGAAATACTGGATCATACAGTAATGCTATTTTTAATGTATTGAGGAACCATCATACTGATTTCCACGTAGCTGTACCAGTTCATGTTCCCACCAACAGTGTACAAGTGTTCCAGTTTCTTCTCAGTCTCACCAGTATTTATGTTGTTTTTTTAAATAAATGGTCATTATTCTAAGAGGTGTAAGGTGGTACCTCACTGTAGTTTTGATTTGCATTTCTCTAATGATTAGTTCTATTGAGTATATTTTCATGTGTTTATTGGCCATTTGTATATCTTCTTTGGAAAAATGTCTATTCGTGGCCTTTGCTCATTTTTGAGTTAGGATTTTTGTTGTTGTTATTGAGTTTTAGGAGTTCTCTGTACATTCTGGATATCAATCTCTCATCAGATATATGATTTTCAAATGTTTCCTCACATTTCTTTGGGTTACCTTTGTTCTCTGTTGATACTACATTTTGATGAAAAATATTTAACATTTTCGTCAAGTCCCATTTCTGTATTTTCTTTTGCTGCTGTGTCATTGGTGGCATGTCCAGGAAATGACTGCCAGATTCAAGGTTGTGAAGTTTTGTCCTATTTTTTCTTCAAAGAGTTTTATAGTTACAGATCTTACATTTAGATGGAGGATCCACTTTGAGTTAATTTTGTGTATGATGTTAGGTATGGATCTAACTTCATTCTTATGCATGTGATATGCAATTTCCCTAGAACCATTTGTTGAAAAGACTGTCTTTTCTCCAGTGAATGGACTTAATGCCCTTGTCAAAGATGGTTTGACCTAATGTGTGAGGGTTTGTTTCTGGATCCTGTATTCTCTTCCATTGATCTCTGTGTCTGACTTTGTGCCAGTACCACTCTATTTGATTACTGTCGCTTTGTAGTGAGCTTTGAAATTAGGGGTATGATTCCTCTGGCTTTGTCCTTTTTCAGGATTTTTTTTTTTTTTGGTTATTCAAGGTCCCTTAAGATTCCATATGAATTTTAGAATGAGTTTTTTTTTTTATTTCTGTGAAAAGTCATCAATGTTGATAGCAGCTGCATTAAATATATAGATTGGTTTGGATAGTAATGATATCTTAACAATATTAAAGCTTGAATCCATAAATATGGGGTGTCTTTCCATTTACTTATGTCCTCTTGCATTTCTTTCAACAATGATTTGTAGTTTTCACTGGATAAGTTTTTGACCTCCTTGATTAATTCCTCAGTATTTTACTTTTTTGATGATATTCTAAATGGAATCAGTTTTGTAATTTCCTTTTAGGGTTATTCATTATTAGTGTATAGAAATGCAACTAATTTTTTATATATTGACTTTGTATCCTGCTGTTTTGCTGAATTCACTTATTAGTTGTAATGGTTTGATGTGTACGTATGGAATTTTTAGGATTTTGTACATATAAGGATTATGTATATATAACATCTGTGAATGGAGATGATTTTACTTCTTCTTTTTCAACTTAAATGGCTTTTATTTTTCCTTTTGTCCAGCTGCTCTCCTAGAACTTACAGGACTGATGAATAGCAGTGGCAAAAGTGAGCAACCCTGCCTTCAAATGTATGAAATTTAATTCTGTCAAATGAGAGACTTTGAAAGGCTTACCACCTGAAATTGCATTACTGGCATACTTACATTTTAAATTGAGATTTATATTCCCTCTCAATTGATAACATTTAGCAGATATCACTTTGTAATCACTATATTTCTCTTGCTTTTGAAAATTATATTGGTTTTGCCATATATCAACATGAATCCGCCACAGGTATACACATGTTCCCCATCCTGAACCCTCCTCCCTCCTCCTTCCCCATACCATCCCTCTGGGTCATCCCAGTGCACCAGCCCCAAGCATCCAGTATCATGCATTGAACCTGGACTGGCGACTCATTTCATATATGATATTATACATGTTTCAATGCCATTCTCCCATATCATCCCACCCTCTCCCTCTCCCACAGAGTCCAAAAGACTGTTCTATACATCAGTATATGGCAAAACCAATACAATATTGTAAAGTTTAAAAATAAAATAAAATAAAATCAGCTTGAACATCAAAAAAATGAAAATTAGAAAATTATATTGGATTACTGATGTTAATTTTCACAATAAAAGTCCATTTTCAGATATGACAGCTTTTCATTTATTTTTTTATTTACAAACTATTATTTTTTCTGGATATTTACTACAGAAACATCAAACCAATTAGATTGATACTTTAAGGCTTCTGTGATATGTTTCAAGATCAATATCTAGGTACATATTTATTATAACCCTGACTGTTCATTTCCTTAAAGGCTAATTAACCACTTTCTAGCTCAGTTTTGGTTCATACTTTTTCTTTTATGGTGAATACATTTCTTTAACTTCCAAAATCATGTACTTCTTTTTATATTAAGGCACATGGATAATTTGATGCTGGCTAAAGTTATAAAAAATATGCATTTATACATACAAACACATTTATATCTATTTCTATATCACTCTCTCTCTCCACAAGTTAAACTGATACTTCAAATTATAATCCAACTCTGAAGAATTTATTCTAGCCTTTTCTGTAAGTTTGTAACTCCTTTCTCTGAAAGTGAAAGACTTGGCTCTCATCTCAATATATCTATTTATTTTTAGAAAATGTAGAGTATTTGAAAACTTATAAAGTTAATTTTAGAATTTCTAATACATACCTCTATGGAACACAAATTACAAACTAGAATTCAGTATTTGTGTACAGTATTTTGTACTGTCTTTAGCCTTAGAGAATATAATCAAAATACTGGTTTTCCCATGTTCAGTTCAGTTCAGTTCAGTCGCTCAGTTGTGTCCGACTCTTTGCGACCTCATGAATCACAGCATGCCAGGCTTCCCTGGAGTTTACTCAAACTCATGTTACTTTTCCTCAAATTGTTAGTGCTGTTTTTCCCCACCCTCTTCATTGTGACTACATGATTCATTTGTTACTAGTCCACTTGCAATGCAGGAGACCCAGGTGGGATCCCTGTGTCTGGAAGATCCCCTGGAGAAGAGAATGGCAACCCAATCCAGTATTCTTACCTGGGAAATCCCATGGACAGAGGGGCCTGGTGGACTAGTCCATGGGGTTGCCAAGAGTCAGACACAACTGAGCAACTAACATACCATACCATGTGGTATGTGGATTCTATTATGGGTTGAATTGTGTCCTCTCCAATGGTATTTCCCTTCATACGATAAAGCCCTGATCCCCACTGCCTCAACTATTTGGAGGTAGGCTCTTTAAAGAGGTGATTAAGAGATTTAGATACCCAGAGAGTCACCAGGGATGTGTATACACATAGAAAGGACCATATGAAGATGAGACAGGCAGGACAAATACCTCCTTGAGCAACAAAATGCAAAGAAACTATATGGGACTGTGCAGTTGGGCTAAATTCTGTACAAAAGATACAAAAAGACCAAAACACAACAACAACAACTTCCACTTCTGAAGAGCCAGGAGCAAAAGCAGGGTAGTATGCACAAGCACACTACCACCTAAGGAGTGAGCAAACCGCCTAAGCCAGCCCTCCTGCCCAATCTCTGGAACACCCCAACCCTCAACCTATAGAAGGAACCAGCTCCCCCACTTTAAGGAGTAAGCAAGGGAACCATTACTTGTTCTCTCTCTCCTCTGCTGCACCAGCGGCCCTGTTAAAGCCCTGCCTGGATTTCTTGACCAGCCTCATCAATTGCTATTGATTGGGGAAGGCCAAGAACATTGGTCAATATCACTTCTATTAGTATCTCCTCCTCATAGATTAACAGTATTATCAGTATTACTTTTCAGTTTATCCTTCCCTCATTTCCTTCTCTCTCCTCTCTTCTCTGGCTTTCCTTCTTTCCCTTTTCCTTCCTTCCTTTTTCTTTCCATTTTACTCCCTCCCTCCCTCCCCCCTTTATTCCTTTTTTCCTTTCCTGCCCCACTGCTTCCATCCCTCTCTGTTCCTTTCCAAAAAAGTTAAAGAGACACAAAACTATATATTTCCTTACCTCTTCCTCTTTCTTACAGAAAAGGAGCATATCATAGAATTTTTGCACATTACTGTTGCCAAAGTCCTTTCCAAAAGGACAATTTTTTATTCCTACCAGCAAGGAGTCAGAGTGACTGTTTCTCTAAATCAAGCATTTCTTATCTGCCAAAGCAGCAAAAATCAGAGTTGAATTAAGTAAAGTATATATAAACACCTCCCTTCCTATCAAAGAAGCATCTTTATTATTATCATGGCCACATTGCCTACTGACTAGGCATTAAGTCAACTCAAACCCTTCCACTCTGACTTCAGTTATTTGAAGAAAGAATGAATGTCTAACTAAACATATCTAGAAAAATGCTGTATGAGTGATCACTGTTTTAGACAAGCAGCTATAATTGAGGAAAGCAGTCAGATTCTCTCTCAGGGAATTTTTACTTTTAAAAACATGACAAAAAAATCAGCTAGTTGGGAGCTGTGGAGATGGAGATGGAGCTAAAATATTAGTCAGAAATGTCATTTTTATTGTTTCTGATGGAGTACTTAGGGTCCAGTTGATCACCTAGAATTGCTGTTGGACTTTTAGAATTACTGCTGCAAACTGAACAAGCTTCTCTTTTGAAGAGACATGGCCAGCACTTTTTCTGTCTGTCTAACTTCTCTAAGTAATCTTAGAGCCAACATGCTGTAAGTGAGATGACTGAAAATGGCTCTATTTCTTAATATAACTGAAAACCACAATCCACGGGGTTGCAAAGAATCAGACACAAGTGGGTGACTGCATACGCATGCACTGTTCCATCTCAGGGAAAAAATTCTCAGGTGCTTCATTCTGAGGGGAGAAAAAGTTTATGTTGGCAGAGTAAAGAGTACTTTGTCATTGTAAATTTTTTGAGAGAAGATAATAAGCTGTAAATTTTATGAGACAAAATAAGAAAATGTAGTCTATAGTCCCAAACAATGTGCTTAGGGAACAGAAACATTCAAAAATTATAACTTATCCAATATCCTCTATGTTTCTTATCAATTAGAAGAGTGTATTTTTCAATTTTAATATGTATGTGTGTGGTAAGTCGCTTCGATTATGTCTGACTCTTTGCAATCCTCTGGACTGTAACCTGCCAGGATCCTTTATCCATGATTCTCTAGGCAAGAATGCTGGAGTGGGTTGCCATGCCCTCCTCCAGGGGATCTTCCCAAGCCAGGGGTCAAACCCATGTCTCTTATGTCTCCTGCATTGGCAGGAGGGTTCTTTGCTACTAGCACAACCTGGGAAGCCCTGAAACACTCATAAATTCTCTCAAGCATTGACCAAGAGGAAGCATTTTGAGCAGAATTTGAGGAGTAAGTTTAAGGTCCAATCTGACTTTAGCCAAACTAAGTTGGCATGCAATTATTTAGTCTGATCCAATAGGTGATGATTTTAAAAGATAATGTTTTATGTTCCTAAGCAAGAACTCAAATCCAGCATTTATTAATACTTTGGTAATGAAGTTGGGAATTGGGAGTTGGTGATGGACAGATAGGCCTGGCGTGCTGCAGTCCATGGGGTTGCAAAAAGTCAGACATGACTGAGTGATTGAACTGAACTGAATTGAATGAAAATAATATTTACTTTGTATGATTTCTATGTACAATCATAGGAATAATATGTTTAAAACAGAACAATGTCAAGCATATAGTAAATATTAAATAATTAGTAAATGTTTAAACTGTAATTCATAGATGACATAAATACTATAGGTAGTAAGTATTCTGATGTGTGCTAGATAACAATAGAGAGATTTAAAAAATTAAAAACTTCTCCAAGAGTGAAAATTTTAGAAGTCTAGTGACTGATCCATTTGTAGATAATTTGTATGGACTTAGAGAAAGCTAGTCATTAGATAATAAGTCTGATTTGTATGTAAAATAATTGTATGTTTCTATACAAATTTGCCACCTATACTGTAGAGAACAAGAGAACTCAAAGTTTATTTTGAAATAAAAGAATTAGTGCCTCAATTCTCTCACCTTTTAATATTCACATATACAGGGAAAGTGATTTGATCCTTAGAGTAGATTATATCTTATATATACATATATACATACATATATATATATATATATATATATATATATACACATGGAGAGAGACATACACACATATATATGTACAGTAACATCTCTTTAATTTTAAGCACAATTAAATTTCATACATAGATACACATTTACATGGGGTCCGCATGAAAATTGTTTAAATGACATTGTACATTTTTAAAAAATGCTATACTTAGGGCTTCCTTCATAGCTCAGTCAGTAAAGAATCCACCTGCAATGTAAGAACCTGCCTGCAATGTAGGAGACCTGGGTTTGATTCCTGGGTCAGGAAGATCCCCTGAGAAGGAAATGGCAACCCACTCCAGTAATCTTGCCTGAGAAATCCCATGGACAGAGGAGCCTGGTGGGCTACAGCCCAATGGGTCACAAGAGTCAGACATGACTTAGCAAGTAAACCACCACCATGCTTATGACTATGATTTAGGCTTGACTGCTACCTAAAGGAGACACCAGCTGAGATACTTATCTTCAAATAAAAAACTGAAATTAAGAAATATAGATGTACTCTATTGCACTGTGGTGGGAAAACATTCTTTTCTTTCCAGTGGTGTGGAACAAGAGCTGTGTACATCCAAATTTCACATTTAGCAACATTATGGTTGGCTTCAACCCAGCAACAAAATAATCTGACAGGGTCATTTAAAAAAGGGCTTGGAGTGCATGGTATGACAGCAATTTGCTAAATTCAAATAATAGCATGATTATTGGTCTGAAAAAAAGTGCTAATAGGGTGTCCTGCTATCTGACTCTATGCCTTTTTTTCAGTGATCTGTGGCTGGATTCATCATAAGCCTTATACAATGATGAACATTGTGGTACATTTATGAATAAAAATGACTTAAAAAGTCAAAACCAGACCCATTAAGCAAAGTGACTTTAGATGCTAAAGTGCTAAATCAAATGAAAGGATCTTATTTGAATTTAAAAAATAGCATTAAATGGACTGAAGCTGTCATATGAAAGAATGAGGAAAAGCACAAGAATATAATAGGCACTAATCCTTGCTTTTATAAAAATCAAGGACACATTGTATCCATGTACATTTTACTATGATGCTAACATAGAATACAAATTAAAAGTGACTTTAAAAGCTAAGTCCAATGATAATTATAAGAGAATAAGAAAATAAAAAAATTTCAATTAAAGGAGTTAAAATGACAATCACATTTATTTTTCTAGTTCAATAAATACAATAATTTAATGGAAATGTCTAAAGAAGCCTTGATAGGGTTTTAATTGAATTTAAAACAAAAATGCCCATATCTTAACTTTATACCTTATATTTTATATAAATCTCTTGAACTTTGCATAAAGCAGTAATTTATCTTACAGCTTTGACGTTATTTTTAAGTGATGTTAATTTAATAGATGCTTTTAAGTACTAAATATGATTTAAATTGACTATGCCAAAGCCTTCGACTGTGTGTATCACATAAATTGTGGAAAATTCTGAAAGAGGTGGGAATACCAGACCACCCGACCTGCCTCTTGAGAAACCTGTATGCAGGTCAGGAAGCAACAGTTAAAACTGGACATGGAACAACAGACTGGTTCCAAATAGGAAAAGGAGTATGTCAAGGCTGTACTTTGTCACCCTGCTTATTTAACTTCTATGCAGAGTACATCATGAGAAACGCTGGGCTGGAGAAAGCACAAGCTGGAATCAAGATTGCTGGGAGAAATATCAATAACCTCAGATATGCAGATGACATTACCCTTATGGCAGAAAGTGAAGAACTAAAGAGCCTCTTGATGAAAGTGAAAGAGGAGAGTAAAAAAGTTGGCTTAAAGCTCAACATTCAGAAAACTAAGATCATGGCATCTGGTCCCACCACCTCATGGCAGATAGACGGGGAAACAATGGAAACAGTGACTGACTTTATTTTTCTGGGGTCCAAAATCACTGCAGATGGTGATTGCAGCCATGAAATTAGAAGACACTTACGCCTTGGAAGGAAAGTTATGACCAACCTAGATAGCATATTAAAAAGCAGAGACATCACTTTGCCAACAAAGGTCCATCTAGTCAAGACTATGGTTTTTCCAGTGGTCATGTATGGATATGAGAGTTGGACTGTGAAGAAAGATGAGCGCCAAAGAATTCATGTTTTTGAACTGTGGTATTGGAGAAGACTCTTGAGAGTCCCTTGGACTGCAAGGAGGTCCAACCAGTCCATCTTAAAGGAGATCAGTCCTGGGTGTTCATTGGAAGGACTGATGTTGAAGCTGAAACTCCAATATTTTGGCCACCTGATGCAAAGAGCTGACTCATTGGAAAAGACCCTGATGCTGGGAAAGATTGAGGAGGAGAAGGGGACGACAGAGAATGAGATGCTTGTGTTAGGGGAAGCACACTGATTGAAACTGCCCACCCTGGCCAGGCACCATAGTAACCATTTTCATGAGTTGTTTTAGGACAGGAGGTCCTGGTAAGGAACAGGAAACTAATAAGCCTCCACCAACCAGAAGAGTTTGAGAAAGGTCAAAAGGAGACACCACCTGTCTGACCACCTCCCAGAATCCTTCTCTCTGGCATCCATCTTGGCTGAACAAGGCTTACACCACCAAGAAGGACTCTGAGTCAGAATGATTGGCTAAGGACAACCCAGAAACTAATCCCATCACCATAAAACTTGAGACTGCAAGTCATGTAACAGAGCAGTTCTCCTGGGTTCCCTTAACCTCCTGCTCTCCGCCGGGGCACCCTTTCCCAATAAAATCTCTTGCTTTGTAAGCACATGTGTCTCCTTGGACAATTCATTTCCAAGTGTTAGACAAGAGCCCAGTTTCGGGCCCTGGAAGGGGTCCCCCTTCCTGCAACAGTTGGATGGCATCATCAACTTAATGGACATGGGTTTGGGTGGACTCTGGGAGTTGGTCAGGAGGCCTGGTGTGCTGCGGTTCTTGGGGTCGCAAAGAGTTGGACATGACTGAGCGACTGAACTGAACTGACTGATGATTTAAATTATTATTACAAAGGGAACTTTATATGAGGAGTAAAACTGAAAATGGGTTTTAACATAGACCAGAAAGAGTGAAATGAAATGTTTTTATTAATGCATTTTAAGTTTATAATATAGTACTTCTCTAAATACTTTAGTGTTTCAATCACAGAGAATGACAGAGAACTGTTTTTTTTCTTTTTTTTTTTTTTTTACTTTTTCAGTCTTCATAACTACACAAGTCAATTCTTTAAGATAAATCTCTTCATATTTATATGGTTCTGTTTCTCTGGAGAACTCTAATTAATAAAAATATTTAAGTCTCTATTAAATTTTGGCCTTGGTGCATCTCTCTCTCTCTCTCTCTCTCTATATATATATATATATATATATAAATGTGTATGTATGTATGTACTCAGTTGTGATAGGTAAGGGTTTTTTTGTTGTTGTTTAGCTTGTGGGTTTATTTTTGTCAATCCAAGTACAGTAGGATACCTCAAATAAATGCATATCTTTAAGTATCTCCTCCAAACTCCTCCAGATATTTTAATGTATTGGTGTGAACTATATTTAGGCCTAAGATTGGATTCCTGCTATTTAAAATTTTAAATATTTTAGAATTTTATGTTTAAAGAAAACAAAGTAAATATTTTTCATCAAACAAATACTGCATGTTTGAATTATTTAAGCATTGAAGGGCTGTCAATTGAAGAGATCCTTTAAAACACAGATTTCTTATTGAAAGTCATGTACAGATAGGAGAAACATTTTCTTCTCTCTCAGAAGTCCTTGGAAGCCATGGTAACACCAGGAAATAGATACAGATAAGGATAAAATCACCCCAGGCATATTGACTAAACTTATGCAGAATATGGGAGTAGATTTGGTCCTGATAGCTTCATTATATTCCGTACTTGAAAGGTGTAAAGACTGAACAGTAGATTTTAGCTGTGATGCACTGAAATAAAAGTTTTTCATTCTGAGTCTTAAGACTGAGTAAAGATAGTCTCTGAAAAGACAGCTAACATAAGTATCAAGGTAAGGACTAAATTGAAAGCTTGATATTTTTATTAAAAAAATACAGATTTATTTTCAACATATACGGATTGCTTTTCTTTAAAATAGGGAGTAATAATATTTTCAAAAGCCAAAATGGCTGGAGGCCTGTTTTTCTGAAAATTACCAAAAGCTAATGGAATCTCCTGGACAGCAAGGAGATCCAACCATCCATCCTAAAGGAAATCAGTCCTTAATATTCATTGGAAAGACTGATGTTGAAGCTGAAACTCCGATACTTTGGCCATCTGATGCGAAGAGCTGACTCATTTGAAAAGACCCTGATGCTAGGAAAGATTAAATGCAGGAGGAGAAGGGGACAACAGAGGATGAGATGGTTGGATGGCATCACCAACTGTATGGACATGAGTTTGAGTAAACTCCAGGACCTGGTGAGTTGGGGGAGCTGGTGATGGACAGGTAAGCCTGGTGTGCTGCAGTTCATGGGATCGCAAAGTGTCGGACATGACAGAGTGACTCAACTGCACTGAAAGGAATCTTTTAAATGAGAACCTGGGACTAACTACGATGCTGAATTAAGTGATGAGACTACCAATACTTGCCTCACAGTCTAAACGCAGTTCTCAAAATAGAGCATGTGTTAGAACATATGGAAGGCTTGAAAAGCACAGACAGCTGGGCTCAGCCTCATAGCTTCTGATTTAACAGGTCTGAAATGGAGCCTGAGAATCTGCATTTCTAATAAGTCCCCAAGTGATGCTGATTCAGCCTGCTCTGGAGAACACCTTTTAAGAAGCACTAGTCTATAGATCTCAGCCAACTCATTTCAGTGAATATTTAATGGGCAGAGCAAACGTACTTAATTAGGTAAGATACTTGTACTAGATAAAAAAGGAAAGTAAAGACCTACATGCTACTCATGCTGCAGCCAGCCATACATACATGCACGCACACACACATGCACACACACACACACACATGCACACACACAATTTTAAGATTGAAAAGTCTTATCCAAGAAATGTGGGCCAATTATAGTGTTCATTAGGGAGGAAGGAGCTAAAATAGCCAACTCAAGATCCAATTATTTCCCAGTTTTCAGGGCTGAGGGAAAAGGACACCTTCCAAAAAGAAAGAAAGCAGGTAACTCTGTCTAATCATCTTCAAACATGTTGACAACTGACTATCCTGGAAAATAAACCAATGATATTAGAATAAAGGGAAATCCATACTAAAGGAAATATCTTATAGAGGATCTCTAACTCTGGATTGCTTATAGTAACCAAATCCATCTTTTATGGATTTATGAGACTGAATCCTTAGAAAATATAGTGTAAAATAAATGATCATCTAGACTATGATATGGAAATGTTTCATTAACTAAGTGCTCTTTTATTTTTTTATAAAAAGTGAAAGTGATCAAAGACCTCATTAGAGACGTATCTATTACCCTGGGTCTCTAATGTGAAGGAAGGACTTCGAGAGAACCATAAATTGTCCCAAGTCCTTTCTTCCCATAATAAAAATGACTCTTTAGGAAGCTTCACTAAAAATTTCAAAGACATGTCTGATGAAGAACATGTGTTGTGAAGCTTTATAGTTAGATCTCTCTACTTTTGTGTTTTTGCTCTCTCACCAACAAGATAAATCACTCATCTTAGTGAGTTAAACAAGAAGTGACAAAAGACAACCAAATTTTAAAATGAGAGAGGGTTGGAATAGACATTTCACCAAAGAAGCTTAGCCAATCAGCACAAGAAAAAATGTTCAACATCAAATGATTAGAGAAATGCTAATCAAAATGAGATATCACTTCACACCCAATTGATAGCTATAATAAAAATGCAGACAATAATATTGATGAGGATGTGGAAAATCAGAAGTCTTATATATTACTAGTAGAAATGTAAAACTTTTACAGCCACGTTGGAAAACAGTTTGGAAGCTACTCAGAGAACATAGTTACTGTATGACCCAGCAATCCCACTTTAAAGTCGATGTGCTAAATACGAAAGTGAAAGTGCTACTCAGTTGTGTTTGACTCTTTGCGACCTATGGACTGTAGCCTGCCAGGCCCCTCTGTTCATGGGATTTTCCAGGCAAGAATACTGGAGTGGGTAGTCATTTCCATCTCCAGAGGATCTTTCTGACTCAGGGACTGAACTCAGATCTCCTGCATTGCAGGCAGATTCTTTACCATCTGAGCCACCAGGTGCTAGGTATACACCAAATTAAAACATGTCCATGTAAAAGCTTGTACGTAAATACTCATAGCAGCATGATTCACAATAAACAAGAGCTTAAAACCCAGTGCCCTTCAGCTAATGAATGGATTAAGGAAATGTGGATGCCTGTATATTATAGGTTGAATTGTATCTTTCAAAAGATATGTTGAAATCATAATCAAACTTGTCTGAGAATGTGAACTTTTTAAATAGAGCATTTGCATATTTTATCAAGTAAAGATGGGGTCATCATGAGGCCCTGATATAATATTAGGGCCTAATAACTGGTGTCTTCGGAGAAGGCAATGGCACCCCACTCCAGTACTCTTGCCTGGAAAATCCCACGGATGTAGGAGCCTGGTGGGCTGCAGTCCATGGGGCCGCGAAGAGTTGGACACGACTGAGCGACTTCCCTTTCACTTTTCACTTTCATGCATTGGAGAAGGAAATGGCAACCTACTCTGGTGTTCTTACCTGCAGAATCCCAGGGACGGGAGAGCCTGGTGGGCTGCCGTCTATGGGGTCACACAGAGTTGGACACGACTGAAGCAACTTAGCAGCAGCAGCAGCAGCAACTGGTGTCTTTATTAGAAAAGGGAAGTGCCCTCTAAAATCAGACACACAGGAAGAAGGCCATGTGATGACAGAGGCAGAGTTTGGCAGGATGGAAATACAAGCCAAGGGAAGTCAAGTACCTGCAGACACTTCCAGATGCAAAGAAAGATTCTACCCAGGGTCTTAGAGGGAGCATAGCTCTGCTAATACATTGATTTCATACACCTAGACTCTAGAACTATGAGACAGTACATTTCTGTTCTTTTGATCAATCCAATCTATGGTACTTCATTACAGCAGTCTTAGGAAATTAATACACCATACAATTGGCTATATTCACCACAAAAAAGAAATAATGTTTTGATATACTGAATGTGGTCCACTGGAGAAAGGAATGGCAAACCGTTTCAGTATTCTTGCCTTGAGAACCCCATGAACAGTATGAAAAGGCAAAATGATAGGACACTGAAAGAGAAACTCCCCAGGTCAGTAGGTGCCCAATATGCTACTGGAGATCAGTGGAGAAATAACTCCAGAAAGAATGAAGGGATGGAGCCAAAGCAAAAACAATACCCAGCTGTGGATGTGACTGGTGATAGAAGCAAGGTCCAATGCTGTAAAGAGCAATATTGCATAGGAACCTGGAATGTCAGGTCCATGAATCAAGGCAAATTGGAAGTGGTCAAACAAGAGATGGCAAGAGTGAATGTCAACATTCTAGGAATCAGCAAACTGAAACGGACTGGAATGGGTGAATTTAACTCAGATGACCATTATATCTACTACTGCGGGCAGGAATCCCTCAGAAGAAACGGAGTGGCCATCATGGTCAACAAAAGAGTCCAAAATGAAGTACTTGGATGCAATCTCAAAAACAACAGAATGATCTCTGTTCATTTCCAAGGCAAACCATTCAATATGACAGTAATCCAAGTCTATGCCCCAACCAGTAATGCTGAGGAAGCTGAATTTGAATGGTTCTATGAAGACCTACAAGACCTTTTAGAACTAACACCCAAAAAAGATGTCCTTTTCATTATAGGGGGCTGGAATGCAGAAGTAGGAAGTCAAGAAACACCTGGAGTAACAGGCAAATTTGGCCTTGGGATACGGAATGAAGCAGGCGAAAGACTAATAGAGTTTTGCCAAGAAAATGCACTGGTCATAACAAACACCCTCTTCCAACAACACAAGAAAAAACTCTATACATGGACATCACCAGATGGTCAACACCTAAGTCAGATTGATTATATTCTTTGCAGCCAAAGATGGAGAAGCTCTATACAGTCAGCAAAAACAAGACGGGGAACTCCCTGTGGCTCAGATCATGAACTCCCTGTTGCCAAATTCAGACTTAAATTGAAGAAAGTGGAGAAAACCACTAGACCATTCAGGTATGACCTAAATCAAATCCCTTATGATTATACAGTGGAAGAGAGAAATAGACTTAAGGGCCTAGATCTGATGGATAGAGTGCCTGATGAACTATGGAATGAGGTTCGTGACATTGTACAGGAGACAGGGATCAAGACCATTCCCATAGAGAAGAAATGCAAAAAAGCAAAATGGCTGTCTGGGGAGGCCTTACAAATAGCTGTGAAAAGAAGAGAAGCGAAAAGCAAAGGAGAAAAGGAAAGATATAAACATCTGAATGCAGAGTTCCAAACAATAGCAAGAAGAGATAAGAAAGCCTTCTTCAGCGATCAATGCAAAGAAATAGAGGAAAACAACAGAATGGGAAAGACTAGGGCTCTCTTCAAGAAAATCAGAGATACCAAAGGAACATTTCATGCAAAGATGAGCTCGATAAAGGACAGAAATGGTATGGACCTAACAGAAGCAGAAGATATTAAGAAGAGATGGCAAGAATACACGAAGAACTGTACAAATAAGATCTTCACGACCCAGATAATCACGATGGTGTGATCACTGACCTAGAGCCAGACATCCTGGAATGTGAAGCCAAGTGGACCTTAGAAAGCATCACTATGAACAAAGCTAGTGGAGGTGATGGAATTCCAGTTGAGCTATTTCAAATCCTGAAAGAGGATGCTGTGAAAGTGCTGCACTCAATATACCAGCAAATTTGGAAAACTCAGCAGTGGCCACAGGACTGGAAAAGGTCAGTTTTCATTCCAATCCCCAAGAAAAGCAATGCCAAAGAATGCTCAAACTACCGCACAATTGCACTTATCTCACACGCGAGTAAAGTAATGCTCAAAATTCTCCAAGCCAGGCTTCAGCAATATCTGAACCGTGAGCTTCCAGATGTTCAAGCTGGTTTTAGAAAAGGCAGAGGAACCAGAGATCAAATTGCCAACATCCGCTGGATCATGGAAAAAGCAAGAGAGTTCCAGAAAAACATCTATTTCTGCTTTATTGACTATGCCAAAGCCTTTGACTCTGTGGATCACAATAAACTGTGGAAAATTCTGAAAGAGATGGGAATACCAGACCACCTGATCTGCCTCTTGAGAAATTCGTATGCCGGTCAGGAAGCAAAAGTTAGAACTGGACATGGAACAACAGACTGGTTCCAAATAGGAAAAGGAGTTCGTCAAGGCTGTATATTGTCACCGTGTTTATTTAACTTATATGCAGAGTACATCATGAGAAACGCTGGACTGGAAGAAACTCAAACTGGAATCAAGATTGCCAGGAGAAATATCAATAACCTCAGATATGCAGATGCCACCACCCTTATGGCAGAAAATGAAGAGGAACTAAAAAGCTTCTTGATGAAAGTGAAACAGGAGAATGAAAAAGTTGGCTTAAAGCTCAACATTCAAAAAACGAAAATCATGGCATCCCGTCCCACCACTTCATGGGAAATAGCTGGGGAAACAGTGTCAGACTTTATTTTTCTGGGCTCCAAAATCACTACAGATGGTGATTGCAGCCATGAAATTAAAAGACACTTACGCCTTGGAAGGAAAGTTATGACCAACCTAGATAGCATATTCAAAAGCAGAGACATTACTTTGCCAACAAAGGTTCATCTAGTCAAGGCTATGGTTTTTCCTGTGGTCATGTATGGATGTGAGAGTTGGACTGTGAAGAAGGTTGAGCCCCGAAGAATTAATGCTTTTGAACTGTGGTGTTGGAGAAGACTCTTGAGAGTCCCTTGGACTGCAAGGAGATCCAACCAGTCCATTCTGAAGGAGATCAGCCCTGAAATTTCTTAGGAAGGAATGATGCTAAAGCTGAAACTCCAGTACTTTGGCCACCTCATGTGAAGAGTTGACTCATTGGAAAAGACTCTGATGCTGGGAGGGATTGGGGGCAGGAGGAGAAGGGGACGACAGAGGATGAGATGGCTGGATGGCATCACTGACTCAATGGACGTGAGTCTGAGTGAACTCCGGGAGTTGGTGATGGACAGGGAGGCCTGGCGTGCTGCAGTTCATGGGGTCGCAAAGAGTCAGACACGACTGAGTGACTGATCTGATCTGTTCTGATCTGATACTACAACATAAATAATCCTTATAAAAAGTAGAATAAGTCATACACAAGAGGACAAAATAGTAAATGATTCTGCTTATATGAAATACCTATAAGAGACAAATCTTAGGAACAAAGAGTAGATAAGTGGTGGTCAGGAACTGGAGGAAAGGGGGAATGAGGAGTTACTTGTTAATAGAATGAGATTTATTGTGTGGGTGATGAAAATACTCAGGAATTAGACATTGGTGGTGGTTGTACACCTTCGTGAATATACTAAAAAGCATTATGATTTACAATTTAAATGTGAGGACTCTGATGCCGGGTATGTGTGCTCAGTCATGCCCAACTCTTTGCAACCTCATGAACTGTGTCACCCACTAGGCTCCTCTGTCCATGGAATTTTCCTGGCAAGAATACCAGAGTGGGTTGCCATTTTCTTCTCCAGAGGAGTACTATGGTAGGTGAATTAAATCACACACACACACACACACACACATAATAATAAGGAGTGAAGCAAAAAGCCTCAAATAGGATAACTCCTTATGGAAACCAAATATTTTCATTTGCTTATAATCCAAAGAATTTACACAGATCTCTTAATTATCTAAGGATTCTGTGCAATATTTGGGCTCATTCTTGAGCCCAATGAAACATTTATTAATAAATCTGATTGGAACATCTCTCCCAGACTCCTTCTATACTATATATAACACTCAATCTGTGGTAATCAAGCTCCTTTTGGTGCTTATGTTAACTCAAATTTGGTTCACTTCTGTACTTCTGTAGCCATCTTATGAGGAACATGTTAATACTCATATGCTCAAGTTCTTGCATTAGAAATAAGGTTTTTATAATCATAGTTATTGTTACCACATCCCTAGTATCACGCTTACTGTCTCATACAAATAATACCAGAAATTCTCCAATGAAGTTCTTCCTAGTCAATTCTCCCAGATACTATCTTGTTATGGTCAATTACAGAGATTCTCCCAGCCAAAAAACATAAAAAACAAACCCTTATTAGAAAAATTTAGTCTTTTAAAAATCAGAAAAAGAAAAACAGCAAAGAAATGAAATAAAGTGATTTAGTCTTCTTGGATCCCACCTTAAATTCCTAAAGAAGAATGTGATTCTTTCTAGGTTTACAAAAAGAAATTTATTTCAGGAATCAGTTTTTTCCTGGTTAAGATCTTTATTTCTTTATTTTTTATCTTTTCTCATATTACAAACATGATGAAAGTTCCTGGAATGTGGCTCCAGTTTTAAGAACTCCAGCAATAAATCTCCAAAAAAGGATATGGACTTAGCTATTATCACTACTACCACCAGAATCAAGATTGCTGGGAGAAATATCAATAACCTCAGATATGCAGATGACACCACCATGGCAGAAAGTGAAGAGGAACTAAAAAGCCTCTTGATGAAAGTGAAAGTGGAGAGTGAAAAAGTTGGCTTAAAGCTCAACATTCAGAAAACGAAGATCATGGCATCTGGTCCCATCACTTCATGGGAAATAGATGGGGAAACAGTGGAAACAGTGTCAGACTTTATTTTGGGGGGCTCCAAAATCACTGCAGATGGTGATTGCAGCCATGAAATCAAAAGACATTTACTCCTTGGAAGAAAAGTTATGACCAACCTAGATAGCATATTCAAAAGCAGAGACATTACTTTGCCAACTAAGGTCCATCTAGTCAAGACTATGGTTTTTCCTGTGGTCATGTATGGATGTGAGAGTTGGACTGTGAAGAAGGTTGAGCCCTGAAGAATTGATGCTTTTGAACTGTGGTGTTGGAGAAGACTCTTGAGAGTCCCTTGGACTGCAAGGAGATCCAACCAGTCCATTCTGAAGGAGATCAGCCCTGGGATTTCTTTGGAAGGAATGATGCTAAAGCTGAAACTCCAGTACTTTGGCCACCTCATGTGAAGAGTTGACTCATTGGAAAAGACTCTGATGCTGGGAGGGATTGGGGGCAGGAGGAGAAGGGGACGACAGAGGATGAGATGGCTGGATGGCATCACTGACTCAATGGACGTGAGTCTGAGTGAACTCCGGGAGTTGGTGATGGACAGAGAATCACAGCCTGGGGTGCTGTGATTCATGGGGTCACAAAGAGTCAGACACGACTGAGTGACTGAACTGAACTGAACTGAACCACCATAATACAAGCAGACCTCAGAGATATTGCCAGTTCCTGACCACTGCAATAAAGCAAATGTCACATTTCAGTGAGTCACACAATTTTTTTGGTTTCCTAGTGCATATAAGAGTTATGTTTACCTTGTTAAGTGTGTCGTATCTTTATGTTAAAAATGTAAGATAATTAACGATATTTCTTGCTGAAAATGCTAACCATCATCTGACCCTCCAAGAAATAATAATCATTTTGTTGTTGTAACATTAAAGATGACTGATCACAGGTACCATTGCAAATGTTTTTTGAACTATTGTGAGAATTACCAAAATATGAGAGACAGGAGTGCAAATGGTTTTGGGAAAATGGAGCCAATAGACTATCTTGATCCAGGTTGTCACAAACACAATATCTCTGAAGTGCAGTAAAGTGAAACGCAATAAAATGAGGCATGCCTGTGTTTTTTTTTGTTTGTTTTTTTTTTTTTTTTAATTAAATGGGAGACCTAGACATGGCTGAGCCTGAGATTTAAACATAGGTTAAAATAATCCTCTGCTACATTTGACTAAATTATATGGCTCCTTGTATAACTTAATGAGCCATATTTGAGTGTAAGAAACAGACTCCTTAAATTATATCAAATAAGGGGATACATTCATTTGGATAAACATGAAATCTCACAGATATGTCAGATTAGCTTCATGAAAATTGAAGTGGAACTATGAATCTGGCAATTGAAGCTAGAAATTAATGCTGAATTCAAAGTAACTCTAGGGACAGTCAGTGGTTCTTATTACTTTGTTCTAGTGTTCTGCCCCTGGATAAGGCAATGGCACCCCACTCCAATACTCTTGCCTGGAAAATCCCATGGACTGAGGATCCTGGTAGGCTGCAGACCATGGGGTTGCGAAGAGTCAGACATGACTGAGCGACTTCACTTTCACTTTTCCCTTTCATGCATTAGAGAAGGACATGGCACCGCACTCCAGTGTTCTTGCCTGGAGAATCCCAGGGATGGGGGAACCTGGTGGGCTGCCGTCTATGGGGTCGCACAGAGTCAGACACAACTGAAGCGACTTAGCAGCAGCAGCAGCAGTGTTCTGCCCCAGATAGATCAGCAAGGTCCACATGGGCACTCCTAGCATCTGCTCATGTAGGACTTCAATTTACATACCATTCCTCATGGTCCCTAACACAGTATATACTGAACTTATGCACCATTATGTTTGGCTAATGCTTTTTCTACCTCGATCTTTTACAACACTTGAGAGAAAACAGTTCAAGTCCTATTTGATAAATAAAATCATATATACATATAGAATATGTGCCCTTGATCAGTTTTAAACTTGGGTCAGTTTTAAACCCCTTGAACTAGTTCTCTCTGTTAAGTAGAATACACTTTGGCTTGTGAGCAAGGAAACATCTATTAGAAGATAGTGTAAGCATCATGGGTGACCCGAGGGACACAGTTAGTACCCTCAATCTTGAATGCCCTGCCCCAACATTGTTTTCTCTATTATATATTCAGTGCAGTTCAGTTGCTCAGTTGTGTTGACTCTTTGTGACCCCATGGACTGCAGCATGCCAAACTTTCCTGTCCATCACTAACTCCTGGAGCTTGCTTAAACTCATGTCCATGGAGTCAGTGATGCCATCCAACCATCTTATCCTCTGTCGTCCCCTTCTCCTGCCCCCAATCCCTCCCAGCATAAGGGTCTTTTCCAATGAGTCAGTTCTTCTGTCAAGTGGCCAAGGTATTGGAGTTTAAGCTTCAGCATCAGTCCTTCCAATGAATATTCAGGACTGATTTCCTTTATGAATGACTGGTTGGATCTCCTTGCAGTCCAAGGGACTCAAGAGTCTTCTCCAACACCACAGTTCAAAAGCATCAATTCTCTGGTGCTCAGCTTTCTTTATGGTCCAACTCTCACATCCATACATGATTACTGGAAAAACCATAGCTTTGACTAGGTGGGCCATCTTTGGCAAAGTAATGTCTCTGCTTTTTAATATGCAGGCTAGTTTGGTCATAACTTTCCTTCCAAGGAGCAAGCGTCTTTTAATTTCATGGGTGCAATCACCATCTGCAGTGATTTTAGAGCCCAAGAAAATAAAGTCTGTCACTGTTTCCACTGTCTCCCCATCTATTTTCCATGAAGTAATGGAATTGGATACCATGGCCTTTATCTTTTGAATGCTGAGTTTTGAGCCAAGTTTTTCACTCTCCTCTTTCCCTTTCATCAAGAGGCTCTTTAGTTTTTCTTCACTTTCTGCCCTAAGGGTGGTGTCATCTGCTTATCTGAGGTTACTGATATTTCTTCCAGCAATCTTGATTCTAGCTTGTGCTTCATTGAGCCCAGCATTTCACCTAATGTACTCTACATATAAGTTAAATAAGCAGGATGGCAATATACAGCCTTGACATACTCCTTTCCCAGTTTTGAATCAGTCCATTGTTCCCTGTCTGGTCCTAACTGTTGCTTCTTGACCTGCATACAGATTTCTCAGGAGGCAGATAAGGTGGTCTGATATTCCCATTTCTTTAAGAATTTTCCAGTTTGTTGTGATCCACACAGTCAAAGGCTTTGATGTATATATAGTTTCAAATATTTTGCAGCAAAAGTGTTCAAATTCTCAAATGGGGTTTATAAAAAACTCTCTCCCCGCCCCCTCAGTAGGAAAACCTCTGAGCCATATCATAAATTTTTTGTAGAGATGGTCTTTTAAGTTCTGTTATGGCAGTGGTTCACAACCTGGTTAGATATTACCATAACCTGGAAAGATATTAAAATGCATTGATGTCTGGGCCCCACCACAAACCTATTAAATTAGAATCTCCTGGGGTAGAACACAGATACTGATATAGTTTGATGATGCAGATCTATAAATTTTAAACACTGTCAATCTCATAGTCCACAACTTCCAGGTAGTAACCATTTCTTTTCAAAACCTCTAATGACTTATTCCAGGGTTATATTCTCATCAGTGTCCAGCCAAATCACCACAAAGTGGCATATGTAAAGATGAGGAAGAAAAATTGCAAATTATAAAGGTTCAGCTCCAATGTGCAAAGTGCTTGATCCATCTCTTCTGTTCTTAGAACAAGATAAAGCTACACAAACTGAGAATCAATGGTTTTTCTTGGACTCCAAGATTTCAGGACACACAATTGCTTTAAAACCTGGAAAGACAAGTGCATCTGGAATGATAGAGCAAGGTAGGTCCAATCACCAGAAGCAGAAACTCCAGGATCAATATAATACTGGTAGAAACATTAAATGGCAGTTGTGATGAATTGCTAGAGACAGAGTGTGGGATGGAGAGGGAGAGATTTCTGAGGGGAACAGTCTTAGATATTCCCAAAACTTTCATGAGCTTCCCTTCAAGGAACCTGACCAGGTTCTCAATTTTAGGAACCAAAAAAATCCTCTGCTGTTCAAGAGACAGAGAAGAAGAGGAACTACTGTGAAGTGTAGACAAAGCATTCCCCATAAGACAAACCTAGTCTCTAGGAGAAAGGACTTTGCCAGAGCTCAATTCTGGAAACACACTCTGGCTGAAGGAGAGAATTTATCCCTAGCCCAGCACTCTCCAGCCTTCCCCGTTTCACCGAAGGAGTGAAAAAGTATCAACAAGATACACAGCTTGAAGGAAATCATTGAGTACTTAGCAGCTGGGGCTTCCAAAGTGGTGCTAGTGGTTAAAAAAACAAAAACAAAAAAACACCTGCCAGTGTAGGAGATGCGAGACACATGGGTTCGATCCCTGTATCAGGAAGATCCCTTGGAGAAGAGCATGGCAATCCACTCCAGTATTCTTGCCTAGAGAATCCCATGGACAGAGAAGCCTGGTAGGCTACAGTGCATGGGGTCATGAAGTGTCAGACATGACTAAAGAGATTTAGCACACACACATGCACATTGAAGCCAGGGTAAGAATAGGGAACAGGAAAAAAGCTATACCACTGGAAGACTTGCAAAAACAAAGAAACACTTACAAAAACAAGGCCCCCAAAGTGAGGACAATTGGAACTACTTGTGCGGACAGTGTGGTGTCCTAAATAGCAGTTTGCCAGGCAGCCATATGAAAGAATAGTGAGGCCTGTTTTACAAGTCAATAGGATAATACAGTAAGAGAATTATGACAGATCAGTGGACAAACATACATACACACACACACACACACACACACACATATATATATATTTAATACAGTGACCCCAGCCAGTTGTTAACTTGGCTTTGTGGGGTTAACCGAGCCTGTACAGCTCTCTATATCTCACCAATCAAATAACTCAGTCCATCAATGTGAAGGAAAAGAGTATTAAAACACCTAGATTGTTCACTCTAGTGCTATACATTCTTGAGCCTGAAGCAAAGTCCCCTGGTTGAAAAATGAAGATGGATGTCAATGATGTTGGTGACTTCTAATAGGTTGTGCTCACATGCAATATTTAGAGTAGTTACCTTTGTGTTTTCCTTTTGTACAATGGGTAACTTTCTGGGGAGGAGGTAAATTTTTCTGTAAACTGTGAAATATTTGAGCCATGGAGAACTGTTGATATTCATCTCAGGATGAACTAAACATGGGTTTTTATATGTTGGGTTGATGTTTTCCTGGCCATGTGTATGGGGACCATGCAAGTGTATGTCCTCGCATATATTCATGCAAATATCACATTTTATTATGAACTAAAGACAAAACACCAGAGGATTCCCATGCCCAGTATGAGAAAGATACTAATACTCAGTTATAATTGATCCTACAAGACTCTTGATGAAATCCAAGGACTGTCTACCAACACCTGTATCTCCCTCTTACTATACATAGTCCCCATGAACTCACCTTTCCAAGGATCTGTCAGTATTGGCCACTGCCTTATAATAATGATAAAATAATGCTTGTTATAGTATAGAATATTCATTTATAGGTCTTAATCTTTATTTCTTTACAATCCTTTGCAAAAACTCCTCTCATATGGAAAGTGTTTTCATGATTGTACAGCTGGGCTCCTGCCAGAATCCAATCATATGGCCCCAACTACAAGTTGGCTGAGAACTGTGGAAGTGCTCATGAATATTCAGTGGTTGTTAATTGTCTGCCACAGACCTCCAGGAGCTGAATCCTAATATGACTAGGTGTTTCCTAATTGAGTTCTCTCAGGAAACTAAATTTGTGATATTCTGCTTGCTCTCACTTTGCTAAAGCCCAACAGATGTAACCAACTCAGTGCACAATTCTTAAATTTTTAATCACTCTTAAATTATCCTATGATTTTAATGATGCAATTACACAAAGTCTATTCCCAGATCTTTAATTGCTATGCATGTGTAGCATTGCAGAGATCAACAAATCCATATCTCTAGTCCATCCACCTTCTGAGCTAGAAACCCCTACAGCTTGCCTATTGGATATCTCTAGCACCAGGTCTGAAAGAGGTTTCAAACTCAGCATGTCCAACAATAATTAAATCCTCTTGGTCTCAGACCTATTCGTTGTTTTGTTTTTTTTTTTCCCCCTTATAAAAATGGTATTGACAATTTCCTAGTTGTTAAAGCCACAGACCTGAACATTATTGCTATTTCTTCAACATTTTTCTCTGCCTTTCTCCATTAAATTAGTTAGCAAGACTAGCTGATTTTATCTTATGCTTTCTTATTTCTGGCTCTATTTCTCCATTCCCATGTCTCAGATCAATAGTGTCTCTTTCCTTGGTTGAATGATCTCCAGTCTATTACTCACTCTACAGTCAGAGTGACCTTAATCAAAGACAAATCATCATATCAGTTTCTCACTTAATGGGAGTCAGGGACTTCCATTACCCTTAAATGTGTTTCAAAATACTTAACGTTTACAGAGTGCTACAAGGTCTGTGCCGTGTCTAACTCTCTGGCCTTATGTTTCATTATATTTCAGTTTCATATAATTCAGTCATTACTGACCTTCTATCCCTTCTCTCTTTCCTCGTTGACTTGAAATTCATACATGTTTCTGTACCTGAATGATCCTGAATTCTTCTCCACATGTATGCTCAACCCTTGTCAAGTTAATCCCTAACTTTCCTTCAAGTCTCGTCTTAACTATTATTTTCCTAAGAAAGCATTACTTCATTCTTGTATAAAAGTTAGATATTTTACCTCTGTAGTACTGCAGTTCTTCTATTACAGATCTGAAGCTTAGCTAATTAAAATTATCTACTCAAGTGAATGAAGTTTCCATGTTGGTTCAGTGGTAAAGAAACCCTTTGCCAACACAGGATATGTGGGTTTGATCCCTCGGTTTGGAAGATCTCCTGGAGAAGGAAATGGCAATCCACTCCAGTATTCTTGCCTGGAAAATCTCATGGACAGAGGAGCCTGGCAGGCTACAGTCCTTGGGGTCGCAAAGAGTCAGACACAACTTAGCAATTAAACAACTGGAGTGGGTAGCCATTTCTTTCTCCAGGGGATCTTCCTGACCCAGGGGTTGGAGCCTGGTCTCCTGCATTGCAGGCAGATTCTTTACTGTCTGAGCTATCAGAGAAGTCCCAACAACAACAACTCAAATGTAAAGGCTGTTTACCATATTCACTCTTCTTGACATTGAACATTAGTTAATTTTAATCTAAATTTTAATTAGATTTAATAATGTATATTTGATTCAATTTTTTAAATTTAATTTTAACTTATTTTTGATACTATACATGTTCTAATCTGAAATCCCACACCATAATTTGTGAACATCTGTATTATGTTGAACAGTTCCTGAGTATAACCTATTGTACAACTTCTTTTACTTATATAAATCTGTAATAATTAGTAATAAACATTATTGAAAAAAATGTACAAGAGTACTCATATTCACTGTTCAAAACTCCTGATCTAATTATTAGTATTTAAAAACTGCTATGCAAGACAAATAAAAATTAACATATATCATATAATCAATAATGCTGAAAAATACACTTTATATTATCAGTTGGTGATGGTGTTTAGTCACTAAGTTGTGTCTGACTTGTGACTATATGGAGTAGCTCACCAGGCTCCTCTGTCCATAGAATTTCCCAGGCAAGAAGCTTTTGCACAAATGAGAAAGCAAAACATAATATAAACCCCTATGTTTAAAACTGCCTCGCTCCATGTGTATCAATGGGGAAGATGTACCTACTCTTATTTCCTAGAATATAAATTAAAATATTTTATAATAAAAATATGGTCTATGTTTTACCTAGTTAATCATTATAAATTTCATGAATATTTAGGATACTATACATAGGTGCATTTCAGTAGATGGCTTGATAATGCTTTTAAAAATAGTTTAACATGAAAAAATAACAGATATAACTTCTGAAATGTATAATGTTCATGGTGCTATTTAGCTTGAAAATTAGATCCTATTTATTAATATACCAATAATTTTGAGAGATGGCCTCAAAATTATTCAAAATTGAGAGATGGCCTTCAGTTCAGTTCAGTCACTCAGTTGTGTCTGACTCTTTGCGACCCCATGAATCGCAGCACGCCAGGCCTCCCTGTCCATCACCAACTCCCGGAGTTTACTCAGACTCACATCCATCGAGTCAGTGATGCCATCCAGCCATCTCATCCTCTGTCATCCCCTTCTCCTCCTGCCCCTAATCCCTCCCAGCATCAGGGTCTTTTCCAATGAGTCAACTCTTCACATGAGGTGGTCAAAGTACTGGAGTTTCAGCTTTAGCATCATTCCTTCCAAAGAAATCCCAGGGCTGATTTCCTTCAGAATGGACTGGTTGGATCTCCTTGCAGTCCAAGGGACTCTCAAGAGTCTTCTCCAACACCACAGTTCAAAAGCATCAATTCTTCGACACTCAGCCTTCTTCACAGTCCAACTCTCAGAGATGGCCTTAGCTAAATGTTTATCTGAAAGAAATTGAAATCAAACAAATCTCATATATTGAAAAACCTCACGCACATACAAAGCTTCGAGTCTTTAAGATTTCACACTTACAGAGTTGTTTCTCAAGGATTGCTGTATAAAGTGATACCTGTAGAGTTTACTAAAATATTTTTTTAAAACAAATAGTTAGCAGACAACCACTGTGACATGAGTGGACACTGTAGCAAGGAGAATCACAGGAGGTGGCTGGAGTATAACACAAGTGGAGTGATGGCATAAGTCCAGTGGAAGCTTTATCTCCTTGATAGATTGATGCTTTCTCTGACTGGCTTGTGGCCCATAGTGTGGACACCTGGGAGCCAATAAAAGTTTCACTTGGGATCACTAAAAGTTACTTTATGGAAATGGAAGCTCAGCATTCTACAGCAGACATGTTCAACTTAATTCTGAAAAATCATTATTGATGTCAACTGATAAGAGTTCAAAGTTGGAACCCTTGAAAAGACAGAAGCAAAAGAAAATGGGAAGAGTTAGGAGATAAAGTTATTATTTCTAAAGGAAGATTGATGAGTTAGGTATTTATCTTGTGACTTAATAAAAATGTTAACTGTAGACTTGAATGTTGGGATCGAAACAGGCATACTAATAGGCTTAGTGAAGCCTGGATGGCTGGTGCTCCTTAATTTCCAAATAAGATGGGTTTGATCTTGCTATCAGTCCTCTTTGAAACTAAGTGCTTTCTCATTCTTTGCCAAGAGTTTTCTTTTGATTGCTATTTTCTATTTATAACTGGCTGCGATTTTCAGCTTTTGATGTTTTCCCATACTCCTGTTATTTGCAGTGGTCTGCGATTCATGGGGTCGCAAAGAGTCAGACACGACTGAGCGACTGATCTGATCTGATCTGATCTGAATGCTGATCCAACTCAAGAGCATGAAATCTATTTGTTTTCTCTCACCTATGCCACAAATAATACTAGATAAAAATAATTATTGGCTGGAGATTTAAGTATAACTAAGCATAGGAGATGCTATATTATAGCATATTATTGAATATAGTTTTCAGATGGACCCCAAACTTCCAACTCTTAAGAAAGGTCTTCAGCCCCACCCATCAACCAAAGTGCCAGCCTCCAACCATATTGTTCTGCCTTCTCTCCTCTTCCTGCATATCACTATCTTTTCTTATTTTTTATCTATTACATTCCTAGATCCCTGTTCCTTTTTAGAAGAAACCTTAGCTAAACAGTTTACAGTCTCCTCATATCTCATGTTCATGAACCCTCCTCTAGAATTGATAGACAAAAAATACTTCCCTAAACAAAAGGATTTACATAATGAAATTAAACTTTGATGTGAGATTTTACTCCAGGTAAACTAACTCTTGATTGCAGGGAGAAATATCAACAACCTCAGATATACAGATGATACCACTTTAAAGGCAGAAAGTGAAGAGGGACTAAAAAGCCTCTTGATGAAAGTGAAAGAGGAGTGTGAAAAAGCTGGCTTAAAACTCAACATTCCTAAAACAATGATCATGACATCCAGTCCCATCATTTCATGGCATACAAATGGGCAAAATGTGGAAACACTGTCAGATTTCATTTATTTGGGCTCCAAAATCAATGCGGATGGTGACTGCAGCCACAAAATTAAAAGACACTTGCTTTTTGAAAGAATAGCTTTGACAAACCTAGACAGCATATTTAAAAGCAGAGACATCAGTTTGCTGACAAAGATCTGTAAAGTTAAACCTATGATTTTTCCAGTAGTCATATATGGATGTGAGAAGGCTGAGTGCCAGATAATTGATACTTTCTAACTGTGGTGCTACAGAAAACTCTTGAGGGTCCCTTGGACAGAAAGGAGATCAAACCAGTCAATACTAAAGGAAATCAACCCTGAATATTCATTGGAAGGACTGATACTGAAGTTGAAGCTCCTATACTTTGGCCACCTGATGCAAAGAGCCGACTCTTTGGAAAAGAGCCTGATGCTGGGAAAGATTGAGGGTAAGAGGAGAAGGGGGTGACAGAGGAAGAGATGGTTGGATGGCATCACTGACTTAACAGATATGATTTTAAGCAAACTCAGGGAGATACTGAAGGACAGGTAAGACTGGCATGCTGCAGTTCATGGGGTCTCAAAGAGTCGGATATGACTTAGCGACTGAAAACAACAGTAACAGAACTATCTGTCTAGTAGACACCCTTCTTAACTCAGCTTTCCAACTGTAAGTAAATTAATTACAAGAGATTTTTCTCAACTCTGTTCTTTTCTGTTCCACCAGTATTTATCACAATGCTTGGCACAAAGGTGATGCTTTAAAAGTGTTTGGAAAATGAATGATTAATTGGTTAATAAGAAAGGCATTAATGCATACCCTTTAGGATATCACACTAATTAATTTGCATAAAGGATTACTGTTCACAGAAGTTGCAGTCCTTCCAGGAATCAGAGAAAACAAGAATAGCTATTTTGCTAATGCTACATATTAACTGTGTATCAATTGTATCTTTGTAATGAAAACTTTTGTAATGGGAACAGTAATTTCACTGAGTACAGAAATCCAATTCAGTTTCGTGCTGATTATTTAGTACTTCATGCCAACAATAACATATAGACACTAATACAAAAGAAATGCAGGACTTTATTTTCTAAGTTTCAGTTCAGTTCAGTTCAGTTACTCAGTTGTGTCCGACTCTTTGCGACCCCATGAATCACAGCACACCAGGCCTCCCTGTCCATCACCATCTCCCGGAGTTCACTCAAACTCACATCCAAGAGTCAGTGATGCCATCCAGCCATCTCATCCTCTGTTGTCCCCTTCTCCTCCTGCCTCCAATCCCTCCCAGCATCAGAGTCTTTTCCAATGAGTCAACTCTTCGCATGAGGTGGCCAAAGTACTGGAGTTCCGCTTTAGCATCATTCCTTCCAAAGAACACCCAGGGCTGATCTCCTTTAGAATGGACTGGTTGGATCTCCTTGCAGTCCAAGGGACTCTCAAGAGTCTTCTCCAACACCACAGTTCAAAAGCATCAATTCTTCAGTGCTCTTTCAAAGTTTACATAACAGCTGGTTCAAGATAATAATACTTTAGAAGTTAAGTTTTTCAGTCGTGTGTGACTCTCTGCAATCGCATGGACTGTAGCTTACCAGGCTTTTCCATTCATGGAATTTTCCAGGCAAGAGTACTGGAGTGGGTTGGGTTGCCATTTCCTTCTCCAGGGGGATGTTCCCAACTGGTGGATCAAACCCGGGTCTCCCACATTGCAGGCAGGGGCTATACCCACTGAACCATCAGGGAAGCCCAATAATGTTTTAGGAGAAACATTAAAGTAGATAGGGCTTCCTCAGTGGTGGTAGTGGTAAAGAACGGGCCTGCCATTGCAGGTGATGCAAAAGACACAGGTTCAAATCCTAGTTCAGGAAGATCCCTTGCAGGAGAAAATGGTAACCCACTCCGGTAGTCTTGCCTGGAAAATCCCATGGAAGGAGGAGCCTGGTGGGCTACACTCCACAGAGTTGCAAAGAGTCAGACATGACTGAAATATTCAGTTTGGTTCAGTTCAGTCACTCAGGCATGTCCGACTCTTTGAGACCCCATGAATCACAGTACACTAGGCCTCCCTGTCCATCACCAGCTCCTGGAGTCCACTCAAACCCATGTCCATTGAGTCGATGATACCATCTAACCATCTCATCCTCTGCCATCCCCTTCTCCTCCTGCATTCAATCTTTCCCAGCATCAGGGTCTTTTCAAATGAGTCAGCTCTTCACATCAGGTAGCCAAAACTGGAGTTTCAGCTTCAACATCAATCCTTCCAATGAACACCCAGGACTGATCTCCTTTAGGACGGACTGGTTGGATCTCTTTGCAGTCCAAGGGACCTGCAAGAGTCTTCTCCGACACGACAGTTCAAAAGCATCAATTCTTCGGCACTCAGCTTTCTTTATAGTCCAACTCTCACATCCATACATGACCACAGGAAAAACCATAGCCTTGCCTAGATGGACCTTTGTTGCCAAAGTAATGTCTCTGCTTTTTAATATGCTGTCTAGGTGGGTCATAACTTTCCTTCCAAGGAGTAAGTATCTTTTAATTTCATGGCTGCAATCACCATCTGCAGTGATTTTGGAGCCCCCCAAAATAAAATCAGCCACTGTTTCCACTATTTCCCCATCTATTTGCCATGAGGTGATGGGACTGGATGCCATGATCTTAGTTTTCTGAATGCTGAGCTTTAAGCCAAATTTTTCACTCTCCACTTTCCCTTTCCTCAAGAGATCTTTAGTTCTTCACTTTCTGCCATAATGGTGGTATCATCAGCATATCTGAGTTTATTGATAGTTTTCCTGGCATCTTGATTCCAGCTTGTCTTCCTCCAGCCCAGTGTTACTCATGATGTACTCTGCATACAAGTTAAATAAGCAAGGTGAAAACATACATCCTTGACGTACTCCTTGTCCTATTTGGAACCAGTCTGTTGTTCCATGTCCAGTTCTAACTGTTCCTGACCTGCATACAGATTTCTTAAAAGGCAGGTCAGGTGGTCTGGTATTCCCATCTCTTTCAGAATTTTCCATAGTTTATTGTGATTCACACAGTCAAAGGCTTTGGCATAGTCAATAAAGCAGAAATAGATGTTTTTCTGGAACTCTCTTGCTTTTTCCATGATCCAGCAGATGTTGGCAATTTGATCTCTGGTTCCTCTGCCTTTTCTAAAACCAGCTTGAACATCTGGAAGTTCACAGTTCACGTATTGCTGAAGCCTGGCTTGGAGAATTTTGAGCATCACTTTACTAGCGTGTGAGATGAGTGCAATTGTGCGGTAGTTTGAGCATTCTTTGGCATTGCCTTTCTTTGGGATTGGAATGAAAAGTGACCTGTTCCAGTCCTGTGGCCACTGCTGAGTTTTCCAAATTTGCTGGCATATTGAGTGCAGCACTTTCACAGCATCCTTTTTCAGGATTTGAAATAGCTCGACTGGAATTCCATCACCTCCACTAGCTTTGTTTGTAGTGATGCTTCCTAAGGCCCAGTTGAGTTCACTTTCCAGGAAGTCTGGCTCTAGGTGAGTGATCACACCATCGTGATTATCTGGGTCGTGAAGATCGTTTTTATACAGATCTTCTGTTTGTTCTTCTGTGACTGAAGCATTAGCACGCAGTATTAACATAGCTACTTAATCTTGGAAAAAACTTTGACTTATGAGCAGTTTTCTGAAGGTTTGCCTTCCTCATATCAAGAATATAAATGGCAAGGACCATTTTAGAATGATGTTCTCAAAGGAATTATAATTTATTTTTTATTTATATAACATTATTGTATAATGCATACTATTCAGCTCAAAATATTATAGATACTAAACAATGTTGTAATCCACTTCACCTAAAATGCCACTTGATTATTTTTCTGAAATGTATTTCTTTACCAAAACCCTTTTTATTGTTACTTTTATGGACAAAGCTATCACTGCAACTGTTAGCAATTACTTCCTAAGACACAGTTTTAGGGCCAACAACATATGGAATGAATGTATTTTTAACATTATGGAGTTGAGTTAGTGATTTCTGAGCAGAAAGACCACACTCTAAGAGGTATTTGACACATTATGTGACCATTGGTTATGATGTATCACTTTTTAGCACGAATATCACATAAGCATCAGGAAGTCCATGAGCATAGGAGGCTTTCTTTAACAATGTTTGAATATTACTTCAAAACAGAAAAGAGTTTGCAATAATTAAATATTAGAGAATATGAGTTTAAGGCATTGAAGAATGCAATAGCAGCAGAGGGAAATTTACCCATAGAGAAATTTGCCACAGTATATTAACCTCACTTGCCTTTCATGACACCGTTTTCAGAAAACGATTCTAACCTAAAACCAAACTATCCAGGGAAAGCAAAGGCTTACACTATTTTGTTTACTGTTCTAAGAATATACCAAGAAGGTAAACCAGAAACACTTGATTGTTTTCAGTAAGAATCCCCAGTCTGTATCCACTAGAAATAAAATTTGATCCCTCTACTACCTGGCACAATTCATTTTTTTTTTTTTTTACTAAATAAATCTATTTTTACCAATCAAAATTAATGCTTAATATCAATAATGTAGAATAATGTTGATTGATTTTATTATTCAACTGTAGTCAAAAGCTCAATATTAAAATCCATGTTAAAGTGGTTGCTGGTTTAGTTTACTAAATGCTTTGCTTTATTTTGTATTTTCAGTCATGTGAACTTTAGTTCACTCTCACACTTGTTTCCTAATAATTATAGGCTACAGTTTATATTATCTTTCTATTTTTCGAGACAAAACCCCCTTGAAAATCAGAGTTGTGTGATATTCTTAGAGCTGCATACTGACAGACTTCAAACTCCACCCATTTGAGGAGAAAACAAGTGAGCCTCCTTCATTGTCTTATACCTAAAAGTTCATGTTTCAAAATTTTAAGAAAATATTGCATTATTTTTATTACCACTACATAGTTTCTTATCTTCATACTCGTACTTTATAGAGAATGAGCCCAATTTACCATCTTTTTTTAAAATAAATGCACTTAGGTAAGTGACAATAATACACATTTAATAAGGGCTATCCAAATTCCCACTAAAATTTTTAAACAGGGGACATATTGTTTTTGTAAAAATATGAGGTTAATAACTAGAAATTATCTTTATTTTACCCAAATTAATTCAGTTATTTCTATTTAAGCCACTGTATCTGTTTAATCTTTGGAGCACAGTATCTACTGGTGATTAAAGCTGAGTCTGTCATATTATACTGAAAAATCTTGTTGAAATATGCATATTAAAATAAAATTAAAGTAGGTCAGATATTTCGTTTCTAGTTGTCCCAGTCAGCTCATTTAATTACCTAATTAAAAAGAAACCAGAAATGTCAGTATGCAGTGACTAGATAAACAAATAAAGCAAATAAAGGCTGTTACATTTGATTGTGAAGTCATATTTCTGTGTATGGCCACTGGATAGTATCAGTTTAGAACTATGTATCACTGATGACCTTTCAGTTTCAGTTCAGTCTCTCAGTCGTGCCCAACTCTTTGCAACCCCATGAATTGCAGCACACCAGGCCTCCCTGTCCATCATCAACTCACGGAGTTCACCCAAACTCTTGTACATTGAGTAGGTGATACCATCCAGCCATCTCATCCTCTGTCGTCCCCTTCTCCTCCTGCCCCCACTCCCTCCCAGCATCAGAGTTTTTTCCAATGAGTCAACTCTTCGCATGAGGTGGCCAAAGTACTGGAGTTTCAGCTTTAGCATCAGTCCTTCCAAAGAACACCCAGGGCTGATCTCCTTTAGAATGGGTTGGTTGGATCTCCTTGCAGTCCAAGGGACTCTCAAGAGTCTTCTCCAACACCACAGTTCAAAAGCATCAATTCTTTGGCGCTCAGCCTTCTTCACAGTCCAACTCTCACATCCATACATGACCACAGGAAAAACCATAGCCTTGACTAGACGGACCTTTGTTGGCAAAGTAATGTCTCTGCTTTTGAATATGCTATTTAGGTTGGTCATAACTTTCCTTCCAAGGTGTAAGCGTCTTTTAATTTCATGGCTGCAATCACCATTTGCAGTGATTTTGGAGCCCAAAAAATAAAGTCTGACACTGATGACCTTTAGGAGGAATAAATTTTCAGAAAGTCAAAACAACTACTGAAACACCAATGGTCTCTCTCTGGATTATAACAGTTCAAGTACAAGGCATGTAATTAATTACTTAAAAGATACCAAGAATAAAATCCAAAATCAAAGAAATTTACTCTCAGAATCCAGCCTTTACATACTGCCTAGTAATAACTATTTCAATGGTATTTAATAAATATTTAGTTGAGTATTTATTAAATAAATGTTTAATAAATAAACCTAATAGCTTAGGTTTCTATATTTTAATGTATACAAGAGTGTAGTTAACTTTTTTTACTTAAGTTTTTACAAAGTATATGAACATTTGTGTGTTCCTATGGCAACAGGTACACTTTGAATGTTCATGTGATAATGTCTCAATGTATAGGGAATACATGCTACACACTTCAAAAACCTTTTACTTATAATAATCATTCCCTTCTCTGGATGCCTGTAGTGATTATTGCTTTCAGCTTTATTTTAATTGTTTCTGTATCTGATTTTAACTATTCAAGTTTATAAATTACCTATCCTACACCTCCAAAGAAGTAAATAAAACATTTAAATCATTAAATAACCATTTATTCCTATATATTTTATGCAAAATATACCCTCATCAAGATAGCTCACTAAATATATTGCAAAAAGTATGTAATCCCTAAATATGTTTACCTACATAATTGCAATCCATACCATAGAACTGATTAATTGGAAAAGACCCTGATGCTGGGAAAGATTGAAAGTGGGAGGAAAGGGGACAACAGAGGATGAGATGGTTGGATGGCATCACTGACTCGATGGACATGAGTTTGAGCAAACTCTAAGGGTTGCTGATAGACAGGGAAGCCTGGTGTGCTGCAGTCCATGGAGTTGCAAAGAGTCAGACATGACTGAGAGATTGAACTGAACTGATGAAATATTAAATCACTATTTTACATTGAATAGAAAAAAAGACATTTCATCTTCATGATTCTAAAATTATTTCATTAAGACAAATAATATTTAATCCCTATATATACCAGGCTCTTTTTTTATTAAATGTACATATACTTTTGCTTCCCAGATGGCACCATAGTAAAGAATCTGCCTGCCAAGGCAAGAGATGTGGGTTTGATCCCTGGGTTGAAAGATCCTCCATAGAGTATGAAATGGCTACCTGCTCCAGTACTCTTACCTGGAAAATTCCATGGAGAGAGGAGCCTGATGGGCCACTGTCCATGGGTCACAAAGAGTTAGACACAACAGGGCACACATATATACACACGTGTACTACTGAATTAGTTAAATGCTATCTCTAGTATTTATTATTGTATTTAGCTACTTGTATCTCTATGAGTACTTTAGTTTCTATGCTTCAAATCAAAAGCCAGTTAACTTCCATGTCCTAAATGATTTCTTAACACTAGAACCCTCCTCTTTTCCCACCACTGGCCTTTTTATGCTATAAGACAGCAGGATCTAAGACTAAACATTCTGTATAGATGCCTATGACCTGCTCTCTGTAGAGAGAATAGCTTCTTAAATAGAACAGCATCTGTGTTGTTCTAATTTAAAACAGCTCATTCATAGCAAACTTGTAATTATTTACTTAAACTTCAAATAATTTCAAGTTTTTATCTACTTTAATTCCCTTTAGCCCATTGAGGATTGAGTAGAAAGGGAACTAATTACTTTATATAGTTTATACAAACAGAAATGATAAATTTTGATTTCCTTTAATGTTCCAAGAGAGTGTATTAAAAGCACATACTTAAGACAGGTGAAAATATCTCATCAGATATCTCTACAGATTGATATCATTCATCTTTTCAAACTCTTCCATTGTCTTCCTTTTTAAATGATTTTGAGAAAGCACATGTAAATAGTCAAACAAAAACCATATGGATATAAGCAGTTCTTTAATTCTGATATTACTCATTTCTCCCCCTTACGTTTTTAACTCCTTGAGAGAAGTGATCATATTCCAGATACTCTCAACCAACTGAAATCTATTTACTTCTTTTATTAAAAAACTATTTTTGTTTTGTCAAGAACACTGTGATATCCTCGTTGTAGATGCAATAAATGACTTTCAAAACTTTTCTGATCTGGTATTTCTGGAGTGGTATATATGATGCTTCTTTTTGGATCTTTTACTTTCCTTCTATGACATCAGCATTTTTAACCCATTGGCTCTCCTCGCATTCCTACTCTGTTTTTTTTGTTTGTTTGTTTTTCCTTTCCTGTAGGATAAATGCTTGTACATAGTAATAAATTTTGTTGCAAATATGTATATCGGGTTCATAAGATTCTCTATCCTTTTGAAAGCTGTTAATTTCAGGATTTTGCTCATGGTACCCGTTATTTTCTACTTTTTAAAAAATTCTTTTTCTCTGTTCTCAAGCTTTTGTCCTCTTCTCTCCTTTTTCTTCTCTTTGTGCTTTTTTTTTTTTTTTTAGTATTTTCTCTCATATACATCCCAGGAAATCTCATTCACTTCAGTGACTTCAACTACCAACTATATTTTGAGTATTCCTAGAACATCATTGATATCTGAATTATATCTTGACCTCTGTATCACCTGCTATGTACCTTGAAATTAATCAGATCAAATGAAGATTTCAAACTCTTCAACTGTAGTCTACATTTTCTGTTTCAGAGTATGAAATCAACATCATCTATGTGACCAAACCCAGAGGATGAGGAATCACCTGAATCCCCTACTCTCTAACTACTGTGTTCTTATGGCCTTACAAGTCATCCCTCAATTTTAACTTCCCAGTTCTCCCATTTCTTCATCACTATAGGACCTTCTTTAATGCAGATACATAAAACAAATAAATGATGGACTTAGTCCATGGAATTCAGAGAGCCTGATGTTTCAGAGAGCCAACAGAATAATCCATAATAGCAAATTTATATCTTCAGCCATGTATGGGCTGTGAGTACTCAGGAAAATGTATTTCTTAAAGTGTTATGGGACTTCCCTGGTGACTCAGATGGTAAAGAATCTGCCTGCAATGTGGAGACCCAGGTTCAATCCCTGGGGGTCAAGAAGATTCCCTGGAGAAAGGAATGGCTACCCATTCCAGTTTTCTTTCCTGGAGAATACAATGGACACAGGAGCCTGGCGGGCTACAGTCCATGGGGGTCCCAGAGTCGGACATGACTGAGCAACTAACACTAAAGTGTTCTACAAATCAAAACCTAGGATAGCAAATAAACTTGTAGCCAAAAACAAAAATTATGTAAATAAGTTGAGACAAAAAATGAGACCAAACCAAAATTGGGTAAGACCAGGAATATACAGAAATAAAGAGTCTTAGAATAGATAAGAGTTAATGGGTCTAAAGAGGAAATCATATAAAGTTTTTTAATGAGCAAACTAAAACTCTGCATACTGGAGACTATTTTAAAGATAGCAGATTAAAATGGACACCTATGAATAGAAAGAATATTAATCTATATCTGTTTAATTTCCTTCTTGGATTTTTGTGACGTTTCTTAATGGTATCCTTTCCCTACTGCATTTCTTATTACTCCAAGAGTAATAGATGTAAAAGACAAATTTTTAATTCTGTTATTTTTATTTCAACATCCATTATATAGTGTTGTTTTTCACTTAGAATAAGTAACAATATATTTTTCATATCTTAGAGTATCCTTCATGATCTGAAAGTTATAGACCACTTTAATTAATCTCTTACCACATTTTCCACTTGAAACTCAATCCTAATTATATTAAAATAATTTCACTTCCCAATACTGTCATGCTCATTCAAGTTACATTTCTTAGTATGTATTTGTGTTTGATACCTTTGTCTAGAAAGTTTGCATGTAGAATTCCTTCAAATCATAGCTTATTTTTTAAGGAAGAGCTTCCATTTTTTCTACCCAAATTACCCAATGGTATTATTTTCTTGAAATACTTATCTGACTACATTACATTTTCCCCTATATATCAAATTCATTTTTCTCGCAAACATTAAAGGCCTTTTCTCCATATATAGAACCTAAAAAAGGGTAAGTACTTGGTAGCTGTTTATTTTACTTCAACTATAAATAGAATTTTAAGAAATTTTGATAAGGCATAATAAAATACTGATAATGTAAATTAGATAATTGAAATAAATTATAGCTTGCTTGCTTTGCTGTATATACAGACAGCAGTACATATAATCAGGGCTATGCATTCTCCCTTTCCCAAACTCTGGAATCTTGAGAAAGAACTAAAGTTTAGTTGTAACTTGACATTCAGGTTAAATAAATCAGTAACATTATATATAACTCAAAATTAGCCTTAAATAGGTTTAAAACTTAATTTTAAAAAAATTAAAAATTACCATACTATATATCTATAGGAAATGCTATATTCTTCCTGTTGTCATTATTATCTGGCTTCTAACTTACTAAAGTTGTCAATTGTCACTCTATCACTGGCATACAGGAAATCATTTTTCTTTTTCTAGTAGCATTTATATATTTTTTTCTTTTTAGCAATTTTCAATTTTCTAAATATGTATAAACTGCTTTTAAATTATGTACTGGTATTCATCAGTGAATTTTCAGTCATTGTTTTTTGAGTATACTCTGTTATATTCTTCTTTATCATATATGGCCTATCTACATCTATATATATCATCTATTTATCCATCTATCCATCCATGGTCGACTTTCTCACTCTAAAACCTCTTACTCCATTCTGTGTTTCTTAACATTTTACAGTTGCCCCTCAGTTTCCACAGGGATTGTTTCCATGACCCTACAGATAACAAAATTCACAGATGCTCTAGTCCCTTGTATAAAATGGTGTAGGTCCTTATTTGTTATCTATAAGTTGTTGGCCCTGCAGGGACTCTATATTGAAGATGCTGAACCTTTGGATAGGGATGCAAAGGCTAGATGGTCTTCCTTATTTCTTTATATCTTTGTAGGTATTATGGATACTTCATATTTGTATATTTCCCCCCAATATGAGAGTCAGACACAACTTAGTGACTGAACAACAACATGAGAGCAGGTTTTAGTTTCACAATTTAAAATTTTCTTGAGAGTTGCTTTTACACTTTTATAAATCTACTTATGCTTTCTCACTCACATTTTCATCTCCACTTTCATTTCTTCATACTTATTTTATACCCAAATTTAATGATCTGGCTGTCAGTTGAAGCTGCTGATTCATCTCATTATTTCTGCATTCCTTCCTTCTTTCCTTCCTTCTTCTCTTCCTCTCTCCTTCTCCTCCTCTATCTTCCCTTCCTTCCTTGCTTCCTTCTCTCCCGGCTCCCCTACCTTCCTCCCTTTCCTCCTCTCTTCCTTTTTCTGTCCCTTCCTTAGGAGGATGAGATTAATATATACTATTACTATATATACAGTACTAAAACTCCAGTACTTTGGCCACCTCATGTGAAGAGTTGACTCATTGGAAAAGAGTCTGATGCTGGGAGGGATTGGGGCAGGAGGAGAAGGGGACGACAGAGGATGAGATGGCTGGATGGCATCACAGACTCGATGGACGTGAGTCTGAGTGAACTCCGGGAATTGGTGATGGACAGGGAGGCCTGGCGTGCTGTGATCATGGGGTCACAAAGCGTCAGACACGACTGAGCGACTGAACTGAACTGAACTGATATATAAAATAGATAACAAATAAGGACCTACTATTAAGGACAGGGAACTATATTCAATATTTTGTAATAAGCTATAAGGAAAAGAATCTGAAATATATATATGTGTGTGTGTGTGTGTGTGTGTATGTGTATGACTGTGCTGTACATCTGAAAATACATGCCATTGGAAACCAACTCTACTTCAGTTAAAATATTAATAAATTTTCAAAAAATGAGCTCCACAGTTTTAGATTCTATGTATAAGTGAGATGATACATGAGCTCATTTGTCTCTCTCTGACTTGTTTCACTTACCATACTGCCCTCACAGTCCATCCATGTTGTTACAAATAGCAAGAGTCTCTACTTTTTAGGATTAAATAATATTCCATTATATATTTTGTTATATAATATATATATATTCTAAATTATATCAAAGTTTTTTGTCCATTTATATGTAAATGGATACCTAGGTAGTGAATTATATGGCAGTGAACAGAGGGATGCATTTATCTCTTCAAGACAATGATTTTTTTTTCCCTTTGGAAATATACCCAGAAGTAAATTATTGGATTATATGCTAGTTTTCTTTTAGTTTTTGAGGGAACTCCATGCTGTTTTCCAGAAGCAGAAGATTTGCCAGTTTACACTCCTATCAACTCCTACACCAGGGTTCCCTTTTCTCCACTTTCTTACAATTGTTAGCTTTTATCTTTTTGATGGTAGCCATTCTAAAAGCATGAAAGAATATATCACTGTGGTTTGAATTTACATTTCTCTGAGAATTTACTGATGTTGGGTACATTTTCATTTACTTATTAGTCTTTGTATGACTTCTCTGGAGAAATATCTAGTCATCTATCAATTTTTTAATCAAAAAATTATTTCTTGCTAATGAGTCTTATGAGTTCTTTATATATTTAGGACATCAATCCCTTTTTAGATATATAGTTTACAAATATATTCTCCCATTCTGTAGATCACCTTTTAATTTTGTTGATTGTGTCTTTTGCTGTGCATAAACTTTTTAATTCAACCTATTCCTTCTTTATAAATTTTTGCTTTTGTTGCTTGGCTTTTGGTTTTATATACAAAAAGTCACTTTCAGGACTGATATCAGAGAATTTCTTTCCAAATGTTTTCTTCTAGGAGTTTATGGCTTCGTGTCTTACAATTAAGTCTTTAATTTGTTTCAAGTTAATTTTTGTGAATGGTGTAAGATAGGGATCCAGCTTCATTTTATTACATGTTCAGTTCAGTTCAGTCACTCAGTCGTGTCTGACTCTTTGTGACCCCATGAACCGCAGCACGCCAGGCCTCCCTGTCCATCACCAACTCCCAGAGTTCACTCAGACTCATGTGCATTGAGTCGGTAATGCCATCCAACCATCTCATCCTCTGTCATCCCCTTCTCCTCCTCGCTTCAATCTTTCCCAGCTTGGGTCTTTTCAAACAAGTCAGCTCTTTGCATCAGGTGGCCAAAGTATTGGAGTTTCAGCTTCAACATCAGTCATTCCAATGAACATTCAGGACCGATTTCCTTTAGGATGGACTGGTTGGATCTCCTTGCAGTCCAAGGGATCTTAAGAGTCTTCTCCAACACCACAGTTCAAAAGCATCAATTCTTCAGTGCTCAGCTTTCTTTATACTCCAACTCTCACATCCTACATGACTACTAGAAAAACCATAGCCTTGACTAGACAGACCTTTGTTGGCAAAGTAATGTCTCTGCTTTTGAATATGCTGTCTAGGTTGGTTATAACTTTTCTTCCAAGGAGTAAGTGTCTTTTTATTTCATGGCTGCAATCACCATCTTCAGTGATTTTGGAGCCCAGAAAAATAAAGTCTGACACTGTTTCTCCATCTATTTGCCATGAAGTGATGGGACCAGATGCCATGATCTTAATTTTCTGAAAGTTGAGCTTTAAGCCAACTTTTTCATTCTTCTCTTTCATTACTTTCATCAAGAGGCTCTTTAGTTCCTCTTCACTTTCTGCCATAAGGGTGGTGTCATCTGCATATCTGAGGTTATTTATATTTCTCCCAGCAGTCTTGATTCCAGCTTGTGCTTCATCCAGCCCGTGTATCTCATGATGTGCTCTGCATATAAGTTAACTAAGCACAGTGACAATATACAGCCTTGACATACTCCTTTTCCTATTTGGAACCAGTCTGCTATTATATGTAGAAATTGTTTAATCACCATTCATAGATGGAACTGTATATCTCCAATGAGAAATTTTGGTGCTTTGTCAAGTACTGTTGTTTTTCATTGTTTAGTTACTAAATTGTGTCCAACCCCATGGACTCTTCTGTCTATGGGATTTCCTGGGCAAGAATACTGGAGTGGGTTGACATTTCCTTCTCCATAGGATCTTACCTACCCAGGGATCGAATGCACCTCCTTCATTGCCAGGCAGACTCTTTATCACTGATCCTCTAGGGAAGCCTGGTTAAATATTAGTTGAACATATGTGCATTGATTTGTTTCTGGTTTCTTGATTCTGTTCCATTGGTCTATGTGTCTGGTTTTATGACAATACCATATTGTTTTGGTTATAATAGCTTTGTAATATAGTTTGTAATCAGGAAGTGTGCTGCTTCAAGCTTTGTTCTTTCTAAAGATTATTTTGGCTAGTTAGAGTTTTCTGTGGTTCTATACAAATTTCAGGATTTTTTTTTTAATTTACTGAATAATGCCATTGGAATTTTGATAGGAATTACATTGACCTGATACTGGGAAAGATTGAAGGTGGGAGGAGAAGGGGATGACAGAGGATGAGATGTTTGGATGGCATCACCAACCCAATGGACATGAGTTTGGGTAAAATCTGGGAGTTGGTGATGGACAGGGAGGCCTGGCATGCTGCAGTCCATGGGGTTGCAAAAAGTCAGACACAACTGAATGACTGATCTGAGCTGAACTGACATTAAATCAATAGTTGGCTTTGAATAGTGAGCATTTTAACAACATTAACTCTTCTGATCCATTGTGTGCTGTGCTTATTTGCTCAGTCGTATCTGACTCTTTACAACCCCATGGACTGTAGTCCGCCAGGCTCCTCCATCCGTGGGGATTCTCCAAGCAAGAATACTGGAGTGGGTTGCCATTTCGTCCTCCAGGGGATCTTCCCAACCCAGGGATCTGATCCATTAGTACAGTTTATATTTTCATTCACTTGTATCTTCTTCAGTTTCTTTCATCTAAACGCCATTTATGGTATATAGATCTTTTACTTTCTTGGTTAAATTATGTTTTCTCTCTCTTTGTTGAACTTCTTATTTTGTTCTTATATTTTCCCTCATTTTGTTAAATGTTTATCAGTGCTCTCGATGTCTGATCATATTTACAACAATTATTTTGAATTCTTTGTTGAGCAGTTCATGGTTCTCCATTTCGTTGTACTGTGTTCCTTTGGTGGAGTCATGTTTCTGATTATCCCTGATCCCTGTAGCCTTACATAGGTGTGCACATGTAAAAGAAGCAGTCTCCTCTTCCAGACTTTATGGACATACTTCAGTAAGGAAAGACATGCACCCACAGATGGGGCATGCTGGAGTGTTTTGTGACACTAAGTCTACATGTTCAGGGTGCCAAGTGAGGACTGTGTGGCAGCTCTGGGTTCTAGGGAGCATAATGTCTGATTGGCTCAGGCTACTGATGCTCTTCACATTGACAAAGGCCTGCACCTTGATAAGAACAGCAGGAGGTCCTTACTGGCAGCAAAGCTGTGGGCTTTCTCAGCAGTGCCCCCCAGTTTCGGCAGCTAGGGACCATATCAGGCCACAGTAATGGCTAGAGTAGGTGGTATGCACACATTCTTCTATGGGGACCAACTGCAGTTACCCATGTGGGGTGAGAGTCAGCTGAAAACACATATCTAGTAGTGGAGGTCAAGGCCAGAAGCAACTGTGAGCACACTGCCAGCTGCTGAGGCCTTAAGTGTTGATTGTGCCACAAGATTGTTCCTCAGCTTTGCACATAGCTGTGGACATTGTGTAAGTGCATAGTGGTTGTGTTAGTCATAAACACATTCATAGTGTGTGTGTTTGTATGGGCGGGGGTGGGGGGTGCTGCCATGGTAATCTAGGTGGGTGTATTGCACCCACCCAGCCACAGAGGTCTGAGATAGATGTGGGTATGGCTCCTGTGGGTGCAGAACAGAGGCTAAGGCTATGTAAAGGAAACCAGGTGAAGGGCTTCTGCAAACATTAACACCTGTGGGGGAAAACCAGTGAAATCTGCAGAGGGGTTAGTGGCAGCTGTGCTGGCCATTGATTCTTCAGTGGTGAAAGCAGAATCCTCAGAAGAGGATTGAAGACCATGGTTGCTCAAGCTCCATAGCTGATACTGGTAATCTCTGTTCTTCTTTCTTGTTCCTAGCCATTTCTATATGTCTCAGCTTTGCTGATCTTTGGGAGTGATTAAACTAAAGTAGGTATTTAGTGCCCTGCCCTGAAAGGTTGGGGAAGCTGGTTATTCACTCTGCTCTCCAGCTGCCAGTGAGGGGAACTCTTTCTGGCTGAGGAGTTCCCTCTTGGCACTGAGCAATTCTGGTGTAGAGGATTGGATGATGCAGGCAAAATGAACACCTTCTTCCTTTCTGTTTTATGCAGTAATTCTCAACTTGTTTGTTCCACTGTATTTCTGGAGTTTCTTAAGCACACTCCTGAGCTCTCTCTGAGCCATTTGGGTTTTTTATTTATTTATTTTTGTGGATAGCTATTTAATTGTTGATCTTTACAGAGACACAGAAATTGGGGTTGCCTTAAAGATGCTATTTCTCTAAAATAAACTGTTTGCTTGGAAGTTTTTGACAGTAAAATTTCATATAGTCCATACTGAACCCTAATTCGCATAGGTTTAGAGGTTAATTTTTCACTCCTCTTTATAATGTGGATGAAGCCCTTTGGCATCCCAAGTTTATCTTAGATGCTCTTTGACTTGCTGCCTTGGGTAAGCCTTAAATCTTTAATTCTAGCTTCATTGTCCTCTGAAATATCTAAAGCAAAAGCTCAAGCACATTGAGGTTCAGAACATAATGTCAGATCAAAAACTAGCTTTAGTATTTGTCTGTCTTCCTGTCTTTCAGTTAACACTTTATTTTTGGCCTCTAAGGACTTGCTACTTTCTGTCAGCTTGGCATTAGATTTGAAATATTAAGTATTTAATCAGTGTATTCTATGTTATTTTAGTTGTTTTCAATAGGAGGTTTATTCGGTGTCTGTAATCTGTGATACTGCTGGAAATTGAAATCTTACATTCCCATTCATCCTCTTAAGCAGTTGGTAATCTCTGGTTTTCAGAAGATCCCAAATTAGAATAATTTGGATGGATTATCTACCCTTAAATCTAAGGCGACGGCACCCCACTCCAGTACTCTTGCCTGGAAAATCCCGTGGACGAAGGAGCCAGTAGGCTGCAGTCCATGGGGTCGCTCAGAGTCAGACAGGACTGAGCTACTTCACTTTCACTTTTCACCTTCATGCTTTGGAGAAGGAAATGGCAACCCACTCCAGTATTCTTGCCTGGAGAATCCCAGGGACAGGGGAGCCTGGTGGGCTGCCGTCTATGGGGTCGCACAGAGTCGAACACGACTGAAGCAACTTAGCAGTAGCAGCAGGTAAAATGTTTTTTTTTTTTTTTTCTTCAAAACCAGTTATTAATCTGTGGTTTTATATTACAAATACAAACAGTTAATTTTGAAATAATGTCCTCCTCCTGTTTATTATGACAATTTGGTACATACGCTTACACATTTGATTGATATTTCTTTTCTACAGAACATCTCTTTCCAACTTCTCTGGGACAACCCTTCTTTCCTTTCACAGTCATACCTTAAACCATATGGGAAGAGTGGACTAAACTCAAATTCAAGTAACCTCTATCACAAGCCACTGTATCAGTGTGTCACAAGCTAACTCATTCAAGTCCTCATTTTATAATTTGTATTTTGAATGATTAAATCTATAGTCAAAAGGCTTTTGAAACTTGAGTCATCTGAGGTTTGTGCCCAAAAGTAAGGTCCCAGAGATGTCATAGTGTCATGCCATTATTAAGCTGCCTTCAGCTATGTTAGCAAAGCAGCAACCTGCCAGTATATATAATTTAATTTTTTAATGTTACTTCCTTTAGCAATAAGAACTCTTTGATATTGATAGATACCTCTTCTTAAAGTAGCTTAAATCTGAAAAAAGAAAGAAAAGGTAATCAATAGGTAAGATGGAAGGGGCAGAGGGAGAAAGTAAAAGAAAAAAAGATATTAATTCACTCATCCATGAAAAGTTGGATGGATTCAGGGCCCCAAACTACTGTAATATGAGAGATTTTCTCTTATTCGTGGTGATGACCTTCTCTGTGTTGACTTCATTTTCTAGGCATCTCTATACAAACTGTCAGTAAGAAATATGCCTTAATATTTCTCTTTAATATTATCTCCAAAAATAGCTCCATTGTTCTGTCATGATCTAAATTTCAGATGGACAGAAAATATCTCTCCAGTTAAAACTAGAAAAAATTTTCCTGGAAAGGTACCATTAGAAAAAATAATTTTCAACCTAAATGAGAATGAAAGAGGGCTCTGAGGAAGTCTAGGTTATGAGGCCACCTCTGGAATCTAGAAGGTAGGATGAGCATCACTCAAAATCACAAGGACCGATATGGTATGAGCAATGCATCTTCAAAACGAAAAGTCAAATTCAGATGGAAGAAGTGATATAGTGTCAACCAAACAGCACAGTGGCCATTATACTTTCTCTTGTTTCCATCTGAATAACAGTAACCGAAAAATATAATAAAATAAAGCTTCACATCATTTGGATTTATTTTGAAATACATCCATGTGACGATGTATACAAAGCTCCATCTTTAATGATACCTAATCACTAATTTAAAAAAAAGGAAAATAAGGACTTAAAGCCAAACTATAAGATGCATTGCATTCTGTTTCATTTACAGATATGTGCTTTTACCCAAGGACTGATCTGAATAAGCATCATGAAAATTTATGCCATTAGTTAAAAAAAAAAAAAAAAAGATAGCAAGAAGTTGAACAGGTTAATTGAAACATAAAACTTAAGTACAACACACATCAATTCAGGAAAGTACTAAAGTACTTTCCTGAATTGATGTGTGTTGTATTTAGAGATGCTATATATTTATTTTTCAAACAGGCATTGACTATCATGAAGTTATGCTTGAAGGAAATGCTACATGCAATTTATGCTATGAATTTTTGCTTAATGATTTGTTTAAAGTTATCTATCATATTTGATTTTCCAAGGAAAAATTTAAGTATTTTTTTCTTGTTTTAATGATTAACTGAGAAATCCTTATTTAAATTTATAGTCTTCTTTATAGAAATATATATATCTTATATATATGTTTAAATATAAATATATGTTATATATATGCTTAAATGTATATATATATATATATATGTTATATATATGTTTAAATGTGTGTGTGTGTGTGTGTGTGTGTGTATATATATGTTACTACATAGATAGGGAGGTTCAAACTATTCACTTGCCCTCTGTAATCAGAGTAGGCATTATTATGGAGTTAGAAGTGTATGTCCTTTGGAAAGAGGCTTATTTTTTAAATCTGAATCTGTCAATCACAATTGTGTCATGTTGGACAGGAAATGTAACTCCCACATAGCTCAGTTTCTTCATCTGTAAAATAAAAATCCTAATATCTATCTCAGAATATTGTCAGAATAAATTGGACAAAATATTTAAAACACCTAATAAGTCTACAAACAGAAATTATTACAATGTTTGTTCCTTTGCTTTAAATTATTATATTCTTGCCCCTTCTCACATATAAGTTCTCAAGAGTACAAAGTTCAACTACACCAGGTTGCTCACCATTATCTATACTGTCTGAGCTCTATGACTTGGATTAAGATATTTCCTCACAGAGAACAGAGAGAAAACTCTTACTTCTCCTTTACGACCCAGCTTTGAAGTACTTATGTAGCATTTCCTCTCTTTACTCTTTAAAAACTGGATTAACCACTTTCTCCTTTGTCCTGCATAACCATTTTGAGCACTTATCACATTATCATTTATACTATAACTATGCTTATACGTTTCTGTCTCCTTCAGCATATCAAATCACTAGAAGAAAAACAGTTATAGAAAAGAACCAGGGAACACGTATCCTTATGAAAATAAAGTGAAAGTGTCATGTCTGACTCTGTAACCTCATGGACTGTAGCCTGCCAGGCTTGTCTTCCATGGAAGACAAGAATACTGGAGAATTCTCCAAACAAGAATACTGGAGTTTGAGCATTAACTATAAGTTTGTTTTTTTGCCCTCCCTTAACATCTTCCAATAAAGAGTTATTATTATTTTGTATTGTTATCAATATGGGGCATACAAGCTTTTAGCACTGGGCCTAGTACACAGAGAATGTTCAATAAAGTAAATTATTATTTAGAGGTCAGTCAGTAGAAGCTGTGAAAAGCAACATAGCTTAATTCTTAGGAGATGAGATTCTGGTGCTCTCAAGATTTGAATTTTAGTTCCTCTACTCTCTGGGAAAGTGTGAAATGTACCTCTTTGTAAAATGGAATAATAATACAATCTATACCACAGGGTTATGGGGGAAATATAATGAGTGATAAGTCCAATAACTGCAAAAGTATTAGAAGAATATTTGGAGCATAATAAACACACATTGGATAAAGAATGCCTGAGTTAAGCTACCGGAATCATATTCTTTGAATGAGGATTATACCTTCTCCTATCTGGATGAAACTCTGGCAGTTATGTGACCTCGCTAAATCATTTTATTTTTTTAATTTACAATATGGGGACACTATGCCATCATTTAACCTGGAGTATTAATTGAGACCTATCATTGAGAAATGCCAGGCTGGATGAAGCACAAGCTGGAATCAGGATCGCCAGGAGAAATATCAATAATCATATGCAGATAACACCACCATTATGGCAGAAAGCGAAGAAGAAGTCTCATGATCAAAGTGAAAGAGGAGGGTGAAAAAACTGGCTTAAATGCAACATACAAGAAAACTAAGATCATGGAATCTGGTCCAATCACTTCACGGTAAATAGATGGGGAAACAATGGGAACAGTGACAGACTTTATTTTCTTAGGCTAAAAAATCACTGCAGATGGTGACTACAGCCATGAAATTAAAAGACGCTTGCTCCTTGGAAGAAAAGCTTTACAAACCTAGACAGTATATTAAAAAACAGAGACATTATTTTGCTGACAAAGTTCTGTCTAGTCAAAGCTATGGTTTTTCCAGTAGTCATGTATGGATGTGAGAGTTGGACCATAAAGAAAGCTGAGCATCGAAGAATTGATGCTTTTGAATTGTGGTGTTGGTGAGGACTCCTAAGAGTCCCTTGGACTGCTAGGAAATCAAACCAGTCAATCCTAAAGGAAATCAGTCCTGAATAGTCATTGGAAGGACTGACGCTGAAGCTGAAGCTCCAATACTTTGGCCACCTTATGAGAAGAACTGATTCAATGGAAAACACTCTGATGCTGGGAAAGATTGAAGGCAGGAGAAGGGGACAACCGAGGATGAGATGGTTGGATGGCATCACCGACTTGATGGACATGAGTTTGAGTAAGCTCCAGCAGTTGGTGATGGACAGGGAGGCCTGGCAGTGCTGCTGTCCATGGGATCACAAAGAGTTGGACACCTCTGAGGGACTGAGCTGAACTAATTGAGACAATGCTTTTATAGGGTCCAGGATCTCTGAATATATAATAATTACCATATTTGCCATTCCTTAAAATAACATTCTTGACTGCTCTGTGTTCTTTATTTTTGCTGTTGAACTCTGGGAGAAAACACTTTACATGATTGTGTCTTATTTTCCAGCTATCAAAATATCACATAAATTATAAGAAATAAGATCCCTTTTGGAAATATCTGTTAGTATCTGAAATTTTAGTACTGAAGGCATATTTTCATAATTGACTCTGTTCAAAGTAATTTAAGTGAAGTACCTTAGGCTAAATAAATTTCCAGAAGAGGTATTATTTTTCTCTTCATTAGTCGCCTGCAAATAGGCAATGTATGTGTAATCCTTAAGTAAATCAACACCTCAGCACTTTAAAGGCAGGTATAAAATAGCAAGGAGGGAGTTGCTCTTTCAATTATCTGCGGTTAATGTCTAGGAAAGAAATCACAAATAAAAATAGAAATAATTTTGACTTATAAAAACTGAATTATTAAATTAATCTGTATTCCGCCTCCAGGTGTGGACCGCCGGCTATGTGGGCTTCGGCTTCTTGTCCACCAGGACCATGACGGCAGCCGACATCGTCGTGGGCGGGGTGGCCCGCAGGCGGCCCTACCTCCAGGATTATTTTACAAATGCAAACAGAGAATTGAGAAAAGATGCTCAGCAAGATTACCACCTAGAATATGCCATGGAAAATAGTACACACACAGTAATTGAATTTGCCAGAGAACTGCATACGTGTGACATAAATGACAAGAGTATAATGGAGAACACGGTAAGGGTGATCTGGGCCTACCACCATGAAGATGTGGGAGAAGCAGGTCCCAAGTACCATGAATCCAATCGTGGTACCAAGAGTCTGCGGTTACTGAATCCTGAGAAAACCAGTATGTTGTCTACAGCTGCACCATACTTTGACCTGGTCAATCAAGACGTTCCCATCCCAAACAAAGGTACAACATACTGGTGTCAAATGTTTAAGATTCCTATGCTCCAGGAAAAGCATCATGTCATAAAGGTTGAGCCCATGATTCAGAAAGGCCACAAGAGTCTGGTCCATCACATGCTCCTTTATCAGTGCAGCAGCAACTTCAGTGACAGTGTCCTGGACGACGGGCACGAGTGTTACCACCCTAACATGCCAGATGCCTTCCTCACCTGTGAGACCGTCATTTTTGCCTGGGCCATTGGTGGAGAGGCTTTTTCCTATCCACCTTATGTTGGATTATCCCTTGGCACTCCGTTAGATCCTCATTATGTGCTCCTGGAAGTCCATTATGACAATCCAACATATAAGGAAGGCTTAATAGATAATTCTGGATTGAGATTATTTTATACGGCAGATATAAGGAAATACGATGCTGGGGTGATTGAGGCTGGCCTCTGGGTAAGCCTCTTTCACACCATCCCTCCAGGCCTGCCCAACTTCCGGTCTGAGGGTCACTGCACCCTGGAATGCCTGGAAGAGGCTTTAGAAGCTGAAAAGCCAAGTGGCATCCATGTTGTTGCTGTTCTGCTCCACGCTCGCCTGGCAGGCAGAGGCATTAGGCTGCGTCATTTTCGCAAAGGGGAGGAAATGAGATTACTTGCTTACGATGACGATTTTGACTTCAATTTCCAGGAGTTTCAGTACCTAAAAGAAGAACAAACTATCTTACCAGGAGATAATCTAATTACTGAGTGTAGGTACAGCACAAAAGACAGAGCCTGGATGACTTGGGGAGGATTAAGCACCAGGAATGAAATGTGTCTCTCATACCTTCTTTATTACCCAAGAATTAATCTTACTCGATGTGCAAGTATCCCAGACATCATGGAGCAACTTCAGTTCATTGGTGTTAAGGAGATCTACAGGCCAGTCATGACCTGGCCTTTCATTATCAAAAGCCCTAAGCAGTATAAAAACCTTTCTTTCATGGACGCAATGAACAAGTTTAAATGGACTAAAAAGGAAGGTCTTGCTTTCAATAAGCTTGTCTTCAGCCTGCCAGTCAACGTGAGATGCTCCAAGACAGACAATGCAAAGTGGTCGATTCAAGGCATGACAGCATTACCTCCAGATATAGAAAGACCATATCAAGCAGAGCCCTTGGTGTGCAGAGCTTTTTCCACTTCCCTGCGTGGAAATGTCTGTCTCAAGCTGCTCCTGAGCTTCGTGGTCCTGGGCAGCTCACTCAGCACCAGGAGCTTGTGGCCATAATTCTGTCCTGCTCAGTGACCATGGTTTTCCATGATCTGAGCCTGACATTTCACATGCAGGTAAAGGACATTTATAGGGTGTGAAGGATGAGGGTGAAAACCTTGGAGACTTCCTTTCACAGGTTCCCTTCCTCCTGTCCCCTCTTCCTTCCCAGGCTTCCTGAGAGATGTCCATCAGGTCTCATCTTTTCCTCAGAAATATTTGATAACATGTATGACTCGTTCAGTAAAGCAAAAATGACCTTACATAACCTCTTAAACGGAGAAAGCAATGGCACCCCACTCCACTACTCTTGCCTGGAAAATCCCATGGATGGAGAAGCCTGGAAGGTGCAGTCCATGGGGTTGCTGAAGGTCGGACATGACTGAGTGACTTCACTTTCACTTTTCACTTTCATGCATTGGAGAAGGAAATGGCAACCCACTCCATTGTTCTTGCCTGGAGAATCCCAGGGATGGGGAAGCCTGGTGGGCTGCCATCTATGGGGTCGCACAGAGTCGGACACGACTGAAGTGACCTAGCATAGCATAACAATGCATATGCTAAGGCATAGCATATGCAATGCATAGCATACGCAATGATGGCTGACAACCCACTCCTTTACTCTTGCCTGGAAAATCCCTTGGACAGAGAGGCTGGGTAGACTACCGTCCATGGGGTTGCAAAGAGTCGGACATGACTGAGTGGGCTCACTTTCTTTCACTTTCACTTCTTCAGTGGTACCAGTTATACAGCGTTCATTTTCCAATCAGTGTTCACAGAACCCAAGATAGCAATGTTTACAAATCCACCATTTACTGCAGGAAAATACAATATAGCAACAGCATTAATCACAATGTGAATCACAACCAAGGGCTGCCTCATAGCAAGGAGTCTGAACTGATCTGGTGTGATTTCCCTATTCCCTTATCTCTGTAAAGTCTGTACCATATACTCTTCTTTCTCAAATCAGTAATCACTGATGTGGTTATGGAACATTTTGGAACCAAGACAGGGTTGCTGTACCCTGCTAGGCATCATATTTTCATGTAACCAGCTCCAAAGACAAACCTCACTGGGAGTCTTACAAAGACCAGGTGAAACGAGCAAATTGTACAATTATCAATAACCAGTGCTGATAAATTGGTGCAAATTGCCCCAAATTCTTTGAGAATATGGTGGTTATAAATCAACATTAGTAACCAGTCTGTTTGAGCCAAAGTGTAAGTACTTTAGTATAATAAATCTCATGAAAATCAATTGTAAGATAACCAAAAAAATTCAATAGACAAATGAGCTGTATAATATATACATATTTGGGAAAGGATACATATACAACAAAACATATTCAAATTTTAAAAAGTTAAAAAAATAAACACAAGTCAATTTTTCTCTTTTCATGTTAATTTTTATCAGCTTTCAAAAATAAAGTTTACAAATATTAATATGATTAGCAAAAATTAAGCTTGACAGGTGCTTTCATACCCTGCTGATGGGTCGATAAATTGATACAATTAAATTGGCCTGAATTTATGAATCATACCAGCTGTATGGCTCAAATATTGGTCTAAAATGGAAATCAGGAATTTAATCTATCTTGTTCTTTTGCTTTCAAGCTCTTATACTTTTTGAACTTGTTAGACATAGTTTTTAAATATCAAGTTATAGTTCCTTTCTTTCCTTTAAGCAGAGTGAATATGAGTGATAGATATATTGTAGAGTTTTCTCTCATGTAAGGTATCACTGGCGCTAAATTTTTACCCCTTTAGTGCTTGTTCATATATATTAAACAAATAACATATCAATAGTTCCTAAAACATCCAATTATTTTTTACTTTATATTTAAGCTTAGTACCTATCTGAGAGGATATTAGGTAGGTGCAAAAGTAATTGCAGGTTTTGCATTGTTGAAATTTGTCTTTGATCTTGGAATCCAATCTTAAATAAATGTGATTATGCTATACATCATTTTATTTTTTGCTATATATCATTTTAATGCACATTTCTCACTTTATATTTTTTACTTGATTTTTTTTTTCGGTGTCAACCATGGAAATGATGTCAGACAAAAAGCAAATTCAAGCAATTTTCTTACTTGTGTTTAAAATGAGTTGTAAAGCACTGGATATAATTTTCTACATCAATGATGGCCCAGAAACTTCTAAGGAAGATACAGTACAGTGGTGGTTCAAGAAGTTTTGCAAAGCAGATGACAGTCTTGAAGTTAAGGAGTGTAGTGCCTGGCCATTGGAGTTGACAATGACCAATTGAGAGCGACTATCAAAGCTAATCCTTTTATGAGAGAAGTTGCCAAAGAACTCAACATTGACCATTCTATGGTTGTTTGGCATTTGAAGCAAATTGGAAAGGTGAAAAAGCTCAAAAATGGGTGTTTCATGAACTGACCAAAGATTTTTAAAAAATGTCGATTTGAAGTGTCAGCTTCTCTTATTGTACACAACAACTCATTTCTTGATCAGATTGTGATGTGCGATGAAAAGTGGGTTTTATAAGACAACTAGTGATGAACAGCTCAGTGGTTGGACTGAGAAATTCCAAAGCACTTTCCAAAGCCAAACTAGCACCAAAAAAAAAAAAAAAGTCATGGTCACTGTTTGGTTGTCTGCTGCCCAGCTGATCCATTACAGCTTTCTGAATCCTTGTGAAACCATTACATTTGAGAAATATGGTCAACAAATTGATGAGATACACTGAAAACTGAAATGCCTGCACTTAGCATTGCTCAACAGAAAGGGCCCAATTCTTCTCCACCACACCACCTGACTGCACGTTGCACAACCAAAGCTTCAGAAGTTGAACGAATTGGGCTATGAAATTTTGTCTCATCCACCATCAGTTCAGTTCAGTTCAGTATCTCAGTTGTGTCCAACTCTTTGGGACCCCATGGACTGCAACATGTCAGGCCTCCCTGTCCATCACCAACTCCTGGAGTTTACCCAAACTCATGTCCATTGAGTCGGTGATGCCATCCAACCATCTCATCCTCTGTCATACCCTTCTCCTCCTGCCTTCAATCTTTCCCAGCATCAGTGTCTTTTCAAATAAGTCAGCTCTTCACATCAGGTGACCAAAGGATTGGAGTTTCAGCTTCAACATCAGTCCTTCCAATGAACACCCAGGACTGATCTTCCTTTAGGATGGACTGGTTGGATCTCCTTGCAGTCCAAGGGACTCTTGATTCTTCTCCAACATCACAGTTGCTTTTAAGCATCTTGACAACTATTTGCAGGGAAAACTCTTACACAACCAGCCGGAGGTAGAAAATGCTTTTCAAGAGTTTATCAAATCCCAAAGTATAAATTTTTATGCTACAGGAATAAACTTATTTCTTATTGGCAAAAAATGTGTTGATTGTTATGGTTCCTATTTTAATTATTAAAGGTGTGTTTGAGCCTAGTTATAATGATTTAAAATTCACGGTCCAAAACCACAATTACATTTGCAACAACCTAATATTATTTGTACTGCAAGTCAAGAGATTCATATTCTAATTCTCTTTTTGTCCCAAACTTGCTGTATATTATGACAAAATTGCTCTTCAATTCACTTCAGTAGTTAATTCAAAATTCTCTCACAATTCTCACACTTTGATTCTTCCTCCTTCTTCCTCCCTTTATCACTCCTCAGCCTCTCCATATCCTGCCCCTGCTTGCCTGAGAAGACAAAAGTCATTGCAACAAAAAACACCCCATTTTTCTCAGTCCACAGCCATGTGCATCTGCACAGTCCTTCTCTGCTATGGCAGGTAAGCTCCCAGGCAGGCCCTCTAGCCTTCTGGAAGATTTTTAGTCATTGAGTCTTCCTGCTCTCTCATACATTTTTCTAATTTCTGATTTAAATCTTATATTTTTCCTGCTCTCTCATACAATTTTCTAATGTCTGATTTAAATCTTATCTTTATTTTATTATTTACATAACATAAAAATTAAACAGAAGTTTCTACCACTGTACTTTTCTCTCCAAATAATACATTATACTTCCTTACTCTTTGATAGTAAACTTTTTGAAAAATTACTCTAATTTATTATATATTGTTTAAGGGAAAAAAGTGTTCAAAGACATTTGTCAAATCACAGCAAGGAAGACTTTATTTGGGGGTGGGGGTGTCACTATCATAACAGATACAGGGAATACTATGATGAAGTTTTGCAGTGTGGGTGACAGATTGGATTTAACTCCAAATATAGCACATTAACTCCAAATATAGCACGTGCAAGTGGGACTTTACAGCCAAAGAACAGGGCTGTGGTCCGTAGATGTAAAATAAGGGAAAACATGAGGGGCATGGAGAATTCTGGTGAAGCCCATCTAAGAGATGTCTTGCTAAAGATGGACCAGGGTGATCAGATATCCCCTGAGGGATTATCCAAAATAAGAAATCTGATCGGATATCAGTGTGATCAGATAGAGAAGAGGGAGTCCGAGTTGGGGTGGAGGATTCTGACTAAAGTGACTTAGCAAGACTCTTGTGAAAATTGAATTATATAAAGAAGTCTACAGATAGGCCCAGGAGAAGGTTCAGGAGCCTGAGTAAAGTTTGGTCAAGCAAAGAATTTTGTCACTATCTCCTTAACATCTCCTCACAAGGGCTCTCCTAATAACTTAAACTTCAGTTTGGTCCAATAATTTACAGAAATAACTTGTTCTAATGACAAAAATCTCCCACATGTATGCAAACTAATGGACATTTTCACTTCTCATCTTCTTCATTTTATTTTCTGCTTCTTAAAAATCCTTGCTCCTTTGGTCTTTTCTGGATTTTCTTCTATCGAGGTATTCTTTTTACATTTTATAATGCTATTTTTATTCTTCTATTTTTATCCAACCTATTAGCTATCCAAAGCCCAATTCTATGCCATTTTCTTTGTTATGTTTCATTCTCTATGACTACAATTACATTCTATGTGCCAATGTATATCATACATTTATATATCTAGGTTATCTCTCTTCTACGTAATAATACACTTTATCATAATACTATGTACATAATAATCATCGTATCAGAGTTTTCTAGTATCTTTGATATGTGATTACTTTTAAGAGTGTCACTCCTGAGTGTCAGACCAACAGAAGTCATGGAATTCAGTAGAAAAAGCTTTGCAAAGGTATAAAAGAACAGGTATCCCCGCCCACCCCGTCTCAAACTAATTATATGACTTTACACAAGTAATTCAACTTCTACTGACCTTATCTATATGCAAATGCAGAAACTGCATTATTAAATAATCTTTAAGGTCCTCCAACTCTAAAGTTTTATTATTCAATTTCAGCTTGGCTATCTCAATGATCTTGATACTGGTATTGATAAGTAACAAGTCACCTTTTCATTGTAGTGCTATAAGGAATGGCAATTATATAGATAACAGAAAATGCATATAAGGTCATAAAACAGTTTAAAATAGCCTTTATTCTCCTATAAGTATACTTAGACATGAACTTGTAAATAAGCAATTATTGAAGGAAAGAAAACAGGAAGAAATATACTCTTAAAAAAAAAAAAAGAAAGGAATACATGAAGGAAGAAATCTTAAAATAAAAAGTCAATGAATTAGGGTAAAAAACTCAAAATATTAAATACATACAAAATATAACCAAATATACTAGAAAACAAAAATACAGAACTAAGACTCATGAAGTAGAGCGATGAAAACAAATACTAGGAACAAAGTAGGTGGATAGGAAAATTGCCCAGGAATGAACTAGCTTTGTAGAGAAAGGTTCTTGTCTTATGCATGCCTATATAGAAGTAAGGGCTGTCCATCTTTAAAGGACAACTAGTGGTAAAGTTTCTTAATTCACAATGTCCTCTAAGATAATTTTGCCACAATACAAATCTATTGGTTAATATAATTTATGAGAAAAGAAAACTCCTTGAAACAGAAATTTCCTAGTCATAGTCCCATGCTCTGTATTTTATTCTCTAGGCCCTGATATATAGATCTTTTTAATACCAAACTCCAATTAAAATTAGGCATATAACTGCTTCTATGCAAAAGATAAAAGATATTAAAATATAAAACTACAAAATTTATAATTTAAACACTAAATGATTGCATTAACAAATGATTTTAATAAATTAGGCAGCACAATTTTTATAAAATTTAATAATGAAGATACAGAACACAAAATTGACATAAGTAGACAGAGAGACCAAAGAAGAATCTAGTTCAAAATGTTCATTCATTCATCATTTATAGTTGTATTGAATGAATAAATGTGTTAGTGACTAATTTTTTAAAAATATGGTTATATAATTTTGCTAAAAACTAGTGTTTAGTAGGGAACACACATGTGAAACAATTAATTACATTGAAATGAATATAAATAAGAAAAAGAATAAGTATATAATATTTTAAAGTGATTTAATAAAGGAGATGAGACTTTGAGAATCATTTTCCTAAATCACTTGAATAATATACATGAAAGAGATTATGAGATTAGAGTGCACATTTTAGGCCACAAAACAAGACTCAATAAGTTTAAAAGACAGAAATCATGAAGCATTTTTTTTCTAACTAGGCAGTAAGAGATCAGAAATGATGATCTACAAGAAAAATGATGCTAAAAACTCAAGCACATGGAGGGTAAAAATTATGCTACTAAATAAGCAAGGGACGAGTGAAGAATCCTAAGAGGAAATTTTTAATTATCTGGAGATAAATGAAAATGAAACACAGCAATTCAAAATCTATAGCATTGTGCAAAAGCAGCCCCAAAGATGAAGATTATGGTGATTAAAGTCTTCCTTAATAAACCAGAAAAAAATATCTCAAGCAGCATAACCTTACATCTAAGGAAACTAGAACAAGAAGAACAAACAAAACCCAGCGTTAGTTGAAGGAAAGATACCATAAAGATTGGAGCAGAAATAAATGAAATAGAGACTAATAAAATAGAAAAGATAAAGGAGTCTAAGGTCTCATTCTCTGAAAATATAAAATAATTGATAAACCATTGGCCTGATTCATCATAAATTAAAGAGAGATTTTAGATTCATCATAAACAAAAGAGAGATTTCAAATAATCAATATCAGAAATAGAAGAAGTAACAACTGAAACCACAGAAATACATTATAAGGGATTATTACAAATAGCTGTCAGTTCAGTTCAGTCACTCAGTCGTTTCTGACTCTTTGCGACCCATGGACTGCAGCACGCCAGGCCTCCCTGTCCATCACTAACTCCCGGAGTTCACTCAAACTCATGTCCATTGAGTTGGTGATGCCATCCAACCATCTCATCCTCTGTCATCCCCTTCTCCCGCCTTCAATCTTTCCCAGCATCAGGGTCTTATCAAATGAGTCAGTTCTTCACATCAGGTGGCCAACATATTGGAGTTTCAGCAAATAACTATACACCAATAAAATGGAAAACCATGGAAATGTTCCTAGAAATATACAACCTTCCAAAACTGAATCAAGAAGAAATATAAAATATTACCAAATTGATTACCAGTAATGCAGTTGAGTCAGTAATAAAAAGAACTCCCAACAAACAAAATTCCAGGATCAGACAGCTTGACAGTATGATTATACCAAACATTTAAAGAAGAGCTAGTACCTATTCTCAAACTCTCCCCAAACATTTAAAAGGAGGGAAGAATTTCAAACTCATTCTAAGAGACTAGTATTACCCTGACATCAAAAACAAAGACACTAAAAAAAAGGAAAGAAAAACAAGAAAATTATTCAATATTTCTGGTGAACATAGATGTAAACATCTTCAATTAGTAAACTGAATTAAATAATGCTTTAAAATGATCATTTTATGATCATTTTAAATGGTCAAAAAGATTAAATCTAGGAGTGCAGCATAGTTCAATATCCACAATTCATTAACTTGATGTACTGTATTTAAAATGAAGGATAAAAATCACACTGTCATCTCAATAGATGCAGAAAAAATATTCAACAAAGTCAAACATTGATTTAGCATATTTTTATAGGAACATTGGTTTCTAACTTCTTGTTTGGTCCAGAGGTCTAGGCACAGAGAAAGTTGTGGGGATCATCAACTTGCTGATGGATATGATGGCACAGGAAGATAAGCAAAGTAGGAATGATTTCTAAAATATAAGAATTTCTACATCAGGAAAGATTTTAGACAATAAAAACAATAAAGCGCTCAATTTGCAAATCAACTTCTCTCCAGGAAAGAGAAAAAACCACTCATATGAGCATTTTAATATTTAGCCAATCTAAATTTATATTACAACTTACACTTCCAAGTGGTTTCTTTTTCATGCTTCTATTAAAGATATAACTTGCTTTTGCGTAGTTTTAGTTACTCAGAAAAACTTCATTTAATTTCTGTCACCATGGAGTAAATTTAGAGTCACATTACCATCAGACTATTCAATGAAAAATACTAGTATTCATTTCTCATAGCTAAAACGACTTTCAACAACTGTTGGCATTAAAGAAAAGTTATCTTCAACACTTATTCATCTTTAAGACTTCTTCCCAATCACTTTTGAAGATAAGCCTGCTGTGAATAGCCTCCCATTAATGACTCCTTCTAGAATATCAAAATATACTTCTTTATAGATGTTTTCATTTTAGATATGCACATTGAATGAAAATTGGCTTTTGATTGTACTTCAGAAGATTAAATACATCATATAAATGTAAGTATTAAGCTTTAGAAATAAATGCATAGCTAAATTTTGAGTTTACAGTGAATACACCTAGGTTTATAAAGAGAATTTTAATGCAAAATTGTGAATGATAATAAAATTTTTAGACATCAGTCCCAAACATGTAAAACAAAAATGTACTAATTCAAATGAAATACAATTAATTTCCTGTAACAGATTATTGAAAAAGAGATAATGAAGGATTATGTTGTGGGATGGTTAACTTTATGTATCAAGTTGGCTAGGCCAGAGGGTGCTCAGATATTTGGTTAAACATTTTTCTGAGTGTGTCTCTAAGGGTGTTTCCAAAAGAAATTATACTTAAATCAGTAGCCTGAAGAAAGCAGAATATCATATCCAATGAGGCTGGGCATAACCAATCCACTGGATGTTGAATAGAGAAAAAAAGTTGAGTAAAGGAGAATTAACTCTCTCAGCCTGATTATCTTCAAGTTCAAGCTGGGACTTTTGTCTTCTCCTGCCTTCACACTCAGACTGAAGCTTAAATTTTTAAATGTACTAATCTATTTTTAAATTAAAAAATATAGCAGTGAGAAAATAAAAAGTACACATTGTCTCCAACATCTTGGGATGAATAGTGTTAGTTTTATTGTATTTCTGGTCTGCTTTATCAATTGGAATATTCTATAATACATAAGTGCATATTATCTACAAGAAAAAATTTTGACATCGGAGATACTCAGAGGCATTCTGCAGAATCGTTTTGCTAAAGAGATAGTAAAGATTCCAAAGAATTTGAAATATATCACTTCAGTCATGTCTGACTCTGTGCGACCCCAGAGACGGCAGCCCAACAGGCTCCCCCGTCCCTGGGATTCTCCAGGCAAGAACACGAGTGGGTTGCCATTTCCTTCTCCAATGCATGAAAGTGAAAAGTGAAAGTGCAGTCGCTCAGTTGTGTCTGACCCTCAGCGACCCCATGGACTGCAGCCTACCAGGCTCCTCCATCCATGGGATTTTCCAGGCAAGAGTACTGGAGTGGGGTGCCATTGCCTTCTCCGATACATATATATAAAAGATGATTATTTTATGTCAATTTACCTTTGCTAAGGAAAGCCCAGAGAGCTGAGATGCCCATCTTCTCCTGTCCTTAGACACTGTTGGCACTCAGTCAGGGTCTTGGGCCACCAATGCTTCAATTCAGAGTCTTTTGGGCTCTGACTGAATTAAAACATCAGACTTCTTGATTCTCCAGTCTACAGTTGGCAGATCATGGCCCTTCTCATTTTCCATAATCCTATGAACAAATGACTATAAACATCACTTACATATATCTAGATATTACCTATTGTTTCCTATACATAATAAAATCTAGAAGTTTCCACAAATACTACTGGAACTATCCAAAAATCCAGCAAATAGTAGCAGGATACAAAGTAAAAATAGAAAAGTTAGTTCTATTTCTATACACTAACATTAACTATCTGAACATGAAATTAAGAAACCAATTCTATGTATAATAGCATCAAAAATAATGAGCTCAGGAGATGAAAGATTTGTACAGTGAAGACCACAAAACATTGCTGAAAAAGGAAATATATACATAAAAGGAAATACACTCTATATTCATAGATTGGAAAATTTAATATTTGTTAAGATGTCAATCTTACTCAAAGTGATCTACATATTTAATGTAATCACTATCAATATTCCAAACAAGCTTTTTTTCCCCCAAAAGTAGAAATACCATTCTAAAATTCATATAAAAACTCAAGGGATATCAAAGAGTCAAAATAATTTTGAAAACAAAATCAAAGCTGGAGGCCTCATACTTCCTGATTTCAAACTGTGTTATAAAACTATAATACTCAAAACAGTATGGTACAAACATAAAGCTAGACATATAAACCAATGGAACAGAATACTTAGAGCAGAAATAAATCCTTACAAATAACTTCGATTTTCAATGAATGACAAAATCATTCAATGGGGGAAAAGGACAGTCAACAATTCAACAAATGGTAGTGAAAAAACTAGGTATCCATATGCAAAAGAATGAAGTTGGACCTTCACCTAACACTATATATGCAAAAATTAACTTAAAGTGGATCAAATACCTAAATGTAAGATATAAAACTGTTAAACTTTTATAAGAAAACATTGGGCAAAATTTTCCTTACATTAGATTTGGGAGTGAATTCTTAATTGTAACACCAAAGACTCAGACAACAAAAGAAAAAGTAGAAAAACCAGGCTTCATGGAAAAATAAAAATAATGTGCATCAAAAGATACTATTAACAAAATAAATATGAATGGGAGAGAATATCTGCAAATTATATATCTAATTATGGACATAACTCCGAATATATGAGAACTTCTAACTCTCAACAATAAAAAGACAAACAACTGATTCAAAAAGTGTATAAAGAATATAATAAATATATCTCCAAAGCTTTTTAGATGGCCAATAGACACATGAAAAGATGTTCAAAATCCTCAATCATCAGGAAAACTGAAGTCAAAGCTGAAATGATATTACCTTAGATGCATTAGGATGATTATTATCAAAAAACAAAAAAGTAAGTGTTAGAAAGATATAGAGAAATTGGAACCCTTTTCCAGTGTTGGTGGGGATGTGAAATAGTATAGCTGTAGTGGAAAACAGTATGAAGTTTCCTCAAAAATATTAAAAATAGAATTATCACATGATTCAATATTTGCACCTCTGGGTATATACCTCAAAAATTAAAAACAGGATCTAGAATAGATATATGCACATTTCATTTTTATAGCAACATTATCAACAAAAGCAAAAACATGGAATCAAGCCAAATATTTATGGACAGGTAAACATGTCTGTGTGTGTGTGTTTAGATATATATACTGGAATATTGTTTAGCATTAAAATGGAGTGAAACTCTAATATATGCCTCAACATGGATGAAACTTGAGGACACTATACTAAGTAAAATAATAGAAAAAGACAAATATTGTATGATTCCACTTATTTGAGGTATTTAGAGTAGTCAAAATCATAGGGACAAGAAATAGAATGCTTGTTGCCAGGAACTAAGAGAGTGGGGTGTTGTAGGAGTATAGTCTTTCAGTTTTGCAAGATGAGAGTTCCATTAGATGCATTATGGTGATGGTTGCACAATATCAATGTACTTAAAATCACTGAACTTATAAAAATGGCAAAAACTGGAAAGTGTATGTCACATGCATATTACCATAATTTAAAAAAAAATTAAACAGACATTTTTAAAAGACTTACTGTCAATAGAGTGGAAGCACTCTGAATAGAAATGTAATCTGACTTAGAGTATAGAAAAATAATTATTTTAGTGCTTCTGGTGCTTTTGGAACTTTTTTCTTTTATATATGCAGTAAACCATGAATTTCTAATTGTGGGGTAAGTTTAAGACCTATTTTTCCCAAAGTCCTGGTTTATGCTTGGTTATCCTTGTGTCAAGCATAAATAGTAATTAAATTTCTTTAAAAATTATTTAATGACACGTTGACACTAAGTAATGGACTTTGGGGATCATTTAGAATGTGAAAAAAGAGCAAAGTTTTGCCTTTTAATGTATCATATTATTTACATTGAACAAGTTGTGTGCAGATTTTGTTATTCCTTTCAACTACAAAAGAACTTCCACAGTTCTGTTTCTCTGAAGTACATATATTTTAAACATCATATTACTTATAACTTTAAACCAAAGAAACTAACTTGTATTTCACAGAGAAAACTAGGATAGGGTGATGTTGATAATCGTTCATGATCATACAGCAGAGTTTTACAGCAAATTTGCAGAGCTAATGAAAACATAACACAGCTGTCTACAGCCATACACATCATTTATACAGTTCTCAAAGGGACACAAATGAATGTTCAGGACAGACCTAGTCTTCCTGAAGCATATAAAAATAAAAGGTGAAAGTATAAAAAATTAAATTAGGCTTAGTAATCAATGTTGTAATATTCTCCTATGTAGAAATGCTCTAGATATCTAATGAGTATCCATTAATTCAACCTACTATCAGTCCAAACATGCAAGTTACCTAAAGTTTTTCTTTTTTCTTAGCTTCTTATATATTATAAAATACAATTATTATTTTAATAGTTTGTCAGAATAATGGTTCAATTTGGATTAAAAATTTATATTTTCATAGTCATGCTGCTGCTACTGCTAAGTCACTTCAGTCGTGTCCGACTCTGTGTGACCATAGACGGCAGCCCACGAGGCTCCCCCGTCCCTGGGATTCTCCAGGCAAGAACACTGGAGTGTGTTGCCATTTCCTTCTCCAATGCAGGAAAGTGAAAAGTGAAAGGGAAGTCACTCAGTCGTGTCCGATTCTTCCCGACCCCATGGACTGCAGCCTACCAGGCTCCTCCATCCATGGGATTTTTCCAGGCAAGAGTACTGGAGTGGGGTGCCATTGCCTTCTCCATTCATAATCATAAGTAGAGGCAATTCTAGGCTATTCAATCAGTAAATCTGTGTAAGTTTAGGGATAAATACCCAAGTAGAAGGAAAATGCATGTGTATGTTGTACTTAATACTGATAAATCAGAAAAAGGTATAGTGGTTTTCATTAAGCCAAAAATACTAAACTAATCTTGAAACCAAATATATCCCAGTTCCCTCACCACCCCTCAAGTACAAAGGCCCCTCCACATCTTCTCCATCTTCTCCCTTGTTTGTAGAGAGGCTGAAGTCTCCCATACCTCCCCCTGAGTCATAAATGAGCAGGCTCAAGCTAATGATTAGGACAATAGAGTCACAGACAGGATCTGATGCACATTCCTGAGTTGTTTTATATACACTGTAATTGCTACCAGAGGGGAAAAGCTGACTGTATGATGCAGCCATGGCATAAACTGCTCATTTTTGAACAATACTGAGTCTGTGGCAAGCACAGTTCCAAGAACTGGCCTCAAGAGAACGGGATTAATACTATTGCTTATAATAATCTGTGTCTTTGTGGGCATCAAGATATGTATAGCTTGTTCTGCCTGTATATATAAATGAGCAAATACAACTGTCAGCTAACAGATGCTACAGATCCATGTCAATACTTCCACTCTAAGAATGTGGCGCCCTGCAAGTTAGCATGAAGTTACAGAAAATGGACATTTGCCCATGATTCCTTAGAAATGGAATTATGCTCTAACAAGTGGGGATTTGTAACAGTTTTTGACAGGCAAGAGCTCTGGGCAGGAAATAACTCTCAGCAGGATTCCCCTTCGCCTTATTACAAACTTTAAAATCAGACACCCCCATGTTCAACTCATCTCTGGCCCTAGTACATCTTTGAAACCTTTTGGTCACATGATACCTTGCCTGATTTATTCATTCATTCCATAGATCCAAGAAGTAGAAATGAAGAATAAGCAATTAATAGATGACCAGATCTCTTTCCAAACAAACTGTGTAAACAAGATAATATCTAAAGAAAAATCAAGAAGTCAACAAGCCTGCAGGCAGGGTGGGGGACGGTGATGACTCTGACACCTATCTCAATGATTAACTGAGATTACTTCCCTTCCCCCCTTTAAAAAACTTTCATGGCCAATCAGAATATTCAGAGACGGTTTTGGTGGGACACTAAGTCTAACATCTCAGATTCCTGGTATTCTGGTTAACAGCAACTTTCGTTGTCTCTCTCACTTGATTATTGATTTTTTGATCAGTGAGCAGCTAAACTTGATTAGGTAGCAATCTTATCTATCGGAGATTTACCTTAATTATGGGAACTCGAATTCTTAAAAATTTCCAAATTGGTTTCTTAAAGAATATTTTTAAAATCTCAGAATTGAAAGTCTCAGAAGCTCAGTTTTGTTTTCTACTGTTGGGGAGTCTGTCATTTCCTCGGTCCTGTCACGTCACAACAAAAACTTGAAGTGACGGACGGATCAGTGTTACAGCCCTTGAACAGACCAGTATTACAGCTTTCGGATGGACCAGTGTTTTATTTAGAAAGTAAAGGAAAATACATCCTCGAGGCATGATGGCATGCCGACCCAAAAGATGCGAAGAGAAGAGAGGCCCCCAGCCCAATTTTGGCTCTTTTTATATGCTTTTTCTCCTCCCCCTGGACCTGCCCTGTGTAAATTGGGCTAGGCAGGAGTGTTGTTTGTTTCACTTGAAGTCCTCGCTCTGGTCCTTGGACCTGCCTTTGTTCTATTTTTTCCATCTTTTCCCTTTCTTGTCTTTTAGCCACTGCCATTCTGGACTCCTTTTTCCTATTCTAACTACCTAACACTACTAAAGAACTTGAGAATATTGTATTTATTGAAGGTTTACTTATATATCTCTAATCAGGATATAGTTTTGTTTTGTTTTGTTTTTTTTTAATACGAGATTCTATAATCTAATTTGTATTGCATCTGGCAGGAGGAAATACTACACACTTAATAAGTGGTAAAGACTTCTCTGAATTATAGACACATAAATGTACACACACACATATATCAAAGCTTATAAATTCAGTTCTAAAATCCAGTCCCTGGGTCAGAAGTAAACACAGATATATAAAACTCACAGGTCTGTATCAAAGATCTGTTATCTTCTAGGTGGGGACACATTCTTAATTGATTTGAGCTCAAAACAGAAAGAAAAAGAGAGAAGAATAAGCCAGTTTACCTGTGGTCTCTTACCCAATAAAGCTAAGAGTTCTATAAGCCATTAATCTGTTTATAGAAATCACCAAATTGTTAGACCATAAAACCAAATTCCCAATGGGGATAACTTATATTGGCTATTAACAAACCAAAAATTAAACTCAAAACAGCAGGAACCAGTACTAAAATCAAGCCAGTACTCAAAAATTATCAAAATCATATTCTTGCTCTGCTACATACAAATAAGACTAAGAAGCACAAGATCAGGTGTTGAACTTCACCTCTGGGCCCAGGTTACCAATCAGAGAGAAGCAAACAAATAAACAAACAAAAAAACAGGCATTGTTACCTAGATGGAGTGGCTGCTGCTGCTAAGTCACCTCAGTTGTGTCCAACTCTGTGTGACCCCATAGACGGCAGCCCACCAGGCTGCCCCATCCCTGGGATTCTCCAGGCAAGAACACTGGAGTGGGTTGCCATTTCCTTCTCCAATGCAGGAAAGTGAAAAGTGAAAGTGAAGTTGCTCAGTCGTGTCCGACTCTTAGCGACCCCATGGACTGCAGCCCACCAGGCTCCTCAGTCCATGCGATTTTCCAGGCAAGAGTACTGGAGTGGGGTGCCATTAAAAATGAGACATGCGAAGAAAAGTGTAAAAGAAAATAACGCATTGGACAATTAAAGAAAATCATTTTATTCAGGCTATTTGAATAGGGAGAAAGTTCATTTCTGCAGACAAATGTCTTAAAGAAAAGCAAGTAAGCCTTAGGTTTTATAGAGGCAGTTAAGCAAGGGACTCATTAGAAACGGTGAACAATGACGATCTTAGCCAAGAGGAAAGGTGGTCCCTGTGCTTTATTGTTTCCAGCGATGAAGTGATGAGGAATTTGGCAGCCATCTGTTTTCCAGATATACAGGGATAAGGCAAAGTTCAACACTGTTAAGAGTATGCGTTTTTCTCTATCCTTACTCCTTGCCAAGAAAATCTCAGGGCAGTGATCAAGGTGATCTTAAAGTTCCTTTCAGCTCAACTAAACTTCAGACAGGTTTATTTCCAGACATGGCCCTCAGTGCCTTTTCCTAGAGCAAAAGAAAAAAGTCAAATAAATAACCTAACTCTACACCTAAAGCAACTAGAAAAAGAAGAAATGAAGAACCCCAGGGTTAGTAGAAGGAAAGAAATCTTAAAAATTAGAGCAGAAATAAATGCAAAACAAACAAAAGAGACCATAGCAAAAATCAACAAAGCCAAAAGCTGGTTCTTTGAAAGGATAAATAAAATTGACAAACCATTAGCCAGACTCATCAAGAAACAAAGGGAGAAAAATCAAATCAATAAAATTAGAAATGAAAATGGAGAGATCACAACAGACAACACAGAAATACAAAGGATCATAAGATATCAACAATTATATGCCAATAAAATGGACAACGTGGAAGAAATGGACAAATTCTTAGAAAAGTACAACTTTCCAAAACTGGACCAGGAAGAAATAGAAAATCTTAACAGACCCATCACAAGCACTGAAATTGAAACTGTAATCAAAAATCTTCCAGCAAACAAAAGCCCAGGTCCAGACGGCTTCACAGCTGAATTCTACCAAAAATTTAGAGAAGAGCTAACACCTATCCTGCTCAAACTCTTCCAGAAAATTGCAGAGGAAGGTAAGCTTCCAAACTCATTCTATGAGGCCACCATCACCCTAATACCAAAACCTGACAAAGATCCCACAAAAAAAGAAAACTACAGGCAACTATCACTGATGAACATAGATGCAAAAATCCTTAACAAAATTTTAGCAATAGAGTCCAACAACACATTAAAAAGATCATACACCATGACCAAGTGGGCTTTACCCCAGGGATGCAAGGATTCTTCAATATCCGCAAATCAATCAATGTAATACACCACATTAACAAACTGAAAAATAAAAACCATATGATTATCTCAATAGATGCAGAGAAAGCCTTTGACAAAATTCAACATCCATTTATGATAAAAACTCTCCAGAAAGCAGGAATAGAAGGAACATACCTCAACATAATCAAAGCTATATATGACAAACCCACAGCAAACATTATCCTCAATGGTGAAAAATTGAAAGCATTTCCTCTAAAGTCAGGAACAAGACAAGGGTGCCCACTTTCACCATTACTATTCTACATAGTTTTGGAAGTTTTGGCCACAGCAATCAGAGCAGAAAAAGAAATGAAAGGAATACAAATTGGAAAAGAAGAAGTAAAACTCTCACTATTTGCAGATGACATGATCCTCTACATAGAAAACCCTAAAGACGCCACCAGAAAATTACTAGAACTAATCAATGACTATAGTAAAGTTGCAGGATATAAAATCAACACCCAGAAATCCCTTGCATTCCTATACACTAATAATGAGAAAACAGAAAAAGAAATTAAGGAAACAATTCCATTCACCATTGCAACGGAAAGAATAAAATACTTAGGAATATATCTACCTAAAGAAACTAAAGACCTATCTATAGAAAACTATAAAGCACTGGTGAAAGAAATCAAAGAGGACACTAATAGATGGAGAAATATACCATGTTCATGGATTGGAAGAATCAATATAGTGAAAATGAGTTTATTACCCAAAGCAATCTATAGATTCAATGCAATCCCTATCAAGCTACCAACGGTATTCTTCACAGAGCTAGAACAAATAATTTCACAATTTGTATGGAAATACAAAAAACCTCGAATAGCCAAAGCGATCTTGAGAAAGAAGAATGGAACTGGAGGAATCAACCTACCTGACTTCAGGCTCTACTACAAAGCCACAGTTATCAAGACAGTATGGTACTGGCACAAAGACAGAAATATAGATCAATGGAACAAAATAGAAAGCCCAGAGATCAATCCACGCACACATGGACACCTTATCTTTGACAAAGGAGGCAAGAATATACAATGGATTAAAGACAATCTCTTTAACAAGTGGTGCTGGGAAAACTGGTCAACCACTTGTAAAAGAATGGAACTAGAACACTTAATAACACCATACACAAAAATAAACTCCAAATGGATTAAAGATCTCAACGTAACACCAGAAACTATAAAACTCCTAGAGGAGAACATAGGCAAAACACTCTGCGACATACATCACAGCAGGATCCTCTATGACCCACCTCCCAAAATATTGGAAATAAAAGCAAAAATAAAGAAATTGGACCTAATTAAACTTAAAAGCTTCTGCACATCAAAGGAAACTCTTAGAAAGGTGAAAAGACAGCCTTCAGAATGGGAGAAAATAATAGCAAATGAAGCAACTGACAAACAACTAATCTCGAGAATATACAAGCAACTCCTACAGCTCAACTCCAGAAAAATAAATGACCCAATCAAAAAATGGGCCAAAGAACTAAATAGACATTTCTCCAAAGAAGACATACAGATGGCTAACAAACACATGAAAAGATACTCAACATCACTCATTATCAGAGAAATGCAAATCAAAACCACAATGAGGTACCATTTCACACCAGTCAGAATGGCTGCGATCCAAAAGTCCACAAGCAATAAATGCTGGAGAGGGTGTGGAGAAAAGGGAACCCTCTTACACTGTTGGTGGGAATGCAAACTAGTACAGCCACTATGGAGAACAGTGTGGAGATTCCTTAAAAAACTGGAAATAGAATTGCCTTATGATCCAGCAATCCCACTGCTGGGCATACACACTGAGGAAACCAGAAGGGAAAGAGACATGTGTACCCCAATGTTCATCACAGCACTGTTTATAATAGCCAGGACATGGAAGCAACCTAGATGTCCATCAGCAGATGAATGGATAAGAAAGCGGTGGTACATATACACAATGGAGTATTACTCAGCCATTAAAAAGAATTCATTTGAATCAGTTCTAATGAGGTGGATGAAACTGGAGTCTATTATACAGAGTGAAGTAAGCCAGAAAGAAAAACACCAATACAGTATACTAATGTATATATATGGAATTTAGAAAGATGGTAACAACAACCGTGTGTACGAGACAGCAAAAGAGACACTGATGTATAGAACAGTCTTATGGACTCTGTGGGAGAGGAAGAGGGTGGGAAGATTTGGGAGAATGGCATTGAAACATGTATAATATCGTGTATGAAACGAGTCGCCAGTCCAGGTTCAATGCACGATACTGGAAGCTTGCGGCTGGTGCACTGTGACGACCCAGAGGGATGGTATGGGGAGGGTGGAGGGAGGAGGGTTCAGGATGGGGAACACATGTATACCTGTGCCAGATTCATTTTGATATTTGGCAAAACTAATACAATATTGTAAAGTTTAAAAATAAAGGAAAATAAAAAAAAAAATAATAAAACTGCACAGTCTTTTTCTGCCTTGCTGTAATGCATGTAAATCTCCTTAGAAACCTCTTGACCATTTTAGGACCTAGGGACTGTCTTTCTCAAAAACCTGAGAATCATCTCTTTGAAATGTGAACATCAAAACAGATTATGCCTCAGTCTCCCTCCCAGTCCCTGAGGGAAGAGAGGTGCCAATGGGCACCCATTAGCAAACAAATGACCTAATCACAGAGAGAAACATTTGCAAACTCATGAGTAACTCCTATTAATTCCCATTTACTGTCAAATAATAGTCCATTAATTTCAGTTCAGTTCAGTCACTCAATTGTGTCCAACTCTTTGCGACCCCATGAATTGCAGCATGCCAGGCCTCCCTGTCCATCACCAACTCCCAGAGTTCACCCAAACTCATGTCCATTGAGTTGGTGATGCCATTCAACCATCTCATCCTCTGTTGTCCCCTTCTCCTCCTGCCCTCTATCTTTCCCAGCATCAGGGTCTTTTCAAATGAGTCAGCTCTTCACATCAGGTAGCCAAAGTATTGGAGTTTTAGCTTCAACATCAGTCCTTCCAATGAACACCAAGGACTGATGTCCTTTAGGATGGACTGTTTGGACCTCCTTGCAGTCCAAGGGACTCTAAAAGAGTCTTCTTTAACACCACAGTTCAAAAGCATCAATTCTTTGGTGCTCAGCTTTCTTTATAGTCCAACTCTCACATCCATACATGACTATTGGAAAAACCATAGCCTTGACTAGATGGACCTTTGACAAAGCAGTAGCTTTGCTTTTTAATATGCTGTCTAGGTTGGTCATAACTTTCCTTCCAAAGAGTAAGCATCTTTTAATTTTGCCTTCTCCCTAATGGCCCCCTCCAATAATTTTCCCATAGCCCAATCCAGCAATTAAACACCCTCCAGCTTACCCCCCCACCCCCGCCCCTGTAGCAGAGTTGAATTCAAGTTTCTCTTCTCTATTGGAATAACTTTGAATAAACTCTGCCTGTTTAACTTTGCATGGTGCAATTTTTGCTTTGACAGAAATAAGTGAGGCCGTCATAAGGCTCATATCACTTGTTTCTCATCTCTCAAGTGTCACTGTCATTCATTGCCTGAAGTACTAAATCTTGGCTGGAAGCAGAACTATGTCACACAGATTAGTTTCAGTTATTAAGAGAAGACAGGTGTCAACTGAGCAATAATACTGAATTAAGCTGGAAGCTCATTGATTAGATTCACTCAATTGCCTACTGAATAGGTTGAAAAGATTCATTCCATAAACATAAAAAATTAATAACTGAAAATATTCTAAAATGTTTAGATTGTTCTGCTGTTCAGATAATCACACTAATCTGAAATCCATGAAGGAAAGAAAGGCTTCTCTTCCTCAGCCCTCTGACTGTATCAAGTTCTCTCTGCTTTTATGCATAGCTCCAAGCCAATTTCTCAGTCTGAAAGGCTTTCAATTCCTCAACTGATTGTCTTTAACTTGCTTTTAAAATTTCACTGTCAAAGGACTTTGAGATTACATACAGCTTTGTCCCCAGTAATTCAAGTTGGAAATAATTAGAAAAAGAGAACTAGAACTTTGGAACATCAAAGGAGACAAAGCTGAGGTGACAGATCAGGAGCAGAGGTAGAGATAAAAGGCAGATGAGACAAAGCAAATACTCCTTCAGAACTATTTGCAGCATTCTCAGAAAGGAACTGAACTAAAACTTTGAGACACTGAAGGACTAAAGTTAAGATGATTTACCCTATTCTAATAGATAAGTTTATGTGTAGCATTGTCACGGGAGGAATAAGAGTAAATCATATATTTATAAAATTGAATGGGAAATGTGGACTAAGAACTACTCTGGTAGGTAAATATTTGTTTCAACATAGATTTGAATGATATGGTAATCTAAGAAAGAAGCTTCAATGGAAAAGAGTAAAATGTTACAAGCATCCTCTGAAATGGACATTTTAAAAGAGTAACAAATTTTGAAGAGAAATTAGTTGATTCATACTAATTAGTGAGACTTATAAGTCACAAATTTATTTGGTATTTTATAATACGTAATACTATACCAAATATTTTCATGAGTTTATTTTAATCTCTTTTTTTCTCATTAGGTTTTTAAGGTCTTAATCATGGTATTTTTGTATACATGAGTCCAAGAGAAGGAATTGTATTTATATATGTATGTTTTAATGGTCTTCCTTCTAAAATATGAGTTTCTTGGGAACAGGACAAATTATTAATCATCTATTTCCAATGGCTAACTCAGAAATATAACAAGTGTTTGATAATTTCAGTTGAATCAAAATTATAGGCCTAATGTGCACATGAATGTTGAGTGCAAAAATCAGTGAGAGTCAAAAACAACTTCTGTGGGACAGTTTTCATATTTCAGAGAATCTATTAAAGGTATATATACAGATGGTCGGAGAAGGCAATGGCACCTCACTCCAGTACTCTTGCCTGGAAAATCCCATGAACTGAGGAGCCTGGTAGGCTCCAGTCCATGGGGTCACTAAGAGGCAGGCACGACTGAGTGACTTCACTTTCACTTTTCACTTTCATGCATTGGAGAAGGAAAGGCAACCCACTCCAGTATTCTTGCCTGGAGAATCCCAGGGACAGAGGAGCCTGGTGGGCTGCAGTCTATGGGGTCACACAGAGTCGGACACGACTGAAGTGACTTAGCAGTATACAGATGGTGAAATTAGGTTCAAAGAAGACTATTCAGGAACATGGTTAACCATTCATCTTATAATATTAGGCCAAGAAATGTGATGAAATATTACAAATAAATAATGATTACAAAGATTTTTTTAAAACATGTACATAAAACTAAGTGAAAGAAATCACATCATTTTACAGAAGTAATATTTTTGGAAGCATCCTCAGTTCAGTTCAGTTCAGTTCAGTTCAGTTGCTCAGTCGTGTCCGACTCTTTGAGACCCCATGAATCACAGCACGCCAGGCCTCCCTGTCCATCACCAACTCCCGGAGTTCACTCAGACTCACATCCATTGGGTCAGTTAAGCCATCCAGCCATCTCATCCTCTGTCGTCCCCTTTTCCTCCTGCCCCCAATCCCTCCCAGCATCAAAGTCTTTTCCAATGAATCAACTCTTCACATGAGGTGGCCAAAGTACTGGAGTTTCAGCTTTAGCATCATTCCGTCCAAGGAACACCCAGGGCTGATCTCCTTCAGAATGGACTGGTTGGATCTCCTTGCAGTCCAAGGGATTCTCAATATCTTTTTTTTTTTTTTTTTTGCTATTATTTTGCTATTTTTTATTCAATTTTCTTTAAATTGTTTTTAATGATTCCTTGGATCATGTCTGAGCACATACTTGTTACTACTAGGGAATTGAAATCATTCTATCAAAGGGATGAAAAGCAAGGAAAAATATAAATGATAGTTCCTACCTCAATAGCAGTAGCCAAGTTAAACTAAGCCAGCGGATTATGGAATTGAAAATCAAACTTGGATGGTACAAAAATACAGCAGGGATAACATAACAAGCTTAAGCTATTTTGCCTATATGTTTTACTGATTTTTTGTGAAGAAATACTAGCCAAACACTCTGGGAAATGTACTCTATTATCCAAATGTGCACCTGCACAAAAGGCCTTGGTTGTCATTTTGGTTTTGGAGTAAATAGAATGCGTGGGCTATTTAAAGAATGAAACAGCTCAGTAAGCAACAACAAATTATAATTTGTTAGAGGATACCTAGGGGCCACAGATAACCTTTCATTGTAGTTTTTAGCTCTCTTTTTCCTATGTTCTCCAATAGCTACAGATTAGCACCAGGACTTAAAACATCAAGCACTTGATAAAGCACAATTTGTATCCTATATTCTGGCTGAATCTATTAACAACCTCATCAAACAATTTTTCTATAATAATTTCCAATAAAATATTCTTCATTTATCTTTTTATCTCAATTCTATAGTCACATTTCCATTTAGGAAGGACAAAGCATGACCATTCTCTAGTTATTCTTTTTTTTTTTTTTAGCTGGAAATAGATAATTTTCTTTTGGGAATAGGATTTGTCCCTATAATAATAAAAAGGACATTCATCAACACCCAGAAATCCCTTGCATTCCTATACACTAATAATGAGAAAACAGAAAGAGAAATTAAGGAAACAATTCCATTCACCATTGCAACGGAAAGAATAAAATACTTAGGAATATATCTACCTAAAGAATCTAAAGACCTATATATAGAAAACTATAAAACACTGGTGAAAGAAATCAAAGAGGACACTAATAGATGGAGAAATATACCATGTTCATGGATTGGAAGAATCAATATAGTGAAAATGAATATACTGCCCAAAGCAATTTATAGATGCAATCCCTATCAAGCTACCAACAGTATTCTTCACAGAGCTAGAACAAATAATTTCACAATTTGTATGGAAATACAAAAAACCTCGAATAGCCAAAGCGATCTTGAGAAAGAAGAATGGAACTGAAGGAATCAACCTACCTGACTTCAGGCTCTACTACAAAGCCACAGTTATCAAGACAGTATGGTACTGGCACAAAGACAGAAATATAGATCAATGGAACAAAATAGAAAGCCCAGAGATCAATCCATGCACATATGGACACCTAATCTTTGACAAAGAAGGCAACAATATACAATGGATTAAATACAATCTCTTTAACAAGTGGTGCTGGGAAAACTGGTCAACCACTTGTAAAAGAATGGAACTAGAACACTTTCTAACACCATACACAAAAATAAACTCCAAATGGATTAAAGATCTCAACGTAACACCAGAAACTATAAAACTCTTAGAGGAGAACATAGGCAAAACACTCTCCGACATACATCACAGCAGGATCCTCTATGACCCACCTCCCAGAATATTGGAAATAAAAGCAAAAATAAACAATAACCCCGTGTACGAGACAGCAAAAGAGACACTGATGTATAGAACAGTCTTATGGACTCTGTGAGAGAGGGAGAGGGTGGGAAGATTTGGGAGAATGGCATTGAAACATGTAAAATATCATGTATGAAATGAGTTGCCAGTCCAGGTTCGATGCACGATACTGGATGCTTGGGGCTGGTGCACTGGGACGACCCAGAGGGATGCAATGGGGAGGGAGGAGGGAGGAGGGTTCAGGATGGGGAACACATGTATACCTGTGGCGGATTCATTTTGATATTTGGCAAAACTAATACAGTTATGTGAAGTTTAAAAATAAAATAAAATTTAAAAAAATAAAAAAGGAAAAAACAAACAAACAAAAAAAAAACAAATGGGACCTAATTAACCTTAAAAGCTTCTGCACATCAAAGGAAACTCTTAGCAAGGTGAAAAAACAGCCTTCAGAATGGGAGAAAATAATAGCAAATGAAGCAACTGACAAACAACTAATCTCGAGAATATACAAGCAACTCCTACAGCTCAATTCCAGAAAAATAAATGACCCAATCAAAAAATGGGCCAAAGAACTAAATAGACATTTCTCCAAAGAAAACATACAGATGGCTAACAAACACATGAAAAGATGCTCAACATCACTCATTATCAGAGAAATGCAAATCAAAACCACAATGAGGTACCATTTCACACCAGTCAGAATGGCTGCGATCCAAAAGTCTACAAGTAATAAATGCTGGAGAGGGTGTGGAGAAAAGGGAACCCTCTTACACTGTTGGTGGGAATGCAAACTAGTACAGCCACTATGGAGAACAGTGTGGAGATTCCTTAAAAAACTGGAAATAGAACCGCCTTATGATCCAGCAATCCCACTGCTGGGCATATACACTGAGGAAACCAGAAGGGAAAGAGACATGTGTACCCCAATGTTCATCACAGCACTGTTTATAATAGCCAGGACATGGAAGCAACCTAGATGTCCATCAGCAGATGAATGGATAAGAAAGTGGTGGTACATATACACAATGGAGTATTACTCAGCCATTAAAAAGAATACATTTGAATCAGTTCTAATGAGGTGGATGAAACTGGAGCCTATTATACAGAGTTGCCAGTCCAGGTTCGATGCACGATACTGGATGCTTGGGGCTAGTGCACTGGGACGACCCAGAGGGATGGTATGGGGAAGGAGGAGGGAGGAGGGTTCAGGATGGGGAACACATGTATACCTGTGGCAGATTCATTTTGATATTTGGCAAAACTAATACAATTATGTAAAATTTAAAAATAAAATAAAATTTTAAAAAAAAGAAAAAAAAATAAAATAAAATACCTAAACTATATGTGTTGGAGAAGGCAATGGCACCCCACTCCAGTACTCTTGCCTGGAAAATCCCATGTACAGAGGAGCCTGGTAGGCTGCAATCCATGGGGTCGCTGAGGGTCGGACACGACTGAGCGACTTCACTTTTACTTTCATGCATTGGAGAAGGAAATGGCAATCCACTCCAGTGTTCTTGCCTGGAGAATCCCAGGGATGGGGGAGCCTGGTGGGCTGCCGTCTATGGGGTCACACAGAGTCAGACACGACTGAAGTGACTTAGCAGCAGGAGCAGCAAACTATATGTGTATATAATAAGACCATAAATAATATATATGTATCCTATATGTATTCATATATGTGTGTTTGCAGCAGCAGCATACATTTTTAGCCATTAAAATAACTCTGTGACTCCATAGGCTATAGCCCACCAGGCTCCTCTGTCCATGGGATTTCCCAGCAATAACACTGAAGTGGGTTGCCATTTTATCCTCCAGGGGATCTTCCTGACCCAGGGCAATCAAACCCACATTTCCTTCATCTCCTGCATTGGTTGGCAAATTCTTTACCACTGAGCCACCTGGGAATCCTTCTTATATATGCGTAAGAGTATATATGTATGTGTGTTCATATACTATTTTAGTCATTACAATTGCCACTTTATTCCCACCGTAGATTTTACAGCAAACATCAGCATGTAAAATTAAATTTCATATTCTTACTAATTGATTTATTCTTTCCTTTGATCCAAATAATTACCACCCATGTCTTCAAACTGATAGTCTGAGTTTGGAAGAGAGGATGTGAAAAGATTTGAAGTCCACTAGCTGGGTAGTAGTAGTTGTTGATATTTTTCATCAAGGTAACAATTAAATATATTCATATAATGTCAAATAATTTTGCTTACAATTTTATATTTTCTAGTATTTGTTTTTGTTCTGGAATTCTAAGAGCATACTTGTGTTCCACTGAAATTCAGGGGAAAAAATGCTGGGATGGAAATTAGGTAATTGTAATGAAATTTCTCAGTTACACAAAACTATACCCTTTGCTTGTAAATATTTTAAATGTAGTTCATTAGCTGATTTCATCCTTACAGACACAGTGAGAATTATCATTATCTTTCCTGCTCTACAGACAATAATTATGACTAAGAGTTGTAGATTTTGTTAAGGTCCTTGGAACTAGCCCTGAAATGTAGTCATAGAAGGAGCTAGTACCTCTATCTCCCAGGCTCTGAGGAAGGATATGAGTCTAATTTCAGTGGGCACAAATTACCAAACAAAGATGACTTAATCACAAAGAAAAACATTTGCAAACTCACAAACAGCTCACATAATTCTTAACACATCCATTGGTCAATCTTCCCCCGACTCCTTTCTGAATGTCCTCCATTACCTTTTTACTAGCTTACCCAGTGCTTAAAGTTCCAGCCTACCCTTAGCCTCTTTGCTCCCCCAGTGGACCTGAGTTCTGTTTCACTCCCCTCTGCAGTAATATCAGGATAAAATCAACTTCTTTTTTTCTAATCTTGTCAGGTGCCATTTTTTTCTTTAATACCTATAAGGTATTTTAATGTGATATTTTCCTATAAACAGCTTTAATACAAAGCCTTCTGCCTAGGTACTAGTATATTATGTTAAGTGTACTTTGAAAAACAGGTATACCTGCTATGAGGATCACTGTGTAGAGTCCAGAGCTTCAAGGTAGACATATAATAGTGGTAACTGTCTTTGCAATACATTGTGTTATTGCATTTTTAAGACCTCTTCTGCAGCAACAAGCTCTAAGGAGTTTTCTAGAGTGATAAAATATTTAATGAAAGTAAGAAAAAGAGGCACAGCAGACCTCAGTAGCTCTTTTGCCCTTTGAAATACATTACTTGTCTGAAAGCTATTAACCTAATACTCCTTTCTAGTGAAAACTATAATTCAGCCTCTAAAAGCAGGAAGATTTCACTAGATCTATAAAACTTCTCTTCATCTTCATTCAAGGTCCTAGACCTGATCTAATATAAAATTACCTCTCTGCATGCAGAGTGTGATTATGTGAGAGATAAGATATTACAGTAATGTCATTTTCCCTATCAGCTAACAATCAACAAATCTTCAGTGCTAAAAGGACAGTGGTAACTTGGTCAATTACCTTCCAATTCTGTGCACTGATGTGAAGAAATCTGAGATGAGCATACCACTGACCTTATGAGGTTACTCTCCCATGAATTGTTAATGATTATCTTCAGAGAGTGATAATATCCCTGCATCATCCATTTCATTTTTCTTAAATAAGAGCTAAAGTTCATGGGCTGAACAAACTCTGCCACCAAAGCAGGCTCTTCAGCATGAAGAGTCACAGTGTTAAAGGCACACTTGGTGAACAGCAGCTAATTTTTCTTCTAATATTCTGTATTTTCACAGATCCTTTTTGGTATTGCATAAAAACCCAGAAAAAATGTGTAAATATTGTCTCTTTTTGAAGAAGAATATATTCTATCATATTATTAATACAAAACCATATTATGGACTGAAAACAAGGAAACAATCCCAAGAATGAACTATGAATACTCTTACTTTTCAAAACAACTGATAAATTTATGATCTTATGAATTTTTAAATGTACTGACACGTGCTTAAAATGTTTGACTGATGAGAATGTTCTGAAAGTGTTAGTCACTCAGTTGTGCCTGACTCTTTGTGACCCCATGGATTGTAGCCCAACCAGCCTTCTATGTACATGGACTTATAATTATCTTTAAAATTATAGTAGGCTGGATGAGATTTTCCATTTGAAAATTTAATGATTGTTAAATATAGTAAAAATAACAATGTATCAAGCAGCTCCTATATGCCAGCAGTCAAGCATTCATTATCTAATTTAATATTTAAGGACCATATGAGATATTCACTATTATTATTCATCTTACATATGTAAGGAAGAAGTCAGAGTGGATGTGTATAATGCAGCAGTGCTAGTGAGTAGCAGAACTGGAATTTGGAACTGAATTCCCATTTCTAACTAGTAATAACAATGCCTCATGCTTCTCAAGGAAAAATGCTTCCATGGAACTTCTACTTCATTTTGAAGAAATAATACTGTCATTTTTTCTATCTCCTTCTTAGTGTGACATTCCAATCAGTAATACTAGTTTAGGTCTTTGGTTTTTCTATTAGTCCGATTAATTTGAAATGTTTTTACAATGGAACTATAGACTTGTCATCTTTATTACAGATAATCTGTATCATCTATATCATGTTGATTCCTATAACATTTTTTGATGAAGTATGCAATCCAGCTTCTTTTAGAGAAATGGCTAAATATTCATTCACTATTTGACATTAAAAACATAGCAATAATCAGAATGGGAAGATGAAGTGTCTGGTCCTGTTCCACAAAGGTCAGAAGCAATATCTCTAATCCAGAAATTCCCAGGTGATGAATGATTTTTCTCATGGTAAAACTATATTAGTAAAAGATTGATTTATGATGACAGAGACAGGTACACATTTTCCCTGCAGGAGAAACCCAGACATAGATATGACCAGAAGAGACATAAGGGGACAACCCTATAAGCCATCAATTATCAAGGAAGCTTGATATGGGGGTGATGGGATCAGTAAGATAGCTTCTGCTATAGAGTTCAGCATAATGCAATCTCCTGGTAACAGTTCTCAGTTGCAACTCAAAATGGACATTTTAAGAGCTCCAAGCTAGGAGATATTCATAGGATAATGATACAATTTGTCATCCAAATTGAGATACCTGTCATATTGAAATTGGGCCCTATGAATAATTATGGGCTTCCCTGGTGGTTCAGATGTTAAATAATCTGCCTGCAATGCAGCAGACCAGGGCTCGATACCTGGGTTGGGAAGATCCTTGGAAAAGGAAATGGCTACCTACTCCAGGATTCTTGCTTGGAGAATTCCAAGGACAGAGAATGCTGGCAGGCTACAGTCCATGGGGTCGCAAAGAGTCAGACACGACTGAACGACTTACACTATATACTCTGAATAATTAGACTGAATAAGCTGATACTCATAGGGATAAACCAGGGTATACCATCTCCTCAAATCTTTGAAGTCATAGAACAATGAGTATAAATTTCAGTTCTAATATAACTCCCCGTAAACTTTGAAAAATTACGTAGTCTTTCTTCATTTGATTCCTAATGCACACCATGATAGTAATTAATCTCAAGGTGTTGTTTATGCAGGCTAAATAGGTTAACATTCACAAAGTCCAAGTCCTAACACTTAGCCAATAACGAAAGCCTCAATGTGTACAGAACTTTATTCCAGCTTTAACAGAGTAGGCTTTGAAGACTGAGGCCTACGTTTTACTACATGCTATGGTAAAAACTAGCTGTATAAACTTAGACAACAATGCTGCCTCAGTTTCCTCATCAGTAAAATTGGAATAGAGTCATATGATTTACCTAAGAGCATTATTGTAAGGATTAAATCAGTGTACACACATTTAGAACATACATTATCAATATTTAACATTGAAAGTGAAAGTTGCTCAATCATGTCCGACTCTTTGCAACCCCATGGATTATACAGTCCATGGAATTCTCCAGGCCAGTATAACGGAGTGGGTAAACATTCCCTTCTCCAGGTAGATCTTCCCAACCTAGGGATGGAACTCAGGTCTCCCACACTGCAGGCAGATTCTTTACCAGCTGAACCAGAAGGGAAGCCCAAGAATACTGCAGTGGGTAGCCTATCCCTTCTCCAGTGGATCTTCCCAACCCAGGAATCAAACGGGGGTCTCCTGCATAGCATTCTTTACCAACTGAACTATCAGGAAAGCTCATTAACTCATCAACATTATTATTACTAGTTGAAATTGTTTACAATATTTTTAGTATTGATACATTGACACACTGGCCTTTCATAGTTTGGTGTCAAGAAGAAAAAAAGGGATGAAAAAAGAAAGACCGTAAAAGTGTCAAAAGAAATGAAAAGCATCAATTAATCATATTTTTACATTACATGTGTATTTAGAAAAACACCTAGACAATTATCTCTCTTCTGGTATTCAATAAAAGAGGTACCAAAAAAAGATTTTGCCCTTTTTATATCTCTTCATGAATTTCAAATTATTTACACAAAATTATTTCAAATGTGAAAGAATGTGTGAAGTGACATTTCTAAAAACCCTAATTATTGTCTTTAAAGATCATGAAATTCTTTTTAGCTTGATTTTTATTTCTCTCAACTACCTGATTTAATATACAGATATTCTCTCACTTTTGGTACATATTTAGCAAAGGAAAGTTACCAATGAATAAAGCTGTCTTTATTTAAGATATAAAAAACTTACTCTTTACAAAAAAAAAAAAAGTTGAAAAGAAAAATATGGATAGTGTTTGATATAATAAGGTATATCACTAACTTAAAAACTCATCAGTAATTAAAATAAAAGTAAAATGAAGATATAAGAATTGTCATATAAGCACATGAAAATGTGCCCAACTTACTGTATACTTCATGTAAATGAAAATAAAAAGACAAATTTTTACTTGGTACCAGGAACCAAAATTTTTTTTTTTTTTTTCCAGAAACTACTTCATTACCTTCAATCCCTGCTTATTTAACATATATGCAGAGTGCATCATGAGAAACACTGGGCTGGAAGAAGCACAAGCTGGAATCAAGATTGCCCGGAGAAATATCAATGATCTCAGATATGCAGATGACACCCCCCTTATGGCAGAAAGTGAAGAGGAACTAAAAAGCCTCTTGATGAAAGTGAAAGAGGAGAGTGAAAAAGTTGGCTTAAAGCTCAACATTCAGAAAATGAAGATCATGGCATCTGGTCCCATCACTTCATGGAAAATAGATGGGGAAACAGTGGAAACAGTGTCAGAATTTATTTTTCTGGGCTCCAAAATCACTGCAGATGGTGACTGCAGCCATGAAATTAAAAGACGCTTACTCCTTGGAAGAAAAGTTAAGACCAACCTAGATAGCGTTTTGAAAAGCAGAGACATTACTTTGCCAACAAAGATCCATCTAGTCAAGACTATGGTTTTTCCTGTGGTCATGTATGGATGTGAGAGTTGGACTGTGAAGAAAGCTGAGCACCGAAGAATTGATGCTTTTGAACTGTTGTGTTTGAGAAGACTCTTGAAAGTCCCCTGGACTGCAAGGAGATCCAACCAGTCCATTCTAAAGGAGATCAGCCCTAGGTGTTCTTTGGAAGGAATGATGCTAAAGCTTAAACTCCAGTACTTTGGCCACCTCATGCGAAGAGATGACTCATTGGAAAAGACTCTGATGGTAGGAGGGATTGGGGGCAGGAGGAGAAGGGGACGACAGAGGATGAGATGGCTGGATGGCATCACCAACTCGATGGATGTGAGTTTGAGTGAACTCCGGGAGTTGGTGATGGACAGGGAGCCTGGTGTGATGCGATTCACGGGGTCGCAAAAGTCGGACATGACTGAGCAACTGAACTGAACCAAAATTTTACAAAGGCAGGGATTTAACTGTTTTGTTCATTATCAAATTCTCCAGACCTAAACTAAGACCTGGCCTATGAAAGCAGCCACAAACATTTGTTAAACAAGTTAATTTTTATGCAAGAAACATATAAAAACTTATATTTTGCTCACATTAAATGTCAGCAGAAAAAAAATTATATAAGGTGGGGTATAAATTGATATAATTGCATTGAGAGAAAGTCTTGTAACTTTTAAAATTAAAAATGTATGTCATCTATTGAATAAATTTATTAATCACTATTCTAAAGCCCAACTTGCTCACCAACACAAATATATTTGGTTGATGCATTTATTAAATGCAAAGTAACAGTGACAGTTAGTTATAAAGTCCAAATGGTAAATGCTTTTGCAGTTTTGATGTCATATTGAGCTATCTAAATTTAAGAAATTTAAGAACACTATAAAAAATACTCCACAAAAGTGTATATTTTGCTATGGAATGAACATGAATTAGTACAATTATGACACTCATTCATAACACTATGAATTTTTTTCAGGTTTAAGCTTTTTAGAAAAAAAATTATCACAGAAGGTGTTGCCAATTCCGTCAATTCTGCCCTCTCTTCAATCTAAACCTAACCAGTAATGCAAATCATGTCTTAATCACTCTTAAATTAAAGCATATACTGCCACCTCAAAGAGAGTTACAATGAAACACTAAAATCCTATATGTGTGCTGTGACTTCAGTTGTGTCTGACTCTTTGTAACCCAATGAACTGTAGCCCACTAGGCTCCTCTTTCCATGGAATTTTCCAGGCAAGAATACTGGAGTGGGTTGTCATTTCCTTCTCCAAAAATGGAGGTACTTAATTTCAAGAAGAGAGCTATATCCCTCTCCCTGTTATAAGGCTGGTTTTTCACTGGGCGAGGCCTATGGGTGGTGATTTTTCCCCAAAATATCTTCTAACTTTTCAGATTAGATATAATAATTTTCTGAATGAAGAAATACATACAGTTAAACTATGATTATCTCTATCAGCTACACTCTGCTATTAAAGTTATGGTAGAACATGTTTAAAGCTATAAACATAATCAAACTGAAATCAACATCTGTTTTAGGTTTACAAATGAAGCAAATGATTCCCTCTTTAAAGACTTGCTCATTAAAAGATTTGCCTCAGGAGAGGACAAGATCCCATGGTGAGGCCAGCTGGGGCAGTCAGCCTGAAGTGCTGGTTCTGGATCTTTTGTGAGCATGCCCTGAATTCCCTTAGAGCTGACTACTCTGCTAGATGGAGCTTGGTGTCTATGTCTCCAGCTGGTCAGCCATCACTTCCTTGCAAGCTCCCAGCCTCCTATTGTCTTGCCCTCCCTCTAAGGTTATCTTGACATGTGGTTACTGCCTCTTGGCCTCAGGGACAACCAAGCTCTAGCCAAGTTGGCTCTAATACTCCAAAAGTCTCAGGTTTCTGACTGAGCAAGGAGCAGGAATTAAAATTCATATGGAGTTTCAATTTATTCTTGAATGCTGGGTGTTTTTTCTTAATTAAAAATATTTTGAGTAAATGAATAAAAAGGAGGTTAAATAGCATGTTCCTGAATAAACAATGAGTCAAAGAAAAATGTTACAGAGAAATTTAAAAAATATTCGGAGACAAATAAAATTGGAAACACAATTTACCAAAACTTATGAGAGTCAGCAAAAACAGTTCTAAGAAGGAAGTTTATGTCAACTAAACAACTTAACTCTATACCTTCAAGTGAGTGAGGGAAAGTCACTCAGTCATGTCCAACTCTTTGTGACACCATAGATTGTAGCCCACCAGGCCCCTCTGCCCATCCATGGAATTTTCCAGGCAAGAATACTGGAGTGGTTTGCCATTCCCTATGCCAGGGCATCTTCCCAACCCAGGGATTGAGCCCAGGTCTGCGTTGCAGGCAGATTCTTTACCATCTGAGCCACCAGGGAAGCCAGTTACACCTTCAAACTGAGCCCAGATCAGAAGAATAAAGGAAAGAGCAAAGATCAGAACAGAAATAAATGAAATAGAGATTATATGACTACTGTCTTTTAAAATAAATGAAAATAAGAGTTTTTTTAAAAAAACTACATGGACAAAATAGACAAATCGTTATTCAAGAAAAAGAGAAACATAACTGATACCACAGAAATAAAGAATCATAAGATCCTACTATGACCAATTACATGCCAACAAATTAGACAACTTAGAAAAAGCAGATAAAATCCTAGAAACATTCAACTCACAAAGGCTAAATTATTATGAGGAAATAGAAATCTAATCAGATTAATTATGTTAGGAGACTAAATAATCAAAAACCTCACAAAACTAAAAGTTTAGAATCATGATTTTATAAGTGAATTCTAACATCTAAAGGACTACTAATATCAATCTCTCAAATATTTCTCAAAAATTGAAGAGGAGGGAAAACTTCCAAACTTACACCACAAGACATTATCAGGGTTTCCCTCATGGATCAATTGATAAAGAAACTGCCTGTAAGGCAGGAGACCAGGGTGCCATCCCTGGGTCCAGAATATCCCCTGGAGAAGGAAATGGTAACCCACTTCAGCATTTTTGCCTGGGAAATCCCATGGACAGAGGAGACTGGTGGGCTACAGTCTATGGTGTTGCAAAGATTCGGACACAACTGAGTCAGTAAACCACCTCCACAATCCTGATAACATAGCCAGTCACTACACACACAAGAAAGGAAATTACCTTAATTAAAGACTGGGATTAATGTTTTCATTAATGGTAACACTTATACTACATTTATAAGATTTGCATCCAAACATGTATTTTATTTACATGCAATGATAAGTGCAAGATAAGAAATTCAGGCCACAAATACCTTAAGACTATGGCTTCCATTTTAAATTTATTTACACATGAAATTTATAGATAAATTAATACATAATACTCTTACCTATTTCTTTTAACATGTACAGTAAAGTCCACTATTCCTGACTTTAAGGTATATAAAATTCCTGGTAAACACAGGTGCAAAAATCCTTAATAAGATATTAGAAAACTGAATGCAACAATACATTAAAAACATCATATACCATTATCAAGTTAGATTTATACCAGGAAATCAAGGGTGGTTGAGTATCTTCAAATCAATCAGTGTGATACACCACATTAACAAAATGAAGGATAAAAATAATATAAGTTCAATAGATTCAGAAAAAGAATTTGACAAAATTTAATATCCTTTTATGGTAAAATCTCTGCTTAGAGAGGGAATATACCTCAACATAATAAAGGTCGTTATGAAAAACACACAGCTAACATCATAATCAACTTTAAAAAGCTAGATTATTTTTCTCTAAGATCAAGAAAAAGACAAGGATGTCCACTCTCACCACATTTATTCAACATAGTTTAAAAGTCCTAGCTAAAGCAACTAGGCAACAAAAAGAAAAAGCATATAACTAAAAAAAAAAAAAAAAAAAAAAGAAGACGACGACTATCTCTATATTTGTAGTGAAAGTTGTTCAGTTGTGTCCGACTCTTTGCAACCCCATGAACTATACAGTCCATGGAATTCTCTAGGCCAGAATACTGGACTGGGTAGCCTTTCCCTTCTCCAGGGAGATCTTCCCAACCCAGGGATCAAACCCGAGTCTCCCACATTGCAGGCGGTTTCTATACCAGCTGAGCCACAAAGGAAGCCCCTCTTTATTTTTTTATGTTATTATATAAACAAAACCCTATAGAGTCCATCAAAAAACTGAATACAGTATTAATGAAAATAAATAAGTTCAGTAGACATGCAAGATAAAAAGTCAATATACAAAAATTGTTGCATTTCTCTATACTAATAGTGAATTATCAGAAAGATAAATTTTAAAAATATATTAATAATATACAAAAATATATTTACCATTACATAAAAAAAATAATGCATCTGGGAGTAAATTTAACCAAGAAGGTAAAAGACATATACACAGTAATCTATAAGATACTGACGAGAAACAACAAAAACACACATATCCATGAAAAAATATTCCATGCTCATGGAATAGAAGGACTAATATTGTTACATGACCATACTATTCAAAGCAATATACAGATCAATGCAATCCCTCTGACAATTCCAATGGCATTTTTCAGAGCAATAGAACAAACAATCCTAAAATTTTTATGAAGCCACAATGGACTCTGAATAGCCAAGTAAATTCTGAGTGAGAAAGACAAAGCTGGAGGCATTTCAATTCCTGATTTCAAACTGTAATATAAAGCTACAGTCATCCAAATACTGTGATACAGGTATAGAAACAGACAACCAGAACAATGGAAGAGAACTGACACTCAGAGATAAATCCACACATATTGGTTCAGTTCAGTTCAGTCACTCAGTTGTGTCCAACTCTTTGCAACGCAATATACTGCAGCAGGGGAGGCTTTCCTGTCCATCACCAACTCCTGGAGCTTGCTCAGACTTATGCCCAACCATTCAGTGATGCCATCCAACTGTCTCATCCCCCTCTCCTCCCGCCTTCAATCTTTCCCAGCATCAGGGTCTTTTCCAATAATTCAGTTCTTCGCATTAGCTGACCAAAGTATTAGAGTTTCATTAGTGCTTCCAATGAATGTTCAGGACTGATTTCCTTTAGGATGGACTGATTGGATCTCCTTGCAGTCCAAGAGACTGTCTAGAGTCTTCTCCAATACCACAGTTCAAAAGCATCAATTCTTCGGCGCTCAGCTTTCTTTGTAGTCCAACTCTCACATGCATACATGACTACTGGAAAATCCATAGTTCTAACTAGACGGACTTTTGTTTGCAAAGTAATGTCTCTGCTTTTTAATATGCTATCTAGGTTGGTCATAGTTTTTCTTCCAAGGAGCAAGTGTCTTTTAATTTCATGGCTGCAGTCACAATCTGTAGTGATGTTAGAAACCAAGAAAATAAAGTCCATCACTATTTCCACTGTTTCCCCGTCTATTTGCAATAAAGTGATGGGACCAGATGCCATGATCTTAGTTTTCTGAATGTTGATCTTTAAGCCAACTTTTTCACTCCTCTTTCACTTTCATCAAGAGGCTCTTTAGTTCTTCTTCACTTTCTGCCATAGGGGTGGTATCATCTGCATATCTGAGGTGATTGATATTTCTCAGGGTAATCTTGATACCAGATTGTGATTCATAGACCAAGCATTTCTCATGATGTGCTCTCATGTAAGTTAAATAAGCAGGGTGACAATATGCAGCCTTGACATCTTTCCTGATTTGGAACCAGACTGTTTTTCCATGTCCAGTTCCAACTGTTGCTTCTTGACCTGCATACAGGTTTCTCAGAAGGCAGGTAAAGTGGTCTGGTATTCCCATCTCTTGAAGAAATTTCCAAATTTTTTTTTTTTTAATCCCAACAGTCAAAGGCTTTGGCATAGTCAATAAAGAGAAGTAGATTTTTTTTTTCTGAAACTCTCTTGCTTTTCTGATGATGCAGTGGATGTTGGCAGTTTGATCTCTGGTTCCTCTGCATTTTCTAAATCTAGCTCGAACATCTGGAAGTTCACAGTTCATTTACCATTGAAACCTGGCTTGGAGAATTTTGAGGATTACTTTGCTAGAGTGTGAGTTGAGTACAATTGTGCAGAGTTTGAGCATTCTTTGGCATTGCCTTTCTTAGGGATTGGAATGAAAACTGACATTTTCCAGGCCTGTGGCCACTGCTGAGTTTTCCAAATTTGCTGGCGTATTGAGTGCAGCACTTTCACAGCATCACCTTTTAGGATCTGAAATAGCTCAACTGAAATTCCATCACCTCCACTAACTAGCTTTGTTCATAGTGATGTTTCCTAAGGCCCACTTGACTTCACATTCCAGGATGTCTGGCTCTAGGTAAATGATCACACCATCGTGGTCATGAGGATCTTTTCTGTGTTGTTCTTCTGTGTATTCTTGCCACCTCTTCTTAATATCTTCTGCTTCTGTTAGGTCCATACCATTTCTTTCCTTTATTGAACCCATCTTTGCATGAACTGTTCCCTTGGTATCTCTAATTTTCTTGAAGAGAATTCTAGTCTTTCCCATTCTATTGTTTTCCTCTATTTTTTTTTTGCATTGATCACTGAGGAAGGATTTCTTTTCCCCCTTGCTATTCTTTAGAACTCTCAATTCAAATGGGTATATCTTTCCTTTTTTCCTTTGCCTTTCACTACTCTTACATAGCTATTTGTAAGCCCTCCTCAACCATTTTGACATTTTCATTTCTTTTTCTTGGGATGGTCTTGATCCCTGCCTCCTGTACAATGTCGCAAACCTCTGTCCATTGTTCTTCAGGCACTCTTTCTATCAGGTAGCTAGACAGACCTGTCTATCTAGACATATCTAGAATAGACAGGCACCTCTGTCTTTTCTAATCCTTGGAATCTGTTTGTCATTTCCACTGTATAATCGTAAGGGATTTGATTTGCGTCATACCTGAATGGTCTAGTGTTTTTCCCTAGTTTCTTCAATATGCCTGAATTTGGCTATAAGGAGCTCATGATCTGAGCCACAGTCATCTTCCAGGCTAGTTTTTGCTGACTGTATATAGCTTCTCCATCTTTGACTGCAAAGAATATAATCAATCTGATTTTGGTATTGACCATATGGTGATGTGTATGTGTAGAGTCTTCTCATGTGTTGTTGGAAGAGGGTGTTTGCTATGACCAGTGCATTCTCTTGGTAAAACTCTGTTATCCTTTGCTCTGCTTCACTTTGTACTCCAAGGCCAAACTTGCCTGTTACTCCATATCTCTTGACTTCCTATTTTTGCATTCCATTCCCCTGTAATGAAAAGGACATCTTTTTTGGTATTAGTTCTAGAAGGTATTGTAGGTCTTCATAGAACCATTCAACTTAAGCTTCTTTGGCATTACTGGTTGGGGTATAGAATTGGATTACTGTGATTTTGAATGGTTTGCCTTGGAAAGTAAAAAAGATCTTTCTGTCATTTTCAAGATTGCACTAAAGTTCCCTGGTGGCTCAGACAGTAAAGCACCTATCTACAATGCGGGAGACCTGGGTTCGATCCCTGGGTTGGGAAGATCCCTTGGAGAAGGAAATGGCAATGCATTCCAGTACTATTGCCTGGGAAATCCCATGGACAGAGGAGCTTGGTAGGCTACAGTCCATGGGGTCTCAAAGAGTCAGACACAACTGAGCGAATTCACTTTCACTTTTCACTGCATTTTGGACTTTTCTGTTGACTATGATGGCTACGCCATTTCTTCTAAGGGATTCTTGCCCACAGTAGTAGATACATTCATAATCTGAGTTAAATTCGCCCATTCCAGTCCATTTTAGTTCAGATTCCTAAAATATCAGTGTTCACTCTTGCCACATCCTGTTTGCCCTCTTCCAATTTACCTTTATTCATGGACCAAACATCCCAGTATTGCATCCTATGCAATATTGTTCTTTACAGCATTGGATTTTACTTCCATCTCTATTCACATTGACAGCTGGTCAATATCCATACAGAAATGGTCAATTAACTATGACAAAGGAGCCAAGAATATGCAATGAGGAAAGGATAGTCTCTTCAATAAATGTGTTAGGAAAATTGGACAGCCACATGTAAAAGGATGAAAGTGGACCACTATTATACTATGTATCATAATTAACTAAAAATGGATTAAGGCCTTGAAAGTAATATAAAACTCATAGAAAAACACAGTCAGTAAGTACTTTGACATCGGTCACATACCATGATAGTTGCTTTTTCTTTTTTGATACCACAAATAAAGGTAACAAAAGTAAAATTAAACAGTTGAGATTATATCAGACTAAAAAGATTCTGTACAGTTAAGGTAGCCATCTATAAAACAAAAAGGCAACTTGTGTGATAGGGTAAATATTTGCAATCATGTATCTGATAAATTATTGATAGCCAAAATATATTAAAGAACTCATTATTCACTCAATTGAAAAAGAAATACTGATTAAAATAAAGAGGTAAAATAAATAGATGATTTTCAAAGAATACATAGAAATGGCCAACAGGTACATGAAAAAGTGTTCAACATTATTATTAATCACTAGAGAATTATAACTCAAAACATAATGAGATATTTTCTCACACATATTAGAATGTATTAAAAAGAGAAATAAGAAATACTGGTGGTGAGGGTATAAAAATAACTTTTATAGACTGTTGGTGGGAATGAAAATTGGTGCATCCACTGTCGCAGACAGTATGGAGGTTCCTCAAAGAATTTGAAAAAAAAAATTCACCCTATGATTCAGCAATCCTGCCTCTTAATATATACCCAAAGGAAATAAAATAATTAATTGTAATAGATATCTGTACTCCTATGTTCCTGGCAGCATTCTTCACAAGAGCCAAAGATGGAAACGATCTGAACATTCCTCACAAATACATGAAAATATATTGTGTGCTAAGTCACTTCAGTCATGTCTGACTCTTTGCAACTCCATGGGCTGTAGCCCACAAGGCTTTTCTGTCCATGGGATTCTCCAGGCAGGAATAGGAATACTGGAGTGGATTGCCATTTCCATCTCCAGGGATCGAATAGATGTTTATTATGTCGCTTATGTCTCCTTCACTGGCAAGCGGGTTCTTTACCACTAAGGCCACCTGGGAATGGGGATATCTATATCATATTTTCTCTATCTGTATTGTACATATAGTGTATAATGGAATGTTATTCAGCTCTAAGAAGAAAATCCTGTCACTTGAGATTATGTAGATGAACTTGGAGGCATTGTGCTAAGTGAAATAAGCCAGGCAGAGAAAGACAAATAGGACATAATATCAGTTATATGTGGAATTAAAAAAAAATAAACTGACAGAATGAGAAAACAGGGTGGGGGCTAGGGGAAATAGGGAAAGGCTGGAAAAAAGGTACAAACTTCCATTTATAAGATGAATAAAGAGTAAAGATCTAATGCACAATATTGTAACTATACTTGATAACACTGTTTGGTATAATTGAAATTTTCTAAAAAAGTAGAACTTAAATTTTCTCATACACACACATTATATGTATGAATGGATGTTTTAACTAACTCTATGAGGAAATTCTTGCACAATGTATACCTATATCAAATCATTGTTGCATTGTACATTTTAAATAGTTTTCAAGTAAGTATATTTATTAATTGTGCCTGAATAAAAAAAATAGATTTAAATTTTTAAATAAAAAATGAGATGAGATTTGAAAAAAATCACTTATTTATATACATGCTAGAAATAATATATCTGTCCTTTAAGAAATGTTTATTCACTTATAATAATAAATCATATCAAAATGAACAGCATTTAAAAATGATAGATCAAATCAAGATACATTTATTTTTATTTATAGCTTTGGTGATCTTAATTAAACAAAAATGTTTATTATTAAAATATTAACAATGAAAAGATGGCTTTCCTAGCCTTTGGAAAAAGGATGAATAAACAACCATATTTTTTTCTGAATTGTGATTACCAAGGCCTAATTTGGGAGACTTATCAGCCTTACTGAATTTAGTTACATTATTTTACTATAAAAGCCATTAAATGCATATTGTTTTTACAGCAAGTTAAATATAATCAAGGTACATTTAAAATGAGGCAACATTAGAGGAAGAGCTAGTATTTACCCTCTGTGTATCTCCTTAGGATTGACCATGTTATCAGAATAGTTAGCTGTTACTATGAGCTTCAGGTATCACACCAGTGACCTAAAGATGGGAAAGCAGGCTTAGTAAATTCCACTGGGTAGTGGTAATCCTGGGATTTGTGAAGAAAGCAGTGAACGTGATTCCTGATAATAAGGCACATCAGAAAAGCGTTTTGGGAAAAGACACATTAATGAATAGATGAATGTATAAGTGTTGTAGTTTCTAGGCTGTAATTTTGTAATTTGAAAAATAAAGTGAAAGTAGACTAAATTTTCTATCAATTGTAAAATTCCACAAATTAAAAATGTATAAAATGGTGGTATACTTTGTCAACAAAGGTATGTCTAGTCAAGGCTATGGTTTTTCCAGTGGTCATGTATGGATGTGAGAGTTGGACTATAAAGAAAGTTGAGCACCAAAGAATTGATGCTTTTGAACTGTGGTGTTGGAGAAGACTCTTGAGAGTCCCTTGGACTGCAGGGAGATCCAACCAGTCAATCCTAAAGGAAATCAGTCCTGAATATTCATTGGAAGGACTGATGTTGAAGCTCATATAGTTGGATGACATCGCTGACTCAATGAACATGAGTCTGAGTAAACTTGGGGAGCTGGTGATGGACAGGGAGGCCTAGAGTGTTACAGTCCATGGAGTTGCAAAGTGTCGAACACGAATGAACTGAACTGAACTGAACTGAACTGAAGAAATTTAAGTAATTTTATGAAATGTAAAAAGAGAATGAAAAGTCATGTTTTTTATACATATTCTAGTCCTATGTAATATCAAAATTTTGGTAGTATGGAAATGATTAATTATTCAAAGAAATCAATTATTAAAATGTGACTGACAAACAAATGTGAAAACGTTTAACATAAAACTATAATGACCTGTTTGAAATACTGTGGAAGTCTTAAAAGATAGATTCTAATTAAACTTATCTGTAGACATAAAACCAAACCTCTTAAAAGAATATAAAATGAATATTGTTTTGTGTTCTGCTATTTTGAATTAAGTGAAATAAAATTTCATTTCCAAGGAGCATATAGAAGGACATGCAAGACCGTTGCTCTTATGATAATATGGAGTAACTTGACAAAATAAAAGCCATACTTTTCAATGGGACTAACAAAGAAAGTGGAAAGCAAGAGCAAGGAACCCTTGATGAATTAAATTCCAGACAGAGATAAAAAATGAGGAGTTCACGGAAGGTCAGAGGAAGTTGCGGACCATGGGGTTGGGGATTACTGTGGACTGAGCAACCCTACAGGGACAAAGGGGATCAAGCACATTTTGGATCTCATTGCTGGATCGTGAAACTGGTTGGAGTCTAGAAAATCCCAAACACTGGAGCAGATTCCTCAGCTCAAAAGCCTCTATTTCAACCATGCCCAAAAAGTACATTCAAATAAGGGCCTGGTAATAAGAGGGGAAGTGAATGTAGCACTCTTCCAGCCTAATTACTAAACCAATGTTCTAAAGTCCACTGCTTGGTGATTGGAAGTTGGTATAATTACAAGGGAACTCTATCCTATTAAATTTAAAACCCCAAACTAGCTTAACTTGACTGCAGAAGGGAATGAAAATGATCAGTGATCTCTTCTACCCACATGCACACACTGACTCCCAGAGATGAAAAGGCCTGTACTCTCTGGGAAATAGACAAAACAAGATCAAATTATGCTTCAGTTCCAATGAACTTTTATACAATGTTGATAATACAATAAAAAATGTGAAGAGATAGGAAATTTCAGGGGTTTATATGAATAATCATAAAATATATAGTTTAATGTAGTCTCTAAAATGAGAAAGGTACTAGATAGGCATAACAACACAATCTGCTACTGCTAAGTCGCTTCAGTCGTGTCCGACTCCGTGCGACCCCATAGACGGAAGCCCACCAGGCTCCCCCGTCCCTGGGATTCTCCAGGCAAGAACAGTGGAGTGGATTGCCATTTCCTTCTCCAATGCATGAAAGTGAAAAGTGAAAGTGAAGTCGCTCAGTCGTGTCTGACTCTTAGTGACCCCATGGACTGCAGCCTACCAGGCTTCTCCATCCATGAGATTTTCCAGGCAAGAGTACTGGAGTGGGGTGCCATCGCCTTCTCCAAGTCCTTGCCCTACCCCATCCTAAAGCCCTGTAGCGTGCACCCACAAGGAGGCGTCACACTCGGTAACAACACAATAGATATTTATAAAAAACATGAATAAACTTGAAAATTTGTAAAATAGGAATTTTCCTACTTAAAGAGGGAATAAAAACTGAAAAACTGAAATCAGAGAATATGTTCTCCTGAAAGCCTTCAGCTATCCATTTTTCTTGGTAACCTCTAACCTACAGAATGAAATTTCCTGAATTTGCATACCTTAGTATGCCATGTACTTATAAGAATTTCTAATAGAGTACTACTTTGCTCTAGACTTCACATTATTATTTCTCTTTTCTGTATCTAACTGATTAGCTGACCCAATATAAAAACTGCTAATTATCTAAAAGTAGTTGTGACAGGAGCCCCTGAGATGGCTCACAGTGACCTCCAACTCCAGGTCGGCATTTCTTAAGTAACCTCTTTCCCTTCCAGAGTACGCTGTGCCTAGGGACTTGCTTCTATACAGGCCAATATCACTGATGAACATACATGCAAACATCCTTAACAAAATTCTATCAATAAGAATCCAACAACACATTAAAAGATCATACACCATGACCAAGTGGGCTTTATCCCAGGGATGCAAGGATTCTTCAATATCCACAAAATGATCAATGTAATATACCACATTAACAAATTGAAAAATAAAAGCCATATTATTATCTCAATAGATGCAGAGAAAGCCTTTGACAAAATTCAACATCCATTTATGATAAAAACTTGCCAGAAAGCAGGAATAGAAGGAGCATACCTCAACATAATAAAAGCTATATATAACAAACCCACAGCAAACATTATCCTCAATGGTGAAAAAGTGAAAGCATTTCCCCTAAAGTCAGGAACAAGACAAGGGTGCCCAGTCTCACCACTACTATTCAACATAGTTTTGGAAGTTTTGGCCACAGCAATCAGAGCAGAAAAAGAAATAAAAGGAATCCAAATTGGAAAAGAAGAAGTAAAACTCTTTTACATAGAAAACCCTAAAGACTTCACCAGAAAATTACTAGAGCTAATCAATGAATATAGTAAAGTTGCAGGATATAAAATCAACACACAGAAATCCCTTGCATTCCTATACACTAATAATGAGAAAATAGAAAGAGAAATTAAGGAAACAATTCCATTCACCATTGCAACAGAAAGAATAAAATACTTAGGAATGTATCTACCTAAAGAAACTAAAGACCTATATATAGAAAACTATAAAACACTGGTGAAAGAAATCAAAGAGGACACTAATAGATGGAGAAATATACCATGTTGATGGATCATAAGAATCAATATAGTGAAAATGAGTATACTACCCAAAGCAATTTATAGATTCAATGCAACCCCTATCAAGCTACCAACAGTATTTGTCACAGAGCTAGAACAAATAATTTCACAATTTGTATGGAAATTAAAAAAACCTCAAATAGCCTAAGCAATCTTGAGAAAGAAGAATGGAACTGGAGGAATCAACCTGCCTGACTTCAGGCTCTACTACAAAGCCACAGTCATCAAGACAGTATGGTACTGGCACAAAGACAGAAATATAGATCAATAGAACAAAATAGAAAGCCCAGAGATAAATCCATGCACCTACAGACACCTTATCTTTAACAAAGGAGGCAAGAATATACAATGGAGAAAAGACAATCTCTTTTTCAAGTAGTGCTGGGAAAACTGGTCAACCACTTGTAAAAGAATGAAACTAGAACACTTTCTTACACCATACACAAAAATAAACTCAAAATGGATTAAAGATCTAAACATAAGACCAGAAACTATAAAACTCCTAGAGGAGAACATAGGCAAAATACTCTCTGACATGAATCACAGCAGGATCCTCTATGACCCACTTCCCAGAATATTGGAAATAAAAGCAAAAATAAACAAATGGGACCTAATTAAAATTAAAAGCTTCTGCACAACAAAGGAAACTATAAGCAAGGTGAAAATACAGCCTTCAGAATGGGAGAAAATAATAGCAAATTAAGCAACTGACAAAGAATTAATCCCAAAAATATACAAGCAACTCCTGTAGCTCAATTTCAGAAAAATAAATGACCCAATCAAAAAATGGGCCAAAGAACTAAATAGACATTTCTCCAAAGAAGACATACAGATGGCTAACAAACACATGAAAAGATGCTCAACATCACTCATTATCAGAGAAATGCAAATCAAAACCACAATGAGGTACCATTTCACACCAGTCAGAATGGCTGCGATCCAAAAGTCCACAAGCAATAAATGCTGGAGAGGGTGTGGAGAAAAGGGAACCCTCTTACACTGTTGGTGGGAATGCAAACTAGTACAGCCACTATGGAGAACAGCGTGGAGATTGCTTAAAAAACTGGAAATAGAACTGCCATATGACCCAGCAACCCCGCTGCTGGGCATACACACTGAGGAAACCAGAATCAAAAGAGACAAATGTACCCCAATGATCATCGCAGCACTGTTTATAATAGCCAGGACATGGAAGCAACCTAGATGTCCATCAGCAGATGAATGGATAAGAAAGCTTTGGTACATATACACAATGGAGTATTACTCAGCCGTTAAAAAGAATACATTTGAATCAGTTCTAATAAGGTGGATAAAACTGGAGCCTAGTATACAGAGTGAAGTAAGCCAGAAAGAAAAACACCAATACAGTATACTAACTCGTATATATGGAATTTAGAAAGACGGTAATGATAACCCTGTGTGCAAGAGAGCAAAAGAGACATAGATGTATAGAACAGTCTTTTGGACTCTGTGAGAGGGAGATGGTGGGAAGATTTGGGAGAATGGCATTGAAACATTTATAATATCATATAAGAAATGAATCGCCAGTCCAGGTTCAATGCATGATACAGGATGCTCGGGGCTGGTGCACTGGGATAGTGTGGGGAGGGAGGTGGGAGGGGGGCTCAGGATGGGAACACATGTACACCCGTGGTGGATTCATGTTGATGTATGGCAAAACCAATACAATATTGTAAAGTAATTAGCCTCCAATTAAAATAAATAAATTTATATTTTAAAGAATATAATATGCAAAATGAATGGAATATCACTTCTGAGATAACTTCACAAAATTACTGTAACTTCTGTGCTCACCCTTTCTTTTATCCTCTCCATTGTTCCCAGGGAAGCCTGCCACCAAGCTGTGAAGTGCCTGAAGGAGAGCCCATGTGGCAAGCTATTGAAGTCACTGGTCATTGGCTAGCAAGGGCCTGAGGCCTATTAACAGCCTTGTGAGTGAACCTGATGTGATTTCTCCCCCATGGAAGCAAAGATGTTGCAGTACCACTGAGTACTTTGATTGAAGACTAGTGGGAGATCCTATGTGCTTGCATGCTAAGTAGCTTCAGTTGTGCAATCCTATGGAGTGTAGCCTACCAGGCCTCTCTGCCCACGGGATTCTCCAGGCAAGAATATAAGCCAGCACTGAGCCCTGCAAGGGCAGATCCAGAATCTGAACCTATAGAAATTGTGAGATAATATATGTTTGTTATTTTAAGTTACAATTTGGAGGGTAGAGGGTAATCTACTGTAACAGTAGATAATTGGAAGTAAAGTGCTACCATAAAGAACACCTAAAAAATGTTGGTGAAGGCAAGAAAGATTTTAAGGAGTACATAAAGGGAACCCTAAACTGATTTGAACTAGAAATCTGGTTTTGAGGATACCATCTAAAAAGGAGGTAATAAAATTAACTAAAACGGAAATAAGAAAAATATCATTGGGAACTGGAAGAAATAGAGATCTCTTTGTTACAAAGTGGCAAAGACCTTAATAAAACTGTTGTCTGCAGTAATGGGGAAGCTTAAAATATGCTTAATGAATTTGATGATCTAGCTAAGAGGACTTCCAAGCAAAGAACTGAAAATACTGCCTTGTTTCTTCTTTCTACTTAGTGTAACAGGTATTATGGGGTATCTAAAAGGCATGGAAGATGGCTCACAACAGATGCTGGCCTTTTAAATGAAGTAATAATGTCTGGCATCATTTCTTTTCTTTTTTTTTTTTTCATTTTTGCTAAAGGAAATTCAAGTCAGTGAATCAGTGGAAAAGTTATGCAAATTGATGCTCATCTGAAGAAGTAAGATTGTCACATCTCAATATCATGGCAATTATACAGATTCAGAGTCAATTAACCTTTACTCAGTTCCTACTCTTCGCCAAGTTTCACTGCAAAGCATGATCACTAATGATATGTTGATTTATATAACAGTGTTTTGAAGCAGTTATCACTGCCCAGGACACACTGAAGCTCACAGAGGTTAAGTGAATTGCTTAGAGCCACAATGGAGATTGATCTGAGGCAGGAAAGATAGAGGTGTGTCAAAGAAAGAATGTTTATAATCTTTCCTTTAGCAAAAATTAAAAATAAAAAAAAAACCTGATGCCAGACATTTTCACCTCATTTAAAAGTCCAACCTCTGTTGTGAACCATCTTCTACCCCTTACTACCTGACTTGACTTTACTTTTTACCTATAGATTGTACCACCTTCCAATTTAAGTTTACTTGTGCATTATGATTTGCTATTATCTAACTCTTCTAAAAAAAAATAGAAAGTAAATCCATTTCTTTGTGTGTAGTATCTTTGTCTATTTTGGTCACTAATGTAGCACAATCACCTAGATAACAAACTTGCATATAATTGGTACTCAATTAGTAATTATCAAATGAATGAATAAATAATTCTCCAATAATTAATTATAGCTTTCTAAGAGTTAAAAATTGCTCAACATTCATTGCCTACGAACTAAGAGAGGTACCTCAATACCTCTCAACCAGCTGGAGGTGACCAGTAACCCACTGTATCCTGAATCCTGCTTCACAATCTAGTTTGTCTCTAAGAGAAAATCTTGGAAAGCATTAAGAAGTGTCCTAACTGTACTATGATTAGAATTTGGCTCAAGCGAATCTTGAATGACTGACACTGAAGCCACGCAGGGCAGTTAACAGATTTAAATTTTGATATAGAAGCATTCAAGCAAAATGTTAAAAAAAAATGATCGATTTCTATTATACAGATTCTACTTTACAAACAAATATTTGCTTCTTTGGAAAACTAACATCCTTCAATAACATGAAATCATGAATTTCTTTAATTTCCTAAATTTTGGGGTAGGTTGGTCTACATACAACCTTTTTTTTTTTTTTTTTAAGAAAATACTTCATTACATGAGAACAACTCTTATAAGCCCTTCCTGGTAACCCCACGGCAAATGCAGGCAATTCTGTTGTATCCAGCCAACATGACTGGCAGGTGCTAAGTTAGTTACTGTGGCAAATAACAAAAGCTTTTGGACTTCTACCACCCAGCCATACTTTGATAGTCTAACTCAAACACACGGCAGCATGTTTTTCCTCCACCTGCTGCTCATGTTTTTCTGGTTACTACCTAGAAACAGATTTGCCTTCAGTATGTCAACTAGCACTCAGTGGCACTGAACACCAAGCTTTTGTTTTATTCCAAATAGTTTAGAAAAAATAGTAAGCCCCATCAGTCCTTTCCCTGAAAATTCCAGATCATACATATTCCTTTACCTTGGATAAATTTCGAAGTCCTTCTACTAGAAGAAAAGGATGATGTTTATATCAACTAAGTAGATAGCTCAATGTCTACAAATTATTTAGCAGTATTTTAAACATTAAAATCATAATGATAACACAATTAGAAAACACATATTGATGGCATATGTATTATATTTTCATTATTCACTTACTTTTAAAATTACATGAATCATCCTATAAGTATTAAGGAAACATATAGCATGGATCAGACCCTTCAGCAATATTTATATAATTTGGATACTTCTATATTATTCTTAGGAAGTAGTCATGTGCAATTCTTGTTTATATATACTTATTCAATCACGTTTGTTAAGTTTTCACCTCTTGAGTGTTTCTTTAGGTGACTAAAAATAACTTTTTCCCTTGTAATTACTCATAGCAGTTTTTTGACTTACAGTTATAATGTGGTTTTGAACACATGAGTATTTTACACTGCAATTGTTAAGCTTACAGGTATTTAAGATAAAACTATTTCTATTATTCATGTTTCCTATTCTCTTTGTAGTGGTAAATGTTGTAAGCTTTCATGTAGCTTCTTTACCCACCTAACCATCAAGCCCCAGGTATTCAGTCAAAACATCTCTATGTACTAGCCAAAATAAGTGATTGTTGGTTCAGAAGAGCTCTGGTATTCTTAAATAGAAATTTCTTATGACATTAGTTTGCTTATACAAAGAAGTACAGGAATGATCAACCTGTTATGCTTGCATGTATATGTCTGTGTTTAAAAGAAATTAATCCCTGAATGTTTATTGATTATGATTCAACTTATGTGAGTTATTATCAAATATAAGAGAATATTTTCAATATGGTTCCTAGAGACTAAGCAAACGCCTACTATTTCCCTTCAGATATGAATAGATCAGATCAGATCAGTTGCTCAGTCATGTCTGACTCTTTGCGACCCCATGAATTGCAGCACGCCAGGCCTCCCTGTCCATCACCAACTCCCGGAGTTCACTCAGACTCACATCCATCGAGTCAGTGATACCATCCAGCCATCTCATCCTCTGTCGTCCCCTTCTCCTCCTGCCCCCAATCCCTCCCAGCATCAGAGTCTTTTCCAATGAGTCAACTCTTTGCGTGAGGTGGCCAAAGTACTGGAGTTTCAGCTTTAGCATCATTCCTTCCAAAGAAATCCCAGGGCTGATCTCCTTCAGAATGGACTGGTTGGATCTCCTTGCAGTCCAAGGGACTCTCAAAAGTCTTCTCCAACACCACAGTTCAAAAGCATCAATTCTTCAGTGCTCAGCCTTCTTCACAGTCCAACTCTCACATCCATACATAACCACAGGACAAACCATAGCCTTGACTAGACGGAACTTTGTTGGCAAAGTAATGTCTCTGCTTTTGAATATGCTATCTAGATTGGTCATAACTTTCCTTCCAAGGAGTAAGCGTCTTTTAATTTCATGGCTGCAGTCACCATCTGCAGTGATTTTGGAGGCCAGAAAAATAAAGGCTGACACTGTTTCCACTGTTTCCCCATCTATTTCCCATGAAGTGATGGGACCAGATGCCATGATCTTCATTTTCTGAATGTTGAGCTTTAAGCCAGCTTTTTCACTCTCCACTTTCACTTTCATCAAGAAGCTTTTTAGTTCCTCTTCACTTTCTGCCATAACCCCAAATAATTTTTCATATAAAAAGGAATTGTAACACCACAAAACATTTACTACCAGAAAGTTGGCATTTTTATATGTATAGACATATTAATCTTATGAGAAATAATTGAAGGAAATATCAGCTGGTAGTCCCTACCAAATTTCAACTGATTCTATGGAAAGGAGGAAAAAAGAAAAAAAGTTGGTTAAAAAAATAAATAAATAAATAACTGTTGGCTCTTTCTAAATACACAAAGTTCAAGTCAGAGAGCAAAATGCAAAGACCATTAATTAGAAAATAAGAGGGAAATCTGGCTTCCCAGTTAGCACAGTGGGGAAGAACCCACCTGGCAATAGAGGAGATGCAGGTTTAATCCATGGGTTGGGAAGATCCCCCGGAGTAGGAACTGACAATCCACTCCTGTATTCTTGCCTGGAAAATCCCATGGACAGAGGAGCTTGACAGGCTAAAGTTCACGGAGTTGCAAAGAGTCAGACACCACTGAGTGACTAAGCATGCATGCAAGCGGGAAATCATCAAGATTTCTGGAACTGCTGGAGTATCCTGCAGATGGAGTCATGCTTTATTAAGGGTTTCAGCCTAATTCACATTCAATGAAGAGCAATCTAAGGAAAGGGAAGTTTTTGACACAGCTAGCCATTTTTATTGGTGAGGAAGGCAAAATAGAAATAAAGACAATTCCCCAGCTAAGCTTCAGAGAAATAAGACACATAAACTAAAAATGATTCAGGTTAGCACTAGATTTCTGTGATGTGCTTGGCTTCTCAGAAAATCTTACTATAGTTACCAGTGTTAGATGGCTGCCAAGGGATGTTTCAGGTGCCAATAACTGTTTGCTGGGTGATTTTTTAAATTACCTAAATAGTTCACTATTAATTTATCATGTTGAAGTTTGAGGGAACTCTTTTAATAAAATCACTCTTTTACTTGTTAATTTTGGCCTAATTGAAAAGTAAGGTGTTAATAATATTAATGGAGATTAAAGACTTCTTAACATTTGTAAGTGAGGCTTAATCATAAAGTCTAGAGGGTTTCTGAATATCAGAATTACACAGTGGACATAGAAAATGTATTCATACTAGACCAATACACACGTCTCCAGGAAGCACAGCCATATCTCTAAGCTCATCTCATTACCATGAGTGATTGAAAGAAAGCACATTTTCCAGATACATCAGCTTCTAAAAAATAAAAGGGAGGAGTAATGCATTCTGATTCTTCTATAACCAAATGTGAGGACAAAGCATTTTTCTCCAAATCTCACTTCTGCCTTTGATTTCAACAATTATTTATTTAACTTCTCATAACCTATCAAATGGTTGAAACAGAGCAGGGCCCCATAGGACTTCCCAGCTGTAAATCCCTCTGTGTGCCCCACCTCTTGTTTAGAAAGTTTTTGTCTCCTAGGTTTTCCCTGAGTTCCCAAGTGCAGATTCATGCTGTTTATGATTAGAGAAATGGAAAATGCAGAAGTGAAGAAAGCAATCAAGTTGGGCTTCCCTGGTGGGTCAGACGGTAAAGAATCCACCTGCAATGTGGGAGACCTGGGTTCAGTCTCTGGAGAAGGGAATGGCTACCCACTCCAGGAATCTGGCCTGGAGAATTCCATGGACAGAGGAAGCTTGCAGGCTGTAGTCCATGGGGTTGCAAAGAGTCGACACGACTGAGTGACTTTCACTCACTAAGAAAAATAATAATACCTTGAAACAATAGAGTCAGAAAACCCTTAGTTCCTCTGGAAGCGATATATAGATGACAATCTGAAGGATATCTTTGAATTGTTCTGCAGAAACTAAGACTCCTACATAGCAGAGTATGTTGACTACACACTGACCAGAAGCACATAAACCCAGGCCTCTCGGAACCAGAACAGTAATTTAGACTGATTCCCAAAACATCACCCTGCTACCTGCCACCAACCAATCAGAAGAATGTCCAGGAGTTGATCATGCACCCTCAACCCTCACCCATAACATTGCCCTTAAAAAAACCCTTGCCTCCACAGCATTAAGCAGCTATACCCCAATACACAATATTTTTGGTGTTAAAAAAAAAACCTTGCCTGAAACCCATCAGAGAATTTGGATCTTCTGAGCATCAACTGCCTATTCTCCTTGTTTGGTGTCTACAAATGAATACTGTACTTTCCTGAGTTCAGTTTGGCAAAATGATCAATATTTTTTTTCATGTTAATGATTGATTATGAAATTTATTTTGGTCTCCTAGACTTGACAATATTTTCTGTGAACCTATAAGGGTATTATTGTAAAACACCAAGTGGTGATTTTCCCTAAACAACAGGAAACCAGACGTAGCTGATTCCTTCATTCATTTAACAAAACAATGATAGTACAGCTTTTTTTTTTTTTTTTGATACTTCACTTATGTTGTAAAGTACCTACAACAGTTCCAAGCAACATTTTCAGTGTATCTAAATATCTAAATAAAGAAATGGAGGGAGAGGACTTTTATTTTTGCATCACTTTCTATTATAACAGATTGCAAATTTTTCTTAGAAATACAACATGTATATTGAACACATTCTATTTGTTCACATAGGCCAGGATTTAATCACATACCTACTATTCTACCTACAAAGATAATCTGGGAAAGTGAGTGCCTGGCATTTTCATATATTCAGAGGGAGGTAGTCTTGTTTAGAAAGGAGGAGGGATAGGAGGTGTGTGCTGTAAGCAAACAACAGTACCTGCCACCGACTTCTTTATTTTGTATATAAAGTAATTACTTACAAAGGTATTTTTTGCTCCTGAAAATATATCAGAATTTATATCTGACAAGTACACACATACATTTAGAATATAGTTATTTAATTGCCTGTCCCTAGTGCAGGGTATGAGATATCCTCAAAAATATATCCAAAGAGAGGACCATATATTGGCCTACAAGACAGAGCCAAGAAGAGAAAGCCTAAGAGGTGCTTTTGGGGAAAGCCTTCATAGAAGTAGGAAAAATCAGGGCGAGGAAGAAGAAAATAATGAGACAGTGGGACAAATATCTACAATGTATTTTTCTCATAAAGAAGGCTACAATTAATAGCTTTCAGTGTTCTATATGTGACATAGCCTGCAGGTCCTGGAAGGACATGAATTAGTCTGTTTTCAGAGAAAAAGTGCTAGCAACAGAGCTGGACAGCATATATCATATGCCTGAAGGCAGATATTAGAAATTTAAAGACATGACTGCATGTATATGTATAATTGAATCACTGTGATATAAACCTGAAACTAACACAATATTATAAATCAACTATACTCCAATAAAAGTTAAAGAAAAAAAGAAAGCTTGTATGAGCTTGAAAACTTATATAAATTCCTTCTTAGCATGTCCAAGTAACAGTTGACAAAGAACAAATGCATGCCTTTTGCTTTACACAATAGGGGAAATGTTCCCCACTCAAACAAAATATCCATCCCAATAATCTTGTGTGTAAGAGCCACGACTACTTTACTTAAAATCAGTCCAGATATTCCAGTTTTCATCCAAACAGTAAGAAAATAAGACTTGATCCTTACAGTTCACTGGAATTAAGAGTTTAACCACACATTAGCACACGTGCATCTGGTAGCTTGCACTGTTACGCTTAGCATACTGCTGCTAAATGAAAACATTAACTGGGATTATGCAATAGATCATCATACACAATAAATTTTGCATCACTATGTAGGTAATTTTTTTGGAATATCATCATTTAAATATTTTATTGATCATTCATATGATACTGATATACGTCTTGTAACAGACTGTTCAAAAGAGCAAATATATGTATTTTTAGAGTGTAATATCTTCCTCTATATCATTATAAATGTAAATCAACTAAAATTAATTCTTCATTTCATTAGATTTTTAGCATCCAGTCATATAAATAATTTTGATGTCAATTAATATGTAAATTAAAGAACCAAGAGAAATGGTTATATCTGTTAAGGTGTCATTAATTTAAAAATTATTTATTGAAAGATTATATTAAGGTAAGGAAATGTTATTTTGCTAAGCATGTGATGAAAATATGATAATTTATTATAGCATAAAGGTGAGGAACTTAAGTCATTTTTATGGTTTTATTTCTTTATTGGCTTATTTTTTTCTATAGGCTGCATGAAAGAATCCATTTCCCTCCCATTCCAGATCCCAGAGGCCACTGGCCACCAGAATCTCCGGGTTCATCCCCTCCTCTCTCCATAGTCAAAGATAGCATGTGCAGGCCAAATCTTTTGCCTGTAGAATCACTCAAGTCTTCAAAAGTCAAAGTGAAGTTGCTCAGTCGTGTTTCACTCTTTGCGACCTGTGGACTATAGCCTACCAGGCTCCTCCATCCATAGGATTTTCCAGGCAAGAGTCCTGGAGTGGGTTGCCATTTCCTTCTCCAGTGGATACAGTCCATGGAATTTTCCAGGCCAGAATACTGGCGTGGGTAGCCTTTCCCTTCTCCAGGGGATCTTCCCAACCCAGGGATTGAACCCAGGTCTCCTGCATTGCAGGCGGATTCTTTACCAGCTGAGCCACCAGGGCAATTTCACAGCAATTTCTGACTCTGATTCTTCTTTTGTCTCTCTCTTCCACTTTCAATGATTCTTGTGACTATGTAGTGCCCATCTCGATATTCAAGATAATGTATCTTCTGATTAGCAACTTTATTTCCATATGTAGGTGGAATTCCCCTTACCACTTGATGAAACTTAATTACAGAATCTGGGGGTGGGGGAAGCGGAGCAGGTAATTTTTCTGTCTACTACCACAAGAGTTATGATTTGCTTTTTTTTTTTTTAATTTAACCTATTTTTGAAATCTCCATCTTTAACTGAAGAGTCTGAATACCTATTTAATGTAATTATTAATAATGTAGGCTTCCCTGGTGGCTTAGCTGATAAAGAATCCACCTGCAATATGGGAGACTTGGGTTGGATCCCTGGATTGAGAAGATCCCCTGGAGAAGGGAAAGGCTACCCACTCTAGTATCCTGGCCTGGAGAGTTCCATGGACTGTATAGTCCATGGGCTCACAAAGACTGGGACAGGACTGAGCGACTTTCACTTCACTTACTTATTTTAGTTGTTGCATCTGTCACATTGTCTATTTTTTTCTCCTGCTATGGGTTACATTTGGAATACTAATTTGTTGAATGCCTGGGTTTTGTTATGATAATTTAAAAGTGTTTTGAGTTTTTTTTTTCTTTTTTTTTAATTCTATTTTATTTTATTTTTTAACTTTACAATGTTTTGAGTTTTAACAGGAAGTTTGGAGAAGGAAATGGCAACCCACTCCAGTATTCTTGCCTGGAGAATTTCATGAACAAAGGGGCCTGGTGCAAAGAGTCAAACACAACTGAGCGATTATCACTCTCTCAGTTGCATATACATCAGCATGATATTTTCAAACCTCATTTTAAAAATCTTTCTCTGGCTTGACTAGGAAGATTTTGTTTTGGAGCTAGTTTAGCTCAACTATTCATATGACTGCATCACCTTTCTAATTATTCGTCTATTCAGATTTTCTATTTCTTCATATTTCAGTCTTAATAGGTTATATGTTTCTAGGAATTAGTATATTTACTCATGTTCTTTACTGATTTCCTAGTTATTAAACAAAGTCTGTACTCTGGTTGTTCAGGACTAGAAAATCCCCCTTCCCTGCATGACTCTGCAAACTGTTCTACCTAAACCTTTGCAGTTGCTACTCTTTCAGTAGTTACTCTTTGCTTAGCTGCACACATTCTCATTCTATGCACGAGCAGCTTAGTTCTCAGCCAAAAATACCACCTCATGTGTAGCCCTAATACATTTCAGGTACCATTTTTCTACCATTTCCTCGCAGTGGTCCTATGCTCCACACATTCCAGTTACTTCAACTTCTCCAAACTTCAATTTCCATTTCCTCAAATCAGCCAGACTGTCAGTCTGTTTACATTTTCACTTCTTGCACTTACACCTTTATCTAGAAAGGGCCTGTAGGCAGTAAATGAATGTAACAGTAAAACTCACTTTGTTTCCATTCTTTCATACTGTCATGCTTTTTCTGTTGTCTAATATTAAATTAATGATTTCATTTTTCAAAAACTGTTCTTTACTGACAGTGGCAAATCCTGTTGCAGTTATGGCATTATAAATGCATCATCTTATGATCCAGTATTTTCTGGCATTGTAGCTCAGCTGGTAAAGAATCTGCTTGCAATGAGGGAGACCTGGGATTGATCCTTGGGTCGGGAAGATCCCCTAGAGAAAGGAAAGGCTAACCACTTCAGTAAACTGGCCTGGAGAATTCCATGGACCTCAGTTCATGGGGTCACAAAGAGTTATATACAACTGAGTGACTTTCACTTTTCACTTTCAAGCTAGACTTCAACAGTACATGAACCAAGAACTTTCAAATGTACAAGACGGATTTAGAAAAGGGAGAGGAACTAATTGCCAACATCCATTGGCTCATAGAAAAAGCAAGGGAATTCCAGAAAAGCAGCTATTTGTTTCATTGACTAGGCTAAAGCCTTTGATTTTCTAGATCACAACAAACTGTCGAAAATTATTCAAGAGATGGAAACATCAGACCACCTTACCTATCTTCTGAGAAACCTGTATGCAGGTCAAGAAACAACACTTAGAACCAGACATGAAACAATGGACTGGTTCCAAATTGGGAAAGGAGTTGGTCAAGGCTGTATGTTGTCACCCTGCTTATTTAACTTATATGCAGAGTACATCATGTGAAATGCCAGGATGGATGAAGCAGAAGCTGGAATCAAGATTTCTGGGAGAAATGTGGACAAACTCAGGTATGCTTATGAAACCACCATTATGACAGAAAGCAAGAACTAAAGAGCCTCTTGTTGAAAGTGAAGAGGAGAGTGAAAAAGTTGGTGTAACACTCAACATTCAGAAAAATAAGATCATGGCATCTAGACCCATCAGTTCACTTCAGTTCAGCCACTCAGTTGAATCCAACTCTCTGTGACCCCATGGACGGCAGCATGGCAGGCTACCCTGTTCATCACCAACTCCCAGAGTTTACTACAACTCATGTCTATTGAGTCAGTGATGCCATACAACCATCTCATGCTCTGTCATTCCCTTCTCCTCCCACCTTCAATATTTCCCAGCATCAGGGTATTTTCAAACGAATCAATTCTTCACATCAGGTGGCCAAAGTATTGGAGTTTCAGTTTAAACATCAGTCCTTCCAATGAATATTCAGGACTGATCTCCTTGAGGATGGACTGGTTGGATCTCCTTGCAGTCCAAGGGACTCTCAAGAGTCTTCTCCAACACTACAGTTCAAAAGCATCAATTCTTCAGTGCTCAACTTTCTTTGTAGTCCAACTCTCACATCCATACATGACCATTGGAAAAACCATAGCCTTGACTAAATGGACCTTTGTTGGCAAAGTAATGTTTCTGCTTTTGAATATGCTATCTAGTTTGGTCATAACTTTTCTTCCAAGGAGTAAGCGTCTTTTAATTTCATGACTGCAGTCACCATATGCAGTGATTTTGGAGCCCAGAAAAACAAAGTCTGACACTGTTTCCACTGTTTCCCCATCTATTTGCCATGAAGTGATGGGACAAGATGCCATGATCTTCATTTTCTGAATGTTGAGCTTTAAGCCAACTTTTTCACCCTCTCTCTCACTTTCATCAAGAGGCTCTTTAGTTCTTTTTCACCTGCATATCTGAGGTTATTGATATTTCTCCTGACAATCTTGATTCCAGCTTGTGCTTCTTCCAGTCCAGCGTTTCTCATGATGTACTCTGCATGTAAGTTAAATAAGCATGGTGACAATATACATCCTTGACATATTCCTTTTCTTATTTGGAACCAGTCTGTTGTTCCATGTCCAGTTCTAACTGTTGCTTCCAAACCTGCATATAGATTTCTCAAGAGGCAGGTCAAGTGGTCTGGTATTCCCATCTCTTTCAGAATTGTCCACAGTTTATTGTGAACCACATAGTCAAAGGCTTTGGCATAGTCAATAAAGCAGAAATAGATGTTTTTCTGGAACTCTCTTGCTTTTTCCATGATCCAGCAGATGTTGGCAATTTGATTTCTTGTTCCTCTGCTTTTCTAAAACCAGCTTGAACATCTGGAAGTTCACGATTCATGTCTTTTTGAAGCCTTGCTTCAAGAATTTTGAACATTACTTTACTAGTGTGTGAGATGAATGCAATTGTGCAGTAGTTTGAGCATTGTTTGGCATTGCTTTTCTTTGGGATTGGAATGAAAACTGATCTTTTCCAGTCCTGTGGCCACTGGTGAGTTTTCTATCACTCCATGGCAAATAGATGGGGAAAAAAATGGAGACACTGACAGACTTTATTTTGGGTGCTCCAAAATCACTGCAGATGGTGACTGCAGCCAAGAAATTAATGACAGTTGCTCCTTGGAAGGAAATTTATGACCAACCAAGACAGTATATTAAAAAGCAGAGACATTACTTTGCCAACAAAGGTCCATCTAGGCAAAGCTATGGTTTTTCCAGTAGTCATGTATGGATGTGTGAGTTGGACTATAATGAAAGTTGAGCACCAAGGAATTGATGCTTTTGAACTGTGATGTTGGAGAAGACTCTTGAGAGTCCCTTGGACAGAGTGAGATCCAACCAGTCAATCCTAAAGGAGATCAGTCCTGAATATTAATTAGAAGGACTGATGTTGAAGCTGAAACTCCAATACTTTGGCCACCTGATGTAAAGAACTGACTCATTTGAAAAGAGCCTGATGCTGGGAAAAATTGTAGGCAGGAGGAGAAGGGTACGACAGAGGATGAGATGGTTGGATGGTATCATTGACTCGATGGATATGAGTTTGAGTAAGCTCAGGGAGTTGGTAATAGACAGGGAAGCCTCGTATGCTGCAGTCCATGGGGTTGCAAAGAGTTGGACATGACTGACTGGGCTGAACAGTTATGCTGATGGATACCAAACTAATGGCAAAAAGCGAAAGCTGAACTAAAAAGCCTCTTGATGAAAGTGAAAGAGGAGAGTTAAAAATCTGGCTTAAAACTCAACATTCAAAAAGCTAAGATCATGGCATCTGGTCCCATCACTTCATGGCAAATAGATGGGGAAATAATGGAAACAATGAGAGACCTTATTTTCTTGGACTCCAAAATCACCATGAAATTAAAAGATGCTTGCTCCTTGGAAGAAAAGCTATGATAAATCTCTGCAGCATATTAAAAAGCAGAGAGATCAGTTTGCCAAACAAGATCAGTATAATCAAAGCTATGGTTTTTCCAGTAGCCATGTATGGATTGAGAGTTGGACCATAAAGGAGGCTAAGCTGTAAGAATTGATGCTTTCAAATTGTAGCACTAGAAAATACTCTTGAGAGTCCCCTGACAGAAAGGAGATCAAACCAGTCAATTCTAAAGGAAATCAACTCTGAATATTCATTGGAAGGACTGATGCTGAAGTTCCAATACTTTGACTGCCTGATGCAAAAATCCAACTCATTGAAAAAGACCCTGATGCTGGAAAAGGTTGAAGTCAGGAGAAGCAGGGGGTAACAGAGGAGGAGATGGTTGGATGGCATCACTGACTAATGGACATGAGTTGAGAAAGCTCTGGGAGACAGTGAAGGACAGGGAAGCCTGTCATGCTGTAGTTCACAGGGTTGCGAAGAGTCAGATGCAACTTAGCAACTGGACAAAAATACTTAGTGAGAGAGTGTTTTGCCTATGTTCTCCTCTAGGAGTTTTATAGTTTCTGGTCTTACGTTGAGATCTTTAATCCATTTTGAGTTTATTTTTGTGCATGGTGTTAGACCAATGTTCATCGCAGCACTGTTTATAATAGCCAGGACATGGAAGCAACCTAGATGTCCATCAGCAGATGAATGGATAAGAAAGCTATGGTACATATACACAATGGAGTATTATTCAGCCATTAAAAAGAATACATTTGAATCAGTTCTAATGAGGTGGATGAAACTGGAGCCTATTATACACAGTGAAGTAAGCCAGAAAGAAAAACACCAATACAGTATACTAACGCATATATACGGAATTTAGAAAGATGGTAACAATAACCCTATATACGAGACAGCAAAAGAGATACTGATGTATAGAACAGTCTTATGGACTCTGTGGGAGAGGGAGAGGGTGGGAAGATTTGGGAGAATGGCACTGAAACATGTAAAATATCATGTATGAAACGAGTTGCCAGTCCAGGTTCGATGCACGATACTGGATGCTTGGGGCTGGTGCACTGGGACAACCCAGAGGGATGGAATGGGGAGGGAGGAGGGAGGAGGGTTCGGGATGGGGAACACATGTATACCTGTGGCGGATTCATTTTGATATTTGGCAAAACTAATACAGTTATGTAAACTTTAAAAATAAAATAAAATTAAAAAAAAAATACTTAGTGAAAATTCTCAAAGTATGTCTACTATGTGAAATGTAGTGCCTCACATAATATATACATATACTGTGAAAAATGTGTTCTTTTTGGATCCCAGATATAAAATCTGAATTGTGTATGTTTTACATGTCAGGTATTTATAGAATAAGTATGAAGTCATTAGTGCTTGATAAACTAAATGTATAACATTCTAATAAAATTTATTGCCAATGTAAAAACACTAGGTTTTAAAACATACTTTCATTTTATGGCTGTCAAGCACATGACAAAAGTCTAAATTTTCATGACATTAATTAAATGTAAAATGGAATAAACAAGGTTTCAAAGTGAGAGAGATAGCTTTGCAAGACAAACAGCAATACTCTATTCATTTATTTAATAATGATTTTTAAAGTGCTCTTTTAATAGCATGCTCTTAGTCCTCACCACGTTTCTATTGAAAGTAATCTAGTGTACTGATTATTCAGAAAGCAAGACTGATCTTACTTCTTCAGGAATAGAAGTAGTTAATCACACTGCAGTGATATATAGATTTGAAATGCATTTCCCGTTTGGTTATTTTTCCCAAGAGAGCTTACAAACGCACACAGATAACAACAGTAGAATGCCTACTTCAATATTTATTGAAATCAATGTCAAGAGTCAATGATTATATCAAGAGGCAAGCGACTATAATTCAAGTAATACCATTGATTCTCTAATGAAATAGAACTACAGAAGGTCCCCAACTTAAAATTGCTGTTTAGTCACTAAGTTGTGTCTGACACTTTGCAACACGATGGACTAGAGCCTGCCAAGCTCCTCTGTCCATGGGATTTCCTAGGCAAGAATACTAGAGTGGGTTGCCACTTCCTTCTCTAGGGGATCTTCCTGACCCTGGGATTGAACCTGTGTCTCCCACTTTGGCAGACAGATTCTTTACCACTGAGCCATCAGGGAAGCCCAATATCAGTAGGAAAATGACTTTAATTCAAGCAATACCAGTGATTCTCTAATGAAATAGAGCTGCAGAAGGTTCCCAACTTACAATCGTCTGACTTATGCAGGTTTCAATCTTATCATGGCATAATAGCATATGCATTCATTAGAAACCACCCTTGGAGTTTTGAATTTTGATCTTTGCCTGGGCTAGTGATATGCAGTGTGGTGCTCTCTCCTGATGCTGGGCAACAGCAGTGAGCCACAGCTCCAGTCAGCCATGTGATCACAAGGGTAAACAATGGACATACTCACAGGAGCAGTGGCTATGTTTTGCTGGAGCACCTGTGAAGAGATACCCCACATCCAAGGTAAGAGAAACCCAAGTAAGACAGTAGGCACTGAGAGAGGGCATCAGACGGCAGAGAGATTGAAACCACAATCACATCTGATCACACAGACCACAGCCTTGTCTAACTCAATGAAACTAAGCCATGCCCTGTGGGGCCACCCAAGACAGATGGGTCATGGTGGCGAGGTCTGACAGAATGTGGTCCATTGGAGAAGGGAATGGCAAACCACTTCAGTATTCTTGCCTTGAGAATCCCATGAACAGTATGAAAAGGCAAAAAGATAGGACAATGAAAGAGGAATTCCCCAGGTTGGTAGATGCCCAATATGCTACTGGAGATCAGTGGAGAAATACCTCCAGAAAGAATGAAGGGATGGAGCCAAAGCAAAAACAACACCCAGTTGTGGATGGGACTGGTGATAGAAGCAAGGTCGGATGCTGTAAAAGCAATATTGTGTAGGAACCTGGAATGTTAGGCCCATGAATCAAGGCAAATTGGAAGTGGTCAAACAAGAGATGGCAAGAGTGAACATCAACATTCTAGGAATCAGAGAACTAAGATGGACTGGAATGGGTGAATTTAACTCAGATGACCATTATATCTACTACTGTGGGCAGGAATCCCTTAGAAGAAATGGAGTAGCCATCATGTTCAACAAAAGAGTCCAAAACGCAGTACTTGGATGCAATCTCAAAACCAACAGAATGATCTCTATTCATTTCCAAGGCACACCATTCAATATCATGGTAATCAAAGTCTATGCCCTGGCCAGTAACGCTGAAGAAGCTGAACAGTTCTAAGAAGACCTACAAGACACTCTAGAACTAACACCCAAAAGGATGTCCTTTTCATTATAGGGGGCTGGAATACAAAAGTAGGAAGTCAAGAAACACCTGGAATAACAGGCAAACCTGGAATGAAGCAGGGCAAAGGCTAATAGAGTTCTCCCAAGAGAATGCACTGGTGTTACCAAACAGCCTCTTCCAAAAACACAAGAGAAGACTCTACACATGGACATCACCAGATGGTCGACACCGAAATCAGATTGATTATATTCTTTGCAGCCAAAGATGGAGAAGCTCTATACAGTCAGCAAAAACAAGACGGGGAACTCCCTGTGGCTCAGATCATGAACTCCTTGTTGCCAAATTCAGACTTAAATTGAAGAAAGTGGAGAAAACCACTAGACCATTCAGGTATGACCTAAATCAAATCCCTTATGACTATACAGTAGAAGTGAGAAATAGATTTAAGGGCCTAGATCTGATAGAGTGCCTGATGAACTATGGATAGAGGTTCATGACATTGTACAGGAGACAGGATTCAAGACTATCCCCAACAAAAAGAAATGCAAAAAAGCTAAATGGCTGTCTGAGGAGGCCTTACAAATAGCTGTGAAAAGAAGGGAAGGAAAAACCAAAAGAGAAAAGGAAAGACATACCCATTTGAATGCAGTGTTCCAAAGAATAGCAAGGAGAGATAAGGAAGCCTTCCTCAGAGATCAATGCAAAGAAATAGAGGAAAACAATAGAATGGGAAAGACTAGAGATGTCTTCAAGAAAATTAGAGATACCAAGGGGACATTTCATGCAAAGATGGGCTCAATAAAGGACAGAAATGCTATGGACCTAACAGAAGCAGATGATATTAAGAAGAGGTGGCAAGAATACACAGAAGAACTGTACAAAAAAGATCTTCATGACCCAGATAATCACGATGGTGTGATCACTGACCTAGAGCCAGACATCCTGGAATGTGAAGTCATGTGGCCCTTAGAAGCATCACTATGAACAAAGCTAGTGGAGGTGATGGAATTCCAGTGGAGCTATTTCAAATCCTGAAAGATGATGCTGTGAAAGTGCTGCAGTCAATATGCCAGCAAATTTGGAAAACTCAGCAGTGGCCACAGGACTGGAAAAGGTCCGTTTTCATTCCAATCCCGAACAAAAGTGAAGTTGCTCAGTCATGTCTGACTCTTTGTGACCCTATGGACTGTAGTCTACCGGGCTTCTCTGTCCATGGGATTTTCCAGGCAAGAGTACTGGAGTGGGTTGCCATTTCCTTCGCAGGGGATCTTCCCAACCCAGGGATCGAACCTGGGTCTCCCACATTGTAGGCAGACACTTTACCCTCTGAGCCACCAGGGAAGCCCTAATCCCAAAGAAAGGCAATGCCAAAGGATGTTCAAACTACTCCACAATTGCACTCATCTCACACGCTAGTAAAGTGATGCTGAAAATTCTTCAAGCCAGGCTTCAGCAATATGTGAACCATGAAATTCCAGATGTTCAAGCTGGTTTTAGAAAAGGCAGAGGAACAAGAGATCAAATTTCCAACAGCTGCTGGATCATCGAAAAAGCAAGAGAGTTCCAGAAAAAAAAAAATCTATTTCTGCTTTATTGACTATGCCAAAGCTTCTGACTGTGGATCACAATAAACTATGGAAAATTCTGAAAGAGATGGGAATACCAGACCACCTGACCTGCCTCTTGAGAAATCTGTATGCAGATCAGGAAGTAATAGTTAGAACTGGACATGGAACAACAGACTGGTTCCAAATAGGAAGAGTATGTCAAGGCTGTATATTGTCACCCTGCTTATTTAACTTATATGCAGAGTACATCATGAGAAACGCTGGACTGGAGGAAGCACAAGCTGGAATCAATATTGCTGGGATAAATATCAATAACCTCAGATATGCAGATGACACCACCCTTATGGCAGAAAGTGAAGAGGAACTCAAAAGCCTCTTGATGAAAGTGAAAGTGGAGAGTGAAAAAGTTGGCTTAAAGCTCAACATTCAGAAAACAAAGATCATGTCATCCGGTCCCATCACTTCACGGCAAATGGTTGGGGAAACAGTGGAAACAGTGGCTGACTTATTTTTCTGGGCTCTAAAATCAGTGTGGATGGTGATTACAGCCATAAAATTAAAAGATGCTTACACCTGGGAAGGAAAGTTTTGACCAGCCTAGACAGTAGATGAAAAAACAGAGACATTGATTTGCCAACAAAGTTCTGTCTAGTCAAGGCTATGGTTTTTCCAATGGTCATGTATGGAAGTGAGAGTTGGACTACAAAGAAAACTGAGCACAGATGAATTGATGGTTTTGAACTGTAGTGTTGAGAAGACTCTTGAGAGTCCCTTGGACTGCAAGGAGATTCAACAAGTCTGTTATAAAGGAGATCAGTCCTGAGTATTCATTGGAAGGACTGATGTTGAAGCTGAAACTCTACTACTTTGGCCACCTGATGGGAAGAGCTGACTCATTGGAAAAGACCCTGATGCTGGGAAAGATTGAAGCCAGGAGGAGAAGGAGACAACAGAGAATGAGATGGTTGGCATCACCGATTCAATGTACATGGGTTTGGGTGGACTCCGGGAGTTGGTGATGGACAGGGAGGCCTGGCATGCTATGGTTCATGGAGTCGAAAAGAGTTGGACACGACTGAGTGACTGAACTGACCTGACCATCATTCTGCATCATACAATTATTTTGTTTGTCCCCTCAGTACAGTATTCAAAAAAATTACACAAGATACTCAACACTTTATTATAAATACTTTGTTAGAGTATTTTGCCCAATTATAGGCTAATATAAGTGTTCTGAGCATATTTTAGGTAGGTTATGATAAGCTATGAGGTATAATCTTTCTCAGGACTTAACCCCACCATAATTTGAGGAAGACTTGTGTTTAAAGATTTTCAAACAAGAATCTCATGTATATTCCTTTGATCTGTCAGTAGATTATCCAACATCTTTAGAGAATCTTTCCTAATACTGTAATTCAAAGATGAGAAAAAAGAAGAAAATCAAACCTCAAAAGTTTCGGAAGTGAAGATGTAAATTGGAGCATAGGAGTAAAGGTCCAGATGCCAATTTCTAATGATGTTGTGAATGTTAGATTTATTAGACAATTACGTTATGATTTAAAAAAAGGGGGGGAAATAGCATTATGTTCTGTAGTTCTTAAGATGAAAACAAGCACTGAAAGCAACCTAAAGTATGAGATATACAAGAGGCTTCTTTCAACAATAGAGTTAAGATTAACAAAAGAAAGGAAAAATAAACATTCATTGACAACTCTTCTAATACCTTGGTTATCTGACATATTAAGCTTTTCTATTTCTTCTTTAAAGTTCTTTTTTTTTTCTTTCCAAATATGTTTTTACTTTCTAATAGATCATATTTATTCTGATATTTTTTTCCTAATATACTGTGAACACTTCTCCAGGTTAAAACATTTTCTTCAAATTCTTAATTTTAAAGGCTTTATGACTTTGACCATATCAATGTATGACAGCTTAAGGAGAATCCAATTGTTCAACATTTAAGTTATTTCCAATTGGGGGTTATTTTATTTTTTTTTTTTTTTTTTTTTCCTTTTTTTTTTTTTTTTTTTAATTTTATTTTATTTTTAAACTTTACATAACTGTATTAGATTTGCCAAATATCAAAATGAATCCGCCACAGGTACACATGTGTTCCCCATCCTGAACCCTCCTCCCTCCTCCCTCCCCATTCCATCCCTCTGGGTCGTCCCAGTGCACCAGCCCCAAGCATCCAGTATCGTGCATCGAACCTGGACTGGCAACTCATTTCATACATGATATTTACATGTTTCAATGCCATTCTCCCAAATCTTCCCACCCTCTCCCTCTCCCACAGAGTCCATAAGACTGTTCTATACATCTGTGTCTCTTTTGCTGTCTCGTACACAGGGTTATTGTTACCATCTTTCTAAATTCCATATATATGCGTTAGTATACTGTATTGGTGTTTTTCTTTCTGGCTTACTTCACTCTGTATAATAGGCTCCAGTTTCATCCACCTCATTAGAACTGATTCAAATGTATTCTTTTTAATGGCTGAATAATACTCCATTGTGTATATGTACCACAGCTTTCTTATCCATTCATCTGCTGATGGACATCTAGGTTGCTTCCATGTCCTGGCTATTATAAACAGTGCTGCGATGAACATTGGGGTACTCGTGTCTCTTTCCCTTCTGGTTTTCTCAGTGTGTATGCCCAGCAGTGGGATTGCTGGATCATAAGGCATGTCTATTTCCAGTTTTTTAAGGAATCTCCACACTGTTCTCCATAGTGGCTGCACTAGTTTGCATTCCCACCAACAGTGTAAGAGGGTTCCCTTTTCTCCACACCCTCTCCAGCATTTATTACTTGTAGACTTTTGGATTGCAGCCATTCTGACTGGTGTGAAATGGTACCTCATAGTGGTTTTGATTTGCATTTCTCTGATAATGAGTGATGTTGAGCATCTTTTCATGTGTTTGTTAGCCATCTTTATGTCTTCTTTGGAGAAATGTCTATTTAGTTCTTTGGCCCATTTTTTGATTGGGTCATTTATTTTTCTGGAGTTGAGCTGTAGGAGTTGCTTGTATATTCTCGAGATTAGTTGTTTGTCAGTTGCTTCATTTGCTATTATCTTCTCCCATTCTGAAGGCTGTCTTTTCACCTTGCCAATAGTTTCCTTTGATGTGCAGAAGCTTTTAAGGTTAATTAGGTCCCATTTGTTTATTTTTGCTTTTATTTCCAATATTCTGGGAGGTGGGTCATAGAGGATCCTGCTGTGATGTATGTCAGAGAGTGTTTTGCCTATGTTGTCCTCTAGGAGTTTTATAGTTTCTGGTCTTACGTTTAGATCTTTAATCCATTTTGAGTTTATTTTTGTGTATGGTGTTAGAAAGTGTTCTAGTTTCATTCTTTTACAAGTGGTTGACCAGAGTTCCCAGCACCACTTGTTAAAGAGATTGTCTTTAATCCATTGTATATTCTTGCCTCCTTTGTCGAAGATAAGGTGTCCATATGTGCGTGGATTTATCTCTGGGCTTTCTATTTTGTTCCATTGATCTATATTTCTGTCTTTGTGCCAGTACCATACTGTCTTGATGACTGTGGCTTTGTAGTAGAGCCTGAAGTCAGGTAGGTTGATTCCTCCAGTTCCATTCTTCTTTCTCAAGATCGCTTTGGCTATTCGAGGTTTTTTGTATTTCCATACAAATTGTGAAATTATTTGTTCTAGCTCTGTGAAGAATGCTGTTGGTAGCTTGATAGGGATTGCATTGAATCTATAGATTGCTTTGGGTAGTATACTCATTTTCACTACATTGATTCTTCCAATCCATGAACATGGTATATTTCTCCATCTGTTAGTGTCCTCTTTGATTTCTTTCACCAGTGTTTTATAGTTTTCTATATATAGGTCTTTAGATTCTTTAGGTAGATATATTCCTAAGTATTTTATTCTTTCCGTTGCAATGGTGAATGGAATTGTTTCCTTAATTTCTCTTTCTGTTTTCTCATTATTAGTGTATAGGAATGCAAGGGATTTCTGTGTGTTGATTTTATATCCTGCAACTTTACTATAGTCATTGATTAGTTCTAGTAATTTTCTGGTGGAGTCTTTAGGGTTTTCTATGTAGAGGATCATGTCATCTGCAAACAGTGAGAGCTTTACTTCTTCTTTTCCAATTTGGATTCCTTTTATTTCTTTTTCTGCTCTGATTGCTGTGGCCAAAACTTCCAAAACTATGTTGAATAGTAATGGTGAAAGTGGGCACCCTTGTCTTGTTCCTGACTTTAGAGGAAATGCTTTCAATTTTTCACCATTGAGGATAATGTTTGCTGTGGGTTTGTCATATATAGCTTTGATTATGTTGAGGTAGGTTCCTTCTATTCCTGCTTTCTGGAGAGTTTTGATCATAAATGGATGTTGAATTTTGTCAAAGGCTTTCTCTGCATCTATTGAGATAATCATATGGTTTTTATTTTTCAATTTGTTAATGTGGTGTATTACATTGATTGATTTGCGGATATTGAAGAATCCTTGCATCCCTGGGATAAAGCCCACTTGGTCCTGGTGTATGATCTTTTTAATGTGTTGTTGGATTCTGATTGCTAGAATTTTGTTAAGGATTTTTGCATCTATGTTCATCAGTGATATTGGCCTGTAGTTTTCTTTTTTTGTGGGATCTTTGTCAGGTTTTGGTATTAGGGTGATGGTGGCCTCATAGAATGAGTTTGGAAGTTTACCATCCTCTGCAATTTTCTGGAAGAGTTTGAGCAGGATAGGTGTTAGCTCTTCTCTAAATTTTTGGTAGAATTCAGCTGTGAAGCCGTCTGGACCTGGGCTTTTGTTTGCTGGAAGATTTTTGATTACAGTTTCAATTTCCGTGCTTGTGATGGGTCTGTTAAGATTTTCTATTTCTTCCTGATCGAGTTTTGGAAAGTTGTACTTTTCTAAGAATTTGTCCATTTCTTCCACGTTGTCCATTTTATTGGCATATAATTGTTGATAGTAGTCTCTTATGATCCTTTGTATTTCTGTGTTGTCTGTTGTGATCTCTCCATTTTCATTTCTAATTTTATTGATTTGATTTTTCTCCCTTTGTTTCTTGATGAGTCTGGCTAATGGTTTGTCAATTTTATTTATCCTTTCAAAGAACCAGCTTTTGGTTTTGTTGATTTTTGCTATGGTCTCTTTTGTTTCTTTTGCATTTATTTCTGCTCTAATTTTTAAGATTTCTTTCCTTCTACTAACCCTGGGGTTCTTCATTTCTTCCTTTTCTAGTTGCTTTAGGTGTAGAGTTAGGTTATTTATTTGACTTTTTTCTTGTTTCTTGAGGTGTGCCTGTATTGCTATGAACTTTCCCCTTAGGACTGCTTTTACCGTGTCCCACAGGTTTTGGGTTGTTGTGTTTTCATTTTCATTCGTTTCTATGCAAATTTTGATTTCTTTTTTGATTTCTTCTGTGATTTGTTGGTTATTCAGCAGCGTGTTGTTCAGCCTCCATATGTTGGATTTTTTAATAGTTTTTCTCCTGTAATTGAGATCTAATCTTACTGCATTGTGGTCAGAAAAGATGCTTGGAATGATTTCTATTTTTTTGAATTTACCAAGGCTAGCTTTATGGCCCAGGATGTGATCTATCCTGGAGAAGGTTCCATGTGCGCTTGAGAAGAAGGTGAAATTCATTGTTTTGGGATGAAATGTCCTATAGATATCAATTAGGTCTAACTGGTCTATTGTATCGTTTAAAGTTTGTGTTTCCTTGTTAATTTTCTGTTTAGTTGATCTATCCATAGGTGTGAGTGGGGTATTAAAGTCTCCCACTATTATTGTGTTATTGTTAATTTCTTCTTTCATACTTGTTAGCATTTGTCTTACATACTGTGGTGCTCCCGTGTTGGGTGCATATATATTTATAATTGTTATATCTTCTTCTTGGATTGATCCTTTGATCATTATGTAGTGACCATCTTTGTCTCTTTTCACAGTCTTTGTTTTAAAGTCTATTTTATCTGATATGAGTATTGCTACTCCTGCTTTCTTTTGGTCCCTATTCGCATGGAAAATCTTTTTCCAGCCCTTCACTTTCAGTCTGTATGTGTCCCCTGTTTTGAGGTGGGTCTCTTGTAGACAACATATGCAGGGGTCTTGTTTTTGTATCCATTCAGCCAGTCTTTGTCTTTTGGTTGGGGCATTCAACCCATTTACGTTTAAGGTAATTACTGATAAGTATGACCCCGTTGCCATTTACTTTATTGTTTTGGGTTCGAATTTATACACCATTTTTGTGTTTCCTGTCTAGAGAATATCCTTTAGTATTTGTTGGAGAGCTGGTTTGGTGGTGCAGAATTCTCTCAGCTTTTGCTTGTCTGAAAAGCTTTTGATTTCTCCTTCATACTTGAATGAGATCCTTGCTGGGTACAATAATCTGGGCTGTAGATTATTTTCTTTCATCATTTTAAGTATGTCTTGCCATTCCCTCCTGGCTTGAAGAGTTTCTATTGAAAGATCAGCTGTTATCCTTATGGGAATTCCCTTGTGTGTTATTTGTTGTTTTTCCCTTGCTGCTTTTAATATTTGTTCTTTGTGTTTGATCTTTGTTAATTTGATTACTATGTGTCTTGGGGTGTTTCGCCTTGGGTTTATCCTATTTGGGACTCTCTGGGTTTCTTGGACTTGGGTGATTATTTCCTTCCCCATTTTAGGGAAGTTTTCAACTATTATCTCCTCAAGTATTTTCTCATGGTCTTTCTTTTTGTCTTCTTCTTCTGGGACCCCTATGATTCGAATGTTGTAGCGTTTAATATTGTCCTGGAGGTCTCTGAGATTATCCTCATTTCTTTTAATTCGTTTTTCTTTTTTCCTCTCTGATTCATTTATTTCTACCATTCTATCTTCTAATTCACTAATCCTATCTTCTGCCTCTGTTATTCTACTATTTGTTGCCTCCAGAGTGTTTTTAATTTCACTTATTGCATTATTCATTATATATTGACTCTTTTTTATTTCTTCTAAGTCCTTGTTAAACCTTTCTTGCATCTTCTCAATCCTTGCCTCCAGGCTATTTATCTGTGATTCCATTTTAATTTCAAGATTTTGGATCAATTTCACTATCATTATTCGGAATTCTTTATCAGGTAGATTCCCTATCTCTTCCTCTTTGGTTTGGTTTGGTGGGCATTTATCCTGTTCCTTTATCTGCTGGCTATTCCTCTGTCTCTTCATCTTGTTTAAATTGCTGAGTTTGGGGTGTCCTTTCTGTATTCTGGCAGTTTGTGGAGTTCTCTTTATTGTGGCGTTTCCTCGCTGTGTGTGGGTTTGTACAGGTGGCTTGTCAAGGTTTCCTGGTTAGGGAAGCTTGTGTCGATGTTCTGGTGGATGGAGCTGTATTTCTTCTCTCTGGAGTGTAATGAAATGTCCAGTAATGAGTTATGAGATGTCTATGGTTTTGGGGTGACTTTGGGCAGCCTGTATCTTGAAGCTCAGGGCTGTGTTCCTTTGTTGCTGGTGAATTTGCTTGTTATGTCTTTCCCTGGAACTTGTTGGCCCTTGTGTGGTGCTTGGTTTCAGTGTCGGTATGGAGGCGTTTGATGAGCTCCTGTCAATTAATGTTCCTTGGAGTCAGGAGTTCCCTGGAGTCAGGGATTGGACTTAAGCCTCCTACTTCCAGTTATCGGTCTTAATTTTACAGTAGTTTCAAAACTTCTCCTTCTATACAGCACCACTGATAAAACATCTACGTTAAAGATGAAAAGTTTCTCTACTGTGAGGGTCACTCAGAGAGGTTCACAGCGTTACATGGAGAAGAGAAGAGGGAGGAGGGAGTTAGAGGTGACCCAAATGAGATGAGGTGGAATCAATAGTGGAGAGAGTGGGCTAGCCAGTAGTCACTTCCTTATGTGCACTCCACAACTGGACCGCTCAGAGATGTTCACGGAGTTATACAGGGAAGAGAAGAAGGAGGCAGGAGACAGAGGTGGCCAGAAGGATAAAAGGGGGAAATGAAAAGGCGGGAGACAGATCCAGCCAGTAATCAGTTCCTTAAGTGTTCTCCACCGTCTGGAACACACAGAAATTCACAGAGTTGGGTAGAGTAGAGAGGGGTTAGGGAGGAGATACAGGTGACCTGGTGGAGAAAATGGAGAGTCCAAAGGGAGAGAGAGCAGTCAAGCCAGTAATTTCGTACACTAGTGAAAAATGGGTCCTGAAGATTGGGTTCTTAAAGGTACAAAATTGGTAACAAATACATAAAAACAAAAATTAGAAATTAGAGTAGAGTTTGGAATTTCAAAAATGCGATGTTAATGAAAAGGAGAAGGAAAAGAAAGAGAGAAAAAACGAACAAAGAAAAACAAACCAGGTCGTGAAAGTAATAAAGAAACTACAGGTACAAAATTGATAACTAATACCAAACAGCAAAAATTAAAAATCCAGAGTAGAGTTTGGAATTTCAAAAATACAACGTTAAAAAAAAAAAAAAAAAAAGAAGAAGAAGAAAAATAAAGAGAGAAAACAAACAAACCAACAAAAACAATGTCGCAAAAATTATAAAGAAAATACAGGTACAAAATTGATATCAAATACCAAAAAGCATAAATTAAAAATCTTGAGTAGAGTTTGGAATTGCAGATATACGATGTTATATAAAAGAAGAAGAGAAAGAAACAGAGGGAAAAAAAAAAGTCACAGCAATTATGAAAAAAACTATAGGTACAAAATTGATAACATATATCAAAAGGCTAAAATTAAAAATCTAGAGTAGAGTTTGGAATTTCAAAAATGCAATGTTAAAGAAAAGAAGAAAAAGAAAAAAGAAAAAAAAAAAAAAAAACCACGGTCAAAAAATTATAAAATATATATATGAAGTTTGCTGAAGAAGAAAAAAAAAAAAATAGGGTCTTTTTTTTTTTTTTGCAAAGTAATAGTTATAAAAGTGAAAATTAAAGGACAATAGAGGACTTAAAAAAAAATTTTTTTTAATTAAAAAAAAAAAAGAAAGAAAGAAAGATTGATCGTAAAAATAGTAAAAATATATCTAGGTCTTTCTCTGGTTTTGTTGTGAGTATTGTGGGTTCAGTTCATTTTTGGCAGTTCCTTAGTCCGACTTATATTTCTCAAGATCTATAGGCCCCTTCCTATGTAATCCGTAGTAACCACAGGGTTTTAATCTATGGCCTGTAGCTTCCAAGGCGTTTCCCTCTGTTATAGCTTCTTCTGTTTGCTGGTCTCTTCAGTGTCTGGTTCCCGCCCTGACACAAAGGGGACGGTGGAGGACCCTATTTTTTTTTTTTTTTTTAATTTAGGCTCACTTGTTCAGCCGCGCTGTGGGGAGGGAGGGAGGGATGCTGCAAACAGATAACACTGGCGTGCGCTCGAAGTGCCTCGGCCACACTGGGTCTGCCCCCGCTCACGGCGCGTGTAACCTCCCTGCCCACACTGCTTGGGCTCTAGGTTGTTCCGCCGGGAACAATCAGAGGCCGGCCCTGGACTGAGCTCCCAGGTCCAAGCCGCTCAGGTTCAGGCACTCGGGTAGTCCTCAGAGGCGCAGACTCGGTTGGGCCTGCGTTTTGTGTTCTTCCCAGGTCGAGCAGCTCAGGCGATGAGGTGCTTGGCGGGCGCCAATGCTGCGACTTATCGCCTCCCCGCCACTCGGTTATCTGGGTGTAAAACCGGCGCACCTTCTCAGGCAGATGTTGACCGTCCAGACCCCCAAGAAGTTTTAGTTAGCAAAGAAGCCTGCTTACAGTTTTATAGATAGTGTCTCTCTGGGGCTGCGATTGCCCCCTTCCGGCTCTGGTTGCCTGTCACCGGAGGGGGAGGTCTGCAGCCGGCTATCTCTGTTCAGTCCTTTGTTCTGTGCACGGGCCTGGCGGTGTCTTAGGTTAGGGCTGGCTTTTCGCGTGGTAGATATCCCACAGTCTGGTTTGCTAGCCCAAATTATTTCGCTCAGATAGCGCTCAGGACATTCGGCCCGATTCTTACTCTAAGGGACACAGCCCGCGCCGCACTTCCCTGCCCAGCCCCCGCTTGCTAATGCCGCGTGCAGGCGTCTGCGCTGCTTCTCCGCTGGGGGAGTTCCCGTAGGGCTCACAATCCGCGATTTTTAATTGTTTATTTTTTTTTTCCCCTCCCTTTTATGTTGCCCTCTGTGCTTCCAAAGCTCGGCACAGATTCGGCAGTGAGAGGGTTTCCTGGTGTTTGGAAACTTCTCTCTTTTTAAGACTCCCTTCCCGGGACGGAACTCCGTCCCTCCCTCTTTTGTCTCTTTTTTTGTCTTTTATATTTTTTCCTACCTCCTTTCGAAGAGTTGGGCTGCTTTTCTGGGTGCCTGATGTCCTCTGCCGGCATTCGGAAGTTGTTTTGTGGAATTTACTCGATGTTTAAATGCTCTTTTGATGAATTTGTGGGGGAGAAAGTGTTCTCCCCGTCCTACTCCTCCGCCATCTTGGCTCCTCCCCCCGGGGGTTATTTTAAATAGTTCATCCAAATACGTTGTTTTAAAACATTTTAGATACAGAATCACTTACTGAACTCAAAGCAGTGCTGGGCCATTTCACGAAGGCTATTTCTTTTATTTCAGTCCAGAACTTTTGGTCGTTTACTGAAAGGGACAGACTTTCTAGCCTTCTTCAGTGAAACTACATAGTTCCTTAGAAACAGATATTTCAGTTCTGTAATTTTGTGCTCTTTTCAATCATATGCTCAGATAGAGCTTTAGCAGAAGCAACAATGCTGTCTAAGGAATAGCTATTCATATGGAAGGACTTGCTTCTTTTTCTTAGTTAATCCAGATTTTCATCCTAACAAAATTGAATAGTTGGCACTCTTATCTCTAAGAACAGCTACAGAACATGGGAAGCACTGAGGTGTTGCGCCAATCGCACAATATGTATTCAGAAGGTCTTTAGCATAATTTCTTACAGATTTCAGATCATGCAAACTATAGGAAAATATCATGATAGGTCTCTAAACTGAAAACTGATCCACTAATCTCTCTGTCATGATACATATCTTGTCAGCAGCAAACTACAAATGCTCTCTATCATTTTTTAAAATAAGTTCAGTCTGCCAAATTACCACCAGTTCATGGTTAGATTTCCTAAAGAATTCCACTATTGCTCTTTATTTCTGCAATACAGGGTTATTAAGCAAAATGACATGTGAAACACTAGATGAACCTACATATCTATCATCTTGATTTTGTCTGTACTTTCCACATCACCCTTCAAGGCACATGTCTGAATAACAGAGGTTACTGCTATCTTAGAATTAACCTGCCACAAATTCAAGGTTTCTTTTAGCCTTTGAAACTCTCTCAAAATGTCTTCATCCTTGTTGTTGGAATTCCAATAAAATTTGATTTTTCAATTCAAACCAAAAGTGACTATTAAAAATAACCATGGCTTACACAGAGTTATTAAATTCTATTTAATAGTATTTTGATTAGACTATCCTTTGTACAATTTTCATTTTGAAATAGAATTTTCTTTGACTTCTTTATTTAGAAATTAGTTTATAACCATTTGATATTTTGAAGAAAAATAAATGTATGTGGTTTACATACATTTACATTTGTGTAAATTATATCAAAAGTGAAAGTGTTAGTCACTCAATCGTGTCTGACCCTCTGTGACCCCAGGGACTGCAGTCCACCAGGCTCTTCTCCATGGAATTCTCCGCAAGAATACTGGAATGGGTTGCCATTTCTTTCTCTAGGGGATCTTCTTGACCCAGGGATTGAATCTGTGTCTCCTGCATTGCAGACTGATTCTTTACTGTCTCAGCCTAAGACTGTTTTCCCTCTATTTTACTAAATTGAATATTTAAAGTCTAAAATTAGTACATCGAGGGGATGATCAAGATGGCAGAGAAGGAGGACATGGAGCTCAACTACCCCTTGAAGAACACATCAAAAAAACATATACATGTTGAACAGTTCTCACAGAAAACTAACTAGAAGCTGGCAGAAAGATTTCTGTACAACAGATACTGTAATAAAGATTGACATGAATTGTGAAAGAAGGGAAGAGAGGTGATCAAGCTGGGATCTGTGCCTCTGGGAAGAGTCAGAAGAAAAGACAGTTTACACAGGTGGAATTCTGCCCTGGGGAGTCAACAGTTCAAGCCACATACTGGGTGCCCCAGTCATGGGATCCAACACAGAGAAGAGGAGCCCCCTTGGCTGGTTGGAGGCCTGATGGGATTAGCAGGGAAGCCTGCACCTCACTCCTGAAGAACACATGAGAACTGACTTGCTCCTGAGGTACGGCAAGCTTCCCTGGTGGCTCAGTTGTTAAAGAGTCTGCCTGCAATGTGGGAGACCCAGGTTTGTGCCCTGGGTGGGGAAGATCCCCTGGGGAAGGAAAGGGCCACCCACTTCAGTATTCTTGCCTGGAGAATTCCATGGACAGAAGAGCCTGGTTGAGCTACAATCCATGGGATCACGAAGAGTCTGACACCTGAGTGACTAGCACTTTGACATTTTCATGTAGGGCAGAGAGGGGCTGGTTGAATACTGCTCAAGCGGCTGTTATAAGTCGCTATTATCTTTGACATTTCTGCTGTTGGTAGCAGATATTTTTAAAAATTAGAAATGATTATTTTTATTGGAATCACTACAGTATCCACCAAAGAAGTTGATTTCTACTAAAAGACAGAAAATCTTTAAATAAATGTGAAAAATTGATACCATTCCCCAAACACAAAACTGAATTGTATTCTTTGATAATTCTCATCATATATTTTAAAAATTGAAGTCTCTGTTGAACTTAATAATTATATGTTAATTATGAAAGTATTTTAGGACACATAAATAGTATAAAGTTTTGGATTGGGATTTTGCTTGTGGACAAACTTCCTTATTAACCAAAAACAACCATAAACGCCAAGGGGTTGGAGGCACATTGGGACACACACAGGAGGAGGTAGCATAGGGCTGGCCAGCTTTTAATGTGTAAAAGTTAAGTCCAAATTCTCCCTCCTATTTAAGAATTTTCAGAATTGAAATTCTCAGATGTGGATAAAATTTTTCCCTGGCAGGGGTGCAGGGGGAATCAATTTTCTATCTGGAATATAATTCATATTTGAATCACTTTGCAAGAAATTTAAAATTGCTCCATTTTATATTCCTATGAGATTTTCTTAAATCGAGGCTCTTAAAACAAACTATTCTCAATATTTAAATATGTAGTTTGGAGCTTTAAAGGGAAACTGAGCCTAGCATTTGCTAGGTACTTTTCTAAGTTTCTGTATAGCTGTGCCATTCATATTATTTTTATTATTCCTGTGGATCCTAAATAGTTATATCAGATGTATTTAAGTAACTAGTGTCAAATTCTCAGAGAAGGCAATGGCACCCCACTCCAGTACTCTTGCCTGGACAATCCCATGAACGGAGGAGCCTGGTAGGCTGCAGTCCATGGGGTCGCTAAGAGTCGGACACGACTGAGCGACTTCACTTTCACTTTTCACTTTCATGCATTGGAGAAGGAAATGGCAACCCACTCCAGTGTTCTTGCCTGGAGAATCCCAGGGACGGCGGAGCCTCTGGGATTGCCAGAGCCTCTGGGCTGCCGTCTCTGGGGTCGCACAGAGTCGGACACGACTGAAGTGACTTAGCAGCAGCAGGAGTGTCAAATTCTAAGGAAATGAAGTATACAAAGCTGAAAATAAAAGCATACAGAAATGCTTCTAGTTCTTTTTATATTTCTAAAGAGCCAACTTCAAGTGACAATGGTGCCAAGTTTATCCTAAGTCATTTATTTATGTATTTATTTTCTTCAGAAATAGCTATTGAACCAAGATGGCAAACTAATGTTCAATTTCTGAGACT